>NC_134705.1:12939200-13588635 GCF_043290135.1 Rhipicephalus microplus | reverse complement strand
CTCTGTTTATGAGCCACTTGGGAACACGTGGTGGACACTCAGTTACTGTCGTTGTGCTCAAAACTACGGGGAAGTGGTCACTTCCGTACAGATTACTGACGACTTTCCACTGGAGTAGAGGCACAAGAGATGGAGACACTATGCTTAGGTCTATGGAGGAGTAGGTGTTATGTGCGAGATTATAATAGGTTGGTTCTTTTCTATTTAGGAGACATGCGTTCGACGAGAGAAGGAATTGTTCAATCAGTCGACCTCGCGCGTCGCAACGAGAGTCTCCCCATAGCCTGCTATGCGCATTGAAGTCTCCAAGGAGAACATAAGGCTCCGGAAGTTCATCAATTAAAGAGTGTAAATCACGTTTTTGCAGCTGATAGCTAGGAGGGATGTAAATAGTGCAGATTGTGATTAGTTTATCAAAAAGAACCGCTCGAACAGCCACTGCCTCAAGGGATGTTTGGAGTTGTAAGTGTGTGCATGCAATTCCTTGATTCACTATGATGGCAACAGCTCCGGATGATGTCATGGCATCATCACGGTCCTTTCGAAAAATAACGTATTTGCGAAGAAAATTTGTGTTTTGAATTAAGGTGTGTTTCTTGTACACACAGCACTTTTGGTGAGTGTTCGTGTAGGAGTTCTTGGATGTCGTCAAGGTTTCTGAGAAGGCCCCTGACGTTCCATTGTATAATTTGAGTGTTCATGGTGAATGTAAAATAATGCTGTGTGTACGAAAAGCGAGTGGCTGTTTAGACGGGGCGTTTGAGTTCACTTAACAGGGCCGTCACCAGGCCCTGTTATTTGCTTTTTTGTTTTCTTGGCGCGCTCCAAGGAGCCACGCCGCTCTTTAGGCACCAAGGGTGCCGACGTATCCATTGCCTCCTCGGAGGCACTGGATGCCCGCACGTGCGGGCTGTTAGTTTGGATTTTGGACCTCGCCTGGTGAGGGGAGGCCTTGAGACCCGAAGACTCTGGAGTCTCCGGTCTCTGTTTGGGAGTAGGCGGTGTAGCCTGGGCTACAGCCGCCTTGGGGGCAGGTGCCACAGCCGACGGCTCGCTCTGCGCAGGCCGAAGGGGTGGCGAGGGCTGGTGCGGCGTTGCCCCCTGACGCGCCGCATCAGCATATGTTGCGCCGTAAAATGGTGACACTCTTCGTCTTGCTTCTTTGAATGTGATGTTTTCTTTGACTTTAAGAGTGATTATTTCTTTTTGTTTCTTCCAGTTAGGACATGAACGCGAATACGCGGCGTGTTCCCCGTCACAATTCACGCAGTGAGGCGTAGTAACACAGTTATCAGATGGGTGACCGTGGCTACCACATCTTGCACAAGTTTCCTGACCCCGGCAGTTCTGCGAGCCATGACCAAATCGTTGACATTTATAACACCGTCTTGGATTGGGAATGTAGGGACGGACAGAGAGTAGGTATTTCTTTGTTATCTCGTCTGATGACGATTCGTTTCACATCTGTGACATTTTGCTCTTTCCACCCTTCAAGCAGTTCCTGTTCAGACATTTCAAGAAGGTCTGCTTCTGAAACAACTCCGCGTGAGGTGTTCATTGATCTATGAGGTGAAATAGATACTGGGATATTACCAAATGCTACGAGACTGCCAAGTTTTTCATAGTGGTGTTTTTCAGGCAGCTCAAGGAGAAGGTCTCCGCTAGCCATTTTTGTAACCTTGTATCCTGGGCCAAAGACCTCTGTCAGGGATTTAGCAACAAGAAATGGAGATATTGCTCTGGCTTGTTTTGTTGGGTTTTTGCTGTGCACAACATGGAATTTGGGAAAGCATTGTCTGGGTTGGCTGAAAATTGATATGTCATCGGTGCGTCCCCTCTTAGGCGGGAGACGATCTAGGAGGCGGGGAAATGCAGGTGTTCCCATAGTAGTGTACTTTTGTTCGGCAGCAATGGCGACCACCCACCATGGAGTCCAACCAGGGGACGCTGAAGCACTTAATAGCATAAGGCTGCAGACGCCAGCCGTACATTGCCACTATAACCAAATATAACTACTCAAGGTTGAGTAATTACACAAGGTTAACCCTTGCCGCCATGAAAAATCGGAAGTAAATGGAAGAGAGAAGAAGACAGGACAGATTTAAAGACGAGAAAAGACTAAGATGTAGGAAGAGAGAGATAGGAAAAGGCGACTGCCGATTTCCCCTGAGTGGGTCAGCCCAGGGGTTCCGTCTACATGAAGCCGGGGCCAAAGAGGTGTGTTGCCTCTGCCGGGGGGCCTTCAAGGTCCAATCACCCAGCTTTGGCTCAACCCCCAGGATCCCTTTTTCCCCGGACACGGCAAAGCCACGCACGGCTAGGCGTGGGAGGGAGCCGAAACTCCCCCGTTAGCTCGGGTCCGTGGTGTCGCTACACACCAAACGCCTACTTGCGCAGGCGCCCCTGCGGGGGCATCTTTCCAAGAAAAAATGTGGCTGATCCTCCGATATAGAAATCTGTATAACACGAAAGTGAAATCTGTCTTTACAGAGGTAGTTAAACGTTTATTATGCATTGTTTCATCAACAGAAACAAATTGCAAAGTCACGTTAGGAACGGCAAGCATCTCGAAACTTGCAGTGCACACCTCAAGCAGAATGTACGCACGGATTTGGAATACACGGGACGAGTGCAGACTAACAACTGCCACAGCTCGACACTGAAGCGCGCTGTTCAAACAGAAAGAAAGAGGTACGAAAGGAGCTGTGGGATATTGAAATGGCGAGCGAGTGCCACGGTCTCGGAGTGGACGGACACAGTGGACACGGTCGGAACAAACCAAAACAACAGGCACATTTATTTACCTACTTTTAAAATGACGATATCGTCAGCCAAGTTATTAAAACATAAATTGGGATCAACATGCTAAAACATCCTTACACAATAATTATAACTCAGCTACATGACAAATGAGGCGGTGTCGCTAACGCCTGATTCACCATAAGGGCCCCCGGCAGACAGCCCGCTGTGCCATGCACCGGGGTCCCACTGCGAGAAACAACCGTTTGCGCTAAACGCCACCAGCGAAAAAGAGCCTCTCTCAACTCTCTCCTTACCCACCAAGGCTTGCCACCAGGGGTCACCGCCGGTGCTACTCATCTAACCATGACGATGATAGTGGTGATCAACGCTTGCGAACACGCCACCTATCGCTCAAGAGTTGTGACCCGGAAATGAAGCTTCTGCACGAGACACGTGCCCCATGCGGCACAAACAACTTTACAGAGGGTATCAGCAACCCCACAAAGTGCACAAGTATACACAGGACAAGGGCGAACAACTGTCCCGATTCTCACTGCGTGGTTTGACAGCAGCGCGTTCTCTTCACAAACGCGGCCATGGCAGCGTACGAAGTGATCTTCGTCCTCTCCTGAATTATGAGTCTGATAATCGCCCACGTAGGAGGGACCATGCTCGGGGAGGCAGCGCTTCGGGGAGGCGTCAACGTTAATTTTTATAGTGTATTTGCATATTGGCAGATCTACCAATCTTTAGAAACAATGAATATTTTTCAGCAGTGCTGCAAGTCAACACGTGTATGCTTTCCTAAACCTTATTTTATGCACTGTTCTTGCATTTATTTCAACAAACCAAGCCTTTATTCTTTCAAAACTTGTGTGAACTTCCACTCGCTTTAGGAATGACAATGCAAGGCATGTTGCTGACCTTGATGGCTGGCAGGAGGCGTTCTAGAAGCTCCCGTTCCTTCTTCCGCTGCTCGTCTATCAACCGCTGCTGCAGACTCTGCACACACAATCAAGAAAGTTTTCTGCAAAAGGCCTACACACACACAGAAGAAAGTTTTAATTGATTTATCAAATACCGACACAGCCTTTGTGGGCATCAGTGCTGTCCTAGCTTTGCGGAAGACAAGTTCAGATGTTAAAACGTCGGCTCGACACAACCCCTGTTTACGGATTTCTCATCATCATCATCATCGTCATCAGCCTGACTACGCCCACTGCAGGGCAAAAGCCTCTCCCATGATCCACCAATCAACCGGGTCTTGTGCTTTCCGTTGCCACATTATACCCACAAACTTTTTAATCTCATCAGCCCACCTAACTCTCTTCCTCCTTTTCGTGTGTTTGCCTTCTCTAGGAATCCAGTCAGTCACCCTTAATTACCACCAGTCATCCTGCCTACGTGGTACGTGCCCGGCCCATGACCGTTTCTTTTTCTTGATTTCAACAATAATATCGTTAACCCCGGTAAGTTCCCTGACCACCCACTCTGCTCTCTTCTTGTCTCTCAAGGTTACACCTATCATTTTCCTTTGTATTGCTCGCTGCGTCGTCTTAAATTTAATGTGAACCCTGTTTGTAAGCCTCCACGTTTCTGCTCTGTATGTAAGTACCGGTAAGGTGCTGCTGTTATATAGCTTCCTCTTGAGGGTTAGTGATAGATTATCATTCATGATATGAGAATGCTTGCCGAATGTGATCCACCCCACCCTTATTTTTTCCTAGTTATTTCACTCGCATGGTTTGGCTTTGCGGTTACTACCTGTCCTAAGTAGACATATTCCTTAACAACCTCCAGCGTCTCTAGACCTATCGCAAAGTGCTGTTTTATGCCAAGACTGTTGCACATTACTTTAGTTCTGTGCATATCATTTTCAGACCTTTGTACTTTTCTGCTATCTGTGTGCAGTTAGGTAATCATGAGCGAAAATTTGTCCCCTGAGTTATGCAAGAAGGCAATGTCATCAGCGAATTGCAGGTTACTAAGGCACTCTCCAATAACTCTTATGCCTAACTCTCCCCATTCTGGTCCTGAATACCTCCTGTAGACATGCCATGAACAGCATTGGAGAGATTACGTCTCCCTGCCTTACACCCTTCCTAATTGGGATTCTGTCGCTTTTTTTATAGAGAGCTATGGCGGCTGTGGATCCTCTGTAGATTTTTTCCAGTATGTTTATGTAGGGTTCTTTGATGCCCCGATTCCATAGTGCCTGCACTACTGCTGGTGTCTCGACTGAGTCAAACGCCTTCTCGTAATCTATGAAAGCTATGATTAGGGTTTGTTTGTATTCAGTGCGTTTCTCCATTACCTGATTAATAGTACTAATATGGTCTATTGTTCAGTAGCCAATACGAAATCCTGCTTGGTCCTTTGGTTGACTTGACTCTAATATCGCTTCAATTCTATTAGCAATCATTTTTGTAAAAAGTTTGTAGAGAACGGAGAGTAAGCTGATCGGCTTGTAATTTTTCGAATCCTTGACTCCACTTTCTTATGAATTAGGATTATATTGGCGTTCTTCCAAGATTCAGGTACTTTTCCCATCAAGAGACACTTTGGATATAAGGTGGATAATTTTTCTCACACAATTGCTCGGCCATCTTTCATGAGGTTCGTTGTTGCCTTATCCTTACCAGCGGCTCTGGCTCTTTGCATTCCTTCCAGGGCTTTTTTACTTTCCCTGTCATTACTGATATGATGTCAAATTCCTCTGGGCTATTGCTTCTTACGATATCATCCTGGTTGTTTCGGCTTCTGTACAATTTTCTGTGGAATTCCTTCGCCACCTCAACTTTCCTATTAATATTGGTTATGACATTGCTTTCCTAGTTCCTTAAGGGGGGAGGTGGGGATCGAAAGTGAAATTCTTCAGTTTTTGTCGTAGAGCAATGAAATTTGGCATGCTTACTGGAAACTGCGCTAAATGATAAATGACAAAGTTTTATTCAGCTATCTCCAGTAGTTCTGGCATTATAAATTTTTTATCCATCAGTGTACTACCAAACTTGCCCAAAGCCTGGTGTGACAAAAAAACATGGTAGAAGCCTATAGTTGCTCTTATATTTTAGCCATTGGGATGGTTGGTGTCGTGACATTCTGCAAATATTTTTATGACTCTGTTTTTATTTTACAGAGAACATTGTATACATGCTTGTAAATGTGGTCGTTGTCATAATGTGAAATTAGCTTAGGAGTAAAAATACTGAGGTAGTAATTAACAAATATGAAAACGTCACGACATAGAAAATTCACTGAGGAACACAATGCAAAAAACCACATGAAAATCCGTCAAGCCATAGTCATGCAAGCATCGTGGCAAGCTGGACAGTCGGGTCAAAACACGTTTATGAGAAAACTGGCGTTAAAGTTGAACAGTCAGTAAAGGTCCATCAAAATGCCCCGGGACTGTAATACTTTGTGTCTTTGCTTGCGAGGGTCTTCTTACGTCCTTTCTCTTTCATTTTTTCTGCACTGCGTGCTTTTCGTTTTCTTTGCTGGTCTTTTTCTTCAGCTCTTTGAAGGGCGAGGCTCGCAGGTTTGATGCCCACGGACTTGCACATTTCAGTGTAGGCTCGCAAATTCCCAAAATTGTAGTGTGCAACTGCTTCATGTACTGTTGTCTCCACTGCGAACAATGAAGCGTGTTGGTCCTTTGAAGTCAGTGACCAAATAACTGAATGCAAGCTTTCCGCCGCATTCTGAGTTTTGTTGCCTTTGCATCGCTCCAACAGTTGCGGGTCAGAGAGACGTTGGTATACAGGCAGCAGAGCCTCCGCTACACGTTTCGACAGGTTATACCTGTGAGGTGGTGCTGGCTCCATTTTGGCCTGTGCTGAACGATGTTTGCACCAGCTATCAGGGCCAGGTGGGCAGAGCTCATGGTGAGGCTCGTCGTCGGTGGACGTGACGTGATAAAAAGTGGCCATCACGGCCCTTTGCATGTCAGGGACACTTGTGTGTTTTCGCAAGGCTAACCCGTAGTAGCTGGTCAGTTTTTTAATCAACTCCTGCGTCAGTCCACCTCTCCCACCCAATGGCGGCAAGCGCGGTGTGTCAAAGACTAGCGATGAAGGCACCTGCCCGTACCGTACGTCTCTACCGTTTCGACTTGCGGTTGTGGTCAGCATCGTCAGTAGAACTCATGGGCAGTGCTCCGGAGGCAGTCCTTGAAGCCGTCGGCTTTTGCATAGGTTGTCTGGTTTCGATAAGGTTGAACCCGTGTTGAGAGCTTCCAACTACTGGGCTTTGAGTACATAGACGTGTACCCAGCATCTCCACCAGTTTGCCACAAACAAAACCATACAAGACCTTTGATCTGCCCAGGTTTGTTAACTCAAACCCCTCGTCGTTCTCTTCTTTGATCCTCCCCCGTGCTATCCTCAGCTGCGTCACTACCGTGGCAATATTCGATCACAACTGTAGAACTTCTGCTTCATACAGTCACTTCAACTTGGCTCCATCTAAATTCAATCAATTTTCTTCAGTTCAAGAATGATTCTTGCATTCATTCATTAGTGCATTCTTTTACCTACACCGACATGCAGCAATTGAGGCAGTGTTGCATTATCAAGTTTTTTTTTCTGAGCATTGAACTAAGAAATCGCAAAGCAACTCACCTCAATCTCCTTGGTGTGGCTGGCCTTGAGCTCCTCTAACTTTTTGGTCAAGCTTGCTTCTTTTGCCTCTGCCTTGCGCTCGGCTGCCTGCACAGACATTCCCATATTTGATGAGACTAAACTGTCCTGGCTGCAAGTGCACAATTAAAGAAACAGAAAAAAAAAGGAACGTTCAACCTGAAACTTCACTTCGTCCTTTCAGCATTCATGTAACAAAAAAATTTTTTTTTTCAAAAGCACTGAGAGGCCTTCATAGGCTAGCTTTCGCCTTCGAGTCATCGTGGAAAGAAGACTTTTTATCGAAGGATGAAAACATTGATGAGCGGTGATAAATTCATTGCCTCATACGGGCCCTCTTGAAAGATCCAAAAGTGTTGCCTTGTTCTGAGTTCAATGTACACTATTTCATTTTCGATTCATGAGCACCGCCATCTTCAAGAGATAAGCAATTGGTTTACCAAGTTTCTATGTACGTACTATGTACGTACTATGATGCACTTACTCGCATGGCCTCAACAGCTTCCCAGTTCTTGGTTCGAAGGTCATTGTTCTTGGCCCGCTGGTCATCTAGTTCACGTCGCAGCTGCTGCACAGCAGCCTCATGTGCCTGGGCCAGCCGCTGCTCAGCACCCTCAGCCGCTACCTCTGCTTCTGCCTTCTTGCGCGACAGCTCGCTCACCTGCATGTGAATTTTTCTAAGGACATCAAGCTAGGACAAAAAACATTCTAGCCACTATGTACGAGGAAAGCTAAAACATAAAGCCACACCAATAAGCACACCCTTTGTCCAAAATACGCCAGCAATGACCACATCACTGCCAGTTGCCACATGTGTGGTGTATAAAATAATAAGCTTTCCATTACTGCCCCAAAATCTAGAACTTCGCTGATACAGTCAAACCTTGTTATAACGAAGTTAAAGGGTGAGTAGTAATTACTTTAGTTATAACCATTAGTTCATTATTAGGAATGCGCGAATAGTGAATTTTTTGTTCGAAGCGAATACTGATTTCGATCGAATAATTTTGAATAGAATTCAAATGGTATGATGAAATATAAAAAAAAGAAATACTTATCATGACAAAACTAACCTGCACAATATTTCTTTTAAATTGAAACAGGGTCTTTATGCAAATGCCATTTATTTTTTTGTTCAAAGGAAGTCAAAACAACCTTGAGTAGTAGTTTCGGTGGGATGCAAGTGAAAACCTGTGAGATACTTAATGCTTCAAAATTTATTATACTAGTATTATAAAAGCTGTCATAATAAGCTTAATAAAATGAAGAATTGATTTGAGGGTAACATGTTCTTTTGAAGGGGCCCTGCGACACTTTTTCAGGTAGCCATGGAGCCAGTAAACATGCTTGTTGTTTCAGAAATTTACAGCAGCAAAGTTTCTAGAATCAGTCCAGTATGAGCAGAGTTCCAAAAATTGGCACACGCTGCAATTGTATTCTGTCTTCTCGTCTTGACGAAATAGCTGGAAGCTAAGCAGGGAGGAATGGCACTGCGAAAAAAAATACTCCACACGCACCTCATGACCTTGAGCACCTCTTTTTTTTTTTTTTCTTCGAGTACGCGGCTTTTCAGTGCGATCCGATCGCACACGTACTTGTGGACAAGTGGTGGCCCCGGTAACGACAAGCGCACCATGCTCAAATCAGCCAATGCCTGTGACCAGAGCCATATATTTCTTCTAGGCTGTGACAAGTGATTTTTGAGCTTGCAGTGTCACTTCCTGAGGAAAGAAAGCAGTTTTTCGCTTTGAAATTTTATTGTGAATTACAGGCCATGTACTGCACTGCAATATTTGCCTCGCGTGTTTTCGGTAGCCTCGACTACTAATCGTCAGCATTTTCTGACCATGTTCAGTTATTTTTGCAAGGCCCCTATAATTTGAAAGAAGGCTTCACGACAAAGCAAATGTTCTTTAAGTAGATGTTGTCACTGTTTACCATTTCTACATTGCAGTAAAACCACCTTTACAGACGGTGACCTGCGAATTATTATACATTTATTCGTTCATTGCGAATACTTCAAGAATATCAATAATTGAAATTCTAATCGAAACGAATTCGAATACTTAACTATTCGTTCGAATATTCGAAACATTCGAATATTTGCACAAGCCTATTCGTTATAGCCATTATTCACTTCTACTGACATTTAGCCAGCAAGAGAATATCACAATATCGCCAAAGAATATCACAGCTGCCCTCCGCAGAGAGAAAAACGGCCGTCGGAAGGCATAAAACTAGCAAAATAATAAAGAACAGTGCACTTTATTTCCGCCAAATTCAGCACACCAGCTGGCAGATCACTTTGAAGAAAAATAGTCCTTAGACTCTTGCCGACTCATCCTCACGCGGATGACTACTTTTTAAGCTGCAGCAGCTATTTTGAGTCCGTCTTTGCTTTCATCGTAAGCACCAAAGAAGCGGCACAGCAGGTCTGTCGCATCCAGCGCTTGGGCGGGCGTGGTACGTCGGGTTCACCAACATTAGGCTCCGGAGTGTTGACGCATTCGTCACTGTCGTCATGCACGCCCGTCACCCAGGCCCAATTCCCGCACCTGACAACTCTTCGGTTGTCACTGCGTCAGCATAAGCACCGACGTACATGCAGAAAGTGTTGCAGTCAAGCACAACGCCGGTGGCAAAGAAAGCCTTCCACAACTCTGGGCCTGGGCGCCCGCGGCACCCTCACATCGCCGAAATCTTCAGGCACTTTTTTTTTTCTTGATGCCAGACTGAAGAGCTTTCAACATTGCCGACTTCTGCTCGATTGTTATATTTTCGCGCTTACTTTTGCCGCTGCTGTTGTCCATCTCGCGTCTAGCGGCAGAAACTGACAGCGGTGGTGTTGCTTTGCCACAGCGAACGACAAAGTAGAAAGCCACAATGGCCGCAATCTGCGCCGCCCCAGAGGTGTGCGAGGCCTCAGCACGAAGCTGAAGGAAAGAAGTTCAGATGCGCGGGCGGGTCAACGAGTTCTACATGAGAGGGGAGGCCAGCTAATGCGCACGCTCGCATGAGCTGCTGCGCGGGCGAGTCCATTAGTTCCAGAGGAGAAGAAAAGCAAAGAGACTCGCTTTCACACACGCGTTGGCAAGCATCTCCCAGTAAGCGCAAGGCGCGAGTTTTGAATCACCGCGACCCTGATGAGACTTAAACCGTCGTGCGCTATAAGATATTGAAAATTGACATATATCAAACTGATCAGTAAATGCTCATTGTGGACAAGAAATGGTTCGTTATATCCATTGCGGGGAAATTTTCGCTTTGCTAAAACGAGGTTTTAATACATAGGCATGTATGAAAATTTCAAGGGGAATTACAATTGTTTCATTATATTCATTATTTCGGTATATCCCACTTCGTTATAACGAGGCTTTACTGTAGTGCCAAGGCATGTTTGTTGAGAAAACCTACTTTTTTTTTCATGCTTCATTCATCTAGTTATCTTTTGAAATACAGTATGACCTTGTTACAATGGAGCTGTTTACAACAGACTTTCGGATGCTACATACGAAGTGGTGCTGTTATGCCGACCACCCTATTTGTTCCATTGATTGAGCTTCATTCACTACGGATTCAGGTACAAAGGACATTCGGATATAATTGACTAAAATGTGATGCTTGCCGGGTGATCAGGACTACTTTACAGCAGACTTTTCTACCATGAACATCCCAAATTGAAAAACGTCCAACTTCGAACACCGGTTGGCATACTTTCGAGACGGGAACGGCACACCGAAACTATCCATGTACCGATATAGGAACGAAGGGCCCCTATGTGTGATCTGTTAATTGTGAGTTATGCCCAACTAAGGCAATGAAAAAATCGGCGTGCAGTTAGCTTGGTCTTGCGTTTAGGGGCACTGATGCGCGAAATTGCCAGCCGCTGGGCCGAAGCTTGGCCGGGGGATCCGCCACTGATGCGCAAAATGCCTATCTGTGATGGTTCTGAAAAGCCAGCGGGCGATGTAATTCGTCTCTGTGAATGAAGCACATTACAACTGAAGCACTACAACTTTGTCGCTAACGCAATAGTCTTGCCCACAAAATATGGAGAGAATATAGGCCTATACTCCATTTCACAAGCTGTTGGTAGAGCTGTGGAAGGTACGGCCACTTTCAGCCAATCATGACACAGCGCACTTCATAAGTATGTTCATATGCACATGTCTTGTCGTTAATTCGACAGGTGGCACGGTCTGTGTGGAAGTAGGTATACTACAATAATTATCTGTTGAGTTACGCAGCAATTGGCACTTCCTTGATGCCTTTTTGAAATGTTTTGCTAATTTTCAGATGGGATGACCAGCATTGCAATGAAACTAGTCTGACTTTTTCTATTTATTCTTATCATCACCATTTCCTATGAGTTCAAATCACGTTCGAGTTTTTTTTATATGTTTATGCAAGATGTATAATATTTACTTCAGTCACTGAATCAATAAATGAGAACAAATCATTCAATTTATATAACTGCACCTGTTAAATATTGTGTAAACGACGACGAGAGCCACTATCATCATTAGGAGAAGATCAGAGGGTTCGAATAACAAGGTAAACGATCGACTTTGCCATGGGGACAGCGGCTTGTCCTTTCCTCAACAGCAGCCTCAATGAGGCTACCGCAGGAGTGGGAAAATAAAAAACAACAACAAGAACAAATCAACATTCATGAGCAGGCTTCCAGAAATGGAGCAGAACGAACACTTCGTGGCAGCAAAATCCAGGCTTCTCAATTTGAAATGGAAAAGCTATATTTGAACATGTCAGTGTAGGTGAACTTCAGATAAGATTTTAGAGTGCCAAAGCAAAAATATTTGATTTAATTGTGCAGAAATTTTATATATTCGACATGGTAACACTTCACAAGTACAGTGAGGCCTTGCTGAGGAAGGAAATTTATTGGAGAAAAATCCCTGCCATATCTCTTGCATATATATAAAGCATACAGCTCTTTCTTGAACCCATTCTAGTCATGTCACACTTTTTTTATCAGGGTTCCAAACCACACTACCGTATTCGAGAATGGGGCGAATAAGAATTTCGTAAGTAAGCAGTTTGGTTTCCTGAAGAGCAAGACGAAACTTATCATGTAAATACCCTCAACTCTTAAGGGCTTTGTTGCATGTGAGATCAATATGTTTGGACCATGATAAATTATGTGTCATAAAGATGCCAAGGTACTTAAATTCAGACACCCTACAGAAACTAACATTGTTAAAACATTGTCAAAATTCAACAAGCATGAACGTAAGGTAAATGACAGAATGACTGTCTTGAAGAAGTCAATATTCATTTACCAAGATTTGGACCAGCTACAAAAAAAGAGAAAATGAATTATGAATCTCCAGCTGAGATTTGAAAGTATGATACAGGATGTAGTCATCTGCAAAAGGGGTTTTTTCACTGAAGTGTGCAAGGGGAGGTCATTAATATAAAGCAGGAATAAGAGGGTCCTAGCACACAACCTCCAGAAACTCCTGACGAAACCAGCATCAACGGCGAGTAAGTAGAAAGGACGCACACATATTGTGAACACTGCAAAAGAATGCCGGATATTCAGCCAACCAATTATGCATTCTTCAGTATAACAAACATTTTGTGCAATAGTTTAGAATGTGATACCGAGTCCAAGGCCTTGACAAAATCAATGAATATGAGATCAACCTGGTCACTTATGTTTAAAGAGCTCCTGATGTCATGGACGAAGTCTAAAACCGTATTGAGAAGTGCTCAAAATTTTCTTTATTTCAAGAAATTTCATGATGTGTTTGAAGATAATATGCACAAGCATTTTACAAGAATGGGCTGTTAAAAGGATGGGTATATAATTGCTTATTATGTTAACATTACCTGGTTTAAATAGGTGGAGAATGGAAGCACAATTCCACAGAGAAGGAAGTGTCGCTGATGTGAGAGATTTCCTAAAATAGCTGTGACGTATCTGCTACACCAAAGAGCGCAACTAACTAGGAAAGCTGTCGGGATGCCGTCGGTACAGCATGATTTCTTGGTGTCCAAGTTTAAAATGAGACTGAATATGCGCCCAAGAAACACTGACACATCGTTGATTCTAGGATGAGATTCTGAATAAAAAGCAGGAATGTCCGAGTTGTCAGTCGTAAAGACTGAAGCTTAAGCGATTATCTCTGGATCAGAAACTGAAACTTTGTTATTTGTCATTGTGCGTGATGAAGAACCAGATGATAGGATAGCCTTCCAGAATTTATGAAGATTCACTTTCATTAGTTTTGGCAAAGTAACCTTGTAATAATGTTCTTTAGCAGCCTTCATTTTAGCAGATAGTTCTTTTTTGGCACTAAAACTATTGAAGCTTTGTTGACCTGACGAAAAATCAATATGAGTTTTATTTCACTTCTTACAGTATGAATGTCTTGAAGCTTAAGCATGATGTTTGACGCTGCTACGAAACCCTTAATGTTCCCAAACAAGCTCTATGGAGTTCGTCTGGCCGTGAGAGAAAGTAGGAGAACGAGGTGACCATCAGCAACGGCGATGCAGCCCACACAATAGTATCGGTCTGCGCTTGCGTGTTTATTGTAGACAAGCCTCGTGAGATCTGCCGACACCATGTTGCTGCTACACGCATCATATTTTTTGGAAAGGCAGGCCTGTATGTCCCCTTTGAGGCTACTCATGCACCGCACTTTTTCCTGCTGTCCATGACTTCAACACTGCCAGGTGGAAGCAGTGTAAGCAGCTTCGAGCTTTGCCACTGGAGTTCCAAGACCAGTGAACAAACCAAATCAATGGGCTTCGTAAGTAGACTGGATAGTGTCTCTATCTGCAGCCAACTACCCTAAATCCAGTACAGTAAAAGCTCGTTAATTCGAACCACAAGGGGAAGCCACCTCAGTTCGAATTAACGAAAGTTCGAACTAATGAAAGTGAAGAACAATAATAGCACACTGCGAGTAGGGCATAACAATTTACTTTTTGAAAAAAATCTGTGATCGCGGTCTGCCTTCTTTCCTTGAAGGCGACAGCCAGCACTTTTTCCTCTAACAAGTGAATTTGGCGGAAGTCCTCTTCTCCGCCTTCTTCAAAACTTAAGAAAAGACGGGCGGCATTCAACCCGGCCATGACTTCCGCAGCAGAGGGCCGCACTGGTGCTTCGTCCTCCTCCTCATCATCGTCACTGGCAGCGACAGGTTCTGCACTTCTCACCTGACATATTATGTAGCCATCTGTGAGTGCACCACACGCCACTGCACTTGAGTCCACATCGACGTAGTCCGCAAAGCAGACGTCTTCCAAAACGTTTGCCATGGGGGCGGTGAAGCCGTGTTCG
Source organism: Rhipicephalus microplus (assembly GCF_043290135.1). Classification (NCBI taxonomy): domain Eukaryota; kingdom Metazoa; phylum Arthropoda; class Arachnida; order Ixodida; family Ixodidae; genus Rhipicephalus; species Rhipicephalus microplus. Next base: position 13,573,941 of record NC_134705.1, on the reverse strand, counting down.
AGCACTGGTGGCTCGTCAGCTTGAGGCGCTTCGGTGCTGAAGCCACAGTGGCGAAAGCGATTTGGTATCGTAAGCGTTGTCACTTGCTCCCAAGCACGCACAAGCATGTGTAGTGCACTTAGGAGTGTCACTTGGTAGCTATTGCACAAAATAATTCGTTCCAACATATGACGCAGATGAAATGATTTTAAATTTCTAATTATACCCTGGTCCATAGGCTGCAGTACCGCTGTCATGTTTGCTGGAAGGAAGACCAGCTCAATGGCCTTTGTCTCAACGTTGACTTTATGAGCCGAACAGTTGTCCACAAGAAGCAGGACTTTGCGGCCATAGCGTTCGAACTTCTTGTCAAGCTTCCCCAGCTGCGGCGCGAATGATTCCCCCGTAATCCAGGCCTTTTTGTTGGCTGCATAGTCTGATGGGAGGGACCGGTTGTTCTTGAAGCAACGAGGACTTCTCGATTGGCCTATCACAAACAGAGGCAACTCCTCGGTCCTGGTTATGTTCGCAGCAACCATCCCAGTTATCCATTCTTTACTTTTCTTCCCTCCCGTGCACTTGTCGCCTTTATACGTGATAGTTTTGGTGGGCAGCAATTTGAAAAATAAAGCAGTTTCATTCGCATTAAATATGTCCTGCGGAGAATACTTCATGTAGCCTTGAAGGATTTCCGAGCGCCAACCTTCACACGTTTCCATGTTGACGGCGTTCATTTCACCCGACACAGCATAGAAAACGAGGTCGTAGCGCTCGCGAAAACGGTGCAACCACCCATCTGAAGGAGTGAAGTCGTTGTAGTCTAGCTGCAGGGCGAAGTCGGCTGCCTTTGCCAGTATGACTGGGCCACTCAGTGGTATGTCCTGCGAATGCATTTCCTTTATCCAAATGAGCAGCGCTTTCTCAAGGTCAGGATACTTTGCGGGCCACAACCTCCTCCTTTTGCTCGCAACTACTGCCTCTAAGAAGTTTTCAATAGTCCTCCTATTTTTATATAAGTAGATAGTGTCGTTTTTTGTATCCCATGATTTTTCGCGATATCTTGCTTAGGCAAAAGTCCGGTGTCCACTTCCCGCAGGATATCAGCTTTCTCCTGAAGTGTTTCGGCCCGGTATTTGCCTCGAGCACACACCATCAAGTCGGAGCAGCAGAATCACGACAAATGGGAAGCTACTACCGGCGCCACTGCGACAAACGTTAGCCGAGGACTAACACCAACACAAAGAATCGCAACAGCCGGAAGCTACTCCCAGCACCAACAATCGAGGTGTACGACGCACGCCCAAGACAGAGACTGCAGAGAAGGCTGGGCGAAGATCATCATTATCATTATCATCAAATCATTATCCTTACCAAATCAGGTGCTACGACGCACCCAATTTGATAATGATAATGATTTGTGGCTTTGCCCTTTGTAACGGATGAATACATATATGTTGTGTTCAAGCCTAGGTATATAAAGAAAAGAACAAAAAAGATCAAAAGCACAAAGAGGAGTTCACTCTTGACACCACTTCCACCACTGTTGGAGCCTTGTCTTTGTGGTGGAAACTGCTTTTGCATTCCTGCCGGCCAAGGCCAGCGCCTGAGGAAGTGTAGTGGCCTCTGACGGGCAGGGTGAGAGTTTTTGGCATTGTAGCACCAAGTGCTCGACTGTCTCCTGTTCTGCTCCGCACGCTCTGCATAGGGTCGAGTAGGTGTTTGGGTCGAAGTGGCTACGGTATGTGAGCGTGCGAAGTGCTCCAGCACGCGCTTCAAAGAATAGACTACTTCCACCACTGTTGTCACACACAGATATCGGGGCAATGGCCTCTTTGTATGTACAATGCAGCTGAAGTGTACTCGTCTGCTGCATCGAGATTTCCCATTGCGCATTCTCCACGTCGCGTATCCATTTCCGGACTGCTGCGGAAAGCTTGTGCTCCATGGTCTCGATTGATGAGGAGTCCAACATATTGTATTTGCGTCGAAGAGAGTAGACTCTGTTCGACCACTGTGTCCCGAGTTCCACGAAGTGCAGGTAGCGGAACATACGACGGGCCCACCGCTGATCATTCATGAAGCGTAGGCGTCCTTCATAAACGATCTTGCTCGTGGCTTCCCGCACTTCGTACGTAGACCAACTTTTGTCCCCCCTGTGTGGCCTCCACTGCTACCTTTCCATGGCAGCCCAATGCCAAACGACCCACCTCCCTTTGGCCTCGCTCCTGCCCTCACAGGTCTTGCTGGACAGGCGTATGATGGCGTTTGCAAAGGTCAGACATGGTACATGGATCGATTTCCACAGACCTCGCACCAATACATATCTGCTGCAGCCCCAGAGGCTTCTCCGGAGCAGAATGCAGCTCGCACGCTGGGAGGCCAGCCGCAATCGATCCTCGTGCCCCTAGCATGGGTCTTTTCCCGTGCCTATGGTCACCCCCAGGTACCAGTATTTTGTTGAGATAGACAACTTGTCTCAGTAGAAAGTTCCAACGGGAGGTTTGTGTCTACTTTTCCAAAAAATTGGACAACAGCCGAATTGGACAACAGCCGACTTATGAGAGTTAAACCAAAGGCCTAGGTATGCCAAATAGAGAGCTGATATTGTCACCAGCTGTTGTAGCTGATGTAGGTCTTCTGCAATAAGAACAATATCATCTGCAGAAACCAACCCTGGCAGTGTCCATACTTCAGGCTACCCTTCCGACAGGAATTTCATATGGAAACCGATATTTGACTGGATGAGCGCACTTTCTAAACCTGATGCATATAGCACGTAGAGCAGTGGCGTGAGTGGGCACTCCTGCTTGAGTCCTCTGCGGACCGTAACTGGTTCAGATGCCGTATCTGCAAAGCGTGCCACCATCGAGCAATCGGCATAAAGGCAATGCAGAAGGTCTATCCATTTTTGTGGCATGTCCAGCTGGGTCATGCGCTGCAGCATTAGGTCGTGTGGAACACTGTCGTATGCCTTCGAAACATTTAGGAAGCATGCGAGTAGATGGCGAGATTGTTTACGCGCAACCTCAATGCATTGGTAACCACGAAAAAATTGTCCTCCAGGCGTTTGTTTGGGCAGAAGCCATTTTGGAGTTCGGTGAAGTGTCTGCTACTTTCAGCCCATCTACTCATCCGTGCTTTAACTACTTGAGCAAATAACCTGTATAGCACAATGGTCACAGTTATGGGCCTGTAGCTGCTGAGGAAACTGCTGTCAGCGCTTTTCTTGGGGACTAGACACGCACGGCTTCGCAACCAGTCTTCGGGGACGGGGTTGCATTCTATAGTACCCGTGAAGATAGCAGCAAGATGTTTCCTCGCTATCTTTTCCAGGCGCTTTACCAGACCTGCGGGTATATCATCCAGCCCATGTGCCGTATGTGATGCTATTCGTGCTAGTGCACGTTCTAGCACTACTCGTGCGACTTTCCATTCACGGTCTGTCTCCTGTGCATCCCCTGGGGCTGGTGGTATATGTACTTCAGTCTCTGCGGCTGTCACCGAAGTCGGGGCTCCGAAAATGTTCTGAATGTACTCAGTTATCCGCTTTTTAACGTCGGAGAACTGTTCTCCATTCACCTTGTCTCAGAGGGTTGGTCGTGAGGGGGCTTTTTCTGTTCAATGCCGATACATATCTCCAAAAGTTCTGCATTTTACTATGACCTGGTGTTGTGAGCTCCTTGATTTTCTTGTGGTCGCTTTCCGCAATCTTGCGTTGCACTAGTTGTTGCATATGCCACTTCAGCCCCAGGTACTCGTGCCACGCCTGCTCGCAATCTTCAGCTGGTAAGTTCTGAATGGCGCTCCGATGCTCTCGATCTGCTGTCCGTCGGGCTTTCAACGCCTCTTTCACCTCGGTGTCCCACCAAGGTTTACGCTAAACACCTTTTTGAGAGCTTACACGAATTTAATGTCTGCCCGTTATGTCTTTCAGTTCTTTGATGAACGCTTCATACGTAACTGGGCCATCTAGATTATTGTGTATATCGCTCGCTTCAAATGCCTCAGTTATTGCTCCGTAGGCTTCTACTGCTAAGAACCACCTTGCTGGGCTGCGGTGTCGGCACTGGGTTCTATGGTAGGGTGAGGCTGCGAAATTCAGCTTCATTCTGTTGTGGTCACTCCCCACACTGTATTGGCCTGCCTCATTAACATGCACTCAGTAAACGTGCATTGCCATATTTGCACAGCGCAAGACTACGAGTAGTTACGACGTAACTACAGCGCTCTTTATGTCCTTGCTTCTTCTGTAGTTACGTCGTAACTACAGCGGTCTTTCTGTCCTTGTTTCTTCTGTAGTTACGTCGTAACTACTCGTAGTTTTGCGCTGTGCAAATATGTTGATTCCCAATCACCAACCAGCCCAAGCATCTGTCTTATCAAGGTGCATTGCCAGTCTGCGTGACACAAGGGCATAGTCAATACATGACTGACTGTTGCGCGCACACCACGTGACCATACCCTCGCAGTCGGGTCGGAGATTGGTCACTTCCAATGCCAATTCTTCTGCCAATTGTACTAGAAGGGATCCGCTGACATCCTGGTACCCATCAAGAGGTTGAATATGTCCATTAAAATCTCCCATCAGGAGTACTTGCTTTCCTATGGCCCATCGGATCACATTTTTTTTCAATACATTCAATAGTGCGGCAGTTCCCAGTATCTTCAGCGCGTGCGGCGCTGAGGTACACCACCCCAAAGAGCACTGGCATACCCAGAAGTTCACCAGAAATCCACATGTGTTCGTTGCAGGGACCCTCCAGCCTGGTCCACCTGGTATTGCTGCGCCAGAGCACTCCCATGCCTCCTCCTTTGCGGGATCCCGCCGTTCTGTTGCAGCTTTCCCAATGCCATTCTGCGTTTGGAGGTGGCTCCTCAAGGTCTCGGAGATGCGTTTCGGCCACAGCAAATAAGGTGAAGTCTTCTGCCTGAATAGTCTGAAAAAGTTCATCCCATTTTGACATCTTCCTCACACCATGTAAGTTGAGGAAGCCTACACTGACTCCAGGTGTATGCTTGTGTCTTCTTGGAGGGCGCCTATGCCTCATTGTCGTACCCTCATGGCCATCACAAGGTGATGGCGCACCAGCTCCCCTACAGTGTGATACATGGTATTGGGGGGGTCTGGGATGTTCTATGGGAAAGTTGGAGTCTGTGCCCATGCTGGAAGTCTTGGCAGTGGGCCTCGATGCTGTTGCTGCTGGGGGGGGGGGGGGGGGGCGTCCCCATACTTCGACATAGTCCAGTTGTCTTTCGATCTCTGTGGACTTATCCAATGGTGGCGTCGTGATGTCTGCAGCCTGGGTTGCCTGTCGCCGCTGTTCTAAAGAAACTTGAGAGACGGTACTGATTTTCCTGGCTACAAAGCGCACTCCTGTGTTGTTGTAGTCTAACCCGTCTTTGTCCATCATATCTGGTCTCCAACCCTTGTTCATGTCGAGGAACCTGTGTCTGCTGCGCTTGCACCATCTCCTCAGCTGTGTGTTGGCTAACTGTATTGCAGCCCTGGTTTCAACACCTCTAGAGGAGATTTCTGGAATGGAGCATACCACTAGCTTGGCATTGCGATTGTGCCAGCTCATTTTGAAGATCTGGGTGATACGACACCAATCCTGCCTCAGTACCTCAGTGAGCCTGAAATGCACTATGCATTGGCGGAGCACATTTCTTGCTTTTCGCTCATAGGTATCAACATAGTGCATCACTTTTTCACATGTGGCCTTTTTCTAAAACAAATAATCAACCGCTTTGGGGGGATCTACATTAGTTTGTACGTTTGGCACGATTCTTCCCATATTGCCATCCCCCCCAATTATGACCTCCCACTCAGCTTCCGGATCTGGCCGTACCCATTTCTTGTTCAAGTTTGGATTCGCTCTGCTTGATGGGTGGTCTGAAGGCTGCTGCTGCAGTTGCTGGCTACCAGTCAGGGCTTTCTCAGATGCCTCTTTGGTGAGTCGTTTTCCAACAGCCTTCTTTGGTCGCGCGTCACTTTTCCTCAGTTTTCTCTAGTTGGTATTTTCTAAAGTTTGCGTTTCTGTCAATTTCATTTGCTCAGCTGGTGTGAGACTCGGTAGATTTGGCTGAACCTGAGTGTCTGCCTCCTTGGATTGCCCAGGTGGGCCTTGCTGATCCGTGTAGTCATAGACACTTGCTTGTTTTGACACCATGCTGTTTGCTGGAACGTCACGAAACTCCGTCTGCAGGTGTTTGCTTATCTTGGTGGCCAAAGGTTTAGAAGGAGGCTGTTCCGACACCCTGTTGCTCGCTTGAGCGTCAGGGAACTCCATCTGCAAGTGTTTGCTCATCTTGGGGGCAATAGTCACAGACGAAGGCTGTAGGGCTGACTTGTTTTCGTCTTGGAGGCTCTCGGTGTTTCCATGTACAACTGGGAGTTGCTGTTCCTGAGGCTGTAGTAACAGTCAGCTCTCACACCGTAGCCTCGAGCGTCTCGATCTTGGCCCGAAGCTCTGAGCAGGCCCACTGCTGGCAAGCTGTTAACTGCGATTCCAGCTCGTCTATCTTTTTGCAGAGTGAGCATATGAACTCCACTTTCTCTGCTGCATCAATATCTTAAAAGTTTGTTTCATCTTTGTAAACCCAACTTCCCCACCCATTGCATCTGATACTCTGTGTCTCATCCTCGATACGTCCTTTATTCCTTGATTTTCCCTTCGCCATGCTTGTATACTGTCACACATGCGATTTAATTTGTATTTCGCCGCCACACTCCGTCTGCGCCAACCCGACAGCTAGCGCTACCTTTTCACGACGTCAGGAAAGGCACGTGTTTGTCGGCGCTGCGCCGATTTATTAGCGCTTGGCCAGTATGATCAGTGGTGATCCTTCAATGGGAGGGAACTGGGAGCAGCGGACTGGACAGAAGGTTTCACATCACAGCAACGCACAACACATGCCCTCACTGCACCACATTCCACACAACAACCCATTTTGACCGTCGCCGGATAATCACTTGTTTCCCGAAGCCTAGCTCTTCGACGGTATCTCAACTCTTTGCTGTGAGCTGGTCATGCCATCTGTCATCTAACAGCGACAACTACGCAGCATTTTCAAAGGCTCCAAGATTGGTGCTTAAAAAAAAAACAAATCTTGGAGGTTACGAAGGACAGAGAGCAGGCAGCTGCCGAGAAAGAGAGATTGTGGGGGGAGGAGGGTGAAGTGTAAGTGGCGCTATTTTCTGCACTCTGGCCTCCGTGCCAGTTTCTGTGTTTTTCTCTCCGCTCCCTGTCAACGCGGCTTCGTAACTCGGCAGCTGCCCTATCGAGTGACTAGCCAAGCCGGCGGCGCGGTGGCGCATAGTTCGAATTATCCACGGCGGAACCTACTCGCGTTCGAATTAACGGGCTTTTTTATTCATAGGCTCGTATGGAGCTTGGCTGGACCATAATTTACAGTTCGAACTATCCATAAATTTGAATTATTGAAGTTAAAATTAACGAGCTTTGACTGTATTTGCCTACGTTTCGTCGGTGAAAAAATGGTGGACAGGGTCAAGCACATGCAAGGCACTTAGTGCTGCAGACTGATGATTATCGCCCCATAATCTAGTAGCCTGCACATGAGGCTTTTAAGAAGATTCATCAGGCATCTTCTATGACTGCCCAATGATGTACGCGATAGAACCTTGAGCACATTCAGGTCAGTGTCCGGATCTGGATGGAAAGGAGACCTCTATTTCTTGTGAATAAAATGCATGTGCTTTTTTGTGGATCAAGGATGAACCCATTCTCATCTACCCACTTGGTTACCTTAGTCAGGCCAAGCTGAACCTGCTGCTCTCGCATCGCGAGGTTGCATGAATTGAAACCTCTCACCTATCTGCACGTCATCAACATATGTGCACTAGAATATATAGCGCGGAATTGAGAAATGCAAGGTATTAAATTTATAATGAACAGTGTGCAACTCAGCACACCACTTTGAGGCACTTCAGTATCCTGGCCAAATGTTCGAGACAAGGCATTCTTCACTCTGGCATGAAAAGTGCAATTGAAAAATGAAAGAACTTTCGATCATGTCCAGCACGTTACTCTAAACACCTGAGTGTGAGAGATCTCGCAGTATGCCAAAGCATCATGTGATGTCGTATGCCTCTTTAAATACCGAGAAACACCAAGAGGATGAATTGTTTGTGGATGAAAGTGTCTAGAATATGTGACTCCATACGCACCAGGTGGTCAATGACGATTCTACCTTCATGAAAACCGTACTGGTACAGGTCAAGTAGGTAGAGTACAAATCAGGTATTTATCATCTTTTCGAAAAGTTTACATAGACAGCTTGTTAGTGCGATGGGCCAATACCATATTTACTCGATTCTACCGTGCCCTCGATTGTAACACGCACCCGATTTCCACTGCGAAAAAAAAAAAAAGTAAGACATCGATTGCAACGCCCACCCATTTTTCTCGCTGGCCCGCACGATCACACCACTCGAAAAAACGACTCCTTTCGGGAGCATCTTCCATTTAAATATTAAGTACGGGCGAAGCTTGTGCTCATCTGACGTGTAACAGAGCATTGCCGTCACTGTAGTTTTACCGTGGACCGATGCCAGCACGCGAACTTGCTTCGCCCCCTTCTTCTCGACGGTTGTGGTGCCAGGCATGTAGAAGTAAAGAGGTGTCTGATTGGCATTCCCGATTTGCCCAAGCAGGTAGCCGTTGTTGTTCCCCAAGTTTAAGACAAACCTCTGAAAACTGAAGCTTTTCATCCTACTCCTCCGCAAAACTTTTCGCATATGCATGTTCCCCTTCGGAGGGAAAAGCCTTTCCTCTTCATAAAGTTAGTTAGCCAGCACCTGCTCGCTTTAAACTGGCTCCGCATTAGACCTTTTTCTAAGACTAATTGCATAGTTCGCACTTGGAGCAGTTCTGTCGTCACGGGCCGCTGTGCCGCTCGCTGCTCTAGCACATACTCGCCGAGCAGCTCTTTAATTTGCGGAATCCGACCCTGCTGTGGTCCACTGAAGCCTTTGCGTGAAGCTTTGCTGTCAACAATCTTCTGCTTTTGTTTTTGCCAGTCCCGCACGCATGTTTCGGGAACTCCGAACGCCTGCGATGCGGCCCGATTTCTGTCCGTTTCTGCACAAGCGGTGACTTTACTTTTAAAAGCGGCATCGTGGTGCACTCAAGTTTTTGGAGTCGGCCCTTCAATGCCGTCGATGCTAATGCACTACAAGATGACGAACTCCTCAGCACACATACGAAAAGCCGCACAAGGGAAACACATAATCAGAAATGGCCGACGTGCCATGCCGACGCACGCAGGGGGCGGCCATTTTGAAAATGCCGATGGCAATAGAATAACCAAATTCATTTTTTTTTTGTACTCGATTTTAAAGCGCATGCGATTTATGAACTCGCTTAACTGGAAAAAAGGTGCGCGTTAGACTCGAGTATTTACGGTACACGGTCCTAAGAAGTTTAAGCCACCAGGGTGTTCCTGTGGGACATTTTAGCAGCTGCTACTGTAGGTGACACTCGAGTCGGGGCGGTAACGTGGTAGCGTTCCACCAGTTCCTTGGGCCCTCTGGACGGCCTTTTGTTGGTTTCGGAGATCGGAGCTCCTGAGTGCCTCCTCCCAGTCGGACTCACTGGTGAGAGGTCCCTGAGGTAATGCGGGACATTGTCAGAGCGTGTGTTCAAGTGAACAGTACACTTCTGTGCAGTATGGGCATTGTGAATTAATGTCCGAGTTGTAATGACTGAGTCGGCCCTGTGATATGCAAGATTTCCTTTGTAGCATGCGAAAAGCTACCTCTTGCGCACGTTCAAGCTTTGCATAAGGTAAAGGGTATCTGCTTCTGTTGTTTCTGTAGTGGGAGGTAATTTCGTGGAAGGTGAGTAATGGGTCATCAAACTGTACGTCTCTGCCCAGCTTCTTCAGTGGCTGATTGATTGTCACCACGAGTGAGTTCTCGTGCTCGATCATGAGCCATTTCGTTGAGATAAGGTTGCTATGGATGGACATCTTTGCCCATGTGGGCAGGGAAACAAGAGAGGTAGTGCGAACCCATGTATTTGCATGTTTTTAAAATGTGGGCTGCTTCTCGAGCGATGTTGCCAGTTTCAGAAGCCCGAATGGTGGCGCGAGAGTCTGTGAAGATGTTGGTGTGTGAGAGGTTGATCATCGTTAAAGCTACAGCAACCTGTTCGGCTATGGCACTTGTTGCTAGCTCAACCGAAGCAGCTGAGCGTAGGGCTCCATCGCCATCTACTACAGTCGAAACCACAATAATGAAACCCCACGAGTACGAAATCTCCGCGGCAACGAAATATTTCCGGATCCCCGGCAAACAAAATGTTTTTAGACAGCAATCCCGCATCAACGAATTGTGTACCATGGCGCAGGCCTTATTTTACCCTCCCGCCAAAGGTTAACTGTCGAAAATATGCTCTTACGCGTGTTATGTGCACTCAAAATTTGTAAATATCTGCTTTTGCTGTGCTAGCGTGGGTACCTACTTAACAATGCCCTCTTCAAGGCTTGCGCAGCATCTGAATAGGCAGCTTGAGCACCCAACAGAAGTCTTTTCTTCGCTTCCCTATTGTGTGCACCACCCCCGTCCCTTGTTACCATGGATTATAGCGGGAGATGCGCCACATAGCTGGGGAGGGACAATGACAGAGCAGGGAGCATGGTTGAAAATGAGGTGCAGGTGTGCAAGTTTAGTCTATGTCGCTGCGTGTGCCCTCAATGTGACTACGGAATTGGCCAACGAAAGACCGTGAGCACGACAAGACGCGGGTGGAGCCTTCAAGAGACCATCGGCGGACTGCTTGTGTCTTTGCAGTGTACATAGGCCGACGACAAGAGAAAATAGACTCCTAAAGACAGCCCGCTGACCAAAATCGGTGTCTTGTCTCTCTAGTGTAAATGCGCCTTTAGCAAAGCGTTGGAAACACTTGCCTTTTTGTGCATAGCGTTGCATTGCCAATGCAGCGTGATAAACGCTACGGTCATAAGAACTACTCATGTGTGACTTCTCTAGTATAAAAACACACAGAAAATATTGACGTGTTGTTATGGTGCCTCAAATATGCTCAATAATTGCTTTTTAATTGACAATCGCACAAGTATAAAAGCTGTAACTTGAGCAACATTGGTGGGTGCTGCGAATGGAGTGGCCGTTTGGGGTACCGTTTGGTGCCTTTTGAGGGATCCTTAAGGCAGACAAACAGACATACAGACAGAGAGATCAAAATTTTTGCGTCGAAGTACCCCAAGAAAGACTATAGTCTTTAAAAACAAGTGAGAGTTAACGAGCAAAACAAGACCAAGATGGCGGCGCTTGACAGGGTGGCTCAGCAATTTCAAACACGTAAATTTGGAGAATTTTTAGCACTCGCTGGCCGCTCGCCGGCTGCCGTGGCATGTTGTATAATTTAAGTGACGGAGTTTTGTAATTAATTAGACATTGATATTTACAGAACAGGTAGTTTGTGTGACCTACTACCCGCATATGTGGTTTTCAAAAAACCAACTTTTTCCAGATTTTTCAGTTTTCAAAGGGCACATTTCCCCTTAAGTTCACAGGACTTTGAATTCAGCTATGACGGACATTTGAGCCAACAGAAGCACCTGCCCGGACACAGACAAGAGAAGGATAATTGGATTCCGTGGCCACCTACCTCTCGGCTGTGTGTCTGCACGGCTTCTGCCAGGCGTGCCCGCAGCTCCTCAGCCAGGTGGGCCTGCTCTTGGCAGCGCTGCTCCAGTGCATCCAGGCGCCGTTGATGATCAGTCCGCTCCGCCTCCAGCTCCAGCTGATGAACCTTGCTCAGCTCTTTCACCTTTCCCTACACCACACAGAAAAAGGGGTTTGAAGGCAGGCTACTTAGTAATGTGTGGTCACTGCATTGTGCGGAGCTTACTGCTTGGAGTGGTGGCTATATCTAACTCCACTTATAGCACACAATTAGTATAACGGAACACGCGAGCTGTGGATGAACGTGGCAAAGCTGCCTGCCAGTGCGCTCTATCAAAAGACGAGCTGCAGACAGCTAGAGTGCATTGGCACATCCAGCTGAACTATCTTAATATTCAGATGCTGGCCTTATCGCCCTCTCGAGTCAAATACGTGCTGCTACCATCATTGCTCATCAAGGGACGCTTTCAGTGATTTATCCATTTGTTCGCCTGCGTCATGAAGAAATCTTTGGAGGCATGTGCTTCTCTGCATCACCAAAAATGTGACCATTTTTACCCCTGACAAGCTGTGATGATAGTAGCATAGTTTTGCTTGCGCTGGCGATAGGCGACCATTTGATTATCAGGATGGGTCAGCCGGATAAGCTGACACACTCTCGCTATCTGGAGCGCATCTTCTGATAAAGCATGCTGACATGCAGTTTCGCACCGTTTGGCCACAGCTCATGCGCTCCGTTTTACTTTCATTTCATTTCATTTCATTTCATTTATTTATACTGTTAGCCCAGAAGTGGGCCGTTACAGGGTGGAAGTACAAACAATTATTTGCAAAAAAGAAGTACCGTACAGGTCTCGAGATAATTTCTCGGTATTATTGTGACCAGCAACTCGAAGTTATACATAACATACATAAATGGAACACACATGCGATGCAATACATACGCGCAGAACAGCACATGACGCATTTGAGGCGGCACTTTTGCACCGCGCTGAAGATTTGAAAGACAACTACTGCAGAATCATGCAACCAACAAAAAGTACACACACACGCCAAAAAAAAAAAAAAATATCTTGTACAGATGCTTTAGGAGCATCTGTACAAGATAAGTCTGATCTTTGCGGGCAAAAACATAAGGTCCGTTCGATTTGCCTGCACCACGAGAACCAGTTCACGAGGTGCTGCACCTTGCCATTCGTTTCAGCGGTGCAGCATTGACGACCGCTGAACCCTGCCGATCGTTTCGAAAGGTGCAGAAGAGGTGCAGCACCGGTTCACGATTTTCCTGCACCTCCTTCGCTGACGGTGCCGGCTTGGTGCAGCCGCGCGTGCAGCTGAGCAGACGACGCAGCACTTAGACGTAGGTGGCTTAGGCGTCGTACCTGCCTCTACAAACGCGCTGTGTATTTTCAAGATGTTTGCGCCTCATAAACTGTCCGCATGTGCGTTTCGCCATAGGTCAGTGTCTGATGAACGGTGTAAACTAACCGAAAAGAAATAAGGCCAACACCTTGTCGGCACATTGTCATTTGTTTCGGGTGTTGTGCTCTGCCTGCACCGCTGAACTCACGCTGCACAATTTCTGAACCGCATTCTTGACCGTCGTTCTAAAGCAGACTGTATTTTTTTAGATTTTGCAAAAGCCTTTGAGAAAGTGTCCCATAATCTCCTGCTCCTGAAACTTAGCAAACTTAACCTTGATCGTGATGTGTTCAAATGGCTTGAACACTTTTTGTGTGGCCGTACACAGTTTGTTGCAGCCAACTCATATAATTCCCCAGAATGTTCTGTTACTTCGGGCGTACCCCAAGGCTCAGTCCTGGGCCCCCTCTTATTTTTAATTTACATCAATGACCTCACTGATTGCGTTTCATCAAACATACACCTGTTCGCTGACGATTGTGTGATATTTCGTGAAATTAACGACACAAGCGATGTTAGTATTATACAAAACGACCTTAACGCTATTTCAAACTGGTGCAGTCTTTGGCTAATGAACCTTAATATTAAAAAGTGTAAAGTTTTACGCGTATGTCGAACTTCAACCACTCCCGCCTCGTACCATCTTAATAATGTTCTACTCGATGGTGTTTCATCCTACCGGTACTTAGGTGTGCACATTACTTCTTGCCTGACATGGTCCGTTCACATAAGCAACATTATTAACAATGCAAACCGTATGTTAGGCTATCTTCGTCGCAATTTTTCTTCTTCACCTGCCACTCTAAAACTACTGATGTATAAGAACTTGGTTAGAAGTAAATTAGAATATGCTGCTTCAGTTTGGGATCCCAGCATGGTTTATCTGATCAAAGCCCTCGAACTGGTCCAAAATAACTCTGCCCGGTTTATCCTACACGATTACGATCGAACAGCAAGCGTTACAGCTATGAAAAACTCGTTGCAGCTGACTTCCCTTTCTTCTCGTCGTAAGTTTTTTCGCCTGTGCCTTTTTCATAAAATCTTCCATAATAGCCCCCACCTTCGTGCTAATCTTTTTCTTTCACCGTCCTACGTGTCCTCTCGCATCGATCATGCGCACAAAGTTGGTATACCTATATGCCAAACAATTACGTGTTCAGAATCTTTTGTCCCACGCACCAGCAAAGACTGGAACCAGCTTCCTGGAGCGACTGCTGCGATTACTGATTATCAGCTGTTTCGCGCTGCACTAACAAACATTGTAAACTGAGGTTACTTATTACGTGTGCCTTTTTCGTTTTTTTATGTTCTTGCGTGTTCTGATGTGTTTTGTAGCTAGAATTGTATACTAGGATTATTTAAAATATGTACACCAGATCTCTTTTGTTCTACTTTTGTGTCCTAACTTTGTTATCAGCTAAAATTGATTATTTAGTAAACGTTGAATCCTGTACTCCCCTTTACTCACCTTCTGAATCCATTTTTTGTAAACCCACTCTCCTCTTCAATGCCTCTGGCCCTGAGGGTACAATAAATAAATAAATAAATAAATAAACTTCGCGTGCACAGCCGTGAACCGGTTCCGACCGGTGCAGGTGAATCGAACGGACCTATAGTGCTGGCAAACATGAGAAAGTGAAAAGCTGCAATGTGTTTCGTCACAAACAACAAATCACATTGCCGGCTAGTTCTTCAGAACTGGGGACGGGCATTTTACTCGTCGTCAGCGAACCAAGCTCTACAACTCTCCGAGCCACGGTGGAAGTGATGAGCAACTTCACACGTCGGTGCCCTAATTGCCCTTTAGTTACATGCACCACGTGACGCATACCGTAGAGTACTTTTCCACAGTTCAGCATAACATCACCACTCCTAGACCTTCGGCACGTGCCTCATGCCCTTTTACTCATGATAGCCTCACTAACAAGCAACTGAGCAAAATAATTTTTTCTCCTCAAGGTCAACCCCCAGTTCAGCCTTCCCTCAATTCAACACGCACACCAACAGCAAGCAAGACGTGCATGCCCGACATACAAACCAGAACACGTGCAAATGCTCTGGGCCCGTTGCTAGTCAGAAAATAAAACTTCTGAATTCGAGCCAGTGTGGCTGGGGTCTTAGAGCAGTGGAAACGAGTGAGGAAATCGCGATAAATAGAGGAAAGCAGACTTGCAAAAGGCAGGCAAGGAGTTGCAATAGAGTGAAGAGCGGGGAGCATATGGTGGGAAGGCGACCTTAAAAATCAAGACACGGGGAAAGAAGGCAGGTCAGGTAGCTTGCTTGTAAGATTCACGAAACATGCAATTCACATGTAGGAAAACTATGGAGAGCGGTCTGCGCACGTAGAGGTCAAAGAATCACATTGTGGCGCCAGCAGACTTGTGCAGCCTCGCCAATCTAGATAATTCACTATTCGTTCTGTGTAAAAGCGGTTTTTATACTTCCGCAAATGTGCGGAGGGCATGCTGAGCTAAGTGCAAAGTGAGCGAGAGCAAGTTTTAAAAACACAAAACGAATCGCAGAACGAATCGCAAATTAAGTCGGTGGGGTGGCACAAGCACTTGCACTGGAACAATAACCACTGCTCCAAGCAAGATGAAGACTAAGGTTTACTCAGTAGCCAATGGTGTTGGCAAATGGTCTGCTCGCTCCAGGCTGACGATACCAACAATAGTATAAGAAAACTAGGAATCAAAAACAGTGGGGAGACTAGCTGGTCAACCAATGTTCGAAATATCGGTGGCAGTGTGAAAACGAAGGCTTTGTCTGGCAGTGCAGGGTGCGTAACAAAAAAGGTTGG
Source organism: Rhipicephalus microplus (assembly GCF_043290135.1). Lineage (NCBI taxonomy): Eukaryota > Metazoa > Arthropoda > Arachnida > Ixodida > Ixodidae > Rhipicephalus > Rhipicephalus microplus. The sequence continues at coordinate 13,558,069 of NC_134705.1, read as the reverse complement.
GGAGAGCGACAACTAGAAGGCTGCAGAGGCAGGGCCGGCGTTTAACAATAAGTATTGGCGGTCAAAAATGTGTCATGGGCAAGTCGCTGGAGTGCAGACTCCGTTCGCTGTAACCCATCAGCGGCACTCAAAGACCTTCGTTGTAAGTGCGATTTTGTGCCATTTAAGTAATGTATATTTTCATGGTCAGGCGGGTATCATTCGTGTTGAGTGAAGGTTCATTTTAAAAGGGGCCGTTATATGTGGGCGCAACTGTAGAACTTGCCAGAGGCCGACGGCCATGCGCTGCACCCTGTCTATAAGTGCTTATCCAACAAGAAGCTTCAGAAAGGATACGCTAGAGGAAATAGGCAGAATGCAGGGGCGAAAGTGGACTTCGGTGAGCAACTAAAAGAGTAAGAATAATGATGTTTTGGAGCAGCTTCGGCACAGTAAAAGAAGACTTTTGGAGCAGATTTGGAGCACTGAAAGGTGTGTTTTAGAGCAATGCCAGTTAGTTTTGGAGCAGCTCTCGAAGGTCAAACCTTATCGTCAATCAAAAGTATTGCTGGTAAAAAAATTCCAATGGTTTTCACTAAGCATTCAGTACTAATGAGCTTAGCAAACTTACCACCTGCACGTGCATGCATGTGTGAGAGAGATACAAAATATTCCCATTTCATAATCTGCCTGAAGCAAAAAAGAATATTCTGGGTGATAAAAACACGGAACTATTTTTTTACGCGACGTATCTACTACAAGGAGTCTCGCTATAGCCTTCACAGCGATGTACCTGATGTGTGAAAGAAATGGAGTATATATAATCGCGGCACACTTCACTCGGAAACACACTACTCTGTTCATCTGTCTTCGGTCTGAAGCGAAGCAGAGACCAGCAATTTACACATCAAATCGGTGCGTACATTACAGCGAGCCACCCGGTAGCAATGGTGTGGGCAGTGTCAGCAGGGTAGGCGCCGCACTGCACGCAACTAACCAAGAGCGAGCCGCCCGGCAGCAATGATGTAAGCAGCATAGACACAGCGCTGCCCGCACCTAACCAGGAGATAATCCGAGTGCATGCGACCACTCCATGCTTCAATAACTGTGAGTTGTCACTCAGTATCATATCGCGGTGGAGAAGAGCCCATATGCATCACGGAAAACCGACAGTGTTCGTTCTGTCGCCACTTCAGTCGCTGCTTATCCTGGCCCGGTAAAATTTCGTAATGCTCTTTAATCAGCGTCGCCACTACGCTCGATAATATACTCGTGCGAAAGTTCCAGCCCCGTATGATTTTTTTCCGCACTCTGGCAAAAAGGAAGAAAAGACTTTCTGGTATATACTTTGGCCGACATCTGCTGTGATAACGTATCCGTTTATTGGTGGTGATGGGGCACCTCAATAGGTGCACTATTGCACTTGTAAACTCGGACTGCCATGTTGGTGCCACCACTTTTGCGAGCGAACTATAGCAATAAGTGCAATGAGAGCCCCACTAATGAATAGAATTACGAGTCGACTGGATATGAATGCGACTGAGTCCTCGATGTAGTAAACGCTCAGTGTTGCTCGGTTGACGATACTAATCAGCCAGATTTGACGGTTTACACTTTCAATCGACAATTATCACAGAAATTGCTGTTTATGCACAGCCAGGTGCAGCAGGCCAGATTGGGGCAGAATGGCACAATTGGCACAGCCCTTCCACCTCTGAGAATGTGAATGAGGCGTTGCACTTGGTTATCTGGAGCCTGTCACAAAAGGACAAGAATGCGGCATTGTTTGCTTTTGAGACTGCTGTGGAAGATGCTGTTGTGCACTTCTACCTTGGAAACAAGTCGTCTAGTTCACTTATTTTGTGTGGTGCACTTCTACCTTGGAAAAAAGTCATCTAGTTCACTTATTTTGAGTGAACTGTAGCTAGAGCCAACAAGCCGAGACATCCAGTGGGCAGTTGAGATCTGGCATGAAGAGAAAGTGTACATGTTCAGCAGCATTCCAGGCAGCCGCAAGGAAGAAGGACAAACAGAAGCCTGTTTCAGATTACTCCCCAGAAACTTTCCGAGTGATTGTAATTATAAGTGTTGTGACTTTTCATTCTGAAATGTTTATTTTCGCAAGTTTTCAGTTTTTTGCATTTTTCTCAGATTAAGATTTTTGCGTGATTTGAATTTTGGGATCAACACTTTGTCACCAATACTCATTAAATTTTCGAAATTTTTTACTTTCTTCTTTGCATGAATGATAGAGGATCAGCGAGGGCAAAAAAAAACAAAGTATTTTAGGAGATCACAATATTATGAAATATTCTAGAAATCACCAGCGAAAATTCACAGCTAACAGAATAGGACATGAAGACTTCATAACTTTGTCTAAAATTGAGATACAAGTATTAAATTTCAAACTTTCGCTGTTTGAACATTCAGGAACATGCCAGCTGAATTTTGGCTCTCCAAATGCACTACTTTTTAAGCAAATCACATCCTATATTCATAGAATAAGAATTGTAACTTTTTTTTGGATTGGCAAAAAGAAAATGTAATTACAAATGTAATTGCATATGTGAAATCAGTAAACAAAGCTGAATGTTCTCTGAAAAAAACCATGCCTATGGTCAATAGTAATGAATTTCACTCTTCGAAACCCCTTAAAGGAGCACTGATATGAAATTTACTCATGCCAAGATTTTTGCGTCAGCGAGTAGCTATAGACCCCGTAGCAGCGATTCACGACCTAAAACGCAACTGAGGGATGAATAACTATCACTTTTATTTATTTATATCAATGGTATCTAGCACTATTCAAAACGGCCAGCAATCCTGCAATTTCGAGCGCTGGGAGCACCAGCAGTGGCGCTACCTCGCGGTCCCCTCCAGATCACGCCACAGCTAACCACTCCTCCACAGAAAAGAGTGACGTCAGGCTCAGCTGCTCTGCAAACATTTCGTCTGCTAGGTGGACACGTTCAGTTATGCCTGTCATCTGCATTGCTGTCGTTGCTGTACAAACTGTCAGCTCGAGCTCAATACGATTGTCTGGAGCTTGAAATCCCCGCGATTCGCGACGTCGCAAATTATTTTTGCTTCGATAGACCTTTTGCAGAACAGTGATTCCGAAATGAATGCCATTCCAAGTGGCACTGCAGAGGTGCCCGAGGATGCACACTTCAGCCATGTTCGCTCGTGTGTCTCAGTTAGCTATATTGGTGTGTTTTGGCGTGCAATGCATTCAGGTATACGCAGAGGGCTCAATGCAGTATAGCTATGGCGAATGAGCATTAGCAGAGAAATAGAATACGTTTCATGCTTGCCAGGTTCTTTTTTGCATCTCTAGATGGACCCACTTATCCAGCCTCTTGCGTGTTACTTGTTAGCGATGATATCCGACTATACGCTGTTCCAATTTTGATAGCTTTTGGTTGTGTTGATGTGTAACCCATGCGTGATATGAAAAGACACCCTCATTGCGCTTTTTCCGTGCTTACAACTAGACAACTGCAACTCACCTGCAACTCACAACGATTCCCTGACTTGCTGACCAACAAGCACACGTTTAATCATGCTCTTTTCTTTTGCCGTTCTTTCAAAGGTAATTTTTATCTTGATAAGTTTACGAAATCATTCAAATTGGTGCAACGAAGATCAGACGCGACGAGCGAGTGCGTTTCTGCGCTTCGGAGCCAGTCGGCGTCACGATAAGAACACTCGAATCGTACACGTCATCGCTACTAGGGCATCCTCACACAGGATGATGTTTGTGGAATGTATCACACTGAACATGTAGCACTAGTGTCGATGTCGCAGGGCCGTCTATTTTCCCTTTTTTCTCCTTAGCTTTTCTATGCTGTTTGACATCTAACTAAAGTAACTTCCACGCGACGGATGCCGTTCAAATTTTGCCAAGAAGACCTATGCATACCAAGCGATCGAATGATGAGCGCAACTCGATCTTGAAATTTGATGTCAGTGCTCCTTTAAGGGGAGACATGCCTTTGAAAATGAACTTTCTTTTTTCTGGTTAACTATCGATAAAATTGACACAGACACTAAGAATGGCCTCCCAGTGCTTCCATAAAAATTTTAAGGCGATACCACAAATACTTAATGAAAGACACATTATCTCTTCATTGAACTTTGTGGAGGGGCTGAGCCTAATGCAAAAAAAAAAAAAAACAGAATTCAGAAAACTACGTTTAAAGTTTCAAATTCTCGTTAGGTCTCTAAAAATTGTGACCCCATGTTTGTCTCGTGATACTTCACTTCTCAGGCATATGGCGTCTGCTCATGGTGCTTGTGTTGTCTTTTTTTTTTTTCATAACCTCTTTTTTTTTTTATCTGCCAATAACGACTGGATTTCAAACCAACTTCTCTGTATGAAAAAGTGGTGTGATAGGCATGACAAAAAAGATTGTAATTGAATAAGACCATGTACTGCAATGATTACACATCTTTCTTCTGTTCAAGCTGTCATTAGCATAATTAAGTATTTGATTACAAATAATCACTGAGCAGTTTTTATACAGAGAGAGGTTTATTGCATTAGAAAACTAACTGACTCCGTGATAGAATATGCCTTCTTTCCAAATAACACAATTATAAGCAGAACACCAGTGGCACGGGAATTTTTTAGCAGTTTTGCACGAGTTGTGCACATAAAAATTCGTGACCCCTGCTTCATGCATGCTCTTTTGTCACTCTAGCCGTGAAACGCATCATCATACGGCCGGTCACGGAAACACTAATCATTGTCTCAGAACATTCATAGACACTCGTAGCGATACCAAGCACGTCTAAATCGCATCAAGAAAACTTATTGACAGCACTCCGTATGACTGTGAAGTGCACGGCCACGTGGACAGTGCAGTCGGCGGGTGATGCACTTGGCAGCGGCGATCATAGACGATGCGTGAAATGTTTAGCTGCGATGACAAAAAAATCGGCACGCACTACGCTTGGTATTGCATTCCTGAGTGCCGACGCGCAAAACTGCTAGCCGCCGCACTGAGTAATCCTTGGCAGTGGAGGGAGGGAGGGGGGGGGTGACGAGCTTCACTATGGGGTCCACTGCCGATTTATAAAGTGCCCGTCCGCAGTTCTGAGAAACTAGCGAGTGATGTGCTTTCTTGCTTGCAAAGAAGCAAGTTGCCACGAGTGCGCTAGCATGTCATTCTTGCACGCAAAGTTCGTCTCGCCATCGAAGGAGTTAGGCCTAAAGACAACTCCGATGACACGCCATGCTCGTAGACTGCGCGCACGCTCGTAGTAATCTCATAGAGCATCCGCTTACAGCTCCTAATTAGAGCGTACTTATATCATAACTGATCGTTGCACCGTGAACAGGTCACAAAGTAGCAATTTTCGACAGCCATGTCCTCGAGACACACAAGCAGCAGATGATGATCTCCCAAAGCGAGCATCGGGCCAATGGCTAGGCAAGCTGGAGCAACATGGTGGCCACAGCGAATCAGGGGCTTCAAAACGACCTTCAAATATTTACTTCTTGTGCATTTGTTTTTGAAAGTAGGAGCCAGCTGAGGCAGGAAATTTGAACACAAAGAAATGTGCTTTCCGGTAAGCCAGAAAAGCCGGCTGCCAGCCGGTCCATCACGAAGCTATAAACTTTTGAAAATTTTTGTTTTTTCGCGATTTTCAGAATTATTTTCACTCCTAGAATGGTGAAACGAATTTCCCGAAGCACTTTTGCGTGGTTTTCAGTGTAGATATTTTGGAATTGAATAGAAAAATGCTTTCAGAAACTGATAACTTGATTTTAAAAAAATTGTGCTAATTTTTGCAATACGAAAGCCACGTCCCCTTCCCCCCCTCCTAAAGAGTTCGTTTTGCAGAAACTCCAGTGTCGTCGGTTGTGAGCGAAAAATCTAATGAACAACTGAAGGAACTCCTCACGGATGAGAAAGCAGCTGAGGACCACCTATCGGTCTCGCAGTATGAAAACAACGCAGCAGCAACATTTTCTCGAGCAACTTCAGCCTGAAACACAGTGGTCCGAGACCTGCCGGTACCTATCGCCGGTGCGAACCCAGGTATCTTTAAGGCTGGTGGCCGGTCCTCCAAGGCTACCTAAGCTTGGCTTGATGCATTTCAACAGAGCAGTGCTACAGTAGCAGCCGTTTTGAGACATACTAAAACACGCTGTCCATGCAAACACCGGGCTGACGAACGTCGAAAGATTTCCCTACCTGAAATCTAGGCTTGTGCGAATAGTGAATTTCAGGGTCGAACCGAATTCGAAGCGAATAGTGACTTTGGTTGAATAATTTCGACTCGAATTCGAATAGTATGTATGACATATAAAAAAAAAGGGAATATTTATCATAACCTAACTGTACGATATTTCTCTTGAATTGAAATAGGGGCTCTATGCAAATGCCTTTTTTCTTCCGTTGAAAGGAAGACGAAACAACATTGATTAGTAGTTTCGGTAGAATACGAGTGATAACCTGTAAGATACGTAAGGTTTTAAAATTTATTATACTTAAATCATATAAACCATCATAACAAGCTTAATAAAATGGATTGATTTGAGGGTAACATGTTCCTTTAAAGGGGCCCTGCAACATTTTTTCAAGTATCCATGGAGCCACTAAACATGCTTGTCGCCTCACAAATTTACCGCCGCAAAGTTTCTAGAATCGATCCAGTACGAGTGGAGTTCAAAAATTTGTCGCATGCTGCAATTGCATTCTCCATTCTCGACCCGTCAAAAGATCTGGAAGCTAAGTAGAGAAGTATGGCACGAGAATAAAAAAAAACGTCTAAAAAAAACCGTCATGAGCGCCTAGTGACCTTGAGCATCTCTTCTCTCTCTTTTTTCTTCGAATACGAGGCCTTTCAGTGCAATCATGCACGTACTTGTGGACAAGCAACGGCCTCATGCGGCGGTCCGATAATGACGGGCGCGCCATGCTCAAATTAGCCAATGACTGTGACCAAAGTCGTATTTTCTTTCTTGGCTGTGACAAGTGATTTTTGAGCTTGTAGTGTCATTTGCTGAGGGAAGAGAGCAATTTTTAGCTTTGAAAATTTATTGTGAATTTCAGGCCGAGTGCTGCGCAATAATTCTTGCCTCGCGGGTTCTAGGTAGCCTCTACTACCGATCGGCAGCGTTTCCTGACCATGCTCAGCAAGTGTTGCAGGGCCTCTTTAAATCTGAAGGGGGGGCTTCGCGGCAAAGCAAACTTCTCCTGAGTAGGTGCATTCACGGTTTTGCATTACTACATTGCAGTGAAACCACCTTTACAGGCAGACTAGTGTACATTTATTTGTTTATTGTGAATACTTCAAAAATATTAGATAATTTAAATTCGAATCGAAGCGAATTCGAACACTGACCTATTCGTTCGAATATTCAAAGCATTCGAATATTCACAAAAGCCTACTGAAATCCCTTTTGGTTGGACCAGCGGCCAAAGCAAAAGAAAAAAAAATTCATATGACTGACTCTTCGTATGCAGATGCCATCCAAATCCTGACCAATTGGTTCGGCATCACGAGAATCATCGAGCAGAAGTAGTTGGAGAACCTTAGAACATTCAAGCCTGTTCGAAGTTCCACAGATGTGACCTCCATGAGGAATCTCCTAGATACGGTGACAATAAATGTGAGAGGTCTCAAGGCACTTGGACGATCGGAGGTTTTATACGCTGCAATGCTTTCCGAGAGTCTGACCAAGGTGATTCTCGATGACATCGCGGTGGGACACTACAAGCGACAGAACTCACCAGTGAGACCCAACGAGACTCCATCGGCAGAGACGTAGCTACAGCAGCTGTTGACCCTCTGCGGCTGGAGGTAAAAGCCCGCGAAAAAAGTGGGCAACACGAGTCCTGTGTTCGCGAGACACCTGAAGGAAGGCATGACAGAGGACGCAGTGTGATGCCTACCGCTTCAGTTTTGCGCAGCGAGTCTAAAACGACACGTACTTGTTTTTTCTGCTTTTTCAACAGCCCATAATTTGAAGCCGTGCACTTCTACTTCAAGTCTGCATGAGAAGAAGAGCAGTCTGACCAGATCGGGCAGATGTTTCAGTGCACATTATCAGGTCACCGCTCGAAAGATTGCTGACACAACATACGATGCGCTAATTGAACCACTCAAATGTCTCCGACAGCTTGTTTAGGACCGAAGTGTTGCTGCAGACCTTTCGAGTATGGGCTCTTGGAGACCACTGTTCTTGCTTTATAAGAAGAATTCTCGACAACGGAAGTGAAAGATCGTTCATCAGGCAAGATATATCTCGAAAACTAAGTCTGCCGATACTGAAGATGGTAGAAATAGACGTGAAAGCGTAAGGGGTTCGAGTGGCGCGCCAAAGGAGCAACTCAGTTTAGTAAAGGTGATGTTGATGAGCCAGTTTGACAGCGTCAAGTATGAAATGGAAGCGCTAGAGGTTCCATTTGTTTGTGATCATTTGATTGAACCTCCTCCCCCCCACTTATTGGTCCAGAGGCTGGTTGCTGAAAACAAGGTTATTGCTGACTTTGTACCACTTCCTGGCCTACAGACACAAGTCGACCTTAGCCTACTCGATGGAGCCAATCAAATATGGAAATTGGTACTAAATGAAGTTTGCTCTCACGAGAAAGTCGCAGGACTAGCAGCGATCAACACTAAGCCTGGCTGGACCTTCCAAGGACCCGTTCCATGCGATGAACACATTTTCAAGGAAGCCAACGTGCACGTGTGTGTACTTCGCACGAGTTGTCAGCATCGGCATTTCGGACCCTTCATCGAACAAAGAGCTAGAAAACGAGGTTCTACGACAATTCACAGAGAAAATTACATTTGAGAATAGAAGGTATGATATAGTGGTTCCATGGAAGCGCGTCAAGACAGATCTCGCAGACAACCAAGATGTAGCAGTTAGACGCCTACAGGGTTCATTGAGGCCATTTGGAAACAACGTGGAGATCATTCAACAATATGACAAAGCAGTCAATCAGTATAAATCGGATGATCATGCTGAAAGAGTGAACAGAGCACAATCTGCGGAGACACGCTATTATATGCCACATCATGCGGTTATCAGAGAGTCCTCCTCGACGACATGCCTGAGGGTAGTTTTCGATACTTTGTCGCACGCGCAAGGAGCAGAGTCTCTCAAGGACTTATTAGAAAAGGAACTGAATATCAACAACACCATGGTTAAGATGTTGGTGAATTCCAGGCTGCAAAAGATTGGACTTGCTGCCAATGTGCAACAGGCATTTCATCAAATCGGCATTCAGAAACGAGATTGTGACGCCTTACGGTCTTTATGGTCCATTAATTCCAGGAAAAGCCAGGCTAAACATTGTAGAGTATCGAATGACACGAGTGCCATTTGGAAATATGGCAAGCCCATTCCGTTTGACTGCCACACTCCAACACCACTTCAATCACATTTCAATCACAATAATTCTGGGCTGAGATCAACAGCAGGGCAACTTGCCGAGAACTTCTACGTCGACGATCTTGTCACAAGAGTTAGTTCTTCAACCGAAGCGTTTTGCATCTACCAAGAAGAGAATTTCATCCTGAGCAAAGCCGGAATAAAACTGCAAAAATGGTCCACTAGTAATGACGAGCTCAGACGGCACATGGCTAATGGATTACCTTTTAGTTCAGCAGCCCCTCTTAGGAAGGTTCCAAGTCTGCTATGGGACACAACTGCGAGCAAGCTCATTCCGAACATGAAATCCCTGTTGGAGCTTCTGCAAAAATGAAACGAAACCGAGAGATGCGTCTTCCTGACGACTGCACGAATTTTCAACCCATTAGGTTGACTGTCACCGTTCACTGTGAGAATGAAAGTGCTGTTTCAGAAATTGTGGCAGCATGGTACAGCGTGAGAAGAAGTCATACCTGAAACACTTAGAACACAGTGAGAAAAGTGGTCCAGTGAATTGAAAGAATCGTAACCATTTTCACTTTCTAAGTGTGAGCTCCAGTTATTACTTGACAAGCTGGCAAGCTTCCAACTTCATGTATTCGCCGATGCCAGGTCTTGTGCTTATGGTGCTGCCGCTTATCTCAGACTTGAAGATTCATGCGGTAACGTCGACGTCCAGCTTCTATTTTCGAAGTTCAAAGTTCCTCCAATCTAACAAATAACGTTACCAGATTTGGAACTAGTTGCTGCCATTCTCGCTTTTAGAGTCCTGAAGTTCTTGTGCGAAGCACTTAAATCGAAGAACTGGACAATGGGAGAGCACATATGGACAGACTCAACTGTGACGCTTCGTTGAATACGAAACTCTGAAAACAAGTGGAAACAATTTGTTTCCAACAGAGGCAACGAGATACGTCAAGCAACCGATCCAGGTCAGTGGCATCACTGTCCGAGTACACAAAACCGAGCCGATCTGCTGAAAGGCGGAATTTATATGGCAGATATTCTCAACAGCCAGCTGTGATGGAAAGGACTCGACTGGCTTCTACGTACCCCAGATAGTTCGCCCAGGATGCCTGACTATCGAGATTCTGCAGCTGGAGAGGAACAAGCTGCGTCAGAGTTGAAGACAAGCGTCCCAGTACTATTGAGCTAAAGAGTTACAGCATTGGGTCAAATGCTTCGTGTACAACTGTAGATCGCCAAAATTTCATAGGGAAGGAGGACTTGCAGCTACAAGATAACGTTTGGTTCAAGCAATCACAGACAGAAACCTCAGAAACCTATGCCAAGGAAAGAGCCCAACTTGAAGTTGGACAACCCCTTGACAAGACATCGTAAATAAAAGACCTTAATCAAAATATTGATAAAAAGGGCATCATGAGGATCAAAACTCGCCTTCAGAATGCCGACGTCATGTACAACGAGATGGCGCCAGTGCCAGTGCAGGGCGACTACACGGTCACACGCCTCACCATTCTTCAAGCACATAAAATTGTGCTCCATGGTGGTGTCAACGACACTTTAACGGAGCTGCGTTCTTGATTCTGGGTGCCCAGAGCGTGACAAGCAGTGAAGCGAATGCTCCGAAGATGTATGGTTTGTGCGCGTTTCCGAATGAAGCCTGCCAGTGCACCAGTAGCCCCCCTTCCCAGTGATCATGTGCGCTATTCACGCCCTTTCGAAGTTACAGGTGTTGACTTAGCAGGACCAGCGTTTGTGAAAGACTTCAAGGGTGGTAAAGTGTACATTGTACTGTTCCTATGCGCTGTCGTACGAGCCATTCATCTTGAGTATGTTGCCGCAAACGCCTTCCTAATGGCGTTCAAAGAATTTTGTGTGAGTCATGGTATATCGCGAATAGTATACTCCGACAATGCTGCTACATTTAGGAAAACTGCACATGAATTAGCTTACATGCACCAGCTGCTGAGGAAGAACGAAGTAAGCCGGTACTGCTCCTCCTACAGCATGACGAGGAAATTTATTGCAGAGAGAGCTCTTTGGTGGGATGGTTTTTGGAAGCGGTTAGTTCGTATAGTCAAGATGTGTCTTCGCAAGGCATTGGGCAAGGCATCTGTTGACTCACAGCCACTGAGCACTTTGCTGACAAAAACTGAAGCTGCTGTAAATTCCAGATCAATGTGTTACATTTATTTCTCCTCCAGAGAACCAGAAATCTTGACCCTGTCTCATTTTTTTATTAGGCAGCCATCTCTTGTCCAAACCTAACACTTCAGATGAACGGGTAAAAATGAATACAGAGCTGCTCAGTTTGTGGGTTCACAGGCAGCTAATAATAAAAAAACTATGGAAGCGATGGCTTCATGAATATCTCCTCACATTCCGAAACGTTCACTCAAGAAGAGCGTCAAAATTCACCATCATAAAAAAAGGGAATGTTGTGATTATTCATGACGATGCTCCTAGGCTATTCTGGAAAACTGGCATAGTAAGCGAATGCGTTCAAAGTAACAAAGAAATAGTTCTGTCATGTAGAGTAAGAATACACAATGGCTCTCAGCTGTTCAAGCCTGTACAAAAACTATACCCTTTAGAAATCGCCACCTCAGGCCCGGGATGTGTTGAATATGACAAGAAGAGAAGGACGATGACGGACAAGCGCGCGGAGCAAGCGGTGCGGGACTGAACTGAACTGGATCGGGTGAGAAGGGACACGTTTAACAAAGGTGCTCTGGGCAATAAAGTCGCCCTGTTTGCCATTCTTCCAACGAGGAGGCTTCCTTTATTTTACACCCACCACTTGTGTATGAGGTCAGTCACTTTCACTGCCACTCGAGTCCGTCGCATTGCTCGAGTACATAGCACCATTCGAACCCTCACTTTCTGTGTCCTACAGCCGCTCATATTTAGCGCCGTCCAAGTTGTTCGTGATGCAACATTTCTTGAATGACTTCGCGACAACATCGACTTTGATTTGCTTCCAAATCCATGTTGCCACGGTAGACAGGGACGCTTTCTGCTACTTTCCTATCAGTGTTTTTTTTTCGGTCAGAGTTTCGAATCCACTATTCATACTCCTGTCGAAGGAGGGCCTCGAACGGCTTATTTACCAATATGTCCACTGGTTGCAGCACTGGTGTCATGCCTCCTGGAATCATGACTAAGTCGCAGTTGCTCTTTAGCAGCTTTGTCTTCACACCTGGGGTGAGGTGGCCAGGAAAAGCATTTAAGACAAGCATAGACCGCGTACCTGAAGCTCCCCTAAGCAGTGCCCCAGGCGCCGCTGCCACACAAACCGGATCCAATCTTCCATTAGTTCGGCTGTCATCTATCCTTTCTCATTGACTCAAATGATGACATCTTTTAGAAAACACTCTTTTTTGGGCATGTTTTTCTTCTTCTGAAATATGTAGGGCAGAAGCTTGCGGCTGTCAGCTGTAATGCACAACATCACTGTGACATTCTGCTTCTCGTACCCTGCCGTCTTCACCCTCACTTCCCTGGCACCTACCTCGTTAACGCTGCTTGCTCTCAGCATATAAAAACAAACGGGCCCCCCATTGGCGTTGCCGGTCTAGCCAAAATTGTAGCTGTTTAGTCTGCGGACATCTAACACATGTTGCTAAAAAGTAATGAGTTTGTTATCACTAGGCAGCTTTTGGCATATCGAAGTCTGGCGTCTCAAAGATAATCCATTCCTTCGCATCATGCACTCGGCCCAGTCACGACTAGCACGTAACACGGCGCGGGGAATCTCCATTCTCCTCGCGATTTCCATCGTATTCGTCTGAAGCCCCTGCTTCTTTCGATGCGAACAAACTCGCAGACTTTCTCTTCGAGTTCGGGCTGTCGGCCCTTGTGGGGTCCCATGAATTTCTTGCAAGTCGCGGCGCCATTGAAAATCTGGTCCCGCTGCTTCCTTCACCTGATGATACAGGCTCGGTCGACCCTTGTGCGGCCCCGTGAATTTTTTGCGAGACGCGGCGCCCTTGAAAATCTGGTCCCGCTGCTTCCTCCACCTGATTATACAGGCTCGGTCGGCCCTTGCAAGGTTCCGTAAATTTCTTGAGAGTCGCCGCGCCCTAGAAAATCTGGTCAAGCTGCTTCCTTCACCCGATGATACAAGCTCCGTCGGCCCTTGTGCGGTCCCGTGATTTTTTTGTGAGTCGCGGCACCCTTGAAAATCTGGTCCCACTGCTTCTTCCACCCGATGATACAGGCTCGATCCACGCCGAATCCTGCAGCAGCTCTGTGGTAGCCATTGGCCTCGGCAAACGCGATCACAGCTTGCTTGAACTTCAAGTTGTAAGATGCCCTCTTTGCACTCATTCTGATCGATGTCAGGGCTATAAAAAAACTAACATGAAACGTGGCATGGATGGATGGATTTATATGGCTGTACCCTTTAGATCAGGTGGCAGCTAACGCCACCTAGCCGTAATATTTAGTGAACAAAACTAGATTCATCCTTTTTTTTTTTTTTTTTTCGACGCCAACCACCAACATAACCTGTTCGGACTTGCCGATTGGATCGGCCTCTGACTCTTTTGCCGCCATCTTTTGTGTATATCTAGCAACATACGACGTGGCGGATTCAAAGAAGAGAGGGCGCGCTTGGTGGCACTGACTGTGCCATGTTCGCAGAAAAGAAAAAAAGGGGTGCTTAGATTCGCAAGCAAAACGTTTTTCCAAAATGTTTATAGTGAACACAGAGGAAGGGGGTGCTTAGAATCGCATAAGTAAGTAGTTCTCACACCTTCTCCAGCAAAGCTATAAAACAGATCATTCTAGTGATTTTGAAAGACACCGCACGCTGATTTGAAGTCATATTTATATTCCAGAAGATTGAACACTTCAAATATAAAGATTTGGTGCAAATTGAATAGCGTACACCATTTAAAAATATTTGAAAGTTGGAATATTTGCACACCTGTAATTCAGACAATTGAGCACATACACTACCAGTGAGTCATTAAGCATGCTGAAGCACTTCCTTTGAAAGTACTCCCTACCTCGGAGGCGTTCCGCTGGGCAGCCAGGTTCTGTGCCTCCTGATCGAGCAATTGCTGGAGCTGAGCGCAGGTGGCCTCGACCTGCTGCACCTGCTGCTGCGCCTGCGCCAGCTGTGCCTCGGCCTCCTGGCGCTCCTGTTCCAGAGTCTCCTGGTGAGCCTGCTCCAGCTCTTTCTCCCTCGACCGCACACGCTCGCACACTGACGCCGACGTCTGCTGCAGTCTGAATTGAAAGAGCGATAAAATGCTCAGGTGCAACTTCACGGCAATGAGTGAAGTGTGCACTACGTGGTAATGGCCCTACGTGGTCGGCTAAAGGAATTCACGCATACTCGGATACAACATTGGAAGCCTGTGGCGTTCTCCCCGCAAAGGTTCATGTAAACAAGTATAGAAGATTGGGAAAATTGGTTCATCATACTTGAACTGGTATAGCATATTGTGGTGAAGAAGCGGATGAGCAGACTGACACAAGAGGACAGAGCGCTGTGCTGGTCTGCTTGGCCATTTCTTCTTTACCGTGAGGCTCTATACCAGTTCAAGTACAACGTACACAAGCCTCCATCAATGTGCATGCATTCTAAAATGATTTTATGAACCGGACAGCCACAAGTGGAACAATTTGTTTAGCTGTATAAGCATCACATGCTCTGCCTTGATTGTGTGAGGGGGCTTTGTACCCAACACCCAGAAGCAAAACACGTAACAAACAGGCCATGTCTCCTACAGCCGGCTACTCCAGGCAAGCGCCTAGAATGGCTACACGCGATTCCCACCTGCCTGCAGTGACAGAATAAAGACCTTGGGCACGATCTTGTTTGTACACATTCAACAAGTGAAAGACTATTTTTGAGTAAGGGCTCGTGCAAATGTCACAAAGGGGGTGCATATGCATGAGCCTAAACAGGGTGTCTACCAATTTGATATTTCTAAATTACCAGACTTTTCCAGGTTTTTTTTTTATAATGACTAAAAGCAAACTTCATGATTGCCACGTCTGCTTGGAAAACTGTGCAACAAACCCTCTAGTGGTAAAAAAAAATCAAGCACTCCGTATAAAATAATAAACATATTTACCATAACCCCTGAGCCAGGTCGTGAGCATGTCAGCTGTTCGATGTCCGAAAGAACCACAAAGCCAACACACCAGTTAAAAGTAACCACAGATAAAAGTTTAGAGGAGCCTGCGATAGAGGAGCCTGCATTTAATATCGATTTGCACCCTGGCCTAATTTGCGCACCCATAAAATATACTTTTCAGCAAAAAAAAAAAATGAATAACTACTAGTCACGTATTCTGTGTACCTTGCCTTGACAACGAGTAACAACAACGTTGCAAGAACAGAGCCGTACTGCAAAATTTTCTTTTTCCGACGAGCACATGCATGGTTGTACAGTCGACTCCTCTTAAACAGAACTCGAAGGGGATCCACAAAACTGTTCCATTTATCAGAAGTTTCATTTAAGCAAAGTACACTTATTTAGTGAACCAAGACCTTTATTCAAATTCCACAAACCTCCACTTACTCATGAGGATGAGTAGGGAAAAAAAAGGAGTGAAGAGTGGTTTGTTTGGCAAGCTTGAGTTGTTTTTTCACAAAGTATGCACCCATGCCTGACAAACTAGCTAGAAATTCTGGACAAGCCTCATGCTCAAAATAGCGCTGAAAAAGTTCAACAGTCTCTTTAGCTGATCAGTCTGGTGGCACCACTGCACTAGCAATATTGTCATCACATTCATCACTGAAAGGTTTATCCTCATCTTGCACTTCGGCAATCATTTTCTCGACAGTCTCTTGACGACAGGTACAAACGTTTTCATCAATTGATTCGTAGTCCTGCAGCGTGAAAGGGGCAGAGAGCACGACCCGACTGGATACTGTCTCAATGTCGGCATCAGCAGGGCTTTCTTTTTCATCAGGTACTGCTTTCTTGTGTTTGAAAGCCAGCATGGTGAAAACATCTGTGTATTGCTGTTGCCTTCACTTGCTCCCAGGCACAAGTCAAAATGTGGATGGCTGCCAATAAATCTATGCTGTAGAATTTCCCGCTGCCTGCTCTAAGCAGCATTTGATGAAGCAATTTGGCAATGAACTTCATTGTTCTAAATAACCCCATGATCCATCGGCTGGATCACTGTCATTGCTTTGGCTGGCAGGAACTCCAGAGTGATGGCTTGGAGTCCTTGAACCTGACCGTGGGCTCGGCAATTATCCACGATGAAGACAACCTTCCTGCTTTGCCTCGTAAAACTTGCATCTTCCTCCCGAAGCCAGTTTTTGAAAATGACCATGGTCATCCACGCTCTTCCGTTCCATGGTACACAACGGGAAGGTGTCGAACGCCTTCGAAACAATGTGGGTGCCTTGATTTTCCTCTTCAGCACATCAATTTCTCATCTCCTGCCATGTTTGCCCCCACTAGGACAGTGATGTGATCTTTACTGCATTTTCCTCCATTACAGGCTTTGCCTTTGAAGGTGAGAGTCTTTGATGAAAGAGGCTTATAAAATCACTCATCTCATCGACGTTGAAGACGTCTCGTGGCTCAAAGCTCATCAAAATTTCCTTAAGCCACGCTTGTTGCCAGTCCGTTCAAACGTCCCTGATGACTGCCGCACTCTCACCTGAGATTGCTTTGAAGACTAGGCCATGGCGTGTATTGAAGCGGCTGAGCCATCCGTCGCTTATGACGAAGTTCTTAACACCCATTTGCATGGCGATCTCTCGAGCTTTCTCCTCAAGAATTAGTCCGCTTATGTTGCAGCAAATTGGAACTCTGTGCATGCTTGAACCAGAGAAAAACTTTTTTCTAGTTGTTCATAAGGCGCTGTTCGCATCCGTTTAGATGTAAAGGTCCCGTTCTTAACAGTGCCTTCAATCATTTCTCCGTCTTCCCAAGTTCGCGACAGCAACGATTTCAGGATGCATTTTTTCGCCACCTCCATCTTGGGCAGGCCGCTTCAATCGAGCTCCTGAAAAATTTGCAGCTTTTTTTCAAGTGAGAGTGCATGGTGCGGAGGCTTCCTTTCTATCGGGCTAAAATAACACCATGATCCACCGCACTTCGCCGCACAAATAGGCCTAACGCACAACTGACTTGCCGGCTGTGCTACCATAGCGACAAGTGAGAATGGCTACTGCATTGGCTTGTCTTGATCTCTATATGTTGCCATGTTGTGAGACTGTGAGTATGAGCGAGTCTATGCTGTGTTTAGAGTTTGTGCCGTTTAACCGTAGGTGACCAATAAGCACTGTTTTGAATAACCGATGAATTTTACTGCGAAACACATAGAAATCCAGCCATATGAGCCCGTTTAGTTCCGTTAATGAGGCATTTTCATTTAAGCGAGTTTCGTTTATTGGGAGACAATGTATTTTGTGTCTCTGGACTCTGACACTTGAAGTGCAACAGAAGTCCTCGAACGGCTGCAATGAAAGCTGGGGACAGCGTTTCAAGGGCCGAAGTTTGAATATGTGGTGGCCAGAAGGAATCTGTCAAGGTGCCACAGCTAGCTTGATTCCACAGATGAATCACGAATGTCAACTCGATATCTTAATTTAGATACTCTTTTGTGTACTTGATCTCATGCTAAAAAATAATTGCAGATTTATTTACACAATCTCACCAAACTGAAATCAGAAATTTAGCCGAAGTTACACAAGTGCTACTTTTGAAACACGAACCACAAGCAATAAGTGTGTAGCTGAGAATGTTTGCTATTGCATCACCAATAATAATAATAATAATATTAATTATAAAAGGAATGAGTAGCCGGGCAAGCTTCTGCTGATGACAGTTATAGCCTAAACAATCCAGACGGCCATCAAACCGAGCCAAAATTATAGCCTAGAAAAACATGCATAAATTTAGAGATGCGAGTAATGTTTCTGTTCAAAAGTCATATATGCCGTGTGATAAGTACAAGCAACACATATCAAAATACCGTATACACGCGTGTAAGGGCCGCACCCGTGTAAGGGCCGCATCCCGTTTTTAAGAAGCACATATTCAAAAAAAAAAAAAAAGTTGCGTGTAAGGGCCGCATCCGCACTTTCCTTGACCCATGCGTATTCAAAATGTGCGCGCGTGTGTGAGGTACTAGGCGTTGTCAGTAGATGGCGTTAGGGAACGCAATTCTCATCATCACCATATAGTACATCATTAGAATAATTTGTTGGTTTTCTTCATGCTAATATGTTCATGAAGTTGGCTATAAAAATTTTTAATTTTTTAAGTAGTGTTCATACACCCGCCAACTAAAGGTTAAAGCAGGATTTTATATTTAACTTCTGACACTTCTAAACAAACGCGCTATCCATATCGGCATTAGCATCACCAACTTTGGTATTTGTGCGTTGTTTGGTCATTGTGCTGTTCAGCCTGCCATGTGCTCGAGTTTTGCGCACCGTTGAATGACTCTGGGACTCCAGCTAGTTTTCTGCGGGACGTTTACGTTTTCGCACGATGGGCAAGCAGCTGAATAGCTATACAGCTGGCTATAAGTTGAAGGTGATCGAGTTTGCCCTCGAGCACGGGAAACGGGCCGCCGGCAGAAAATTCGACGTTGACGAGAAGTGTGTTCGACGTTGGTGCGCCCAGAAGAAAGCCTTGCAGAACACCAATATCAAAAAGCGCGCTTTCCGAGGAAAACAGTGCAAGTATCCCGATTTGGAAGAGGAGTTGCTCCGCTATGTGACTGAGGTGCGGAACGATGGTTTTGCGCTCACTACAGACATTGTGCGCATGAAGGCACTAGCCTTGGCACGTGCGAAAAATATACCGGCCGGGGATTTCAAGGCTAGTGCTGGCTGGGTGCGAAGGTTTATTAAAAGAAAGGGACTCTCTTTTCGGCGAAGGACCACGCTGTGCCAGCGACTGCCAGAAAACTATACCGACAAGGTGCTTAGTTTTCACAAGTATGTCATCGGCCTGCGCCATCAGCACAGTTATTTGTTGTCGCAAATAACGAACGCTGATCAAACTCCTGTGTGGTTTGACTCTCCCGAGAACTACACAGTCGAAGTAAAAGGCAAGAAGAGTGTCGCCGTGCGGACCACCGGCGCTGAGCGCCAACGCTGCACCGTGATGCTTTGTGTGACCGCGGACGGGCGGAAGCTACCCCCGTACGTTGTTTTGAAAAGGAAAAGAATTCCCAACGAAGTTTTCCCCCAGGGCATCATAGTTAGAGCCCAAGAGAAGGGATGGATGAACGATGATTTGGTGCTAGACTGGGTGAAAAGTGTTTGGCAGAACAGACCGGGAGCTTTGTTGGCCAAACATTCACTTTTAGTATTGGATAGTTTCCGCGGCCACCTTACCGATAAGGTGAAGGAGCAGCTGCGCCGTGTCGGCACAGACATGGCCGTGATTCCAGGCGGCCTCACAGGAATGTTGCAACCATTGAATGTGAGCGTGAATCGACCATTCAAAGTTGAATTCCGAAGACTCTACACGGAATGGATGGCAACCGGCAACCATGAGCACACGCTGACCGGACGGCTGAAGAGGGCACCGCTTGCTACTGTTCTCGGTTGGATATTGTCGGCGTGGAGCTCAGTGTCGACGGACAGTGTGTCCCGAAGTTTTAAGGTCACTGGGATATCCAACAGCCTGGATGGCACCGAAGATGACCGTTTGTGGAATGATGGTGCTCCGCAACACACTATCTCCGACTTCGAGTTAGAGGACTCGTCGAGTGACGACGATTAAGCGCACACGCGGCATACTGCAATAAACGCTCTTCGTTCACGAACTGGTACGTTGTTTTTAGTTCACCACAAAAAAAGTTCCGTGTATGGGCCGCAACCTGAAAATTAGCCCTCACTTCCTGAAAAAAAAAGTGCGGCCTACACGCGTTTATACGGTAGTGCAGGTACGAACATGGAAGCTAAGGAATGCTTTAGACAATGTGAAGGACAAGTAGTCGAGCAGAGATTTCTTTCGTCTTGCTTATGCTATAGGCTGCCACAATTGTGACAGTCAGTACATCAGTGAAACTGACGATTTCAAGAAAAGAGGTAAAAACAATTATGGCGCAACGAAACTATGGGTGGCCTCGAATGCCCTCGCTAAACACGTGAAATCTACAGACCACCAAATATACTGGTCAAACGCGTGTGTTCTGTACAAAGAAAAAAACCGTATCTTCCTTAAGGGGGAGGGGGGCTCGAGTAAATGCATCACAGAGTGGTGGGCTTATTGCATGAATGTTGTGTAATTGGGTATGGTTTGGAAATGCTCGTTATTTCGTTTTTATTCTTCGTATTTAATGAATGGAGGAGAAGCGTTGCTTTCAACGAGTGGTGGGACACTGATGTTGGGTTGTGCCCCACTACTGGTTGAAGGAACTGCCACGGCCGTTGGATAAAAAACAAGGTTTTTTATCTAGCGGCCATGGTACTGTTGCTTTAATCACATCTACTTAAGCAAGCAAAGCGTCAATACAGTGTACTAGAAGGAGAAGTGTGCTGTGCGGCACCCAAAAGAGGGTCCTTCTAGCGATGACCACTCCACGTGCCACTAGAGGGCGCTGCTGGCTTAAGGAGCGCTACGCTCACTGGCGTGATGGCTCTGTGAGCGGGCTGTGTGGCCGATTTGTGTATTATTCCGAGTTGTCGCCGCGACTTTTTATGGAATAAATGCCACTTATTGATGAAACTCAGCCCTTCCGCATAGGCGCTAGCGGTTCTGTCACTATAACGAGTATACACAAAACCACCTGACTACGATTCGATGAGGTCGTTTAAACCAGCCGAACCCCCTTTTTTTTATGTTACTAAATTATATATAAACTGATGTACTTTCAAATAGTATTGGGTGGATTTCAACATATTAACTTACAGAGCTTAAATATGTATTTCTTGCATACAAGTGTTTGTGTTTGGTCCTGTGCGTATTATGTCTTTTATATCGCTTCGCTTACTAAACGGTCGGGAAGTGTCAATCGAAGGCCTCTTAAATCTTTCAGCTACTGCTTCTTCAGATAACTGCTCATTTTTTGCTTTCATTCGACTAAAGCTAATTTTTGCACTGCTAAGCTTGGCTTTCGTTCTCCGAGAGTCACGTCGTATATAGTTAGGACTTTGTTTTGTAAACAACTTCTGACATCGTCTTCTGGAAAGCTGGTTGAGTATCATTCTTTCTCTGATATTTGCAGCGAGCACAAGCACTGAAGTCATTACTACAAGCGTGCAGTTCTTCGAAAAGAACACCCAATTAAACGATGGGCATTTACCAGCTAAAGGCTCTATTTATACGCCGGGACACAAAACCAATTTTCTCACATTGATTATCAGCAACTCTGCCTCTTCTCGGGCTAAGAGTTTCTCTTGGTGCCTCCTCTTTCCTCCTATGAAAATTTCTGTAATTGCCGCATTTTCAGCAGCTTGCTTCTTAATCCGAATGAGTTTTTCAATGCTACCTTGCAATGTACAACAGCGTCAGCTTCCATCTCTGCATAAAGAAATGATTCTCCAACACACAGCAGGAAAATTTTCGCCCACCCATTTGGTATCGCGAGCTTTGAAAATGACAGCACTCGAAATTCTTGGTCACAAACTTTATCAGCGGCACCATCTCAGCCAACATCATTCGACATTCTTTGGCATTCCTGTTCAGGAACATCATCGACTGAACTGCCTTGATCAATGTCGTTCGACTCAACTTCTGACGTGTCGCTCTCACGTTTTCCCTTTGGTTTGGGAAGAATCTGATCGCTGAGGTTGCGATCCTTCTGGTTTTTTTTGTTTTTTTTTTTTGGCAGCGATTTTGAAAGGTACTTGGGAGCATCAGGGAAAATTATAGGATTGGCATCTTTTGATAAGAGTGGCAGGTGTTTGGGGATCTAAAATAACCTTGCCATCGATAGCCACCTTGAAAGTTCGCTGTATGAACCTTGCTTTGAAATGTCGCTCACAAACAGCGCTGCTCTTGTTGAGGACTCGATCACCTCTCTTGATGTTCCGCGACCATTCTTCCCGGCGGTCAGCTTCAACAGCACCCAAAATAAAGAGCGCACCTGTTTACAGGAGCGGTAAACGCTGTTACAATTTAGCACAAAGCAAAAGCAGTCTCGCTTCTCCCGCCATCTCCCAGCCATTTCTTCTCATTCGAGTAACAAGCGCAAACACCACCGTAATTTCTTCAGTCACAATCTGGCGAGGAGGAGAGTTATTCAATGCAAGAAAAAAAATTGGCAAATCCCACGTACAGTGGGAATCGATGGCATGTGAAGCCCGAATGAGGAAGGTTAATATATCACTTTAAAATCAGCAGAACATTAAGAGTGGACGTAAATTATGCCGTACATGACTTCCGTGTCATGATTATCATGTTGGAATGTGTCGTTTACCTTCACCTACTCACATCGCGTGATACCAAATTTAGTATCTGTGGAGCTACTTCGTGATCCATTGAAATCACGTAACACCAAATTTGGTATATGTGGAGCTAGCGAAACGGCCTCAAGTGCATCATGAAGGGCCCAATATACTCCAACGTAACGCTGACGCACACGCAGGCGGAGCACAGCGGCCCTACGTTAAGAAAACGCGATCACTTTATAGTTCGATGCCAGGCGCGATCGGCGTCCGTCGGCGCGGCCTGATGGCAACCGGCAAAAATGCGACATGCTGCATTTCCCGTCTATGCGTTAACCATTACCCATACAGCACTCAGATCAATAAGGTCGATTAACATCAAAGCAGTCGAGCCTCCATACTAAATGCTCATTAATTCAGACCAAAAAGCATGCATCGTTTAATGGTGTCCAACCCACATTAATTTGCTTCTATTTGGCTGGCAATTTTAGTCATGTGCATATGATGATGTTCTGTAAGTGGTCACACTAGCTGAAAAAGATGGGGTGCAGAGCATATTTAGGTTGCACCAAACTCATGCTGTGGAGTCGCAAAATGGTGACAATTGTGGCTTTTCAAACTGTTCATATGCAAATTAAAAACAAACTTTGTGTATTGATGCAGAAAATAAAGTGCATAGATGCTTTTTTTTTCTGTACTCTCTATCATTGAGCCTCCAATACCATGGTCAAAAGGTAAAAGTGAGACGCCGACCAAGAAATACTTTCGGCAATGCGCAGTTTCGCTCAGAGTGTCGCCATTTGCAAAATACGCGTCCACTTCTGGGGAAGAAAATAATTATCAAAAACACACAAAAAAAAAAAACATTGATGTCAACAGGAAATATGGTTCGATTGTCGGATAGAAAACAATCACCATTACTAGACATTAAAAACACGAGTGACACGATAATGTGACGTAAATAAAACAAAAGTTCATTGTGCAAGATGTATAAGCAATAGCAATCCTCCCCATTAACGATTTGGAGCAATTTTAAGAGCAAGACAGTCTGTTTTGGAGCAGATTTGGAGCAGGAGGAACTGTGTTTCAGAGCAGATTTGAAGCAGACAAAATGGAATTTAGGATCACTTGGTACAAAACATGTGTTAATTTTTGGTGAATATTCTCACTAGTGTTCAAACTGGAGATGCTGCTGCAATGTAAACAAGGAGATAACGCAGATATCCAGAGAGCAGCCATTAATTAGGTTCTTAGCACCAATGTGTCGCATTCTGGTTTCACTGCACTGCAGAAGATGTGCAGAAGTGAAGCGTTAGTGACAAAAATGGTTACATGTGTTCACGACAAAGTAAGTATGGTGCATACTGTCCATGCTGAAAAATAAGACCTAATCAGATAACCAGCAGTCTAAAAATTAAAGAATGAAAATGAAGAAAGCTCAATCGTTACAAGTAGGAATGTACTGTTTGAAAATGATTACGTAGATAGTGCAATAATCGCCACCCTACTCAATAACTGCTAGAGGTGTGAGCAGCCAGTAACACTTCCCTTTTAATTTAGAAAACTTTGGGCTCAGCACTTTCAGTTTTCCAGATACAAAAAGTATTCTAAAAATGAAACAGGCATGATTTAAACAGCTGGTACAAGGGGTGGGGTCGGTGATAAATCTAATTATAAAGGGGATAAGGATGCATTCACTCAAGGCAGCCATGAAGGAAACAGGTCCGTTTGTCAAAATGCTGGCTTTTATAAAAAGCTCACCTGTTCACAAATTTTTTCACCTAAATATGCTGTCAAGGTGAGAATGGATGAGTATTAGCCCCGCACTACTGAGATGGTTCAGGACTAACTACAGTGTTCTGCGAACAAGCAAAATGACAGACGGTGATGGACCGACTGGTTAGGTAGAAAGAGTGCCACGATTTTTTTATTTTATTTGGGAGGAAGGTGGAAGAAGTAGTCAGTGTGCGATTTCCGAACATAGGACGTTGAGCCCGCTCGCAAGCGCAGTTCTGAACAAGTGAACACTTGGGATTCCAAGAAGACTTATTTTTGGGAAAGTTGGTGATTACTGGGTGCAGATGACTGAGGTGCAAAAAAGATTTCATAAAACGGGGAGAGCAGAATTTCTTCTATTCTGCTCTCCCCACTTTACGAGATGTTTCTCGCGCCTCAGTCATTTGCACCAAATCATTTGAAAATATTTACAAACCGGGGAAGACCTCTTTTACCCAACGTTACTATGTTTTTACCTTTCACTGCGCTAGCAAATACTGACAGTATCGACGTGGTTTCTATCGTCGCCATCATGTCACCCGAGATCCCCTTCACTCTGAGGCACATGAGATCCCCCCCCCCCCCTGACCCCGGTCTTTTATACTGGCCATCAAATTCTGTTCTGAACAGGGAGGAAACACACCACCTGTCTTTACTAGCATCAAAAAACACCAGGGGAAAGGGGGGTCTCTCTAGACCAACTGCGACCTTTGCTTTTATGTGCGCAGTCATCACTGGCATGCACATTATCTCATCAGCGCAAAGAGTGTTCCAGGAGCGACCGTACTCTCTTAAACCAGCGTTTTGTAGATTTGCGAGAGATCAGATCCTAAAGAGTGAGCTGCCAACCTCACTTCACATAACATTGCAATTTGTTTCTTTCTATCATATTAATCGGTTCACCCGTGCGGTGAAACTGGCTTTTTTTTTTCTTTTTTCGTTGACTGACGACAAAACTGATTGTTCTAATAGCGTTAAGGCGGCGTGAGAGCACTTGTTTTTTAATTGTAGCTGAATTCACGTTCTAATTACTATGTGCACTGGTTTGGATCTGTCTGTTTAGAAATCAAGATGGGCGACAAGCCCTTGCACATTCGCGAACTCTACTTGGATATTTAGGCTTAACTTTACAATAGGCATAGCGAAAAACGTTTGCTGTAATTGCATACGCTCGATAAGTCATTATAGCCTTAATTTCTTTGAGATGGTGTACAAGAATGCACGCAAGCACATTGCCCATCTGAGGATATTTTTCCATTATAACACCACCTACTGCAAGTGTTCAAATAACTTTTTGAGTTTCCCCACCTTGACCATGTGAAGTTTGCTGGATCAGCAGGTCCTGGGCCTATAAAAAAAACTAACAATGTGGCATGCAATATACCAAATTGGCCAGAACTTGCGACATGCAAGTTCTGGCCAATTTTATGAATAACTTTTTCGTTACCGGGCTTAAATTGTTGTTTTCCAAATGTCTCGGGAAGATCATTCTTGCCAGTTAGAAAAGTACTCGGCGAGCATTGCAGCATACCAAACTTTGAACAATGAAATATTCTTTCCAAAAAATATATGTTGTAGAGCAACAAAAATAATTTACAATGAATAAAAATGTTAAGTGCAATTCTTGGTTGCTAGCTGATAAATACTGCAATAAAAAAACACTATATGTACAAAAATATTCAAAATAAAGAAAATTCAGAACATACACTTTGAAGCGAAATTACTCAGGAATAGTACAAAAAATAATAAATGTTGTAGATAAAGGTTTCTATTCATATAGACAAAGAATATCAAAACCGAGGTGCTGCTTCGTTGCTCGAGCCATGCGGTGAAACATTGCCTGGCTTTTCGTGAGACACAAGTGAACTCGTACACATTTCTAAGTAAATTTTTGTTTTCTTGGGATAAGAGCCTCCAGGTGTTCCAATGCAGATGGATACCCATGATGTGAATAATCCCTCTATAAATGAGATATCCAATGGACTTCACTATTTCATCTAGCGTGTCACCTCTTTCCATGGGCCACCTCACTCCTCATAGGTTAGCGTTCCAATATATGCAAATTTTCACTCACGGCCAACCCAGCTTTTCCCCGCACACACAGGTGCCCACGACATAATTTCTGCAAAACGAGCTTTTTAACAATTTCACACTTTAAAACGACAAGCTTCAGCAAAGTGAAAGAAAGTACTTTGGTCATGGGGTGACCGGCCCCTGGAACCCTATAATTCACAGGCGAGTAGCGTCGCCTATCAATCTTACGTTCACATACGCCTATATGCAACTGTCGCTTAGATAAGAATGTCGCATGCGCATCACTGTCATACTGTGGGAACTTAGAAATGCTAAGCATCGTGCCCACAACACAAATTTTCCGATCATCCTGCAGGTGAAAACGACTGTAGCATTACCAGTACGGTGGTTTAGTTTTCCAGCAATGGGATGCTGTGAAGATAGAGCAAGACTGCATAACATAAATATTCAGGGTTGACAACGACAAAATGCATTCCTTTTAACAGAACAAAGCTGCTACATTTACGCGCACCGATCCAAGCGGCAGTGGGAGAAACGGTCGCTCGGTCGCTAAAACAAGGAATGAAAAAGCGTGGCAGATCACGTATACAGCTTAGTACATGTGTCATGGAGGCCAAATTTGCGAACAAGCTGCGCCACACGAAGTTGCTGCATGCTGCTTGACTCTGTCTCAATCATAGCATGCAACAAAGAACAACGCTCACTGTGTTAAGCTCGATTAAGAATACATAATAGTGTACCTTGATTCCAGTCACCACGTGATAGACGTCCAATGAGCATTTCTCCAATCATGTCTACGAAGTGGCGTCGTCTGCAGGGGAGTGGGAGAAAACTGTAATTGGGGAAGAACTTCTCCAATTACAGTTTTTCAATGGGGCACGCGCCGAATAAAACAACCGGAGAAACACCGCCGCGTGCGCCCGATCCAGGCAGCCATGGCAGTACGACCATGTTTGGTAGCATTACGACGTTTCTCTTTACATACTTCTCAAGAAAACCCCAGCTAGAGCGGCCTGTCAGGCGCTCTAGACAAATCCGTGTCCATCCGCAGCTTCATCGGCATGCAAGAGCTGTTTCAAGGGTATCTAGTCACCCCAGTTGCGGATATCGAACACTGCGAGAGCAGCAAGTTTTTGGGAGTGCGCTGACCTTGGCAATTGCGACCTTGCTGCTTGCGCTTTTCAGGGGATGACGTCAGCCTTACTATTTGGTATAAAAATACAATTTATTGGTATTGCATTCATTGTTAAGAGCATAAGTGAAACTAATGAATTGTATCTTGTAGATCCGATACTGCCAATATCACGTAACTCAAGAGAACGCTGGCTAGAGGGACAATGTTCACTCTAGTTTCCGAAGCTTTCGTGCTATCAGTTATCTAAACGCCAAGCAGAGGTTAGTAGCACAGAAAGTTTACGAGCAGTCTCTTAATGCCTCGAGATAGCACGCGCCAGGTACCTCAAGTGACGCCGCAGCCTCCTCTCCACCTCTCCCTTGAAAACGATGTGATAAATGTGATGCTGTGACATTCATTTTTTTACCCTTTAGCTAGT
Source organism: Rhipicephalus microplus (assembly GCF_043290135.1). Lineage (NCBI taxonomy): Eukaryota > Metazoa > Arthropoda > Arachnida > Ixodida > Ixodidae > Rhipicephalus > Rhipicephalus microplus. The sequence goes on along the minus strand of NC_134705.1, from coordinate 13,530,036 downwards.
GACTCTAGAAAGCGAGAGGCGGAGTTGTAACAAGGTGTAGCCACTTCACAGGCTTTTCGACACCAGAGCCGCCAGAAATGTCCTCACTATAGCTGCGCATATTAAAACAGAATTGCAGCTTTTCCGACCAGGAGGCATGCTTTCATAAACGAGATGATATTTAAAAAGAAAGCACGCGAGAGTTTTCAATTCGGACACTAGCAACCTCGAGTTCCAAAGGGCAGGGTCTTTTAGGGGCTTTTACTGCCCCAGCGATTACAAACACGAATGTACGTGCTGGTGGAAAGAATTAGGACACAGCTTTTCTGTATGATGATCCACGGTAAAGTATATTAGAGGAAAAGCGTCAACGCGTTCCTATTATTTACATGTTTTTCTGTGGACGCCAAGTCCAGAAAATTAGATCGCGATGTCCAGGCATAGACGTGACAGACATTCTGGCGGCACGCGTGCAGTTATTAGTGAAAATTGCTTTATTACATGCCGTGCAACTCTTCAAACAAGCTATCAGTAGCATTCCTAGAATGGATGATGTTCGCCGATGAATCGCAGCCACAGTTTTACGCTAGCGATTGGACTATAGCCGTCAGGAGCCCCTGCGGAGAGCATGTTTTGCCGTTAAGCGGACTGGCACAACAGAGCTGCGTGGGCACCATTGTGGATTTTTAGACGCACGCTGTTTATTAAGAGTATTAAAATAGGTAGTGTACTTTAGGTCGCACGCTGTTTATTCAGACTTCGGTGGCCCCGAGGACAAGGTGCACATGTATTGATGCGCCGCTGTGGCCACTGCCAGGGATAAACCATCCCAAATCTGCCTTTCGCACAGTTTGGCGCAATTTCTGCTGATATTATCAGGATGGCACAGTAAATCTGATTTGGCGCACTTTGGCGCAGTTAGCGCGAAAGTGGAATCACTGGAGACGCCATGGTGGAGGGCTCCGGAAATTTCGACCACCTAGGGTTCTTTAAATGCACCCAAATCTGAGCACACAGGCCTATAGCATTTTCACCTCTATCAAAAATGCAGTAGTTCATTTAGAGAAATACAGTGTAGACCGCTTATAACATAAGTCACGGGAGTTGTAAAAATCCGTGCTATAAGCGGTACCGCATTATAACCAAAGCATCCTTTTTTTGGCCTTTGCCTATGTACAAAGGGCAACCCACCTTTAAAAAGCAATTTACAACACTTTTCACTCGCAGACTCATTCAACACAATCACAACACCGCACGGAAACAAAGTTCTCAAGTCCGGCACCAGCGGAAGAACGCCGTTATTTTCGTTTGGCGATGCTTGCGAACAGCGCTGCGAACAATTTTGTCCTCCACAAAGCTTAAGCACTGAAGCGATTTCTCGCTCAAACTGTTTTTCGCGCAGTACATTTTCACTTTAGCGAGGTATTCCAATGCCTCTTTGCACGAGAAATCTGGTTCTGGCGTCAGGTCATTATCGTCTTCGCCATCCGACTCGTCGTCCGTTGCAACCTCCGCACTACCACGCATGGCTGCGACGATCGCGTCATCTGTGCTCGCTTCCTCGCAGACAGAAAGCTCCGACTCCCCGGCATCGACAAATTCTTGGAAAGTGTCGGTGGCAGTTACAAAGTTGCTGTCAACGAGGCAGGACCACACCTCGTCAGTGTTGAGGGTCTCATCGGCGAGCGACGTGTCGCTCTTCTCATCGTCTTCCAGAGCCTCTGCATTGCGCACGAAGCCTGCCCTCTTGAAACACTTGCTTATGGTATCGGCCTTTACCTGCCACCATGAAGGACCATGTCAGTTGCGCCTCTTAAGTTCACTTTAAGAGGCTGCTGCTGCTGCATGCTCAGCAAAACTCTCTCGCAAATGCGCTTTTTGTACAGTGCCTTTACGGTTGCGATGACACCTCGGTCGAGAGGTTGACTTTTTGCTGTAGTGTTGGCAGGCAAAAACTTTAGGTTGACTGCGGTCAACTTCGGCTTGACGTTGTGGGCCGTGCAGTTGTCGAGGATAAGCACGACCCGCCGCTTCTCTGCCATCATATCCTCATCAAACTTGCAAAGCCAGCTGGTGAACAAACCCTTCGTCATCCATGCCTTTTTATTGGCTTTGTAGGTCACTAGCAGGCACTCTCGCTTTTTAAAGCAACGTGGCCTTGCCGATTTACCTATGACAAAGAGGCAGCGCTTGTCGCTCCCGTCCAAATTAGCGCAAAACAATACAGTTATGTGCCAGAGCAGACTTCGCCTTTCAGCGCAAGCGTGCGGTTGGGCAAAAGATTATAAAATAAACCAGCTTCATCGGCATTATAAATGTCTCTGTCAGTATAGGTCGACAGCATATTCTCCAAGTTCAAGCGAAGCCAGACTTCGATAGACTCGTCGTCGACAGCGCCGCTTTCTCCGCACACCACTTTGCAGCTGATGCTATGGCGATCTTTGAAACGCTGAATCCACCCGTTGAGTGGATTAAAGTCCTCGTGGCCTAAAAGAGCTCCGAGACACTTGGCCTTATGTTGGAGCATGGGGCCACTTACTGGGATGCTCTGAGCCCTAACTTCGCGGAACCACCTGAACAGCGCTGCGTGCACGTCTTCGTATTTTGACGTACGTATTCTCTTCCGTGACAGGGAAAACGAATCTTGCTCAGTTGCTGCCGCAGTTTGTCCTTGTTTTTGTAGATGGTCAACACGGTCGTGTCGGAAACACCGTATTTCGCCGCCACCGATGCCTTCTTCAGGCCACTCTCATTGTCCCTTACGACGCATTCCTTAATCTCCAGCGATAAGACACGGCGTTTTTTCACACCGCTTGAAGACGCCGCCGACACGGCAAAGCGCACACAGCAAATCCAAAGCGGCAAAAGATGGAGGTTGAGAAAAAAAAAAGCATGCTACCGCTTCTCTCCCCCACTCCGCGCAGCGCGCACCCGGATTGGACGCTGCCACGGTCGCCACGGTGACGAAAACACGCTCCCTCCTTCCAAGGACTCCCCAACTCCCTCCCAACTGTACCCTCTCTTCTTCTTTGCAATGTTTGACTTTTCGCGGCGATCTCCACGTGCGCCCTCCCGCTCACACTCCCATCGTTCCGGCGCACCGGGAACGCCGCCAGGAAACCGTGCCGACCATGCTCCGTTCGCAGATTTTATGGTCGCGTGCCTAAAAACGCCGCGCTAAAACCGGTACTCTCCTTCGCGCGCCTACGGAATAAACGGTCGGCCTATACATTGAGTTCTATGGGTGACATATCGGTGGTCAAAAAAACCCACGTTATAACCGGTCCCGCGCAAATAGCGGTTACATTATAAGTGGTCTGCGCTGTATATGTCACAATGTAAATATTTAGAATTCCCTACCTAACCGCTGTTAAGGTCAAAATCGGGTAGGTCTCATGGCCGGTGTCGCAGTCTTGGATCAAACAGACGGCATAGACGCCACAGCGAAAGCGGCCACCTTGACGCACGCAGATGGCTTGAGACCACTCGACTGGCTCAGGAGTTTTGGATCACATGTAATGAGACGTAGCTACCTATAAGCCAAGGCGTCCACGAGCCGCCAGCAACTGGTCCGGGACTTGGTAAATCGAAGAAGCTCACTGTTAAATCCGCGGCCGTGCTAAGGCTCTACGACTGTGTGGACCCAAGGCCACTTCCTGGACCCAAGATCGTGTTCATCGCTCAATGACTGCTTGGGCCCGCGGTCGTGTTGATCATTTGACAACTGTTCGGACTTGTGGTCGTGTTCATTGTTCGAAGACTGTTTGAACCCGTGGCAGTGTTCATCACTCGACGACTGTTCGAAACCTGCGGTCATGTTCATCGAACATAGATGAAATGCCATCAGTAATTGTGAGTACAATTCAAGCTCACTTGTAGCCGCACTATGTGTCGCCACAAGCCTCTTGTAAGAACACAGAGGCAATGAAAACTTCACTATAGTCTGTTTCGGCAACTGTGGGAAAAATGAACATTGTTGAGAAGACTGACCCATGCACAGAGGTGGAACTGGCAGACAAAGATAGCAGCTGCTGCGCAGACGCTATATTTAATAGCATCTGCAGATGCTATCTATAATAGCAGATGCTGCGCAGATAGCAGCGATAAATTACTTGTGTAAAAATGTTTTATGTCCAAAATGCTTTCAGCCGAAACTTAATCTTCATATGGGAACAAGGTATGGTTTAGGGGCATGAATGATACTGACCTACAATAGCTGTGGTATTGCTTCTAGTCAATGGTCTTCATCAAGAATGGAGGGGAGCAAGGTTTTCGATGTGAAAATGCGTGCTATGGAAGCCATCAAGACCACGACGAAGAAGCAACTGGGCTAAACAACTTCTGGTCAATAATGAATGTGTCGCACAGAGCAGGTGTGCAAGAGCCGAAATGAAATTTGGAGCACTTTTTAGAGCAGCAAAATGTTACCTTTGGACTAAATTCCTAATTTGGAGCAGGTTACAGGGACAAAAAGTAACTTTTTTAAATCACGAAAGATCGAATTTGGAGCAGTATCAAAAAGAAGGCTTGCAATTTGAAAAAAAAAATATTTAGTGTGAGAGCGCTGGAAGAAGAGGATAATAACGATCATAGGTGTACTTATGGCACGAGGCTGCCACTGGCAGCGGGCAGTTGCAGCTAAGGCATAGAGGAATTAACAAGGTTCCTGGTCTGGCTCCGCGTCTTCCCAGCAGGGTTTGGGGTCAAGCAGCCTCGAAACCCCTACAATACAAACCATTCAACATCCCCTCAATCGTGCAGAGTGAATGTGAGCACTGCTATTTTAATAAAAAATAGTATTTTCAACCACCTCACTCAGCAAACAATGATGAAGTCCATATTAGCCTTTGCCATGCCACTCAAATCCTTTGACATACTCTGATGATTCAAATGTGGATCAGCCAAATTGATGACCTTGGGGTGGCGAAAACAGCCACCCCAAGATAAAAAAAAACAAAAAAACTGGCACACAGTTTTGGTTTTTACTTTATGAGGGCTACACAAATGTTATATAATGCTCTAAATATTTGCCAGTAACTTTTTTTAGACGTCAGAGATCATACTAGTACTCACAATTATTCAGCGTATACATACATAAGTAACTGAACAAACTGTGCTGTGTCCCGTGACTAATGCTAAAAGCTTCTTCCGAATCTTAAAACGCTTTTTCGCAGGCCACCAGTGTACTGCGGCGAAGGTGGCCTCAGCGACGTCCTGCATGGGTTAAAATAAAGCCAAGAAATTTTCAAACTGCTGCAGCACCTCTCAGCCCCCCCCCCCCCCCCCCCTTTTTTTTCACAATGAAGTTAGGTTTAGGCACAACTTTCCGGCTCGCTTTGAAGGCGCATTTGGCCATACAAGATAACAACGGCGCGTGCGCGTTGACCAAGCAATGGCACTGCATATCTATCGTATGTGCTGTTGCTATGGCAACCAATTGTGGGGTTAGGTGCCGCTTCAGGTCACTTGCAAGGCGCATTGGATCAGGTAAAGTAATAGACACGCGCCTGGTTACCCGGTGACGGTACCAGATATACAGTCAAACTTCGATATATCGAACGGCGCGGCGATCGCGAAATAGTTCGATATATCCAGAATTCGATATAAAAAATCACGAAAAAAATTAATCAACAGCCTGCTGAAAACGACCAATGAACCGTTCAAGCATGGGGCAGTAAATACTCACTTGAAGATTCAAACATGGTATTTATTGTGTTGGTTTAAAATATTGAAAAAGAGTAGCCTGCTTTTTCTTGGCCATGGCGTGTTTGACGACTGCGTCCTCAATATAGTCCAGGCGATCCATAAGTGATAGGCCGGTGCCTTCAATCGCGCCGCAGTGGCGGTGCACAAGGGCCAAGGCAGCTACGCCCTCAGCTGATGTCGGGAGCGGGGCACCATCAGTGCTTGCGGGATCCACCTCGGCAGAGTCTTCATTTGGCTGCTCAGCAGTAGCATCGGCGACAATCTGCACATTCGTGAGCTCCGCCGTTCAAAGTTAGGCCTGTCGCGCACGCGCAGCGTGCGACAGGCCTAACTCCGAACGCACAAACATTGCGAGCACAACGACCGATGCCTGCCGATGCTACGGGGGAGGAGCTTGCAACAAGTGCGCAGTGTGCTGTTGACACCTTAGAAACTGCAACGACTGCAAGCTTTAAGGCTGCGGCGTGAGTCCGGGTGTAAAACGCGCACATGGCGCGCCCATACCGGCTCGCCTGACTGCTTTCCCTTTCCTGGCGACAGCTCGGGCCGCGTCCAAGACAGTTGTCTGCGTCCTTTCCGTCCTATACTTTCCTTCTCAATCTTTACCTCCCACTCCCCCTTCCCCCGCGCGAAGCCCTGTCAGTGCCTTCGTATAGAAAGAAAATAACAGCTCCGCGCTTTTCTCTTCACATTCCTCATTCAAGAACCTCTACCGCAAGGCTGCGGCGCGCGTACGCCACTACGTTAAAGTGGCGCTCTCGGCGCCATCGATGTGTGCAGCATTCGTAAACGCCCGCCGCTCTACCGCTACTTTCGAGAGTTGCGGGAAAGCTCGCCGCCTGTCAACGGAGCGCGAGCGGTTTGGGGTGGCTGAGTTCGATATATCCATTATATGTCAAACTTTGTTCAAAATAAAAAAAATCAATAATGTATGCGATTTTCCGCGTGATATAGGAACCGTTCGATATAGGCAATAATTCGATATATCCGTGTTCGATATATTGAGGTTTGGCTGTATATTGCCAGGACCGTGGCAGGGACGATGCAACTTCAAGACCATTAAATGTTTTATGTGCTACTGCTAAGAAAATTAACGTGGTCGCTGGCAATGCGGACATTCACAGCACGTAGAGTTTGTTCACGCGCAGTAACAGCAGCATACACTTCCAGCTCTAGTTCCTAACATGCCATAACCGGGTTTGCCGACTGGGATGCTCATATTTGCCCCAAAGAACCGCTGATCGCCGCGCTCATCTGTCGGCTGATTGCAGCACTCATCTGTCCGCTGATCACAGCGCCCATTGGTGTGCTGCAATCAGCGGACCAATGGGCGCGTGGCATTCTTACTTTATTTGGTCGATTACATTTTGCGAGTGTCCTGCCGTAGTGTACGGCAAGAGTCGGCGCACATAGATCCCAAGACTGATTGAGGACGCGAACTACAGGTGGCTAGCGTGGCCTTCATTTTTCCCTGAAATCAGCGCAACTGAGAAAATTTTGAGGCTGGCCAGGCATTGTGGTGCAGCGTGGTGCCATTGCAGCCAATTTTATGACTTTGGCACAACTCGGCTCTTGGTGTGCGTGTGTGGTCATGATGGCCGACGGGAGGACTAGCACGCTTCTTCCTGCCGCTCAACAAAACGTCGAAGTGTGACCGCTTGGCTCGAGCGTAATCTGCGCGTTAGGTGCCGCGTTGTGGAGCGCCTGCTCATAGCTGTTGACCACCTGGCAGCCAACTTGCCGCTTAGGGTGTCCCGGTAAGCAGCTGTGGAGATGGTGAATATTTCGAGGGGTGGCAGTGACGGCTACATGCGCGTGAGACTGTTTTCGCGAGGCCGACTTCGTCCACGTCAGGCCCGATGCCGAGCCTGAAGCTTCCGAACAGGACCACTGCGGCGGCGATTTCTGGCGCGTGTCGTCGACTCCGACCTGGTAGAGCGGGTGGGACATCTGTTGCGATGGTTTAATTACGGCCGATGATGATGCCGACGCTGCGGAATCGTGCACAGATTAGGGCATTGTGAATGAAGTACGTGGCGAGAGCAATTTGGAGGAATCGGATTGCGAGAACGACGAAACTTTGGAGTCAGTGCCTCATGCAGCTTATGCCATGGGCCTTGGCGAACGAGCACCTTGCCGTTTTAAATGAACTCGAGACAGCTCTTATCGCTTCTGCTATTCGAAACACGTGCTTCACGAACTTTTGGGGGCATAAAAAGTGTGTTTTCAAGCGCAACTTTTTTTAAAAAGCTGTGTTTTATTTACTACGAACTTCGGGATAGAGTGAACGAATGCCGCGAAACGCTCAGGATCGTTATAAGCAGGGTGTGTGTGTGTGTGTGTGTGTGTGTGTGTGTGTGTGTGTGTGTGTGTGTGTGTGTGTGTGTGTGCGTGCGTGCGTGCGTGCGTGCGTGCGTGTGTGCGTGTGTGTGTGCGTGCATGCGCGCGTGTGTGTGTGTGTGTGTGTGTATTATGAGACCACGTCCGGTACGGCAGCAACCAGGTTATCCTCTTTTAATCCAGACGCACGAGCCAGATAGCCAGCCCGCGTGACATACGATGATGATCACTACACTGGTTTGGTCATACAGATGAAGATGAAGTACATAGTCAGCGCTCACACTATTTTCTCCCCTTCGCGAAAGAGGGCAGCAAGTTAGAAAAGGTTGGGACGCCGAATATATCGTTTCAGTCGAGAGACGTGGGCGATCTCGGTGTGGCGGCGACGACGATCAGAAGCCGCGTTGACAGGAGCAACGCGATAGTTCACTTCAGATGTTCGTTCCAGGACGGTGTATGGACCGAGATACCGGTGAAGAAATTTTTCACAGAGCCCAGGTACACGAACAGGTGTCCACAAAAGGACTTCGTCACCTGGGCGAAACACAACAACTCGACGCTTCGCATCAAGGTCGATTTTTCTCTTGTCCTGAATGGTAGCAGTGTTGGCGCGGGCGATTTCACAACAGTGGGCGACGTGAGCGGCGAACTCTTCCGGGAGAGATGAAGATGGATTGGAAGATGTGGACAAAAAGGTGGTGTCCAGAACAAAAGTCAGTACACGGCCATACACGAGAAGAAAAAGGCTGAAATTCGTTGTACGCTGTATGGCAGTGTTATATGCGAACGTGACAAAAGGAAGTATTGTGTCCCAGTTTTTGTGATCTGGTTGCACGTACATAGAGATCATGTCGGACAAAGTTCGGTGAAAACGCTCAGTCAGACCATTAGTTTCTGGGTGATACGCTGATGTGGTCTTGTGGATGGTGTTAGAGGCCTGTAAGACTTCAGCAAGGACATGTGAAAGAAATGTCTTGCCACGGTCACTAAGGAGCACACGCGGTGCGCCATGTCGTAAAATAATGGCACGAAGGAAAAAATCAGCTACTTCAGAGGCAGCACCAGATGAAAGAGCTGCCGTCTCCGCGTAGCGAGTAAGGTGGTCTACGGCAGTAACAATCCAACGGTGACCGGCTGGCGTAAGCGGAAGAGGTCCGTATAAGTCTATGCCCACAAATTCAAAGGGAGTGGACGGGCACGGCAGTGGTTGCAATGGCCCCGCGGGAAGAGACGTGGTACGTTTTCGGTGCTGGCATGACGCGCAGGAAGCGACGTACTTGGCGACAGAAGTGGAGAGGCCAGGCCAAAAGCAGCGAGTCCTGAGGCGGTCGTAGGTCTTGTGGAACCCTAAGTGGCCAGCTGTCGCATAGTCATGAAACGCTTGTAGAAATTCCAGACGAAGTGAGCGAGGAATGACGGGAACCCATTGGTTACCGAGAGGATGGTAAATTTGCCGACATAATGTTCCCTCTTGAAGCTTGAAACGGGCAAGTTGTCATCTTAGGCGGCTGTTTGGAGCACGCGATAAGCCAGTGAGCCAATCGATGATTGTGCGGCAGTAGGTATCGGCATGTTGGAGCGAGGAGAGATCTGTGGACGAAAGGTCCGCCGAGGCAACTAACTGTTTCGAAGCAGCAGCCGTCTGTTTGGTCACTTTGGCGGGCGGTGACGAACCGATGGAAGGTGACACTTCGGCGCTTTGCGAGAGCGGGCGACGGGACAAAGCGTCGGCATCTTGGTGCTGTCGGCCCGACCTATATGTGACGCTGTAGTCATACTCTTGCAATCGTAGTACCCAACGACCAAGGCGTCCCGACAAATTTTTGAGAGACGATAACCAACACAGAGCATGACGGTCAGTCACTATTGTGAAATGCCGGCCGTATAAGTAAGCACGAAACTTTTGTATGGACCACACGATGGCGAGACATTCTTGCTCAGTGATGCTGTAGTTTCGCTCAGCAGGTGACAGAGTACGGCTCGCGTAGGCCACGACTTGTTCTTTGGAAGCGTGGTTCCGCTGAAGAAGGACAGCACCGATGCCAAGTCCACTTGCGTCAGTGTGTAGCACAGTAGGTGCTGCAGGGTCGAAATGGTGAAGCACTGGCCGTGATGTGAGGCATCGCTTGAGGGTGTGAAAAGCGGCTTCGCAGTCATCCGACCAGACAAAGGGTGCGCTCGTGGTCAGAAGTTTGTGCAGAGGAGCCGCAATAGTAGCGAAATCACGTACAAAGCGGCGGAAATACGACGCTAAGCCAAGGAAGCTGCAGAGGTCTTTCTGTGTGGTTGGTGTAGGAAAGTGCAGTACCGCGGCAACCTTGTCGGCATCGGGCTCAACGACATGTTCACTGACGACGTGACCTAATACCTTGATGCTGTGACTGGCAAACCGACACTTCTTAGTGTTGAGCTGGAGACCGGCCTTAGCTAAACACATGAGGACTTCGTCTAGCCGTTCCAGGTGCTGTGAGAAGCTCGACGAAAAAATGACAATGTCGTCCAGGTAGCAAAGGCAGGTCTTCCATTTTAATCCCCGCAGTACCGTGTCTATCATCCGTTTGAATGTGGCTGGGGCATTGCACAGGCCGAAAGGCATTACATTGAATTCAAAGAGCCCATCTGGCGTAGCAAACGCAGTCTTCTCTTTATCAGACTCGTGCATTGGAATCTGCCAATAACCGGAGCGCAAGTCAAGACTTGAAAAGTACTCGGCACCTTGTAAAGTATCAAGAGCGTCGTCAATGCGAGGCAGTGGGTAGACGTCCTTACGAGTGATTTTGTTGGGTGAACTGTAATCAATGCAAAACCGTACCGAGCCATCCTTTTTTTTTCACTAGTACGACAGGAGAAGACCATGCGCTTGTCGAAGGCCTGATGACGTTGCGCGCGAGCATGTCGTTGACTTGTTCTTCTATAATCTTGCGTTCAGAAGCCGACACACGGTAAGGGCGGCGGCGATTGACACGGGACCCGTCGGTGTCGATACAATAGGTGGCCACTGTTCTTTGACCCAGACCTTCGGAACAAACGTCAAAGCAAGTTTTGTGCTTCATTAATAACGCTAGCAAGGCATCCGTTTGCGTTGGGTTGGGATGTTCACACAAAGTGGTCTTGAGAGCAGGAAATGCATCTTCCGCTGGCATACACTTTGAGGATGACGAAGCAGATGAACCAGTGACGACCCAAAGCGGTGCTTCTTCGGTAATGCTGGCAACAGTGGTCCCCTCAGGCAAAAGAAGTGGTTCTGGCGTCGTGTTGCAGGCCGTGATGTTTGCATAGCCACAGGAGAACCGCACTAAACAAGATGCGATGGTGATCCCTCGAAAAATACAGCGCTGGCAAGGAGCAACCACAGCGTCACCATCTAGAATGTCTCGTGACTTGATCATAAGGACACGTTCTCGTCCGGGAGGGAGGAGGGAATCCGCAGCTTTCACAAGGTTGGGCGACGAAAGGTCGGCAGAAGAAGAAAGCTCAGTGTCCGTAATACGAATGAGGGGCTGACCACACGAAATTACAGCAGACGCCGCTGACAAGAAGTCCCAGCTTAAGATTATCTGATGAGCGCACGAAGACAGCACAGCCAATTGTATGTGATGACGGATTCCATCGATGAGAATACGAGCAGTGCACAACCCGGTCGGGTGAATTGGACTGTCATTAGCACCGCATAACATGGGACCGGCATAAGGAGTTTGCTCTTTACGCAGGCGAAAACACAACTCACGATCAATTACTGAAATTGCGGCACCAGTGTCTATAAGGGCGTCAACAAAAACACCTTCCACAGAAACAGGCAGTAAATTAGCAGGACGAGACGAAGGAGTCGTAGCGTTCCGTCGACAAGCAGTTTCCCCTCCAAAAACTGCACCTTCTAGTTTTCCGAGTCCCGAGAGATCGGAGCAGGACGCAAGGGTGATGACGTACGCCGAAACGGTGACGGAGAACGGCGGCGAGATGAACGAGAAGGATGAGGCCCAGCATGAGACCGTGGAGGGGAGGGCGACTGGCGGAAGGTGGATGGATACGGTGCGGGATCGTATTCATCGGGTCTCGGGGAAAAGTCTCTCTCGTAAGCTGAGTAACCACGTCGTTCATCCTGCTGACGGCGGCAGCAGAAACGGGATATATGACCTCTTATGCCGCAGTAGAAGCAGATGGGGCGGGGAGGACGCCATGTAGAATAGTGGCGTGGCCTTGGCGCTTGCGTTGTCATCGCTGCCACATGGTCGCATGCGACGTCCGCAGGCACGGTTGAAACTGGTGCAGGGGCCCGCGATGCAACTTCTGCGTACGAAGGCACTGGGAAGCGCACAGGAGACTGGTCATGTGCAGACAGACGCAACGGTAGGGTTGCCTAGAATAAGGCCAGGAAGTTCTTCTCTGACAATTGTGCGGATAAGGGCCCGCAATTCATGATCTTTGGTAAAGCAAGCGTCGCAGGAGGCGTGTGGAAGGCGCATGGAATGAAGCGCGTCCAGGCGTTGGCATGTAGTGATGACGTCCCGGACGGAAGTCGGATTCTGAATCACGAGAGCATTGAAGGCCACAGAGTTGATACCTTTCAGTAGATGTCGGATGCGATCGGCCTCCGTCATGTCATTTTGTGCTCGGCGACAGAGAGCCAGAATATCTTCAATGTAGGACGTATACGATTCGTCGTCCCCTTGGATGCAGGTTGCGAGCTTCTGTTTCGCTACTACAGAACATCCTGCAGACGTGCCAAATACCTGACGGAGATGCCCCGTGAAGGTCGACCAATTGGAGAAGTCGCTCTCGTGGTTGTAATACCAGGTTTTAGCGACGCCATCGAGGTAAAAAGGAACGTAGCGCAGTTTGTGCGCCTCGTCCCAATAATTACAAACGCTGGTTCGATCATAACTGTCGAGCCATTCTTCGACGTCTTTGTTGCGAAGGCCGGAGAATACCGGAGGGTCTCGATGAGAGGTACTCACGGTGTAGTGAAGCCAGAGTGGCTGAGAAGAAGCGGTTGCAGCAGCGGGCGGGTTGGGTTCTGCCATCGCTGTTGCTTGAGGGCACAACCGTCGACCAGACCGGAGCTCCAGGGGTGACGGGTAGAGCAGGAGGACGTGGGAACCAAAGAACGCTCCACCACTTATGAGACCACGTCCGGTACGGCAGCAACCAGGTTATCCTTTTTTAATCCAGACGCACGAGCCAGAGAGCCAGCCCGCGTGACATACGATGATGATCACTACACTGGTTTGGTTATACAGATGAAGATGAAGATGAAGTACATAGTCAGCGGTCACAATATATATTTATAAAGAAGACACAATATTTATAAAGAAGACACACGTCGAAAAACGGAAAGGTTTTTTTACATTTCGGCCGTGGGACCGGCCTGACGAAGGCCGGTCCCACGGCCTTCATTGGCCGGTTGGAGTGAGGTGTGGGGGGAAAGTGCCAGATGCTTATGCGTGCTCGCTTATCCTTTGGTGGGGAAAATCACACGCCTTGGACTTCAACCGGAATGATTGCGTTTAGTTGCCGGGCGCACAAAGATCTCTCCGCTCGCTGGGCAGGCGTCTTTTGTGAAAAGAGTGCACTTTTCAAACACAGCGCAGTAATAACATTAACTGAGGCACTTGTTAGTTCGCACTCATATCTGCACCTGTGGTTACGTTTCATGCCTCATTTTCGTTTAAACAGCGCATTAACTATCGAGCAATAAGCGTTGTTAGTTTGTTCTCATTCTGAGTATGTTGTTTTCATGCGTCATTCGTGCATGAGCACAGCACGCTGCACGTTTCGATCTGCTTGCTGTTCTCAGCGTTACATTCCAAGTAGTTGCTATCGCATCCATCGCTTCGCACTTGCAGCGAAACTGAGACTTTTTGTAATTACGAACAACCTGCCTGGCAACAGCAAGCACCGTGAACACATCACTGCGGGGAGGTCAGTTTAGGCACTGAAGGAAACTCTCCGTGACCACGGTGACGACAAATCTTCGGAGGTCGGCTCTTAATGCACTTCCGTCTTGTTCTGCGCCGTGAGTTCGCAGTCTAGTAGCTTTCGCGATTAGCCGATTAGTTCTGGCAACATAACGGCACGTTGCATGCAATGCTATGAACTCGATAGCAAAATATTGTAATGTTATAAGTAAGGCTGGCAGCCGACTCCTTTGAATACGGTATCGTGGAACTCGTACAAAACGCTGGTGTGAGCAAATACGGCTGCTCCAGGGAAAAGTGCTCGTTCAAGACGGGTTTACTTTCTGCCTGTACGAGGGCAGTTCTAACACGTGGGACAAGTTATCTTATGCAGTTTCCAGACAATATGAGATGTGCCGACTCTTTTGATCTCTGCTTCAGCAGTGCTCGACCGCTTTTACCCGCTCGTGAAAATTACGATGCGCAAGGGCACGTTAGGAAACAAGGCGGCGACGGCAAAACCCGTCGAGATTGTCCATACAATTGCTATTGCAATAATAACGCAGTTTTTTACTGTAAAATAAGTGTTTTTTGGTTAGCTATGCTTTCAGTCCCCCTTCTGTTTATTTGTGCACGTATTTTTCGAATTTTCGGGCTGAACCAGCATAAAACGCAATCCTCCTTTATAATGAACTTTTCCGGGAATTTATCAATACCGTTATATCCAGGTTTAACTGTATAGCAACTGCATCTTGCCGGTATTTACCAATGGAGCAGAAACCTGGAGGCTTACAAAGAGGGTTCGGCTTAAATTGAGGACGACGCAGCGAGCGATAGAAAGGAAAATGATAGGTGTAACCTTAAGGGGGGACGCGGCCTTTGAAAACCGAAAAATCGCGAAAAAGTCGATTTTTGGCAAACCACATATTCGGGCAGTATGTGTCATAAACTACCTTTTCTGCAAATATCAACATCTAATTCGTCGCGAAACCATTTGAACTAAAGTTTAGAACATGCCGCGACGGCCCTCGAGCAACCCGCGAGCGCTCAAAATACCCCAACTTGGCGTGATCGCAGTTTCTCGACCGCTCAACGGAGCGCCGCCATTTTGGTGTTATTTTGTTTGTGAATTCTTGCTCTTTCTTTACCCGCCACCTGCGTCGCCGGCGGCAGCGCAGGAGAGGAGCAAGCCGCTCATGATTGGAGGGCTCGCGAGAGCTTTCAAGTTTCCCGCGGCTGAGGCGCGCAGCTGGGATTGGGCGAAGCGCGCTCCCCAAGGACGCGGGGGAGCCCGCGACTGCCATTGGCTGCTGCGCGCGATGACGTAGCGCTCTTGCGCATAATGCGGCCAATGCGGCCGCTCGTCTGCTGCTCCTCCGTTCGGCGTCTTTGTGTTCCGCTCGCTTCCGTGTATCGTTGCAGCCGTTCGCATACTCTCCACGTTTCAACTGTCTTCGAAACGATTTTCAACCGTCTTTACGAGACGATTTTCAACCGTCTATAAGAGACCGTTGCTGTATTCGCTCACGATGCGCCCAACGAAAAAGAAGACGCTACAATCGTTCGGTGCAGGGAAGCGAGCTATGAAGCTTGTCCGCGCGGCGAGGCTCTCCGCTCGCACGTGCGTCGACGGTGATCGCGCCGACGGTACCTGTGGGGCAGCTTCTGCTTCATCTACGCAAGAGAGTGGTCGCATCGACGCGCCTAGCAACGGGACTCCTGCTCCGCCGGTGCAAGAATTTTCGTTACAAGTGCGCCTGGTGTCTCGTGCTCATCGACAGTGGCTTCCGCATCTTCTCTTTCATCGGCCTCGAGTGCGATCGCGTCGTCAACTGTGCATTTGAGAACAAGTTTCCTGACGTGCGAGGAGAAAGAGGCGGCGGATCAACAATGCGCTGCTGTGCAAAGAGAACTTGGCGCTATGCCAGCGACGGAGCAAAAATTTCAGGCAATGGAGCGCGATCATGAAGCTGCCACCGCTACAAGTGAAGGCGAAAAATTTTTCCTTGTGCAAATGGATGCCCTAGACGACCTGCTATCTCGGACCCCGTGCCACCGGTGCCCCGCGATTGGGATGAAGGTACGAGGTGGCACCCAACTTGGATTTGCTGCAAAGCTTGAGCTAGTATGCTTGCATTGTGGAGTAGTTTCAAGCTCATGGAGTTCATCTCGTCAGGATGACACAAAGGCCTTTGATGTGAATGTAAGAGCCATTATGGCAACAAAACAAATAGGCAAGGGACAAACAGCTCTCAACGACTTTTGGGCAGCGATGAACGTGTCCCATCGTGGCCTCCATCACAAGACCTTTCAGAAGCAGCTGAAGAAATTCAGGGAACCGCAGACACAATGCATAGAAAATTTCTATGCAGAATCTGCTTCTGCTGTAAAAGCCACTTACAAAGAAAAGGATCAATATTTCACCAGGGATATAACAGTTTGTTATGATGGAACATGGCACAAGCATGGGCACACATCCCATATTGGAGTCGGGGCAATTATCGAATACCATACGGGCCTTATCTTGGACGCCGTTGTTCTGTCTAATCAGTGCCTTGGTTGCCAAGTAGAGCCAAAGCCTGGAGACGCAGACTATGCATGCTGGCTGGAGAATCATGTGTGCCAGAAAAACACCGACTCTAAATCAGGGAGAATGGAGGTTGAGGCAGCTATCATCCTCTTTTCACGCTCACTGTCGAAGCACAACCTCCGTTACACAACGCTCGTGTCTGATGGAGATAGTGCCACCTTCTCTGCCTTTGTACAAGAAAATGTTTATGGACTGGTCCCCATTTCAAAAGAGGAATGCCTGAACCACGTTCAGAAGAGGATGGGGACTGCACTTCGCAACCTTGTGCAGAAAAGTGACAAGGCTTTGGGAGGGAAGGGCAGGCTGACAAAGGCCCTCATCGACAAGTTGACAGATTATTATGGCTGGGCCCTACGGAACAATTCCGATGATGTGGCTGCAATGCGGCGGGCAGTGATGGCATCGTACCACCATGTGACGTCGACAGATGAGGAGCCGCACCACGACTTGTGCCCAGAGGGTGCAGACTCCTGGTGTCGTCACAATGCCAGCAAGATTACCGGTGTTCTACCTCCGAAGCATTCGTACAAGCTGCCACGCTATGTTGCAGATGCACTTCTACCCATTTATGAGAGGCTCTCACAGGCTTCTCTTCTGCAACGCTGCCTGGGAGCAAAGACGCAGAATGCATCAGAGTCCTTTCACTCTGTGCTGTGGTCCCTCATGCCCAAAGAGCAGCATGCGTCACTGATTGCTGTGGAGACAGCACTGCATGATGCAGTGCTAAGATACAATGCTGGCTGCTACAGGGCCACCCAAGAGCTAGCTTCATCAGTGGGGCTAACACCTGGCCACCTGGCCATTCAACGGGCAGCCGAGAAAGATTCTCTGCGCTTGAAAAAGGCTAAGAAGCGATCCCTAGAGAAGATGGAAAGGCGGCAAAGAAAGAGTGCCAAAGGACACCTCCAGTTACGCTGCAGGTTCATTTTAGAACTGCCTATGTGCTCAAAACTTTCAAACGTCGTTTTCTCAAAATGACTTTTTTGGCTAGTGAGGCTGCTTATTCCAGCCATATCTCTGGAACCACTCATTGGATTTCCATAACTCTTTTTTTATTATGTACATGAATAAATTTCTGAGGGGGTGACAAGCCCATTTTTTCAATATATTGTCACAAAGACACAGGCACGCAGGTACAAAATAGGGCGTTTTCTTTCGCAACCCAAGGGCCAGAAACGCGAACACCAGAGCACGCGCACACAGAACTACTTCATTGTCCTCTTCAGAGGCTGGCTACTATAGTTGCCAGCCTACCTTGCGTCAATTTCCCCCTTTCAAGAGAGACCGTCCCGGTTGATTGACTGAGATGCTAGAGGTAGCCATGAAAGAAAAAAAAATGATCATGTCAATGAAAAAAAAAAAAGCCCATGCTGTTGGGGTAATAAGAAAAAGGTTCGAAGTGTTCATAAGTCACGGGCGTGGTACGGTTTCATCCGTACTACATGGACTACTTCTGGACGTGGACGGCTTCGGTTTAAACTGGTGTCGGAGCTTTGGGGAACTACCTCGTAATTCACGTCACTGAGGCAGCGCACAACTTCGTAAGGGCCAAAGTAGCGCCGCAATAGCTTCTCCGAAAGCCCACGATGTCGAACTGGTGTCCACACCCATACATAGTCACCTGGTTGATAGTGGACGCTCCTTCGGCCTTGGTTGTAACGGCAAGCGTCGATATCTTGCTGCGCGCGAATGCGGTTCCGTGCAAGCTGGCGGGCTCCCTCGGCTTTCTCAACGAAGTCGTCAACGCTGTCATTTCCGCTGTTGTCCTGGTCTACGGGGAGCATAGCGTCTAACGGTGTTGTGACGCGACGGCCATAAACAAGCTCGAATGGTGTTAGGTCTGTGGTCTCTTGTACAGCGGTGTTATAGGCGAACGTGACGTACGGCAAAATTTCATCCCACGTTTTGTGCTCTACATCAACATACATAGATAGCATGTCGGCCAATGTTTTGTTTAACCTCTCCGTCAAGCCGTTTGTTTGGGGATGATAAGCTGTTGTTTTCCGGTGGTTGGTGTGCGTCAGCTCGGTGACTTGTTGCAATAACTCTGCCGTAAATGCTGCTCCGCGATCGGTTATGAGAACAGCAGGTGCACCATGGCGCAAAACAATGTCGTGGACAAAGAATCTGGCGACTTCAACTGCAGTTCCCTTAGGCACAGCTTCGGTTTCTGCATAGCGAGTCAGATAGTCGGTCGCGACAATTATCCACTTATTTTCTGAGGATGACGTAGGAAAGGGACCAAGAAGATCCATTCCTACTTGCTGAAATGGTGCTCGAGGTGGATCTAAAGGTTGGAGGAAACCGGCGGGCTTTGCGGGTGGAACTTTACGCCTCTGACAGTCACGGCAGGTGCGGACATAGCGCTGAACGGACGAATACAGCTGTGGCCAGTAGTACTTCTGTCGGATGCGCGCTAATGTCCTAGCAAAGCCTAAGTGACCGGCTGAAGGATCG
Source organism: Rhipicephalus microplus (assembly GCF_043290135.1). NCBI lineage: Eukaryota > Metazoa > Arthropoda > Arachnida > Ixodida > Ixodidae > Rhipicephalus > Rhipicephalus microplus. The sequence continues at coordinate 13,511,070 of NC_134705.1, read as the reverse complement.
TCGTGGCACGCCTGCAAAACTTCCTCACGCAGTCCTATTGGAACGGCGAGGAGGAAAGTTTCCTGGCTGCTCTCAAGATTTTTCTTGTAGAGAACATTGTTCCGCAGGCAATATGTAGTCAAACCACGCGAGAGTCGGCGTGGGACGATAACGTCTTCTCCTTGAAGATGCTGGATGACAGGAAGTAGCTCAGTGTCCTCACGTTGAAGCTCAGCCATCCGCACCACATCGACGATGCCAAGAAACGGTAAATCTTGTTCAGTGTCAGATGACGTCGGGGAAATAGGAGCACGAGACAGGCAGTCAGCATCTGTATGCTTATGTCCCGATCGGTAGACCACCGTTATGTCGTACTCTTGAAGGCGGAGGCTCCAGCGGGCGAGGCGGCCTGATGGATCCCGTAGATTGGCAAGCCAACAGAGCGAATGGTGGTCACTGACCGCTCGAAATGGCCGGCCGTATAGGTAGGGTCGAAACTTGCTAATGGCCCAAACGACTGCTAGACACTCTTTTTCGGTGGCAGAGTAATTAGCCTCTGCTTTTGTGAGAGGCTCGCGTAAGCGATCACACGCTCTGCGCCGTTCTGCCATTGAACTAGAATGGCTCCGATTCCCACGTTGCTGGCGTCTGTGTGGATCTCGATGTCGGCAGTATCGTCGAAATGTGCCAGCACTGGAGCTGTCTGCAGTCGATTGCGGAGCTCTACGAAGGCTTGTTGTTGTTCTTCTGTCCATACGAAAGGTACATCTGGCCGTGTCAGTCTTGTAAGAGGTTCCGCAATTTTCGAAAATCCTTCGACAAAACGGCGGTAGTACGCACAGAGTCCGAGGAATCGCTGAACAGCCTTTTTGTCTCCAGGACGAGGGAAATCGGCAACGGCAGCCAACTTCTCCGGATCTGGTCGAACACCCCCCCGGGCTAACCACGTGGCCGAGAAACTTGAGTTCCTGATAGCCGAAGTAGCACTTTTCGGACTTGATGGTAAGGTTCGCTCTCCTTATTGCAGTGAGGACACTTTTTAGCCTTGAAAGATGCTCGTCAAATGTGGTTGAAAACACAACGACATCATCCAAGTATACAAGACACGTCTGCCACTTTAGTCCAGCTAGTACAGTATCCATCATGCGTTGAAACGTGGCGGGAGCGGAACAGAGACCGAAAGGCAGCACATTAAATTCGTACAGCCCGTCAGGCGTCACGAACGCAGTTTTCTCACGGTCGCCCTCGTCAACTTCAATTTGCCAGTACCCTGACTTGAGATCTAGTGATGTGAAGAACTGGGCGTGGCGTAGACGGTCTAAGGCGTCATCAATCCGTGGCAGGGGGTAAACGTCGCGTTTCGTGACTTTGTTAAGCCGTCGATAGTCGACGCAGAAGCGTAGTGTGTTGTCTTTTTTCTTTACTAAGACAACAGGTGACGCCCACGGACTTGTCGAGGGTTGGATGACGTCATCATTCAGCATTTCTTGAACTTGACGCTTAATCACCTCTCTTTCCTTCGGGGACACACGGTATGGATGTTGGCGAAGAGGCCGTGCCGACTCCTCGGTAACAATGCGGTGTTTTGTAACGGTGGTACGCTGAACTTTCGATGCTGTGGAGAAGCAGTCCGAGAATTCCCTCACAAGGTTTAGCAGCCGCTCTTTTCGTGAATCTGGCAAGTCTCGATTAACGTGAATGCGGCTTCCCAGGTCAGCACAAGCTTTTGCATGCGGTGAAGTCGTATCCAATGTGCCGATATCGAAAAAGTCGGCGATTTCACTGAGGAAAGCGACAGTGGTCCCTCTAGGAACGTGCTGAAACTCATTGCTGAAGTTGGTCAGCAGAACTCGAGAGCGTTTATTCTCTAACCGAACAAGGCATCGGGCTATGCATATGTTTCGTTTGAGCAGCAGCGGGATATTTGTCTCAGCAATACCTTCATAGTCGTTGAATTCGTCAAAAACGTCGCAGGCTACCACGGTGAACACGCTACTCTTCGGCGGTAACGTGACGTCATCGACAACAATTCTCAAAGCATTGACGTAACTGCCGTGAGGGTTGCGCGCTAAAGCGTGTGCCGTAGAAAACGTCACTTGCGACTGTTGCAAATCAATCACGGCTCCATTATCACGCAGAAAGTCCAGTCCGCGAATTAGGTCCCTCGAGCAACTCGGCAGTATTACAAAATCTCCGAGATACGTAAATCCGTGAATACTGACTCGCGCTGTGCACCGCCCCACCGGAGTAAGAAGATGGCCTCCTGCCGTACGTATCTGCGACCCAGCCCACTGGGTAGAAACCTTCTTCAGCCTGCAGGCAAGACCCATGCTCATAACAGAAGTGTCTGCTCCAGTGTCAATTAGCGCCATTACTTCTTCGTCGTCCACAGTTACCGCAATGTTTGATGTAACCACTCTTCGCATCATGTTTGACTGCGTCTGTACATCTTTTTGCTGCTGTCGCTGTCGTCGTAGTGGAGGATCTTCCGTAGAGTCAGCGTCAGCGGCCTCACCTCCGGAGGTCGCTGAACTCAGTTTTCCCGACTTGCAGGACTGGGTGAACGGCGTCTTGGAGCGCCGCGTGAATAGGCTGGGCTCGGTGACCTGTAGCGAGCAGGCGACAACGAGCAAGGCTCTTGTGACCGATGTTCGATACTGCGACGAGAGATGAAACTCTCTATTTCCTGTGGTCGCTCGCCAGGTCGTGGACGAGGGGCATTAGGCGAAAATCCACGGAGACCCACACGACGGTATGGACATGTTCGGTAGACGTGTCCGGCTTCCCCGCAGTGGAAGCAAAGGGGCCTGTGGTCGGGTGTACGCCAGATGTCACTCTTTCTCGGTCTTGCTTCGGCGATCAACGGTGAGCTGCGAGGGCGGAAGCCTACCTCCATTTGCTGAGCCTGTCGCTCATTGGGGTAAAATACGCTGGTTGAACTGCACGATGGAGGACGTCGCACTGCTTCCGCGTAGCTCATCTCGACGCAGTGCCTCTGTTGTGGCGCCTCGGATGGTTGGGGAGCGTGAACGGCTCGCCGTAGCTCGGCGCGTACCATCTCCGCAATGGAGAGCTGCTCTGCAGGTGAAGCAGTCACCTGCATCTTTTGTAGCTCTTCCTTAATGAGAGCTCTGATAAGCTCTCGCAACGCGCTGATGTCATTGCCGAGAGTGACAGAAGTGACCTCACTTGGGTTTACACCACGGTTATACTGTCTGGCACGCTGTTGAAGGGCCCTCTCCATGGCAGTGGCTTCCTCATGGAACTCTGCAAGTGTCGCAGGCGGGTTTCGAATCAGGCCGGCAAAAATCTCTTCTTTAACACCACGCATTAGGTGGCGAACTTTCTTGGATTCGGACATAGAGGGCTCCGCATGCTTGAAAAGCCGATCCATGTCCTCTACGTAGGTCGTCACCCTTTCGTTAGGGCCTTGAACCCTTGCCTCTATAGCACGCTCCGCTGTCTCTTTCCTGTCCTCTCGGGCAAATGCCTTGAGGAACTGCTGTTGAAACTCATCCCATGACGTAAGCGCTGCTTCATGGTTCTCAAACCACGTTTTCGCGGAGTCCTCCAGGAAGCAGTACACATAGCGTAGCTTACGCTCTGGGATCCAATCGTTGATGACGGCGACCCGGTTGAAATGCTCGAGCCAGTCGTCGGCATCTTCAAAAGCAGCTCCGTGAAATGTCTTCAGCGTCTTGGGATGGTTGATAACCAGGTGCGCTGGTGCTGGCGCGGTGACGTTAGGCAGTGTTTGATTCATAGTCCTCTGACGTTCAGGCAGCAAACCGTGCTGTGGCTCGAGTCCCTGGAGACGACGGCTGGAACGTACGTGCACAGGGGTAAGCTCGGCTGAGATACTCGATGGACTTGCATCAGGGGTGCTCTCAGGGGGACCGTATCATCTACCGTACCCAGCACCTCCACCAGAAAATGTCACAAAGACACAGGCACGCAGGTACAAAATAGGGCGTTTTCTTTCGCAACCCAAGGGCCAGAAACGCGAACACCAGAGCACGCGCACACAAAACTACTTCGTTGTCCTCTTCAGAGGCTGGCTACTATAGTTGCCAGCCTACCTTGCGTCAATATTGTGTGTGTTATTTATTATATTTAATCAAAATGTGATTGATAATATCCTAATCACGAACACAAAGTTTGATGGTCTGCTAAAACTTTTCAGCAAGGAAATTCAAAAAAAGGGCTCTGTTACCCCCTGGAGTATCAATCTGGGAATCATCATAGTTAATTTCACAGTTCCAGCACCTTTTGAAAGTTCTCCAGGCCTGGAATAAGAGAACCATGTGCACTACCCTGATATTCTGCTGTAACTTGAAAACCAGTGAACATAACTTGATGAAATTTTGTAGTTCTTCTAATGCTTTTGCTATAAGTCTATCCTGAAAACTTCATTAAGATATCTCAATAAACAAAAAAGTTGGTATCCTATGGTAGCCTCCCCCCTTAAGAGACAAGGAGAGAGCAGAGTGTATCAGGGAACAAACTGGGGTTAAAGATATCATAGTTGAAATCAAAAAGAAGAAATGGAGATGGGCTGGGCATGTAGCGCGTGGGCAGAATAATTGCTGGTCATCAAGGGTAACTGACTGGATTCCCAGAAAAGGCGAACAGTTACCAGAGAGAGAGTTAGGAGGAGACAGAAAGTTATGAGGGCAGAAGAGGTTAAGAAGTTTGCGAGCATGAGGTGGCAACAGCAAGCACAGGACCGAGTTGACTGGTGGAACATGGGAGAGGCCTTTGTCCAGCAGTGAACGTAGTCAGGCTGATGATGATGACCATGATGCCACCATTAAACTTCCAACAATTTATAATAGAGAGAGTTTCCTATGACTCACTCATTCTCCAGCTGGTGCACCCTCTGCTGCAGCTGCCTTGTCTCATCGCGCAGCCTCTGCAGTTGCACTGCCTGTTCTTCAGTCACCTTCTGCTGGGCCTGAAACAACAGTAAATGGTGGGAACTCCAGTGATGTGCTGGCCAGCATTTAGGTTTACAGTGGAACCCCTTCAAGAAACTGCCAAGTTGAGCATCTTTCTTTTTGCAAATTGGCAACCTCGTACTCTCACAAACGCACTCCACATTCCCATTGAAATGAAGTTCAATCATTCATCCCAGATGGAGCAGCCGGTTCTTTGTGGGCCAGTGATTTTTGCACCCTTCACAAGAAATACACTACGGAAAGGGAAGTGGGATGTCTCTCTTCCATGAAATGTGAGGAGTCTTCTTAGTAAGCCGGGTATCATAGTTATTCCAAACGACGCAGAAGTGGGACATGACACAGGGTTTCAATGCACAAACGTAAAACATATAGGCAGAAAATAAAGACAAGAGACATGATAAACAGTAAGACAAAAAAAATGACTAGACATTACAGGCAGTTAAAAGAGGCATTCATGTTGCATATATGCAATTTACTTGTCAGGTAACTGGATCAACGCTGAACTGATCCAAGAAAGACCACGCTTGATAATGGTGAATGCTTCAATGATCTCACACATGCGCTGGTCAGAATGCTTGCTGATGACAGAGACTTGATTAAAATTCAGTGCGCTATTACACAAACTGCAATGTACAGCAAAGTTGCTGCCTTGTTGCCTTGCAGCTTATGAAGGTTGGTCTCAAACATTCGCACGAAATATTCACCATCTTCACAGCCGAATACCGGGATGCCTGAAGCGGCAAATTTGCTGCCAGGTGCTCAACAGCTATGAGCAAGCGCTCTGCAACGCGGCGCCTAACGCACGGATTACGCTCAAGCCAAGCGGTCACACTTGTGACGTTTTGTTGAGCAGCAGGAAAAAGCGTGCTAGTCCTCCCGTCGGCCATCATAACCACACACGCGAGCAAGACACACACACGCGACACACATGCCAGAACACATGGAACAGCTCTGGGCCTGTTTCCAGTCAGAAAACGAAACTGATTCGAGCCAGCGTGGCGAGCGTCGCGGAGCGGTGGAGACTGGCGAAGAGGTTGTGATCAAGAGAGGAGAGCAGACTTGCGAGATGAGGGCAAGGAGTTGCGATAAAGAGAGGAGAGGATGCGGCGGGAGGGCGACCTTGAAAACCAAAACACACGGGAAGGAGGCAGGTTGGGTAGCATGCTTGAAAGAAGCGCGAAACTCGCACGTAGAAAAACTTGGAAAGAGTGCTTGCGTGCGCATAAGTCAAAGCATGGCCACCTGCAGCGGTGCGCGTGGCGGTGTTTGAAGAATTGGCGGCCGTGGTCAAAAAATCATTTCGTTGCCCTAGCGGGTTTGCGTGGCCTCACCAACTACGATATTTCGCGATTCGTTCCCCGCAAATTAACAGCCATTTTCGCGCTTCCGCACACGTGTGGAAGGCATGCTGAGCTAAGTGCAAAGTGAGCGAGAACAAGTCCTAAACACGAAACAAATCGCAAATTATCAGAGTTGGTATGGTAGCATACGCGCATGCACTAGACCCAGACTATTGGATAAAGTCGGTGGCCGACGATGTTGGCAAATGGTGTGGTCACTCCAGGCCGGCGATGCCAACGACAGTACCAGCGTTCAGAAACAGGGTAGATGGCTGACCGGTCTTCGAAAGATCGGTGGCAGTGTGAAAACACGGGCCTCAGTGTTTTGTGTCAAAACAAACAGTGTGTCAAAACAAACAATGCCGACCGATCATACGCGGCCATTGAAGGCGCCAGAAACAGTTGCTTATACAGAGCATACACCACTTCACTTCCTCTAGAAACAACACACACCGTCAAAGCGAACACTGGGCAATATCAAGAGAATTCGAGAAGCCAACAACGAAGCAGCCACCGGCATGTGTCCGTCTGCACAACAAAACATACTAGAAAAATCCAGTAAGCCACCCGACTTTCGCTATGCTGCGCACACGTGAGTGGTATGGAATAAGCTCGAACTTGATCACAGCCTGATACAAGCAGGCGGCGACGAAGAATCAGGCAATTGGTGAGAGCGGCAAGAAGAGTCGCGTAACGAGCCGGCGATGGAGGGAACAACAACAACCAGCGCTGGTGTCTCCATGTTTCTTTGAAGAGCAGCGTTCCAAGACTATTTTAAAGAATTCGTAGGCTGGCATGATTACTGAATATTTCAAGTCCTTAAGTGTTCTGAAAATTTTGTAATGCATGAGATTGCATTTGTGGTGCAAATGCATTGATTGTTCCTGTTGCCCTAAATATCAACCAAGTTATATAGTGAATTGACTATCTGAGTGTGCATGTATACAGTTAAACCTGGATACAACGAAATTGATAAATTCTCCGAAAAATTCATTTAAAGAGGATTTCGTTATATGCAGATTCGGTACGAAAATGCGGAAAATGTGCAAATTAAACAAAAGAAGGACTGAAGGCAGAGCTAACCCAAAACACGCATTGTACAGTAAAAAAACTGCGTTATTATTGCGACAGCAATTATATGGACACTTTCGGCGAGTTTATGCCGTCATCGCCATGTTTCGCAGCACGTCCAAACTAATAACATGCAGAGTGCAACACTTGCGCAAATCGCACCAATTTGATACAAATCCCTATTTCTGCGCTGAGCTGCGCCAAAACCTTAAATTTGGTGCAATTGCGCTCTGCTGCACCAAAATACCTGACCAGCCTTAAAATTTCCTTAGCTGCACAAATTTCAGACAGAAATATAGGCCACGTTAGTCACCTGCTGTTTGAGTCATCAATCGATCCGATTGCGCAGACCCTAACCCCTAACCGGTGTCATATATTTCCATAGGTCAGGGCACTCACGAGTTGGGGAAAGAAAATACGTCCCCTGTGCTTTCTGACATGTGGAGTCATTTGCCAAGAGAAGAGAGCAATTTTTAACTGGCTTTGAAAATTTATTTTGAATAGCACGCCACGTGCTGCGCTATAATATTTGACTTGCATGTCCTCGGCAGCATTGACAACCGATCAGCAGCATTTTCTTCTGACAATGCTCAACAGGTGTTGCAGGGCCCCTTTAAATTTGAAGGAGGGCTTCGCGGCAGAAAGGATTTCTCCTGGATAGGTGCTTTCGCCGTTTAGCACTCCTACACTGCAGTGAAACCACCTTTACAGGAGATACATTCGGATTAATTCGCATTTATTCGTTTCTTGCGAATACTTCAAAATTTTCAATTTTTTAAAGTCGAACTGAAGCAAATTCGAATACCCTAATATGTGTTCGAATAGTCGAAGCATTCGAATAATTGCACAAGCCTAACAACGAATATTCGTGAACATCGAATATTCGAGGAATCTTCGAGTTAGTTCCAATACAGTCGAAACACGCAATAACGAAATCGCCGGGGAAACCGAAAAATTTCGTTATCGTGAGAATTTCGTTGCCGTAAGTATGAGTCATAAAAACAGTGATACGGCCAGCAGAACAAAAATTGATTGCCAAAAGTCGGTCAACTTACTTTGCCGACCTTTGCTGAACTTAAAAGCTCTCCCTTCGCACTGGAAAAAGTGGTCCATTGATACGTCGTCGTCATGTGAGCCGAAAAAGGAGCGAAGGGTGTCCAGCGCACTCAAAAAAACCCGCGGGTTGTTTTGGATGCGCTAGCGCGTTGTTCCTGCCCGCAGTCTCACTGTCAGCGGAGTTAGGGCTAAAGCCGACTTTGATGACGCGCCGTGCTCGTGGACTGCGCGCCCGCTCGTAGTAATCTGATCGTGCATCCGGTGCGGCCACTCGTAGCAATCTGACCGTGCCGCCGCTTACAGCTTCGTTGCTTGCTACGAAGCACGTCGCCATGAGTGCACTAGCGCATCATTCCTGCCCGCAGTCTCGCTCTTGGCGGAGTGAGGGCTACAGACGACTCCGACGACGCGCCGCGCTCGTAGTAACCTGATTGTGCATCCGCCTACTGCTTCTAACTAAAGCGTACACGTCACGAAGTAGCAATTTTCGAGAGCCATGTCCTCGCGATGCAAAAGCAGCAAACAACGATCTCCCGGAGCGAGCATCGGGCCAACAGCGAGGCGAGCTGAGGCAACATGGTGGCCACAGCCAATCAAGGGTCTCGAAACGAGCTTCAAACATTTGCTTTTTGTGCGCTTGTTGTTAAAGGAAGGAGCCAGCTGAGGCAGGAAAGTTAAACACGGAGAAATGCTCTTTCCGGTGAGCCCAAGAAGCCGGCTCCCGGCCCCGCCATCGCGAAGCCATAATTTTTTTAAAATTGCCGTTTTCTCGTGATTTCCGGAAAAATTTTCCCAACCTAGGTGGGTGAAATGGATTTTCCGAAGCACTTCTGCATGGTTTTCAGAGTAGATCTTTTGAAATCAGATAGAAAAAGGGTTCCAGAAACTGAAAACTTGATTTTCATAAAATCGATTTTTTGTTTGCCATTTTTCGCGATCCCAAAGCCGCGTCTCCCTTATAGTAAACAAAAATGATGGTAACCACACTAGAGCGGCAAAAGCAGATGTTCACAAATTTTGAATGAGCATAACAGGCATACGAGCATATTTTCGACAGTTAACCTTTGGCGGGACGGTAAAATAAGGCCCGCACCGTGGTAGAAAATTCATTAATGCGGGATCGCTGTCCAAAAACATTTTGTTGCCACGAGATACGTAATACATGAGCTTCTATGAACGTTTGCCGGGGATCCGAAAATATCTCGCTGCGGGGATTTCGTACTCGTGGGGTTTGGTTATTGCGGGTTTCGACTGTATTATAAATTTTCGAATACGTAGTTATCGAATCTAATACAAATATTACAGATGCAATATTCACCGAATATTCGAAACTTTCAAATATTCACACACACCTATTATTTTTCTCGGCTTTCATTCACTTTACTCATTTTAAAAGGGCAGCACAAAGACACAATGAAAAGAAGACGTAGAGAGAAAAAGCACTGTCTTTCTTTTCCCTTTGTCTTTGCGTTTCCCTTTCAAAATGATGTGAAGCAGCTAGCCCAAACCAAAGTACTCCTAATTCATGCTACACAGCAGAACACACAAATTACACATGACAACTAGAATAATGTCACGTGGAACTTAATGAGGTATCGTTTAGGATGCAGGATATCCTCAGAAGACTGGACATTTTTCGTCTGTTTTTCTATATATAACTAGCATTTAACCTATTCTGATAAAGAGAGTACGGTGAGCGACGTCAGAGCGCCAATGTCAACGTAAAGGAGCGACGTAAGAGCAGGACCATTCCTTGCTGTACATCACTCCCTCCATCTTGGGACTCACGCCCGCAAGAAGGGCAGGTGGCACTCAGTAGAGATTCAATGTTTTTTCGCAACATGTAGCGTTGGAAATCTTAACAGGCATAATCTTGAGTGCCCAGTGCATCCATTACGCTTGTCAGTTGGAAATGCCCAAACCTAAAGAAAAGCCCTCCAATGTGTTCACCTACAGAGGAGAACTTGATCCTATGTGATTAGACCTGGCATTCCTCCCTTCTGGGGTATAAGTGGTGTGGTTATTTGCTCCTGCACTGCCCCTCACAGCCATGACGAAATGAAATAGATTCAGAAGAGTGTTGATTGGACGGCGGACACTTGACTCATAAGCTACATTATAAACTGGAGTAATATACTGTATTCCTCTGACAGGTGGACGAGTGTATGTGGGGCAGACTGGTCGCTCCAAAAACATACGCCTAAGAGAGCCCCACTCAATTTTAAAGGGCCGGCCGCTAACGTATTTGACCATACATTGTGCGAAGTGTGGCTGCGAGGCCCGCTTATCAAATACAATCATTTTGTTTAAGCACCATGATCACACTGCATGAGAGATCGCGGAGGCATGTCACATCAACATTAGGCAGTCATCTTGTATCAGCCACCCGTCAGTGACAATTTTCGACAAAGAAGTGTCGCTGCTAAAGCAGATAATGAGCACATTAGATATGGATCGATAGCCCCGGACTTTGAAAATACAAGGGTGCGCATGGGCAGCGGGTGGCAACATTGATATATATATGTTCCTTTTCTGAATAACGCCTTAAGTTGACAGTAGTGCTGGTGTTGTTCCCTCCCTCTCTTTGTCCGTGTGTCAGAGAGCGCTGAAAATAAACTGCAATGCGCTACACAATAAAACGAAAGGCCGTAATCTGCGAATCACGCGGGAAATGCATGCCTATGTTTGACCCTTGGTGCATTTGTGCGATCTTAGGGGGGCAGAATGGTCTTTAGGACCAAAAAGTGACAAAAAAATTCATTTTTTAAAATTGACATATTTGGTTTTTTGCAAGCATTGTTCTATCTCTCTGCAAATTTTCACACACCAAGAAGTGGTAATTTTTATTGTAATGTCATTCTAACTATCCAGATTCTTGGTGCTGTTAGCATGCAGAACCTGCTAAAAAATGAAGAACAGACTTTGAAGCTTCTTTGTAATTTGCCAACACCTGTGTCAGAACCTCCACTACGAATTTACGAGCACCTATATGAGGATTGCAAAACATGCACACCGTGATTGCTGCTTCTTGAAAAAGCTGCGTGTTTTTAGTTTTTCTATTTTTCTCAAAAAAGTAAATTTACGGCTGTTATATTTTGAGGCTTCAATATCTCTGCAGCTATGGCAGGTACAACAATTATTCTTTTTGCAATTGAAACCTGAATGTGTGTGGAATGCAAATACGTATGGGAGCAGAATTTAGAGCACAAGCCTCCTTAACTGAATACTCATCAAAATTGTAAAACAATTCTAACTGCTTTGGAAATGAATTGTTCATTTTGCTCTAAAATAACCAAGAGAGACCCAAAAACAAAAAAAAAACTTTTGTAAACTTTCAATCTATAGTCATTAGTCTATGTTGGCATATTTTAAATATCACTTTTTGATTAAGCACATTTTTTTCTATGGCGGCCTTGAACAATAGAGGGTGAACTTGAGTTATCTCAGGAACAAGATGAGTTACAGGAAAACTACTTAAATATTTGAAATCATCCGAAAAAACTGCATAACCCTGTGCAATTTGATCAAGATCACTGATGAAATAAACAAAAAGATGTCTAAGAACAGTCTGCCCACTCAAACAATATCATTTTTCTTGCTTGTTGTCGTAGATACAAGTCACCGACGTCTTTGTTTTAAATTATTTCAATTTTGTAGAAATTTATTGTGCCTATATTTATGATTCCGAAGGCCTAAAATGATGTTTTACCTGCCTCTCTTTGGCACCTAGAACACACCTTTTTAGGGCTTAAAAATCCGGCCTCTAGTCATTGCTGCTGAAAATGGTGTATGGTGCCTCGGTGAATTTTGCTACTTACAGTGAAATATTGGTATAACGAGTTTCAGGGGGCCGCAGCAATTCGTTCGTTCTTTTGAAAGGGCGTTATAGTGTAAGCCCAAAAATTAACCATAAATTCTTCTTTTCCACCGACCAAACCGACTTGACTTTACAATAGTGGGTCCTTGAACTTGTTTTTGATGAGCAAAAACAAATGCACAAGTGAACATCAAAAAATGCACGTTTACTTTAAATAGGTCTTTTTTTTTTCTTTTTGACGCATGCAGCACAAACTTTGCTGCGCGAAGGCCTCCAGCTCATCCACATTCCTGTGGTGCAATTCGGTTCTTTGGTCACAACAGCCTGCTTTTTGCCTTTCAGTTGCCGACGAAAAATATCCACTTTCTCGCTTAGTGAAAATTGCTTCCACTTCTTCGTCACAAGCAAAGATAAACTCATTTGTAGTAGCACCGCAGCATGAACACCGACTTGCTTTGCGGACGCGATCAGTAATCACCAAAAAGAGATGAACACGACTGGCAAACAAGGCCTCGTAGAGCATATGTAGAAGTGAAAAAGAAAGAAAAACCCAAAGCGTCGCAGCCGAGTCTGTATATTAACTCTATGGTTATCGCCTCTTTCAAAGAAAAAAAGTGCTAAAAAAGAAAATTCTTCGCGATTCGTTTTTTGCTCCCTCGCTATTTCGGGTTTTCCACGCCCATGCTTCCTCCTCGGCAACTCCCACTCTGCCTTGCTGACCTTGCCCTCCCATGCTGTCCTCCTCTCGCCTCTGCGCTTGTGAGCCTGCAGCATCAGAATTTGAACGAAAACAAAGTCGTCCTTTGGTTTTGTTTTGTTTTTTTTTCTCTCTCCGCACCGTCGTGAGTTTTCTGAAAAGCAAGGGGTCCGTTCGCTTTGTTGTCTGCTTGCATGCCACTCTGGTGCTCATGAGGAATTTCAGAACACGAATTCCTTGTACTAAGGTGTTGTTAATATAATGTGGAATTAAATTAACACTCGTTATTTTAAACAGTTCGACATTCTGATGTACGTAGTAGAGAAATAATTTTACAATAAAACTACTAGCAGTCGGGGTGAAATTTTTTAATTTTTAACGCTGGGCTTCAGCTCAATACAAGGAAGTGCCACTTTGCCAGCAGGAGCATCAAAGTATTGGGTCACCTTGTCAGCAAAGATGGCGTTCGACCCGACCCCGACAAGGTTGCTGCCGTAATTAATTTTCCACGTCCGGGCAATCAAAAACAATTGCGAAGTTTCATGGGCCTGGCGTCTTACTTCCGCCGCTTTATCAGTCACTTTGCTGCCATCGCGGGGCCGTTACACAAGCTTCTGACGTCAGGAACGGCTTTCACTTGGACTGACGAGTGCGAGTGTGCTTTCCAAGCCCTTAAACGTGCTTTGACATCAGACCCTGTCCTCCGTCACTTCGATGAGAGCGCACCCACTTTCCTTCACACAGATGCCAGCGGCCACGGAATCGGTGCCGTCCTTCTCCAGCGTGACGATACTTCACGTGAGCGAGTAGTTGCGTATGCCAGTCGCGCACTAACACCTGCAGAGCAGAACTACTCGATAACAGAGCAGGAATGTCTTGCTGTTGTTTGGGCCATCCAGAAGTTTCGACCTTATTTGTATGGACGCCACTTCACTGTCATTACCGACCACCATGCCCTATGCTGGTTGTCCTCGCTGAAGAATTTGTCTGGGCGACTCGGTCGCTGGATACTCTGTTTGCAAGAGTACACTTTTGACGTTGTGTTACAGGTCTAGCAAACAGCATCAGGATGCCAACGCTCTCTCTCGCTGCCCTTTGCCACTTTCATCTACAACCACGCATCCTTGATGCCCCTCAGGTGATCAAGTGGCTTCCTCTGCACTCATGTTATCACCCCTGGCAGTTGCTGGGTCACTATCTTTAAACAGCAGCGCTCAGTTTGCCGCGTGCCAACATGACGACCCATACTGTAACCGCATCATCGGATACTTGAATGACTCGCCTTCTCCACCTAATGCCAGACTACGTCGTCAGCTATGGCAGTTCAAGCTAGACAACAATGTCCTGCAGCGCTATACTTACAATGCGGATGGGCATCGGTGGGTGCCAGTACTTCCCCGTTCACTGCGAAAACAAGTTCTCGAAGCACTTCACGACGATCTATCAGCTGGACACTTGGGATTTCAGAAGACCTACAACCGCGTTAGGAGCCGTTTCGTCTGGCCTGGTCTTTCTACCTTTGTGGCTAATTATGTCGCTTCTTGTGCACTGTGTCAACGCCAGAAACGACCAACTTCTGCTCCTGCTGGATTATTACAACCCATTCCATGTCCCGATACACCTTTTGTCGTTGTCGGAATAGACCTCGTCGGGCCACTTTCCGTAACACCAGCGGGCCACTGCTGGATCGTCACAGCCGTCGACCACCTCACACGATACACGGAGACCGCTCCTCTACGCACTAGCTCCGCCTCAGACGTTGCCGCCTTCTTTTTAGAAGCCATTGTGTTGCGTCATGGTGCACCTCGCACGTTGTTGAGTGACCGGGGCAAGGCCTTCATGTCGACAATTCTTGACGAAATTCTAAAAACTTGCGGCACAGTTCATAAGACCATATCCGCTTACCACCCGCAGACAAATCGCCTGACAGAGCGATTCCACCGGACTCTAATCGACATGATATCCATGTACATCGGACCGAACCACGATAACTGGGACAAAATCTTGCCGTTCGTAACGTTTGCACACAACACCGCTGTTCAACGAACCACCGGATATTCACCTTTCTTCCTCGTCTATGGTCGTGCACCGACATTCACTATTGATGCCTCTTTCTTCAATGTAACGACAAAAACGTCCATGACTACGCCAGAAAATTTCGTCTCCAGGCTCGCTGACGCACGGCAACGTGCTCAACTCAACATAGAGGCCAGTCAACTAGACCGCAAGCAACGATATGACAGCTTTCTTCGAGATGTCACCTTCCGTCCTGGAGATGAAGTACTACTTTGGACGCCTGTTCGTACACCCGGATTGTGTGAAAAGTTTCAGTCACGCTTTCTTGGACCTTATGTTGTTAGTGAACGAACATCTCCTGTCAATTACCTTGTCACTCCCGTCGAGGGTTCCTCGGACCGTCGTTACCGTGCATCCGAGATAGTTCACGTTTCACGCCTTAAACCTTTTGTTCGCCGTACCTTTCCCGCCTAAGTCTCGGCAGGGTCGGCCGATCAAGTGCGCGGGGAAAATAAGTGTGAGCATCATTACTCGTTCCATCTTTTCATCTGTACATACTCATCATCACCACTCCAGTTTAGGTTGTGGGGCACATACTCAAGACAAAAAAGAAGAGTCTTGAGGGTACTGTATGCCATCTTACAATATATATATATATATATATATATTATGATATTATTTGACTAAATCACTATTGACATAAAACCTAAATTTTACAAGGGATGCAATGCAGGCTTGTTGGTAACCTACTATAATTTACTGTTTGCACAAGCCCATTTGCCATATAAAAGTGCATGACTGTACCTTCAAGCTCCTCTCGTGCTGCTGCACCCTGGTCAGCTGCTGGTTCAGCTCCTGCCTCAGCTCCTTCACCTGCACTCACACACAGAAACACATGGCTTGCAACATGCAGCTACAAGCAGTGTATACCAGATGAGGCCACTTTAACAGAAGTTGCACACCTCTCTATCACTGTCACTCCGATAAGTATTGCGGTTAAGCCACAAAGTTCTTCTAAAAAGATAGCATCAGAGTCTATGAAACCTGAAATAGCAGAATGACAGATATTCAGATGCTTACCATGTTTGTGATCTTTAATCCTTAAAATGTGTAGCGAAGCAAAGCTGTCACCGATAAAGTGATAACAGCAACTTCGTTATATAAACCAAGTCACGTGGCCACCAAGCGGCTTTTCGCTACGAGCTTGCATGGAATAAACAACCAAGTCATGTGGCCACCAAGCAGCTTTTCACTACGAGCTTGCATGAAATAAACAATGTTCAGTTCTGCTCCCGCAATTCAGGAGTGCGACAGCCAAAATAGACTTTGAAGCAATTTTCGGAGCAGCAAAATGTTACTTTTCGGCCACTAAGATGTTGGAGCAGTACGGGGAAAATTAACATCCATTTTTATCACAAAGACCAAATTTGGAGAAGTAAAAGAAGGCTTACATTTAGAAAAAATATCCCTTAAATACTGCAGCATGCGCATGGGCACTGTTATTTAAACAAAAATAGTATTTTGAATCACCCCACTGAGCAGACAGTGATAGAGTCAACATTACAATTTGTCGCATCTGTCAAATCCTTTGAGCAGACAGTGATAGAGTCAACATTACAATTTGTCGCATCTGTCAAATCCTTTGACAGACTCTGAAAATTCAAATGTGGATCTGCGAAGCTGGCAATTTTGAAATTCAGGGTATTCGTGAAACTGAAAAATAGAAGTGACGAAAAAAAAAAAAAACTAGTGCAGAAGGGTAACAGCAATGTCCTAAACTGCTCCATATGGTTATCAGTAAATTTTTTCAGTCGTCAGCAATTGTAATAGTGCTCACAAATAATTATGCAGTATATACACGAATGCCTAATTGAATATGTGCAGTGTCCCGTGACCCATGCTAAACAGCCCCTTCTAAATCATACTAGGCTTTCCCGCGGAGCACTGGTGTACTGCGACAAAAATAGCTTAAGCAGCATTCTGCACAGGTTAGAATAAGGCCATGAAAGTTCTGAACAGCGCTGCACTCCTCTTATCCCCCACAGCTTTTTTTTTTCTCACGATAAGGTTAGGTTTAAGGCACAACTTCTCAGCTTGCTTACTAGGCGCGTTGTATCCCGGCATATCTATCATCGAAGCGATGCAGCTAAAGCAACATCGACCGAAAAATGTTTTACGCGATGCTGTTATCCGACCAATCGACCAATATGGCCGCCGGCAACACCAGCATTTCCAGCACGTCGACTCAGTCTGCACGTAAAGAACACGGCATGCACTTCCAGCTCTGGTCGCAGACATGCAATAGCTGCGTTTGCTGACTAGGAAGTTCATATTTTTCGCGAAGCGTTGGTGGCTATGGCAACATAATTTGGTCTTGAAGTTGGGTCCTCCCACCGATAAGTATCCACTGTGGTCAGCCGACCAATGAGCGCGCGGCATTGTTACTTATCTGGTCGATCACATCTCGCAAGTGCCCTGACCTAATTGAAATATATTTTACACAGTTATTTCAGGTTAGGGTCTGCCCACTTGGATTAATTGATGGCGTAAGCTGCAGGTGGCCAACGCGGCCTCTATTCCTCGCTAAAATTAGCGCAACTGAGAACATTTCGAGCATGGTCAGGCATTTTGGCGCAGTGTAGCGCAATTTCAGCAATTTTCATCATGATTTTTGCGCAGCTTGGCACCGCAACGAGAAATTGTATTAAATTGGCGCAATTGGCACAGCTGTTGCACCCCTGCGCATTATGCTTTCGACTGTGGTTTCCAACCTCGATGACACACGACATTGTCAACGAAGATGGGATCCTGACCAGTTATGTGGCAAGATGACATGGCAATTGATTATCCATCGACGGCGAGGCAGCGATGCAAGTCGTGGGTCGACTGGGACACATCGAGCGGTTCAACGACTCTACCAGTGACTGGTCGTCATACAAAGAACGCTTGTCATCATTTCATCAGGTCAATTGCATTCTCGAGGACGACAAGGTAAATGTTTTTTTGAGCCTCATAGGCCCAAGGACATACAGTCTACCGTATTTACAGTACTTATTCGAATCTAAGCCGATAGTTATTTTTCAAATTTCTTTGCATCAATTTTCAGAGTTGGCTTAGATTATAGGATTTTGAAAAACACGTCATTTTTTTATTGAGAAAAGTGGTGCACAACTAGTGCCACTTACAGGCGTTATAGCGGTTAGTAGCTAAGCCAACAGCTGGCTTAAGTACACATATAAACCGCTATTTTGATCTTTGCGAGTGTTTAGTCGACCCGTTTGTCAATTCGAGTCACACTTTCAATGGTCTGTGTGTAGC
The DNA here is from genome assembly GCF_043290135.1 of Rhipicephalus microplus. NCBI lineage: Eukaryota > Metazoa > Arthropoda > Arachnida > Ixodida > Ixodidae > Rhipicephalus > Rhipicephalus microplus. The sequence continues at coordinate 13,492,818 of NC_134705.1, read as the reverse complement.
GCAGCTCAATGGCGCGAAACAGGCGGTGTCATTATAGTGTCGCTTATAAAAAGAAAGTTTTCCCAGGCTACAGCGTGGTACAACAACTCAGGAACTTTGAATGTGCACTCCTTTAAGAAATGCGTCATATGCAGTGCGCTCTATGGCACCAAGGATCGCACATTGTTTGATGACGGCAACAGGGAAGTCAGCGACGAGCGAAGCAGCGACGACGCTAAATGAGCACGGCATGGACAAGCGCGGCATCTTTGTGATGCAAATAACTAGAAGCAGCTTCAAGAAAAGAAGTTGTTATTATTTATTTCATTTGAATCTTTCTAGATTTTTGTACTCACAGACAATACGAATTTTTTCACTCACAATCAATGATGCTGACACCAAAACTTCTGTAGAACAAACTCTTGAACAAACCAAATGTGGAGACTATTGAACCAAACCATCTGTTATGCGTACCTTGGTGGCATGCGAGAGGGCATGCTGGCGCTCGGCTTCGAGGTCTCTCTCTCGCTCGGCTAGCAGGCGGCGCAGGTGTGCCTCAGGGTCTGGGCCACGCTTGCGCCACTCACCTCCGGGCTGCCCTGCCCGGTTGAGCAGCTCTTCAACCAACTGCTCCAGCTCCTCCTGCTCGGCTGTGAAGCGGCTGCTCCCACGCACCAAGCAGAGCAGCTCCCGGGCACACACCTCCCGAGACACTACACCAACCGCATCCCCTGGCAGCACAATATTTACTCCTCTGTGAATTCACAGTAACACAATCTGCGCATAATTCCATGCAGCCTCCTCCTCCTTATCATTTAGCACAGTGTAAAACATTGGTACGCTGAGAAACACTTGGCAAGTTTGTGTAAGTTCATGGGTGAAAATGGTGTACAACACTAAACAAAAATGCAGCATATACACAACGATGGGCGCTGGAATCTCAACTAATCTTTATTCACATCGACTCACACATATATACAGGCACGTCAAGAATCCGAAGGCGGTCAACAATTGCATAAGGCACGAGTACCCTTCCAGAGTGAAGCGCAGCGATCAGAGTAAACTCCCCTTGGTTGGCATCCAGTCTCTGTCTCGGCCGCAGCGCACGAAATCGATGCGCACTTGTCTCAGTGCTACATTGGACAAGAATTGGTGGAACTTGCACCTATTGGCCTCCGTTTCACTGACCAAGACTACACAGGGCAAAATATTGACGCTATAAAAACTAATTCAAAATCAAACAAATCCTTTGCCCTTTGATAAGTGTATTTCTTGTATTCTCGAGCACATACGCACACCCTATTCTAGACTTCGCTAGCTCCTTTCACAGCTATGCTAGATAAGAGTAAGTGCACGACGCGAGCAGACGATCAAACAAGAGATGTACAAGCTGCCATTTTTTGTGTTTTGGTGCTTCACGCCATCCAGAGTGCTGAGTGAAGTCACCAGGATTAGTACTGTAGCCTGACGTTAAGTTAGTGGCAATGTCAGTAGGTGCACTGGGAGAAAATTGACTTTAACATCAAAATAAAATATCTCATCAGGATTTTCTGAGCGTCACAATTGCTCAGAGCCTTCTCTTTATACAGGAGATTGGTATGGCAGAGTAAATACGTCTCTGAAAAAAGGTGTCAGTACTCCTTTAATAATGTGCATTATTATCTTGCGAGTTGTCTGTTTATTACTCCTAGCAACGATGCGTTTTTTTTTCGAATTGAAGGACACAGCCACATTCTGCAATGCGTGCTGGTATGTGAAAGGCCATCCATGTGACAATTGGCTTCGTGTTCCCTCAAACTGACATTGATGCACCTACATGTCTGTCTAATGAACACAGTGTTACAAGATAACATAGGCTTGTTCGCCAACCCTGTGGCGCAGTCAGTGGATGTGAATCGGTGGTTGACGCCGCATCCTGCGATCTTCTTCTCATTTGTTTCTTTTGCTTCTTTACTTACACAGGCACATATTTGTGGCAGCTGACTAGGCACTGAAAAAACTACCTTCACACCAAATTGGCCAGCCACCAGTGTGACATCTTACGTGCATACGGTAGTACAGCTATTTTCTTATTACTTTTCTTATTTTCGTTCTTCTTGTCTCCGTTCCTAACAGACTTTAGTGATTTGATAAGTTCTCACAAGTTCTGGTTACTACATGTACTGGGAAATCAGTACACACCAATTCACCTACTTGTCTAAAAACGTCTAATTCTATGACAACATGTCTTCTGGACAGCTGTCCTCAAGTAACAAGTGGCTATTCTATCATTCACTGTTTTGGAATGGGCTAGTGAGTAGCACATATCTAGCCTTTTTTGTTGGAGAAAGGGGGGGGGGGGGGAGCATTGCATTTTAGAGTTGATGACAAAAAGGGTTCCTTCGCGAACCTTCCTGAATAGATGTTTACGGAAAACGCACCGGCAGCTGCCAACAAGACTTTCCATGCCGTTACAGGCAAATTAGGGAATAATAAAAAGGAAGCTTCAAGGTTTTCTTCAAGAGGCTAAGCTGAAGCATTAAGTTTTGCGGACACGCATAATGCAGCGATACTAGATCTACCTTTTTTTTTGTCATTGACACCTAGAGGCATTTCAGAGAAAACCAGCGCAATCACCGATTGACAAAGTACTTGTAAAGCAGCTACCGCCTGTGAAAAAAAAAAAACAGCACACCTGAAGGAAACCCTGCGAAGTGCGCTGCTCACTACCCACGCCGCTGCCATCAGCACCCCTAGTGGCATCGGCACGCCGAAGGGCCTTCTCCGGCAAGCGAAAAGCGCCACGCTCATCACACCTCCCCATTTTAGCCACCCTAGCTGCGTGAAGAAAACCATTACCTACTGAGCGACCTAGCTTTAGCTTCAGATTGTCTGCGGCTCAAAAGCGAGCCAGTGGCAAAAGCCACATTTGGCAGTAGCTGTTGCGGCTGGCGTGCATCATCTAAGACTGTCTGTTTGTACTTTCAGGCGCAGTAGTTACGCGACTCTGAATTCAGCGCATCACCTACTGCTGACCCACGGACGCTTGAGTGACCTGCTGTGACTCGTGCTACTGATTCATCGATATCCACTGATGCGTCTGCGCACAGTACAGCGCACAGTATCTGTAAAAGCATATAAAGGCGTCTTCGGCACCTTCTCCGAACATTTGGCAATAGCTGTTGCAGCTGGCGTGCATCATCTAAGACTGTCTGCTTGTACTTTCAGGTTGGTTACCTGTACCTTCTTCCTCAGTTGATTCAAGCTACATTAGCCGCAACTGCTGCCAATTTATTGCTCATTTTTAACTTGCGTCTCCACATCTGTTCTACGTCAGGCCGTCTTTGTGCAATGAACTTGCAAAAAAAATTGAACAATAAGAACAACATTTCAATGTGAAGATAGATCCGCCGATTTTAGAAATCACCTCTAAGATCAAGCTGAAATTAACCGCTTTCGGTTTGTCTGATAATGCCTCACTCAGTGAAAGCATTGACTTCTTGAGCACCCAGTTTGATAACTTCACAGCCCAGCAGGACGAACTAATGGCATCGAGCAAGGCCTTACTGGCCCGGAACGAAATGCCTGAAAAACGTGTTTCTGATCTTGAGCAATATTCAAGACTGAATAACGTAGAAGTGAAAGGTGTCCTCAAAACAAAAGGCGAAGACTGCCGTGCCATTTTGAAGCGTATGGCCAATGCCATCGAATGTTCTGTATCCGAATCTGATACTGAGACTGTTCATCGTGTGCCGTCCAAATCATCTGAACAAAACCTGATTGCTCGCTTTGTATCTAGGGACAAGAAGAATGAATTTGTAAAGAAGGCTCGAAAGGCGCGTCTTCGTGCGAGTCAGCTTGGTTTTTCCAGAACTAACGACATGTCAATGTATGTGAATGACCATCTTACAATCGGCAACAAAATGCTGTTTGCAAAAGCATTTGCTTTGAAAAAGGCAAAAAGGTGGCAGTATCTTTGGATGGAGAACTGTCAAATCGAAGCACGAAAAGCCAGCGATACAAGGGTATTCCGAATCGCAGCAGAGTCTGATCTGCACGTAATCACTTAAGGGTTTTGTTGTAGTGTTTTCTTGAGACGCATGCCGGTGTGCGTCTTCATTGTTATGTCTCTGCTGGATCCACACGATATTCGCCCAATACTAAAATCCTATCATCATTCCTTGGTCCATTTCAACGCCCAAAGTTCAAGGAATAATCACGAATGCTTGCAAAACTTCCTATCTTCTCTTGATCATCCGTTTTCTTTCATTTGTGTATCCAAGACCTGGCTTTCTAGTGATGACTGTAACATGTATGGCTTTGTTTCTAAAACTGCTGAATATTGTCACCGTTTAAACAATAGACATGGTGGTGCTGTCATATTTGTTTCCCCCCGACATCAGCTATACTCAAAGAAACGATTTAAGCTTCCAAATAGATTGCTGTGAAACGGTGTGGGTGGAAACTAATGAGCCCCTCCAGTCATACAATTCTAAAGGTCTTGTTCTTGGCTGTGTTTACAGATCACCCACCTCTAACATATCAGATTTCTTTCTCGCTCTCAATAATGTGCTTAACAAGCTGTTATTTGAAAATAAGAGTGTGATGATAGTGGGAGACAAAAACATTAATCTCCAGGAAGACAATTCTAGCGTATACACAGCTTACACTGACTGCTTCAGTGGGTATGGTCCTGAATGTCTCATCACATCGCTAACTCGATGCTCTGATGAAAGATCCTATTCTCTTATCGATCATGTTCTAACTAACATCAACCTACCAATTGCTGCAGGCGTTATCAAAACTGACCTCACGGATCACTTTCCTATTTTTACAGTTTTCGATGCCCATTTCTCTAAAGTTGGCGCCTCATATTTCACCTCAGCGTTCGATACAGATGAATTCATTTCTACAATTCGCTCCACCGACTGGTCTCCTCTTGATTTAATTCATGAGCCTATGGAGGCTTTTAAGTTTTTTTGCGATGTTTTCACGGAGGTAGTTTCTACAACCTCTAGATTTGTACGCTGTAAAAATCGATTTAGGGACCCGAAAAACCCGTGGATGACCAATGGTTTACTAAAGAGCTTGAGAAAAAACGATAATTTGTATAAAAAGAAACAAAAGACAGTTTTTCAATATTTCTCTGCCTAATAGGTACAAGAGCTATTGCAAAATTCTCACTAGCACTCTCCGGGAAGCCAAAAGGTGATACTACGAAGTGCAATTTGTGCAGAATAAAGGTAACCCTAGAAAGCAATGACGATTGCTGAATTAATTTATGAACCGTAACTCGCCAAAGATTATATCTGCAATTGAACACGACAACATTACTTGAAGCCAGCCTGCCGAGATTGCTAGCGCATTTTCCGATCCTTTCGCATTATCTCAGGGCAGTCAGCCGTCAAATTTTCAACCTAAAATAAATCGCCAGTGTCATTTATTTTATCTTTTCCCGGTTACACCAAGTGAAGTGATATCCACTATTCGCAACGCTCGAAACACTAGCCCTGGATTAAATGGTATTTCAATACACCACTTAAAACTGGTTGCTGACATTGTTTGCGAACCCCTATGTGCAATATTCATTTAATCTTCAAAACTGGTGAATTTCTGCAAGTATTAAAACGAGCTAAGGTAATCCCAGTTTTTAGGAAAGGTAATAAAGAGCTGCTCTCCTACTATCGTCCCATTTCGATTCTCTCTTCCCTAAGTAAAATAATTGAAAAGTTATTTGTGTCCAGACTAACTAAGTACTTAGATAAATTCCACATAATCAAATCTTGCCAGTTCAGTTTTTGGGCCGGGAGTTCTACTAATTTATCCTTACTTTGTCTAACAGATTTCATTAAAAACAGTCTTGATGAGAATGAATTCGTTCTTTCCGTCTTCCTCGACCTTACTAAAGCTTTTGACACCATTAATCACACAATTTTGTATCGTAAGCTAGAAGCCTATGGGATCACAGGCCCTGCTCTAATGTTTTTAAAGCATTATCTCGCTGACCGAGAGTTTGTGGTATAGACGCCTCAAACATTTTCTCTTTCTAAAATTACTAACCAAAGAGTGCCACAAGGTTCAATTTTTGGGACCTTTGATTTTTTTTTCTCTTTATATTAATGACTTGCCGGACGTCACGGACTTGTGCCACTATGTATTGTACGCAGATAATACAACTATATCAGTACGTGGTAAATATGTGAGTTCATTACTAAATAAGCTAAATATGGCACTTGATCACCAGATAAAATGATGCAACAATAACAAACTACTTATTAATCCATCTAAAACTAAATTTTTGGTTTCCCATCCACATCAAAAGCCTTTAATAAACTTTCCTTCCTTATCATTAGGAAATCATTCTATTCCCGTGAAGGACAATGCGGTACTTCTAGGTGTGGCATTGGACAGCCATTTGAAGTTTCATCTTCACATCAATTATATTAAAAAGAAGTCGGCCTTTGGTATCTGTGTGCTTATCAAGGCACGTCAGTATTTTTCACCTCCTGCATTGCTTTCAGTGTACTTTGCATTTATTCATTCGCATATTAACTACGGCATGAACGCTTGGGGTAACACATACCATTGTTATCGTTATTCCATCCAACATATACAAAATCAAGCCATACGCATCACAACTTACAGTTTTCCGCATTCAGATGCCTATAGCCTGCTTAATGAGCCCAAAATTTTATCTGTTAACAAGTTATTTCAGTATAACATAAGTGTAATGTTTTAGAAGTGACCTAATTCCCAGCTCTCCTTTGAATATATTGAATGAAGCTTGCTCAAGAATACTAACCCCACCAGGTTTGCTTCTAATCTTGATTACTTGCTATATTACGTTCGTACTAACTACAGTAAAAAAACGTCTAAATTCTCTACCATACATCTTTGGAATAGTTTGCCGTTTGATCTGAAATCTTTGCCCTCATTTTCACGTTTCGAAACATTAATAAAATCTTTCCTTTCAACTCCCGATTGCTCACTGTAGTTATGGTGTATAACTGTTTTCCACTTGTCTTGATTTATTTTATGTACTTATTTCTGTTTTCCGTGAAAAATTTTTATTGCCTCTTTCAATTTTTGCGATTTTTTCTATCTTTATTTGGTATTACGTCTGTGTCGTATTTTACTTTTCATTGCATTGCTTTCTTTTTAATTTTTTCACATTGTGACTTTTGTTTTATTGTATTATTGCTTTTTTTTCAACTGCTGCATGTTGCTGCTTGTTTTGCCTAATACGGGTTTCTTATCACCTGCTAATCTTGTGCCAATTGTTTGCAATTCACTTTTGCTGCAGCTTTTAACTGAGGGTCCCGTTTTCAGTATTTACACTCTGGGACCCTCATGAGCGTTATGTAATCAATGCTTTGTAACTAATAAAAACTGAAACTGAAAACAGGGCCAGGGCAGTCTCATTGCCATGGCTATCAAGCAATGGCGGCGCCCATGCTTGTTGAACAGCGGCGGTATAGCAGCAGTTCCTGGTGGTGCCAACCCGTGCTTTAGACTTCGTTGATGCATTTTCAGGCTCTGAACATTTATCTAAATAATAAAGATTTGGTTTATTGCATAGCAATAAGCATCTGAGCCTGGAATTGCATCGTAAAATTTCGTTAAAGTGGGACAATCGAAGAAAAAGTGTTCGTTGTGGCGACAATACTTATGGATTGACTCCTATGAACTGCTGACGAGGAATCGTGAATTTTTCGTTGTAGAGGAAATTTTGTTGAAGCAGTGTTCGTTGTAGCAGAGTTTGACTGTATATACTAAAAGAAAATTTCGGGGGAGGGGGGGGGGGGGCACAGGCTTGATGTGTCACTCCCTGGCTGCACCACTGGGGGATGGAAACCCACGTGGTTGGGTACACACATGACGACGGACGCCCGGGGAGGATGGTGGTGGTGCAGGCTGCGGTAAAAGTGACCTTGGCAAGAGAAATAAGCTTTAGCATAGACTAGAGCGCACATGTGTGATCTAAGAAGGAGGTTTCGTCGAACGAGCTGGCCGAACACGCAGAAGCAACTGGCCGCGAAATAGACCGGAATAAGGTAAAAATAATGAAAACAAAGGAAAACAAACTGGACTTCCGGGCTATACCTTGCCTCTCTGACTATTCAGATCAGTTTGCGCATTCATTGTTCATTGTGAACGAGGCTGCCGCGTAGAAACTGAAACGTTCCGCTTTGATGTGAACATTCATGGTCTGTGCTCATTTTAACCCCATGGGCTCCAAATAATAACCACAACAAAGAAAGAGAGAGGTGACAGTGGCACTGCCAGCACAGTGGCCTCGCGTACGTAGTGCACTGTGGTACACCGTGAATAACGTTTACCGCAACTTTCCGCCTTGCGTAGTCTGCAGAAGTCCTCACAGAAGAAGTCAGACCAATACAACACTGTTCAAAAATGGTAACACCGTGAAGTCACTGTTAAAAACAATGCATCCAACCACCAGCTTCCCTTCGCTAAAGCGAGGTGTTCTCAGGCGAGGCGAGATCACGTGATCCAACTCTGCACGTCACAACGATTGAAGTGCTTGCACTTCCAGTGGCGGGCCTCGCGCCCAATAGGCATGCATGAAAAATTGATGGGACCATTTGTTGACTTCTAATCAACTGGAAATTCCAACTAAGCTACTTCGAATTATCGTGGGTCAACTGTAGCACGACAGAGGCAGCCATGGCCTGAGATTGCCCTTGCAATACATACAGCTAAAACCATACCACACATTGCGATATTCAAAGTTTTCCAGACATTAGGTTTTTGACTATGCTTACTGCAAACGCTTCGTTTAGCATCAAGGTAATGCTCTTTCGGGAGGAGGCGCTATGCCATGCGTTAATCTGCCAACGAGGAAGAGGCAGACAAAGAAGCAGTAGTTTTCGTGCCCGGTCCTTTGTTTTGGCTGTATTGTGCCGACCGATCTCGGAACATGGATCTTGCAAAGCCACCTTATAAACGTCGCTTTTGATTATAACATGACAATATCAATAAAGGAAATCTTGGAGCTGTTCAAGCAAGAAAATATGAGCCTGAAGTTTATGCCCGAGGATCCAGAGCAGCAGAAATTATGATTTGATTTGGCGAATTTCGCCATGCCTGGACGTCAATGTTGAGAATATCAGTCGCGCTACAAAAAAAGGCTTTCTAAACTACTCATCAGCCCACTCCAAAATGCAAAATAATAGAGGTGTTACACATTAGCAACAGTAAATCTTGTATCAACAGTTCATCCATCACCCTGCAACAAACAAAAATTTGAAATTTGAGTAAGCAAACGTGAAAAACCTTGCGGGTTTTGTATTAGTTTTTTTATGTGACCACATGCCTGTATATATCTGTGAGTTGAGAGTAACTTGAGTCCGGCACCCATCTTAGAGTATTCTTCGTTTGTGTCTCGTGTCCGTACACTAAAAAACTATTAACTGCACGCTGCACTGCATTCCGAGGGTTACGTCACCAATAGTGGCTGCAAAACCAGGCTGCCAAGCTTGCACGATTACTACTGCTCCACTACACAGACGACCATAGTGTCAGAATGCTCACCTTATCTTACTGCTAGTTGAGTGACCAGTTGTTATGTTGGAATTCGTCCTTACGCCAACACAGCATCCTACACTTTAAAAGAATGGCATCCTAAAGACAACCTGCTAAGCTCCAGTAGATTCCAGCGATTTATTATCATCTGTGCAATATAACGATTTAAAAAATGTTTTTTTGAAACAAGGGCCCCTGACTCAATTATATACAATTATCTGAAAAACAATATACAATAAATAAAAAAATTATACAATGAAAGATATTCATTGAATCCGTTAACAGCCAGCAAAAGAAGAAACCAAAATGAAAGCGACCAAGAACAACTTTATAAAGCTCCCAAACCACTTGCAATGGAAAAAAATGCAGGAGTGCTACAGCTGAAATAGAATTCGGAGCAACTTTTGGAGCAGCAACATGTTACTTTTCGCGCACTGAAATGCAGATTTAGAGCAGGTTATGGAGAAAAAGCATTCATTTTTAATCGTGAAAGACCAAATTTGGAGCTGTATGAAAAAAAAAAAAAACAGGCTAAGAGTTACAAAAAATATGTAGAAACGATTAGACACCCGCTAAAACCCCTAAACCATGCAGAGTGAATACGAGCACTGCTATTTCAATAAAAGTAGTATTCCGAATTACCCCACTCAGCAAACAATAACGAAGTTCATATTAGCATGTGGCAAGCCTGTAAAATCCTTTGACTGACTCTGAGGATTCAAACGTGGATCTGCAGAGCTGCCGACTTTGGGATTCAGGATATTCATAAAACGAGTAGAGGTGGCAAAAAACAAAACTGGCGCATAGTCCTGTTTGGTTTTTTAGGGCTGTAGAAATATCATACAGTACCCTAAATTTTAAATTGCCAGTAACTTTTCTAGAAGTCAGCGACCATATCAGTACTTGCAAATATGTGGTGTAGACGCGAATGAGTAAATGAACAAAATGTGCTGTGTCCCATGACTAGAGCCAACAGCCCATTCCAAATCTTAAAACGCTTTTCTGCAGGCTTCTGTGTAGTACGGCAAAAGTGCCTTAGCAGCCTCCTGCGCCCGTCTTAGAACAAGGTCATATTTTCGAACCACTACACCCCCTTCCCCCACTCACCTTTTTTTTTTTTCTTTCCTGATGGGTTTAGATTTGGAGCAGAACATCTGAGTCTGCTTGCAAGGCACGTTTGACTAAATAAAGTAACAAGGGCGTGGGCCCGTTGCCCCAGCAACAGCACCGGATGTCTATAGCATCTGCTGTTGCTATGGCAACTAAAGTGGTCGCCAGCAAGGCCAGCATTCGCAGAAAGTATAGTTTGTTCATGTGCAGTGAGAGCGGCATGCGCTTCAAAAAAGCTTTAGTTCCCAACATGCCCTAGCCGAGTTAGCCGACTAGGAAATTCATATTTCTTGCGAAAAGCTGCTGCCTAAGGCAACACATTATCATCTTGCGTCTTCCCGCCGACAGATATCTGCTGCGGTCAGTAGACCGATGAGAACTCAACGTTTCTCTGGAGTCCTGGCCTAATGAGCATCTTACATGATCGTTTAGGGTTAGGGTAAGGACGCCTGGATCCCTGGATTGATTCATGACGGGAACTACAGGTGGCCAATGCGGCCTCTATGTCTTACCATTTCTCGCTAAAATTAGCCAAAGCAAGAACATTTTTAGGCTGGTCGAGCATTTTGATGCATCATGTCACGATTTCGGCAAGTTTCTTGGTTTACCGCAGCTCAGTGCAAAAATAGGAATTTGTATCATATTGATATTGGCACAGCTGTTGCACTCCTGAGAATACACTGCTGCAGAATAATATTCGTCGTAGCTTTAGTCTTCTGATACAGTTAAGCCATGATATAACAAAATCGATAAATTCCCGGGAAAATTTCTTATAAGAGGATTTCGTTATATGCAGGTTCTGTACGAAAATGAGGAAAATAAACACTCAAATAAAACAAAGAAGGAATGAAGGCAGAGATAACCTAAACACTTATTTAGCTATTATTTAGTTATTATTGCAACAGCAATTACATGGACACACTCGGCCGGTTTTTGCCGTCCTTGCCTCGTTCCCGTAACAAGTCTAAATTGATAACATGCCCCAGCACATCGTAACTTTCGCGAGCAAGTAAAAGCGCGTGAGCGCTGCTGAGGCAGAGATAAGAGGAGTCCGCCAATCTTTATCGCCTGAAAGTTCCATGAGATAATACCCCTACATGTTCGAACTGCTGTCGAATGCTCAAACAGAAAGAAAACCACCTATATTGAACAAGCATGAAAAACCGCAGGGAGAGGGGGAGGGATCACTCGTGTAACAACAATGAACTTTGATTAGGGCGGCCATGATCGCTGGCGCGCATGCTATCTCGGCAAGTATCAGTGAACTCTCAACACGAAGAGACTGTGTGAAAAAAGCACATATTCCTGAAGAGGCCATATTTGCTAACACAAGCGTTTTGTAGGTGCTCCACAATATCAGATCCACAAGAGCTGGCTGCCAGCCCTACTTCGTGTAACAATTTTTTGCAGTCACGTTCATTGCACTGCATTCAACGTGACGTCGTATTGTTGCCGGAACTAATCGGCTGATTACAAAAGCTACGAGCCTGCGAACTCGGGGCACCGCGCAAGACGGAAGCGTGTGACCAGTCGACCTCAAATGAACCGTCGTCACCGTGGTCTCTGAGAGTCTCTATCGGCACCTAATCTGACATCTCCTCAGTGGTGATGACACGGTTGTCCACATTTAAAAAAAAAAAAAGCAATGCTGACAGTCATCCGTGGCCACAGCATGCGTGCACAGTGAAACCGTGCAGGTGTGCATGGCATCGAAAACAGAAAGCGAACGACACGGACACGCATGGATACTGCAAAAAACTATACGGTGAACCGCCCTCCATAAGCAGCACGGCCCCACATATGTGACACTAACTAAAAAAGTGGCACCGCCAATGCAAGAGTAGTTTTCTTTTTTTTTTCATGTATTTTTGGTTTGGAGGGGGGGGGGGAGGAAGGGCACATAAGCGCATGCCCCGCGGCTGTGAGAGTGGAAACGCCGGCTCATGGGGCGCAGGCTTGCCTCATGTTCACCAGAGCACAAGAACGAGCGAGCGCTCTTTCTCGCCTGGCGAGCCGTGCACGCTGTCAGCGGCAGGGCACCCACGGAAGATGCATGCTCATGCCAAAATGGTAGACTCCGGGGCAGAATTCTTATATTGTCCGCAGGAAAAATTCATAGTATCAAGCTTGTCTCCTGCTGTTACTTTGTTGCATAGGCTTCTATGGGGCAACGGCGAGGAATAGAAAACCTTCATTATATCGAGAAATCGTTACATAGAGGTACGTTGCATGCAAGTTTAACTATCCTAGCGAGTCGATTATTATGCACGCATCTTCTGCATACACTCTTAATAAACTCACTTTGAGTTTGATTTTTTATTTTGAATTCCATTGTCTGCTTCGCAAATTCTAAAATGGAGGAGTTTTGTGAAAGGACAGTGGATCAGAAGGCTAGAAATATTGCACTGCCAACGTTTGATTAGGATATTTTATTCTGCTGTGTAGTACAGTTACCAAGCTACCACACTTTTTCTGAAGTTATACAAGTCCGTTCTTACAAAGTACACAAAACCTCATTATAACAAAATCCCACTTGCCAAGAAAACACCTCAATACAGTACAGTCGAAACCCGCAATAATGAAACCCCGCGAGTACGAAATCCCCGAGACAACGAAATATTTCCGGATCCCTGTCGAATGTTCATAGAAGCCCATGTATTACGTATTTCGCGGCAACGAAATATTTTTGAACAGCGATCCCGCATTAGCGAATTTTCTACCACAGTGCGTGCCTTATTATACCATCCCGCCAAAGGTTAATTGTCGAAAGTATGCTCGTATGCGTGTTATGTGCAATCAAAATTTGTAAACGTCTGCTTTTGCTGCGCAAGCATGAGTACCACCATTTTTGTTCACTTAAGGGGGGACGCGGCTTTGGGATCGCGAGAAATGGCAAAAAATAATCGATTTTTTGAAAATCAAGTTTTCAGTTTCTGGGACCCTTTTTCTATCTGATTCCAAAAGATCTACACTGAAAACCACACAGAATTGCTTCAGAAAATTCATTTCCCCCACCTAAATAGCGAAACTTTTTCTGGAAATCGTGAAAAAACATCGATTTTCAAAAAATTATGGCTTCGCTATGGTGGGGCCGGGAGCCAGCTTCTTGGGCTCATCGGAAAGAGCATTTCTCCGTGTAACTTTCTTGCCTCAGCTGGTTCCTTTCTTTAACAACAAGCGCACAAAAAACAAATGTTTGAAGGTCGTTTCGAGGCCCTTGATTGGCTGTGGCCACCATGTTGCTTAAGCTCGCCTCGCCATTGGCCCGATGACATGGCTCTCGAAAATCGCTACTTCGTGACGTGTTCACGGCTCGATGATCACTTAAGATATAATTACGCTTGTTAGGAGCAGTAGGTGGATGCGCGATCAGGTTACTACGACCGCGGCACGTCATCGGAGTCGTCTTTAGCCCTCACTCCGCTGACAGCGAGACTGCGGGCAGGAACGAGGCGCTAGCGCACTCGTGGCGACGTGCTTTGTCGTAAGCAACAAACCTGTAAGTGGCGGCGCGGTCAGATTACTACGATTGGCTGCACCGGATGCACGATCAGATTACTAAGAGCGGGCGCACAGTCTATGAGCGCGGTGCGTCATTGGAGTCGGCACTAGCCCTAACTTTTTCGTCAGTATAACCTCGTTGCAAAAGATCTGTGTAGAACAGACATTCGGATACTACAGTTAAACCTGCTTATAACGAACCTCCACATAACAAATTCCTCAATATAACGAAGTTTTTCTGTTCCCCACGATTATTCCATACAAGCACTTGCATTTGTGACCTCTATGTAAGAAAGTAAAAGTGGGAGACAACCTTTATAGTATTGTCACGGGGTCGTGACGTGGCCGAAGACAGGAGACTTTGCGTTGGAATTTAACTGTTTATTTGGGCGAACCTGTGCCCGGTAAACCGAAAGTACGATTACTGTAGCAGTCTTAGTCTGATAGCGGCCAACGGATCGTCGGCCGTCGATCAACTACTGACAAGCGGCGAAGCGCGTCAGCATTTATACTCTTGTCGTCGAATGTTCTAGCGTTATCGCTGGCGGTGGCGTATGTTCCAGAATAATCTGTAGAGTTCGCAGAGTAGGCGTGATCTTATCGAAATGATCTACTACAGTCCGGAAGCTTCTCGAAAACTGCAGGCGCTGATTGGCTAAGAATTGTGTAGTGTTTTGGCACGATAACAAAACTTGGGAAATGGAACGTGGCATTGCCCCCTCTGAAAAAGGCATTGTCCCGATGCTTTAACTAAAGATGAAGGCACAACAATAATGCAAGAAAGTACAATGAATAAATAACGATACAATAATAATAAAAAAAACACTGTTTCAGTTTGTTAACGCGCATGAAACGGCTTGAGGTGCGCGACATGGACGAATTCAGGTCGCGATCGGTGTCGTTGAAAATTCGTGATGCCGTCGGGGACAACTTCGTAATCAAGTGGGCCAAAACGTCGAACCACACTGTACAGTTCGAAGTACCGTCGCAGAAGCTTTTCCCTCAGTCCACGCCGCCGTATCGGCGTCCACACCCAAACATGTCCAACGGGCTGGTATTCCACGAAGCGTCGTCAAGGATTGTAACGGTGGCTGTCGGTCATCTGTTGATTCTTGATACGGAGACACGCGAGTTGTCGGGCTTCTTCGGCGCATTGAAAGTACTCACTCACATTGAGGTTTTCTTCGTCGGTGACTTTGGGTAACATGGCATCGAACGTCGTTGCCGGGCTCCTTCCGTAGACCAATTTGTATGGAGATATCTGCCTCGTCTCCTGAACCATCGTGTTGTATGCGAAGGTCACGTACGGCAGAATGGTGTCCCTCGTCTTGTGTTCGACATCGACGTACATTGCCAGCATGTCGGCGATCGGCTTGATAAGCCGCTCGATGAGGCCGTCGGTCTGTGGGTGGTACGCTGTCATCCGGCGGTGGTTTGTCTGGCTGTATGCCAAGATCCCTTGAGTTAAGTCGGCAGTAAATGCCATTCCTCTGTCGGTGATAAGGACCTCCGGGGCGCCGTGATGTAGGACGATATTTTCGATGAAGAACTTAGCTACCTCGGATGCACTGCCTTTGGGAAGGGCTTTTGTCTCGGCATAGCGGGTGAGGTAGTCGGTAGCTACCACGAGCCACGTTACATTTCCACGTTTCCAATGCCACGTTCCATTTCTTAAGTTTTGTTATCGTCCCAAAACACTACACAATTCTCAGCGCAAACCGCGCCTGCGGTTTTCAAGAAGCTTCCGGACTGTAGTAGATCATTTCGATAAGATCACGCCTACTCTGAACTGTACAGATTATTCTGGAACCTACGCCACCGCCAGCGATAACGCTAGAAAATTCGGCGGCAAGAGCGGGCCGACGCAAAACTTAAGGCCCTAATAGAATACCTCAAAGGCAGGACCGCCGAAGTCCCGAAGGTATTCAAGCGCGTCGGCATTTATACTCTTACTGTCGAATGTTCTAGCGTTATCGCTGGTGGTGGCGTAGATTCCAGAATAATCTCTACAGTTCGCAGAGTAGGCATGATCTTATTGAAATGATCTACAACAGTCTGGCTTCTCAAAAACTGCAGGCACGGTTTGCGCTGAGAATTGTGTAGTGTTTCCGGACGATAACAAAACTTGGGAAATGGACATGGCAGTATAATAAATTTTGCCTGCGGAAAATGTAGAGATTTTGTCCCAGATTTTGTCATTTTCGCACGAGCATGTATCTTCCGTGGTTACCCTGCCACTGACAAAGCGCAAAGCGGCGGCAATGTACTTGTGGCCCTGGCAACTTAGGGTGTGCACAAGGCCGCGGGCAGGCAGGCCTGCGCCACACGAGCCGGCGTTGTTACCGTTCTTGCTGCCACGGGCGCATGTGCACATGTGCCCTCTGAACCAAAACAAAAACAAAAAAAGAAAACTACTTTAGTGTTGGCAGTACCAAGCTTTTGGCGTCTCGAATGCGGGGCCGCGATGAATATGGAGGGCGCTTTACCGAATAGTTTTCTGCGATATCTGTTTCAATTTTGACGCCGTGCACGTGTGCATGGTTTCAATGCGCCCGTATAATGTGGTCACCGACAACGATCAGTGTTGCTTTTTTTTTAATGCAGATAACTATGTCGTCACTGCAGAGGGGATGCAAGATTAGGCGCTGATAGGAACTCCCCGAGACCACGGTGACAAGAACAGATCTTATTAGGTCGACTGGTCACGCGTTTCCGTTATTGCAAAGGCTACGTCACTCGTACTCGTGGCGCTTAGTCGATTAGATCTGGCAACAACACGACGACGCGTTGAATGCAATGCAATGAATGCACTAGCAACAAATTGTAATGTTATACGACGTAATGCTGGCAGCCAACTCTATTAGATACGATATCGCGGAACTCCTGAACAAAAGGTCGGCGTAAGCAAATACGGCTGCTCCAAAGAAAAGTGCTCTTTTCATACAGTCTCTCCGCGTTGAAAGCACACTGATGCTTGTCGAGATAGCACACGCACCAGTGGTTGCGACTGCGCCCTTAAAATCGAAGTTCACTGACTATTGCCACTCTAGCCACCCCATTTTTACATGCTTGATTGATTTGTAGGGTTTAAGGGGAGACGCGGGTCGAAAAGTCGCGGTTTTCCGGAAAATTTTCGTTTTTTTTTTCCGGCTGTATTGGCATCCTTGGACTATAATCTATTACTTCTGACAATATCGAGCTGAAATTCGCACGAGAAATTATCAAAAAATGCTTCCAAGTGGGCAGCGGTGACGCGAGAAATGCGCGAAAGTCGCGAAAAACGGCGAAGTTCGCGTCGTCCTGTCGCGAAAACGACGCGTTGGCCGCCATTTGCAATCGTGCACGCATGCTGCGAAGGCCGTATCCTTCATAATCCACTAGTAGCCAGTCTCGTGCCTTCACGCAGAATAAAGAAAAAACGAGAAAAACAACGCGTACGTCACGCGTTTTGAATATCGCGGCACACAGCGCGAGACCGCCATTGGACGGCGGTGCGCTCCACGCTCCTCCCCCTCCTATCTCTCCGGCAAAAGAGCGAAGCCTCGGACGTCGCGATCGAGTTTTTCTGCGTTTCTCTGCATTTTTGCGTCATGGCAAGCCCGAAGAAGTGCAGTTCAGATAATCGAAAGTTCAGAACTCGCCACAAGTATCGAGGGAAACGGCGTCGGACGCTTCGCAAAGCGACAGCGAACGACGATGTCGCCCCCGACCAACGCCCCGACTTCGGATAGGCCTAACACGTCACCGAACCCTGCGACAGTGGTTGTGAAATAGCCGCTGCCGTGGAATTCGTCAGTGCATCCCAATGGAAGATTGGATTCTTCGAGAGTGAACGTAGACCGGTAGATGCTGCTACTGCGAACATGCTACTTTGCGAAATCGATGCGCTGACGGCACTTGTGGCGGGTGCGCAATGCCCAACCTGCCGCGAACGGAAGCTCGGCGTGCGAGAGGCAGCTGGAAAGCGCAAAGGACTTTCGGCATTCCTCGAACTGTGCTGTCAAAATTCTGATTGCCCTGAATCTGCACTTTCGTTCACGCACACGTCGAGACGTACTGCTTCGGCCGGGGACTAAGGAACGAGCGCTCGTTTTGACAGCGGCAGCTCGCGTGACAGCTTTGCTGTAAACGTGAAGGCAGTTCTGGCAGCACGCGCTATAGGCGCAGGCCACGACCAACTTTCACGATTTTGTGCGATTCTCGGTCTTCCGAGCCCGATGCATCACAAGACATTCAACGGCATTTGCAAGAAGCTCCATGGTGCGGCGATGACGGCAGTGAGCAAAAACTTGCACCAGGCACGAAACATCACGAAGGACGCAGTCGGCGGCAGAGATGTGCCAGTCATGTTTGATGGCACCTGGCAGAAAAGAGGTCATAAAAGCCACAATGGAGTGGGCACAGTCGTGTCCCTGGACACGGGGCTCTGCCTCGATTTTGAAGTTCTTTCGAACTACTGCCATGCTTGCAGTATACACAGGGACCTTGGGGAGGATGAAGAGATATGGCGAGCTTTTCATCTTCCAGTTTGCCAAAAAACACTGACTGCTCATCCCATGCAATGGAACCTGCGGCAGCTGTCAATATATGGCAGAGGACCTTGTCTTATGAAACTCTACTGCGATTCACCAGCTTCCTAAGTGATGGTGACAGCAAGGCCTACACTGCAGTCTGCGAGGCAAATTTATACTGTGACACCCCCATTGACAAAGAAGAGTGCACGAACCACGTTGCAAAGCGCTTGGGAACTGCCCTACGGAAATTGGCAACGCCACTGCCACGAGGCGAAAAACTGAAAGATGCGACAATAATAAAACTACAAACATATTACAAGATCGCCATCACGAGCAACAAGGACGGTGTCCGAAATATGTACACTGCCATATGGGCATCGTATTTTCATTGCTGCTCCAGTGATGGTGCCAGTAGCCACAACTTTTGCCCCGCGGGACCAAATTCGTGGTGCAAGCACAAGCGTGCGGAAGCACTGGGGGAGCCTGCACCACGCCACACCCCACTGTTGACGAAGGCTCAAGGATTGGCAATTATGCCTATCTACAAGCGCCTTACAGAGGAGAAACTCTTTATTCGGTGCCTTCATGGCAAGACACAGAATGCAGCCGAATCGCTGAACAGCAAGATATGGCTGCTATGTCCAAAAACAAAGTTCGCCTCCAGAACAACTGTGGAGACAGCCACCGCTCTTACTGTACTCTGGTACAACAAAGGCCACAGGGGCTTTGAAGAAGTGCTCGAAGGCATTGGAATTCTCCCCTCACAAGATCTGGCCACACATGGTGACCACTGTGACGTCATGCGCATTAGGAAGATGAACCTGAAGCAAACTGCAGAAGTGAGGGCACACCGTCGCAACACAGCGAAGAGAGGTCGTGTTGAGGACACTGACCGCAAGAGCCGTGAAGGACCAAGCTATGGTGCAGGGGACACTTGCAGTGCATTCAAGGCAAGGTACTTTTCATTGTGCCCCAATTTGATGCAAAAAGAATGATTTCCTAATAAATGCCAACTTTGCGAACTTTCAAACTTGTTTTTCTCATTTTCATTTTTTCTGACAGTTTCACGTTTTCCGGGCAGCCTTTTAGAAACTTATATTTATTGTATAGTAACGAAACTTGGCACACATATTCTTCAACACATGCAGAATGCAAATATCTACTCTAAATTGCAATGCCTACCAGCATTAGTTGTGAAAATATCACCTTATTGTTTCAAGGGAGATTGAAAATAATAAGTCATTCAATACAATTTTTCTTTCTTGGTTCCAATATTTCTGTGACATATCTATATAGATATTTGCACTTTTCAATCTACCAAGAGTCAAGATCAGACACAGTGCTTTTACTGAAAGTTTAGTACATAAAAGACTGCCCGCAAAAAATGTAACTTTTTGCTATTGTTTATGGCATAACTCAATAATTATAGCAGCTACACAAAAAATGATTGCATATTTGAAATCTGCATGAAAAACTATACTAATAACAAACTTTTCAAGTCTCTATTACTAGAAATAAAAAAAACTTTTTCGAGGAGCGTCTCCCCTCAACGTTCCGAAACCACCATTTGATTATGAGAGACGCCGTAGTGGAGGACTCCGGAAATTTTGACCACCTGGGGTTCTTTAACGTGCACCCAAATCTGAGTACACGGGCCTACAACATTTCCGCCTCCATCGGAAATGCAGCCGCCGCAGCCGGGAATCGAACCCGCGACCTGCGGGTCAGCAGCCGAGTACCTTAGCCACTAGACCACCGCGGCGGGGCCCGTTTTTACATGCTTGTTAATACGGGTGGTTTCATTCCTGTTTGCGCATTTGCCGGCAGTTTTAACACATACTCCAGAGGATAAAGATAGGCCGGTTGATATCTCTGCTTCAGCAGCGCTCGTGCGCTTTTACCAGCACGTAAAAGTTGCGATACATGGGGGCATGCTATCAATTTGGACTGGTTATGGAACATGGCTGCAACAGCAAAACCCCACTGAGAGTGTTTATACGATTGCTATTGCTGTAATAGCACAGTTTTTTACCACTAAATAAGTGCTTCGGGTTAGCTCCGCCTTCTATTTTCCCTTTGTTTATTTCTGTTTTTCTAATTTCCGTACTGAGCCTGCATATAATATCCTCTTTAAGGCAGTTTTCTCCTGGCATTCGTCAATTTCATTACATCCAGGATCAACTGTACATACCAATTGTAGCGTTACTGCGACCTCTCTACTTGTACCATTAATTGAGCTTCATTTACTATCGATTCTGACACAACATACATTCGTATATAATTGACTAAAATGTGCAGCGAGGTGTTGCTGCGGACTCTCCTGCCACAGGTATAGTAAACTTTATAATTTCCGACCACGGAGTTAAATAAGAGAGGAATGAACTGGAACAAACACATTTCACAACTTCGCATCATGCATTGCAATTCGTATGCCAGGTGCCGCTACGAATGGAGTAAAGCGGCGGAGGAAAGGTGCTGCCCTCGAACAAAGCGGCAGGCGGGGGCTCCGTCCGTCGTTGCTTAGCAACAGCACGGACTGACGCTTGGCCGCGTTCATGGGTCTGCTCACCTATCCGTTTCGTCGTCTGCTCCGTGCAAGCCTTACGTCTGCTGCCAATTCTTTCTTGTGAAGAGCGTTACTATTGCAGTTTGTTGATCGACATCACGAGAAGAAATAACCCAATGTATCGTTTTACATCTTTTATTCGAAACAGGCCAAATACCTGCCATCTTTAATGTGGACCACACAGAATTATAAAATGTTGCTACAACATACATAAACATAATATTTACTTAAACTTTACATGAGGTAGCAATGCAAAAAGTGAGCTTCGATCTGGGCACAGAGTCTTTGTGTCTTCGTGGTCTCTGTTGTTCTTTATAGCAGCAGAGCTACTCGCGCCGCTTTCTGAAGCACATTGTTCATCAGAAGGCCCAGTCAAGCTGTGTTCTTTTCTTAGATCCTTGCCAGGCGACCAAATGAAGGAGTCCTCTCGTAGGCAAGGCTGAGAATTTTGATTATCTAGGCAAAGAAACGAGGCTTACTTTGTATGCAGTTGTAAACAAATTGAGGTCCTCTTGCTCTTCGTCTCTACGAGAAAGTTCCCACGAGGCTCACAGCGTTCTCAATGGCATAAATTATTTTTTTACGATCCGTTTAGGGGCCCGTATTGCAATCGAGTCCCAGATTTAGAAGCGCAGTCTCGGTGACATTTGGCTTGTACAAAGAAAGGTTATGCACAGTGCATTTACCTGGCGCACGCACACCCGTCACATGTTGCTGTTGTTTCTTTCCGTGGGATTGTTCACAACGACGGCGCTGAAGCATGGCGTTGAAATTCGTGTGTAGCTGTATGCTCGCGAATTCGTGCAGGCACTCGAATTCAATGCGGTGCTGGGCAAAAAAAGGCATCATTTCCAAGCTCCGTATCCAGTTTTTGCAATCTTAAATTCTTGCTTCCAGTAACTGTCACTCCGCCTTCAAAATAACGCTGATGCCAAACTTTGTGGGTACAAGATGAGAGCGAGGGATCATACCTTGAGCTTTGCAAGCCAGGTTGAACTTCAAGTGGCACTTGAAGGAAGCCACCTTGCAGGTGAGCGCGACCATTACGCCGAATTTCCTGGATCTGTAAGTGGCCATATGCCTTGCAAAGTTTTTTTATAGTCAAGAGTCCGACGGAATTCGTCTGGCCGGTGACAAACATGTACCAAAACAAGTACCAAAAACGTCGACCAAGGTAAAATACACAAAAATTAAAAAGAGGTTTCGGCTCCCCACACGGGAACCTTGTTCACAGTGACCACAAATAGCGTAGTGCGGTCTTGTTATGCAAGTTTTATCACGTGATCACGTTTCACCGCGTGCAGCAAGTTTTTTGCGTGTGCGGCAAGTGAGCGGACCTCCTAAATGATGATGAGCTAGCATCCGTGAAGATAGTCCACTGTAGTGTTATTTCACTTATATAAAGATGAATGAATGTATATGTTATGTGGGGGTGCTGACACCCCCCCCCCCCCCCTGTAAAGTTGTCTGCGCCGCGTGGCGCACGTGTCTCGCCCCAGGGCGTTATTTCGGTGGTGACCACCACCGGGCGATAGATGGCGTTGTGTTCGCTCTGAGTACCACTGTTGGTAGAGTGGCAGCGCCGGTGGTGGCCCCTGGCGGAAGGCAGGCCTTGGCGGTGGGCGAGCGTTGAGCGAGCCTCTTCTGCGCGTGGCGGCTGCCGCGAACGGTTGTCTGTAGCGCGGGTCCCCGGTGCTCGGCACCGCGGGCTTCGCGCCGGGGTCCCACGTGGAAAGTCAGGCGTTGGCGACGCCGTCTTGGGTATGTGCTAGTGTGTTGAGTGTGTTAGTGTGGGTTTATCATGTTATTGTGTGTTTAGTGTGTCCCTGCGTTATGTTGTTTGTATGGTAGCGTGTTAGTTGAAATTGGTGTATCATTCGGCGGACGATATCGTCGTCTAAATTAGTTAATAAATGTATGTATGTGGGTGCGTTGTACCGACCGTGTCCACTGTGTCCGTTCACTCCAAGAGCGTGGCGTGGCGATGCGCGCGTTCGCCGCGCCGAGACTCCCACACTGGCTGCCCAACGTGGGGCTCTTGGAGTATCGGACGACAGTTTTTGCGGTTCGGAAGAAGCTTTTGTTAGAGTGGGCGTAGAGTAGGCTTAGGGAGACTTTGCTAGCGTCGGCGGTGTGCTTTCTTGAGAAGCGAGGATATTGGTTTTGGGATGTGTTTTGAACTTGTTGGCACTCGAGTTTTTATTTTTTTTTTCTGCTCGCAAGTGGGTGTTTTTGTTAGTTTTCAAAAACGTGTTTGGATTAGGACGAGAGCCATGCGGTCTGCATCCTGGGGTGAGCAAGGCCTAGAGCACGTGGTTTGTAGGCCAGGCCCGAAGCGAGTGAGTACGGAAGCCTCGTGGGTGGCCCGATTTTCTGTGAATAGCTTCTTCTATCTCTTTGGGCTCAGGGAGCCGGGCGTCGTTGCTGACTTGTATTGCGGCTCGACGCCGAGGCGTCGTGACACCGCCCGGGGCGGTGGACGCCGATCGCTCGGTAAGCTGCTGTGTGCGGCGAGCGATAGGGCCACCTCACAGAGTGGACGTCTCCTCGCGGCTGCCTCTTCTGCGCCTAGGCTGGGTGCTGGGTGGATGCCGGTTGTTGCCGAGCGACTCATTAGGCCTAAGGCTCTGCGCAGCCGCCTGTCGCACGTGGCACAACTAGGTGGATCGTAGCGTTGAGGTGTTGCGCTCTGCTTCCCTCACTTTTTTTTTCTTGTGAGCACGAGTTAGGAAAAGTGATTTTTCTTTTTATTTTGATGGGCGTCTCGGCCGCCACCGATGTATTAGCTAGCAGTACTAACCACCGTACCACGTGGCCGAAAAGCCTGAAGCTCCCTCCCCTGGGCCGCGCTCCTTTGTTTCTTTCGAGTTTTGTTTTTTGTTGATGTATTCAGCGGGAGGGATGTCATCCACGGCCGGCTGTCCTGCGCATCGTCAGCGTCGCTGGCCAGGAATGCGGTCGTGAGTTCGGGCGATGAAGATGCCTGGGACCTGCGCAACTGCCTGCAGTCCGGCGCCCTCGTGAGTGCTGGTCGCAACTGGAAGACGTGTCGGCGCTAGCGACGGATCGTCGCGCCGACTGCAACGTTGCTGTTGCGGGGCCGGTACCGAGGTGAAGTCTAGCCGGAGAGTGCAGCAGGGTCGACCAGCGGCGGTGTCGTGGTGCAAGGACATTATGGTCGTGCGATATCATTTTTTGTTAAAGCTTGTGTAGCTAATTTCTGATTTCGGGATATGGTTTGATTTAAGGTTGGGGGAATGTGGGGGTGCTGACACCCCCCCCCCCCTGTAAAGTTGTCTGCGCCGCGTGGCGCACGTGTCTCGCCCCAGGGCGTTATTTCGGTGGTGACCACCACCGGGCGATAGATGGCGTTGTGTTCGCTCTGAGTACCACTGTTGGTAGAGTGGCAGCGCCGGTGGTGGCCCCTGGCGGAAGGCAGGCCTTGGCGGTGGGCGAGCGTTGAGCGAGCCTCTTCTGCGCGTGGCGGCTGCCGCGAACGGTTGTCTGTAGCGCGGGTCCCCGGTGCTCGGCACCGCGGGCTTCGCGCCGGGGTCCCACGTGGAAAGTCAGGCGTTGGCGACGCCGTCTTGGGTATGTGCTAGTGTGTTGAGTGTGTTAGTGTGGGTTTATCATGTTATTGTGTGTTTAGTGTGTCCCTGCGTTATGTTGTTTGTATGGTAGCGTGTTAGTTGAAATTGGTGTATCATTCGGCGGACGATATCGTCGTCTAAATTAGTTAATAAATGTATGTATGTGGGTGCGTTGTACCGACCGTGTCCACTGTGTCCGTTCACTCCAAGAGCGTGGCGTGGCGATGCGCGCGTTCGCCGCGCCGAGACTCCCACAGTTAATGATGTTAATAGTGTTTAGCCCGGATCACTCTGCAAGTACTAAACAGCAAAAAAAAAAACCTCTATACGGATGTTGAGCTACAGCTCCACTATGAGCCCTGTGAGGCTCACCAAACAGTTTCAAAGCATTCAGCATAATGTCATTTCAGATAAATAAATATATAGGAGGTACCACTTCATTGACGTCATCTACGAGGAAAGCTAGCGGCAGGTTCGCCGTGTTGCAGGTTCACCGAACGCAAGCGCAGAAATTTGTATGCAGCACACGCTTGTTCTTATTTTTTCTTTCTTTAAGGGAGGACATGGGTCTTTAAAATTTTTTTTCTGTTTTTGGCTCAATCTTGACCAAACCTCACCATCTTGGACAGTTTTTCATGCTGATTTCAAATATGTAATTGTTTCTGAAATAGCTTCAGTGGATAAAAAGATATTAACATTTGTAATTTAATTAATTATGCACTTCATTGGGGGCTTTTTGGCAACTTAATCAAGCCAGATCCAAAAAATAAATGCATAGCCCCAATGCTGAGGGCTTTCTGTATGGGGTGATGCTATTTTTATTAATTTTTAGGCATTATATAGATAAGAAAACAGACCAGCACTTACAATGGATATTCTGTTCAATTTTCGCTCATTACTATCCATATTTGTAATTAACAGTATGCCTCTAGAGTAATGAAAATAGCATCACTTCATAGGTAATGTTATTACAAATAAAATGATATCAAGTTTGTCATTCTCAATCAACAGTAACATATAAGAAAAACCCCTAAGGTTTAGTGTGGTGCACAAAAACATCGAACTGAGAAAAACGCATTTAAAGTTTCTAATAACTGTAACTTTTGCTAAAGTGAAGCTAAAGCAATAAAAATGGCACAGTTGTATAGCTCTACATTATGCGAGTATGGCTGTACCAAATGTGTCAATGCACCTTCCCAAAATATTTGCCACAGCTCATTTAAAAACTGTGTACTGGCCGTTGAATCAGCATAAGGAACCCAGTCTACAACTTTGTGGCTGTTCTAGTGCACTGAAAACCAAAGGAAGACACATGTTATATATAAAAACATCGCCCTTTTATACATAAAACACTATTTCAAGTAAAACACACATTTTTGTCCCAGACATCCTTACAATTCTACAGCATGCCAGGGCTGTATGCAGTGTCTCTTGCAGGCTTATGTCGCTTTGCAAGTGTTGCCTTTGTTGAACTGCTCTGCAGGTGCTCCCTCCGCGATTTGTGAAGCCTGGTTTTATCCTTTTCAAGGCTACGACGCATGAAGAGATTTCCTGCACTGTAGCCTAGCTTCTCAGCAATTGCTTCATTGCTCTTCGTGGCCCCTGATTAAAGCGGCTGATGGCTTCAGCCACTGCTCTTTCTACGCTGCGCAGTGAGACATGGGTGGTCTTGGGGACTTGTTGCCAAATTGTAGCGTGTAAGCTCTCACTAAGATTCTGGGTGATCCCATCGCTGCACCTTTCCAACAATGCTTTGTCGCTAAGCCTCATAAACACAGGCTCTAGTGCCTCACAGACGAAATCGGGCAGGCTGTTCTTGTGCGGTGGAGGCACCTCACTATTGGCTATGGCCCTGTTGAACTTGCACCATGAATCTGTTTCCTCAGGGCAGAGGTCATGTTTGGGTGCCTCATCTGTTGATGACATGTGCCTTAGTGTGGCCAGCACAGCCTTTTTCATGCCTGGCACATCACTCTTGTGGCTCCTCAAGGCATAGCCATAGTAAGAGGTAATTTTCTTTATTTTGTCTTGAGTGAGCCTACCTTTTCCGCCAAGTGACCCACCTTGAGCTTTTTTTCTTTTCGATGAGCGTTCGTAAGGCAGCCCCCATTCGTTTGTGCACATGGTTGATGCAGTCTTTTTTTTTTTTTTTTCAACTTTTGTGTATCCGTAAACTTCATCTTCAGTGAGGGCATGAAAGGTTCGGCTATCACCATCTGAAAGCATTGTTGTGTACCGAAGCTTATGCTTTTCTAAGGAGCGTCGGAAGAGGCGTAGGGCTGCTTCTACTTCCATCTGGCCAGCCTTGCAGTCAACATTTTTCTGGTACACAGGGGCGTGCTGGACGAGCCAAGCAGCGTGTCCCTCCTCATCTTCCTTTGGTCCAGTGGCGCAGCCCAGGCAAAAGTTTGAAAGTACAACGTGATCAATAACTAAACCAGTGTACATTTCAATTATACAACCAACACAGATATGGGAGCTGTGTCCACGGGTAAGCCACGTGCCATGATAAATGACGTCGACGTTGCCCGGTGGATTGCCAAACTCCGCATAGAGTTCTTTGACGCGGGCAACGCTAGTGGATTCGCATTCGGCAGCAGTCGCACCGCAGGCTTCCCGCATGATTTTCATGTGGCTTTGATATGTTTTCTGGTGAAGCCCTCGATGCGAAATATTCATCGCGGCAAAAAAGTCTGTCAGAGCTGTTGCCCCTTTGCCGATAGTATTCATCGCTTTCATGGCACGCAAATTCACTTCAAAAGGCCTTACTTTGGCCTGGCTATTTTCGGCAACTCTCGGTGAAGAAAACCGTTCTTCGCGAAAGTCGCAACTGCTGCATGCGAGCACGAGTTTTGAGCACAGCCCATAGTCTCTTTTTCCCTTGGAGAAAGTCATACTTTTTGAGCCGCACTCGGGGCAGGGGAGAAGTCCAAATAGCGAGTCTATCGCTTCTATATCAACAATAGCAAATTGCGTGCCGTTTTCTTTGTGATCGCCCTCCAGCTGAACGTCCAGCAGCTCAAACTTTTGTGCTGTCGCGCACTGCGATGCCAGGGACTCTTTTGATTTCGCCGCACGTATGGAGCACTCGGTGAACTCGTCCGCAGAGTAAAACGTCGTGTCGACACGACCTTGAATGGTTCCAGTAGTGCCGGATGACGATCCGCTGACGTGATGATCCGACGAAGTGCTGCAGCTGGGCCGAATAGAGTGCACCGCTTCGGCAGGCATTCGCGCCAGCGAATCGTCGTCTGAATGTGCTGCCTCGGCAATAACAGGCACTTGCGCCAGCGAGTCGTCGTCTGAATGTGCTGCCTCCGCAATAACAGGCATTTCCGACAGCCCGTTGTCGTCAGAATGCGCTGCCTCGGCCATCTCCGGCGTTCTCGGCGGCGCGCAGGCCGCTCCCTTCTGCCGCGCATTCCACGCTCGCTTTCGTTTCCTGCCGAAAGCTTGACGAGTGTTCTTCTTTAGGCGAGCTTCCCAAGCCATGCCGGCGAAATGCAGAAAGACGTATACGCCGGCGACGTCGGTACACGAGCGGGTAGCAGACGAGATAACATGCTCGAGAGCAGGCGCCGACGAAGCAAAACCAATCAAAAAAAAAGAGCGAGCAACCGTGGCCGCGCCGCCGCGCCAGCCAATGGTAAGCGCGAGACGGGGGGGCTCGCCGGCGCGCGCGCGCTTTAGCCAATCAGCGGTCCGGCAGACGGCTTCGCAAAACGGGGGAGGGTAGTCGTTGTGTTGAAGCTACGCCATTTTGAGAGCCCGCAAAACGCGCACAAAGGAACCAGCTTCAAAACAAGCCCAAGATGGCGCCGATCTGCCGGCTGCTTCGCTGGCGGCGCGCGCGGGAAGTTCGAACAAATTTTCTGTTTTGCGGGTTGTTTTGCGACTCCCGTGATGGTTTGAAAATAGGTTTTAACCTATTTTTTATCGAATTTAGCGTTAATAATTTGAGGAGAGGATGTTAATAATTTGAGGAGAGGATGTTTGAGGATGTTAATATCTTTTTATCCACTGAAGCTATTTCAGAAACAATTACACATTTGAAATCAGCATGAAAAACTGTCCAAGATGGTGAGGTTTGGTCAAGATTGAGCCAAAAACAGAAAAAAAATTTTAAAGACCCATGTCCACCCTTAACCGCGATCGAGATGCCTGGAGACTCTTGTCTGAAACCAGTCACAGTAACTAGACGCTATGAAGCAATTTTAGAACACCAGAGAGCCCTGAGGAGGATATACCCCCCTACAAGACCTCAGCAGAGAGCAGGCGGTTGCCTGGAGACAGCTGCAGACTAATACGTACCCCAATCTCAGTCTTCTGAGTAAAATCTATTCAGTAATATATGCGAACAAATGCCCGCTATACAGAGAACACCCCAAACTTTGCCATGTGACATGGGCCTGCCAACACACACAGGTATTGCAAAGAAACTGTACGCCAACACTGGAGCAGTGGGAGGCTGCGCTGTCCTGCTCTAAGCCTGAATAACAGCTCAAGCTGATCGACAGAGCTTGCAAGATGGCAAAGGCCACAGGGGCCCTGGAATCAGAGCTCCATCTTCACTGGAAAAAATATTTGTAATAAAGTTTTGCAGTAATTCATTGAGCCTCATACCCCACGGCTTTTCCAGAACCCTTCGACAGCTTGTTATGGTGGGGTTCTGATAATGCTTTCCACATTGGAAAGCATTATCAAGACCAGCGTTTACCCTTAAGTTTAGTGTGGAAGGGAAAGGTAGGAAGTAATCAGAAACGCGTTAGGCATAGTGCTAGAGAGGCTGGAAAGCAATGAGAGCACAAATTGAACCTTTGCAGCATGTCTGTTTGCGTTTTTTTTTTTGACCCGGCAGTGGCCGCGAGAAGAAAGCATGACTGATCCTAAGTGACGACTTTGGTCAGTTAATTTCCTCTTCAGCGTGTGCTGGACCTTATTTCTTTGTACTCACTCATGCTACTTCCAGGAGTGAGATGGCTGAGACGGAGTTGGAAGCAGTTTTCAGAGCAGCAAAATTTCAATTTTGGAGCAGGAGAACTGTGTCGGAGGAGGTAGCGGCATTTAATATGTCCTCCTGGGAGCTCGAAAATACAACTTTTTAGCAACATGGGGGCGCCAGTGCATATTTTAACTGGCTTATAACACTGAAACAGATTTTGAAGGAAGTTTTTAAACAGATTATCACGAGGTGTGAACTGCCCCACCTATTTACACAACACGTGACCTATATAGCTCCCATAACAAACATGAGAAATAATAAAAAAAAAAGGTTTTGTTGAAAACTAGGTTGCCTGGAAACAACTAAAAAGAAAAACGCATCACACTCAAAAAGAAATTCAAAAATTGTGATTGCCCAAGAATCTTTTTTATCTTACGGTGGTACTTCGCTTAAACAAAAGTCTCACATAATAGCGTCAAGAGCTTTTAACAGACAAAAAAGTGTGCTGCACCACTGTTCGTAACAACCTCGTGTGAGAACCCCTTCAAGAGTGCAGTGCAGAAGCCAAGGAACCACACTGCACCGACTATCTCATAAATCGCGGGCGTATGGCACTAAGTGGTAACCTAATGGTATTGATAACGGCTCTCCACTAACAACGATGCGTTATGAATACGGCACATGCTTGACTGTTCTATTTTTTCTAATATTGTAAGTCATCACCGTCAATGTAGAACTCCCGATAATGCATCGACTTGCGATTGCTGCCCGCTCTGCAACTCACGCAAAGCGCTCGCACTGTGCATCTGGTCAGAAGTTCGTGTCTACGAAAAACGAATCATGCTATGTACAGCGGCCTGTTTTATTGCAAGGAAAAAATAAAAGAAAGAATAGATAGCTTCGTCACGTGGGCAAAGCAATGAATGCTATAGCAATAACTTGGAATGTACCACTGAGAACGACTAGCAGAACGAAACATGCAGCGCGCTGCTCACACACATATCATGCACAAAAACAACACATAGGACAAGAGCTAACTAACAACATTTGCAACTTTATGTGTAACACATTGTTTAAACAAAAACGACGCACGAAACGTAATCACAGGTACAGATATAAGTGCGAATTAACAAGTGTTCCAGTTGTCACTTCGCTGTGTTTGAAAAGCGCGCGCGCTCTTTTCGCAAACAGGGCCTGCCCAGCAAGCAAAGTTCACCTTGGTGGCCCAGGCAATGAACGCAATCACTCCAGTGAAAAGCCGAGACACACAATTCTTCCCACCGAAGGATAAGCGCGAGCGCAAGCACCTAACTACCCCCCCCCCCCCCAGCATGGGGCTGAGTACACAAGGGAGCGTGGGAGATAAGTGCAGGCGGCTTTTTTTCTTTCTTGAGTTTTCCTATATATAGATACATATACATATACAGTTCATGATGGCAGTGTTGGCAATGGTAAAAACCAGCAGAGACTGTCCATATAATTGCTATCGCAATAAAAACGAAGTCACACTGCGGAACGGCCACCAACCCAAACACCGATCGAACATGAACCTAAGCTGCCTAAGCATAAAACTTGTGTAGCCCTGAGCTGCCACGCAGTGACGCCTCTTCAAGTACTTGTTGCGAGTATCAATTACAACACGAAGCAGTGGCAAATCTCCATTTACAAAAACTGTGTGCCACGCCATCACAGAGGTGCACGTCAATATCGCTTAAAATGGTTTAAATGCACGTTCTGCGACCACGACTTCGCAAATAACAAAGTATTTTTCTCTACCTGTGGACACCGATGTGCGGATTTAGTGTGCGATGGCTTTTTTTAAATGCAATGAAAACTCGCTTGTCTAAATAAATTAGTAGCTAATGGGCATAAACCGGGAATGGGTTGCACGCATTCTGTCACTCATCATGAAACCGATTTTGAAAACCCATGTGCACGCACCAGAGCATCCAGGAGACGTGCTGCATGAAGAGAAATGACTCCATGTTTACAATTACTCGCTCACGGCAAACGCGCACGCTTAGGAGACCGCATGCAGCAGCGCCGACATGAGAACCACAGCGACCAAAGGAACGCACTACGCCACTCTGCTCTGTGGTTTTCACTAGGTGACAGTGGCACCAGAACACAAAGCCTAGCTAGTAGTGGCAGCACGCTCAATGCGCGACAGAACATTTTCGCCGGGTCACACGTATTTACAACAGTTTAGAGGAGATTATGGTGGTTCCATGCATGGGAGCTTCTGACACCAGAAATGTGCAAAGTAAAAAAAAACACAATTAGGTGCGTCTTACTAGTAAACTTCGTCTTCTTTCCCCCCTAAAACTGAGGTTGCCATCCGAAATTCTAGATTTCAAGGCTGTTTTAGAGCAGGTCGGTGTAATTTTCGCTATCTTTATGCTTTTAGAGAAGCTTCGCACAAGGAAACGGAAATGTATCAAAAGTGCCCAACATTCGCAGCTACCTTGCATGGGTGCGGTGCTGTCATTCTGTGAGGTGAGAGAAAATTTCATTTGTCACTGCAGTGTGCGCACCTTTTTAAATACGCATTTTGTTTTTGTTGGGTTTCTAACATGATAATTACTATTGTGCACAATGACCGGTCATTTCCAAGACAGTGGCCTATCAGTAGCACGAAATCATTTTTCCTTCGCCTCATCCAAGCCGCACAAAAAGTCCAACAGCTTCCGTGGTGCATGTAAAGCCCTCAACGATGCTTTGGTCCCAAATGGCGCCCAGTTCGATGTTGGCTGTGCCCACCAGGAAAATCAAAAACCTGCAAAGGACCGACCCCACGCAAGCGTTGCAGCATTTCAGCATGCGGCTTTCTGACGTGGCACGTGCCACACCCTCTTTCTTGTTCCCATAGGGAGAGGGTGCTGTGTCTTGTATAACACCGTGGCCGCGTTAAAAATTTACACGCTGAGGGACTTCAATGCGTATGTGTGGTAAGGCCCTAAAGGGGTTGCGCCACAATATTTGTGGCTTGCATGTTCAATGCTGCAGGCATTTCTTAGGGCTCCACACGATAGACGCACCAAGATTCAGTTATTCTCTCTAAATAATTTATTATCGCCTTATTTGTGTGGTTAATATTTTTGTTTTGGTTTGTGGGCTCGTTTGGCAGGGACCCTTTCATGAGGTCGTGGCAGGGACGTAGCAGTGTAAGGTGACTTAGTCATGTGATCACACAAAGCTTTGACAAGCGTCATGCTGAGCATCCTCTGCTCTTGAACACATGTGCCACACAAGCACCAGCAAAACAAACGCAGCAACCGCGATGCTTTGCCAGTACGTACGTGGCAGAAGTCTGGAAGTCACTCGCCTCACTACAGATCTGTAGTGACGTCACTACAACTTTCGTGGCCCTTCCTACAGCGCTATTCTAAAAGTTTTCAGAGTCCAACCATACGTGTGGAGTGTCCTTGTATTAAGAGGAAATAACATAACCCTTGCTATAGCCTTGAAATTTGATAGCACCACCCCATAAAAGCGTTGGCTTATGCACAGATGACACTTTTTGGCAGCATGTTCCTTAAACACCAAGAAGTAACTATTCTACATTCATCCTACGCATACATGTGTGTTCTTTTCTAGCAACCTCCTTGGCGCTAATCCCGTGCGTGTACTTTTCAGGCATTCATTGTTCTTGAGTGGTGCACTGCATGTATTCAATGGCTTGCCCTTTTTTGGCTGATATTATAATTTCTTGCTATCACATTCACTGCTTTGTCCTCCCCACAAAACACATCCATTTTTGCAAAACAGGACCATGTGCGCCCGCGCGGCATCACTGCCTCGGAAATAGGGAGTTTGACACGTTGACACACCGATCTACCACATTTAGGTGGTGAGAATGTTGATATGAGAATGCGCTGCTCAGGAAAGTCAAAGATTTTCAAGGCCGAAAAAAAAAAAATTCCAGGACTTTCAAGGGCCTTGAAAATGCATTTTTCAAATTAAAGAGCTTTCAAGGATTTCAAGAACCTGTACACACACTGTGCGATGTGCATGGCTGTGCTACCCGATGTATCAAAATACGACATGCTCGATCGAGAACACAGATTTGTCTTGTGGTGGTTTACGTCACACGGTCCGAAGCGCTAATAAACAAACCCTTCTCATCGGCGAGTCAACAAATGACAGTCTTTGACGCGCATGTGCAGTGCACGATTATAATCTGACGACTGCCCTTCTGCTTGCAGCTGCATTAACTAAGGCGTAATTGCATCCTGAATTATCGTCGACCAATGAACACAGAATCAGTGCGAAAACGAAACCCAGTAGCCCGATTATTTACAGCCATGACCTCGTGATGCGCAAAAAGCAGCCGATCCTATCCCAAAGGCGTATCCCGGAACGAGCGTGCGACCAATGAGACATACTGAAGGAACATGGCACAAGCAGCCAATCAGAGGCCTCGAAATGAATTTCAAACATCTGCTTTTAGGGGCGAAGCTCCTTAGGGCGTGGGCTGTGCGTCCCCTGTAGCCTGTATGTAGCCACCTCTAGTTTAGTTCTTGCAGTGTTCACTAGATGGCGGTACCGTCTCCTGTATGTAGCCACCTCTCGTTTAGTTCTTGTAGTGTTTACTAGATGGTGGTACTTGTAGCTGGTGATAAAAAGATGCAAGATGTTATAAACTAGAAAGCAGTACTTGTAGTAGATAAAAGACGTGAGATCTTATAAAATAGGAATGATGTCACATATGGCGCGTGTCATTGGTAGAAGGCAATCGTTCAATTTAGTGCGGCGACGTACGCTAGGGGGAGCGTTGTAATAAAATCCGTTCGCTGTTGGCGCGCGCTCGGAGTCGCCGGATGGACAATGCTGCACAGTGGCGAGCGCGTAAGGCGGCGGCAGCGCGCGCTCGCAAACGAAATCCCGATGTGCGAGCCCGCGAGATAGAAACACGCTGTGAAGCTCCGCGACGCCACCGCCTAGATCCTGCCGTACGAGAGCGGGAGGCCAAAGCGGCATGGCATACGCACACAGCGGTTCTCACGCCTTTAAATAATGATCTTCTGGGTAATTTAGACAGAAGACTCACGGTTTACCATTGATTCTCTTCAGAGCTTCGCCCACTCATCATAATTCACCCCGTGGATATGCTGTGATTTTTTTTGAACACAAAATGCTCTTTACGAAATACTTTTACGCATAGGTGTATGAAAGGTTCCCCTTCAGTGGGAGGGGGAGGGGGGGGACAAGGTTTATCTCAGCACCCCCTCGTTATTATGTTAATATTTAGGGCAGGTTATGCCCCCCTCTTCCTATCAAAACGTCCCCTCCCGATTAATTCATTGCATGGGGGCTGACTTTAAGCACCCCACTTATGTGACTAGGGTGGGTGCAGCAACCCCTTTTGTGCACGCACCTATGTTTTTACAATGTGCCCAAAATGGTGATGGCTTCTGTGCCATTGCGAATCTATACATCATCAAAAAATATACCTTTTGTTGTTTTGTTTTTCTAGTTTCGCAATAATTTTCACCACCTCGACAGGCATAAATAACTTTTACAGCCCTATTACGCAGTTTTAAGTGAACATATTTTGGAATTAGAAAAAGAGCTACAGAAACTGACAATTTGATTTGCAAAAAAATCTAACTTTTTATGCCACATTAAAAAAACATATATGACTAGTAATTTTCTCTGGTTATAACAGACCCATTCAGTGTTTCCATAAAGAGCCTGTTGTAACAGTGCTTGGATTTTACATACTCTTTTTACAACAGACCGAATTCTCTTGATTGATTGATATGTGAGGTTTAACGTCCCAAAACCACAGTATGATTGATTGATTGATTAATATGTGGGGTTTAACGTCCCAAAACCACCATATGATTATGAGAGATGCCGTAATGGAGGGCTCCGGAAATTTCGACCACCTGGGGTTCTTTAACGTGTGCCCAAATCTGAGCACACGGGCCTACAACATTTCCACCTCCATCGAAAATGCAGCCGCCACAACCAGGATTCGATCCCGCGACCTGCAAGTCAGCAGCCGAGTACCTTAGCCACTAGACCACTGCAGCAGGGTCAAAGTCAAGATCACTATGGAGGTCTGTTGTAATGAGGTTATACTGTATGTCCGAAAATTTGCTATAAACATATATTTGTAGCACTGTGTCTATGACAGAGCTATTTTCACCAGTTAGTCATTATATCCGGGTTTGAGTGCAGTCACTTTGCAAAGAACCACTGTCTATTCAAAATTGCATCATCATTCCAAGTGATAGTTTTGTCTGAAGTTTTTAGTAGTGCTAATATTTTATAATTGCAGTATTAGAACTTGATGTTGACCATAATTCAGCTACTTGACAAAAGCCAATCTTTTGGAACAGGTTGGTGTAGCTCTAGGGTTTGCCACAAAGTGGCACAGACTAGCTCACTGCAAAACTAATACAACTACCAGCCATGACGCTTTGTACAGACAAGCCACATGCAGCATTTTGTATAGGTTGCGCCCATCCAGAGTTTTCAAGGCAAGTACTGACCACTTGCAGGGGTAGAGAAGTCCTGGCCCTTGGACCTGCGGCTGCGCGGAGGCTTCTCGCGCAGTGGGGAGCCTTTGGCAGCCGCAGCTGTCGAGTTGGGTGGCGACGGTGGTGCTTCTGCTGTCATCTCCACCTTTTGCTGCTGCTGCTCCTGCAGGTGCTTCAGCTCAATTTCATCCTGAAAGGCGGTTGCAATGCACGCATGAGAATTTTTTTTTTTCAAATCAAATCAAATCAAGTTTTATTATTTCATAATAACATTGACAAAAAAAGAATATACAGAAGGAGGTCCTGTAGTATACATTAAAATAGGACCTCCTATGAAATGTAAACATAAGTATTTGATTGGCATCAGCAGTGCAAAAATAAAAAAATACAAGGTTAAAAAAATGCAGATGCAAATAAATAACGATGCTCTCATCGACTATATACGAATAGAAATATAAACTGTAAAATATATTTATATATATCTATATGGATAGTATGACATGCAAAGCAAAAAAAAATAAGAGATTGAAAAGAGAATGACATAGCGAGGGAGAAACCGGTTAAGCAGAAAAGTGAGTGTCGCATAACAAAAACTTTTTCAATTATTGGCAAAAGTTATGATTTTTTAATTTTTATTAAAAATGGCAGTGTATTCCATAATGATATGGCTGCAAAATGATTGGTCTATTTGCCATAATTAGTTTGTACTTTAGGCAGAATGAAGTGGTTATGCTGCGCAAAACGAGTTGGGTTAGTATTTAGTAAAGATGATGAATGAATTGATGATAATAATAAATATTTATTGATTATTTGGAAAAGAATAGTGGCAAGATTGAATTTTACAAGAACGGCAACATCGAGAATTTTATTTCCTTGTAGCAACTGTTTAGCATTGTGGGTGAGTGAACTAAACGTGATTAATCAAACAGCCTGATTCTGAATGATTTGTAGTGGTTTTATGTGAGTCGTGTTCGCGTTACCCCATGAGGTTGTGCAGTAATCGATGTGTGAGGGCACAAAACGCGAAATAAAGTTAGAGCAAGACAGGAGGTGAAAAAAATTAATGTGCTCTGATGAGGATGAGTATTTCGTGAGATAACTTCTTTTTAAGATTTGTGACATGGTTTTGAAATTTCAAATGATGGTCAATATTTTTGCCTAAGTAAACACATTCTTCACTGATTGATATGTGGGGTTTAACATCCCAAAACCACTACATGATTATGACAGACGCAGTAGTGCAGGGCTCCGAAAATTCCGACCACCTGGGGTTCTTTAACGTGCACCCAAATCAGAGCCTACAACATTTCCGCCTGCATCGGAAATCAGCTGCCGCAGCCGGGATTCGATCCCGCGAACTGCGGGTCAGTAGCCGAGTACCTTAGCCACTATACCACTGCGGCGGGGCACACATTCTTCACTTGCCGGTAATGCGTGGTTATCAATAAAAATGGTCCCGATGCACAGTGGTGATTTATTTTGTGATAAGAACACAAGAAATTTAGTGTTCGAGGGATTAATAGTAAGTATACTGGTTTCACATCAATCTAACAAGTTGTGAAGGTCACTGTTAAGCTGGGTTACTACTACAGATAGATCTTCATTAGAATTAATATTTGTAGTGTCATCAGCATATATATGCACTTGCAGAAGGTAAGACATTCAGGCAGGTCAATAATATAAATTAAAGATAGTAAGGGACCCAAAATTGATCTCTGCGGTACAGCCAGATTAGTAATTTGAGGTTTAAAATAAGCATTGCATATATTGATAACTTGATACCTGTCTCGTAAGTAGTCGTGTAGCAGAAGTAAAGGAGGACCACTTATGCCAATACAGTCGAGTTTCAAGGTACACCCACTGGTGCATGAAGCCAGTGGGTGGACCTTGGAACACAGAAGGAGGCAAAAGACAACGAATGAGTGTTAACTACACTCAAGTTTCAATATATTCAACACAAATATACAGTTAAACCCACTTATAAGAATCCCTGATATAACGATTTATCATTTATAACGACCGCATTTCGGTGCCTTTATGATTTTTCTATGCTACCCATTGAAAATGCATTCACATATACAGCTGAACCCCTTTAAAAATGCATGTTCTGGGCGGTAAAAACGTGGCACATACAATGTGAAAAAAAAGCAAAATTATAACAGGCATTCTAACGCACATGAATTGCACTTGCGAGTGCATGCCTGTTTCATTATTGCCCCATTATACGGTTTTGGTTTATACTACCTTGTGCAAATGATGCCAAATGACCAAGAACTATAGAGATAATGTCAGAAACTTCCGATGCGATTACGCACACAACACCAACATTACAGTTTCTTATAGGACACATGTATAAATAGCGACACGCTTCACCAATTGTCAGTTGATCGACGGCCTCTGCTCAGTTCATCACAATCACTAGGAGTGTGTGTAGCGGTAATCTGATTTTTCGTTTGCCATCCACAAGTTCAGCCAAATAAAGTTTCATCTAAGAAAAAGCACTGCTTCAGGAAACATCACAAAAAACTGTGCCCATTTAGACAACGCTGAGGAACTATGCAATGAACGTGATAGGAAAGCACATTACAGTTCCAGCCCTCTCCAGCGCCATCACTTCCATGGGTACCAAAAAAC
This sequence comes from Rhipicephalus microplus, assembly GCF_043290135.1. Taxonomy (NCBI): domain Eukaryota; kingdom Metazoa; phylum Arthropoda; class Arachnida; order Ixodida; family Ixodidae; genus Rhipicephalus; species Rhipicephalus microplus. The sequence goes on along the minus strand of NC_134705.1, from coordinate 13,453,972 downwards.
CTACAGACTTTGGAAGTGTCATAAAGGGCGATCAGCAGCTGCTTGTTAACCGTCAGATTTAAACGTAAACATTTTGACAGCAATCTGTCTGGCTGGGTAGAAAAGTTTAGAAAATTGAAATTGCTCCAGCCACAGTTCAAAAAGAGCCCGACGTTTCGGGACCGACTCGGTCCCTTCCTCAGGGGGTGACTGTCTTGGTCATGGAAGTGTCGTCGCGTCGTGTTCTCTCACCACGGCTCCGGCTTTCCCTTTCCACCACGTTTCGGAGACCGTGAACGTACACCGAAGGCATTGTTCCCAGCGAGCGGTTCACGTTGGCAGGCGTATGCTGAATGTGCCAAGACTCGAGCAAGAGCCTCTTTCCCAAATTCCGTTCTGTTTCAATAACAGAAGCGCCGTCTAAGTCAATTTTATGGTCGTGCTTCTCGCAGTGCTCCGCCAGAGCGGAAGTGCACCGTAGCGCTCTGGCGGAGCACTGCGAGAAGCACGACCATAAAATTGACTTAGACGGCGCTTCTGTTATTGAAACAGAACGGAATTTGGGAAAGAGGCTCTTGCTCGAGTCTTGGCACATTCAGCATACGCCTGCCAACGTGAACCGCTCGCTGGGAACAATGCCTTCGGTGTACGTTCACGGTCTCCGAAACGTGGTGGAAAGGGAAAGCCGGAGCCGTGGTGAGAGAACACGACGCGACGACACTTCCATGACCAAGACAGTCACCCCCTGAGGAAGGGACCGAGTCGGTCCCGAAACGTCGGGCTCTTTTTGAACTGTGGCTGGAGCAATTTCAATTTTCTAAACCGTCAGATTTGTACATACATCCTTATCACAGTCATCTGCAGATATCTGCTTGGCTGTGTGTGCTTAAGCCATGTGGACAGCAGCACCAGCGTGATTGGTTCCTGGTGGCAATAACATGCATCAGGGGAACGGTGCGAGTTCACTGCGTAACGGGGTTTATTCCTTTGAGGGCCTTTTTGGCGCACCTGTATGGCATTTCCTGTATCTTTAAAGTGCACACCTTTTTTTACCATTTCTCTTGCTTGGCATGTGCTACCACACTTTAGGAACATGTGGAATTTTTTCATGTACAAACGTCTCTTAGCTGTATATTTTTCTTTTGCTTCGCAAAGCAATGCCAGCTACGTTTGTCCATCCAAGCACACCTGCACTGCATCTAATTTGAAATGCATGCCTTCATTGATTTTTCTTGCTTTTATGTGCCATGCTTAGGGATTACGTCGAATTCCTTTTACTTAATATTCCTCTGTTGTTTTAGATCTGAAAAACACTGTTATTGTTGCACACTTTTCCTCGTGCTTCTAGGAGTATAGTGCCATGTTGCTTGCAGCTATATTAAGACCCATGATTGCTGCGATAAATGGGACAGGCAACGATGATGTCCAGACTTCCCCAGTCTAAAAGCTTTAAACTCTTTCGATTGAGCAGAAAGAGGCAACGACAGAACAACATGCTGGCAACTGAAATGCTGTGCTTGATCTTCAGCCACAGTTGCAAGGTAAATATCGCCCCAGTAAGCACGTAGGCATTTTTTTTTTCCTTGCATGCTTAATTTTTGAGGCTGAACAATTTCAAACTGTGTGCACCTATCAATCTTAATCCAGCTCAATGAATCTGCTTGTCATGTGAAGAAGAAAACGCATCATTGGCAAGCAACATCGCCACCGCTTGAGTACTGAGTTCTGGACTTCTCTCGCTCGCCTCGTGCTAATCGTCACCGGCATCTGCTTGACCGTTGTCTGTCCCGACCATGTTTTCATCGTAGAGCCACCATCGCAACACACGCCAATAAACCCTTTTCAATTGGTGGAGGGTGCTGACATTCCCCGTCGCCTCAACCTGGGTGCTGCCATTCGCCGTCGCCTAAACCTGGAGCTGCGCAACCGAATGCTACCTCCCATCATGGCCACCAAGAACGCGCAACCTGGCTCTTCCACTCCATCCTCCAGCAACCCCGGCGTTCTTCGCCTGCGAGAGCCCAAGGTCTTTAGCAGAGGTGATGAGACCGACGTGGAAGACTGGTTCACTAACTACAAACTGGTGAGCGCAAACATCAAGTGGGATGACAAGGACAAGTTGACTAACGTCTTCTTTTACCTCGCTGACATGACCGAAAGGTGGAAATGTGGTATAACAACTTGCAGACGTTTTTGGCCGACCCGCTGCCCGCAAGTCCAGAGCCGAACAACGCTTGCGGACTCGCACACAGAAGCCATCGGAACCGTTCACCAGTTACATTGAAGACATTATTGGTCTTAGCAACCGCGTGAACATCGCCATGCCCGAGTTGGAGAAGATTCAGCACATCCTCAAAGGGATAAATGACGGCGCAGTTCAGATGCTCCTGGCCCGTAATCCTGCCACCGTTACGGAACTTGTCACTTTATGTCAAAGTTTCGACGAGTTGAGGAAGCAGCGCGTCCTGACTCTGCCATTTTCCTCACACGCTGACTCATTGTCCAGTCTTACTTCTATTCCCGATCATTCACCAACCCTGCAAGAGATTAAAGACTTTGTGCGTAAAGAAGTAGCTCGGCAACTGTCGATTCCCTTCACGCAGCAACCGCCGTCCTCTCGCCTGCCCTCACCCCTTCGCGACGTTATTGTAGAAGAGGTAGCTCAGGCTGTTTCCGTCGCTGCCCACCAGCAGCCTGTGGCCATGCCTGTTCCCCATGCGCCGGCTATGCAGCCTGTGACGGCGCCTCTTACGTATGCCCAGGTGGTACGCAGCAGACCCCGCCAGCAGCATTTGCCACCCATGTCATCACTTGCTCCCCTCTCTGTCCCTCTTTCGACACCTTGGGCCGCACCGCGAGTTGGCCATTCCTGGCGCACTCCTGACAACTGACTGATCTGCTACGCCTCCGGTACTCAGGGACACGTGGCACGATATTGTCGCCGTCGCTTCCAACCACTCCACTGCACTACTCAGCTGTTACCGTATGACCCACGGCCCATGCACCTACCTATCACCTATCCCTCACCGCAGTATGACTACACTAACCTTCCCCACTCTCCGTCACCCCAGCCTCCACCTCAGACTCACTCTCCCCACTCCCCGTCTCCTCGCAGGCGATCACTGTTCCCAATGCGTCCCAGACCCGTTTCCTTCAACCGGAAAAACAAAGCCGCAATTCCAGAGGCAAAAACTGCGCCATCGTTTAAATGCCCAAGTCCTCGCACTTCACCTGCTAACGTCGTCGCCATATCTGTCGATAGTGTTTCTACCTTTGCCCTCGTCGACACAGGTGTTGCCGTTTCTGTTATAGCCGCCCAGCTCTGCCGCTCCCTATGCAAAGTGACCGCGCCGTTCTCTAGACTATCACTTCGTACGGCTAGCGCACAACTAGTTCGACCTGTCGGCACCTGTAGGGCCCGCACACTCATCCAAGGCTCTATGTACGTTGTCGAGTTCATCGTCCTTTCGGTGTGCTAGCATGACGCTATCTTCGGGTGCGACTTTTTGTCACATCATCGTTCCGTCATCGACTGCGCACGCACTGAAGTTCAATTTTCACACATGTGTAACGAACCTTTGCACGAAACTCTTGAGCTGTCGCCAAAACTCGTCGAGCGCCAGGACACTGAAGTTCCGCCAGCCTCTTTTGCCGTTGCCCCTGTTTGCTGCGATGACCATAACAATGCTACGGTAATGTTTACACCTTCCGACATTTTCGTGCGCCGCAGAGCCCCTTCCTTGCCTTTCGCTACACTTGAAGTCACTGCTGGCCGAAGCAATATTTTCATCCACAACCCTCTTTCTGCTCCGCTTACGCTACTTGCCGGTGAATGAATCGGTCGAGTTGAGTACCTTGATCCTTCTTTATTCCTTAACATGCCAGACGAATCATGCAGTAGCACCTCAACTGAACTTTATGGCCTTTCCCCACTGAACTGCTCGTCGAGTGACATCTTCTCGAGTTGCATCGTCGACACCTTAAGTGCTTAAGAACGCGCAGAGCTTCTTAATCGCCTCCAGCACTTCACGAATTCATTCGACGTTTCTCAGCGACAATTGGGTCACACTTCCGCAGTGCACCACTACATTGACACCGGTTCGCACCAGCCATTGCGTCAAAGATCGTACTGTGTCTCTACTGCAGAACGTCACGTCATCATTGACCGGGTCGAGAGATGCTATGCCGTCACGTTATTCAACCATCGCACAGTCCTTGGGCATCTCCTGTCATTCTAGTTCGAAAGAATGGATCGATTAGATTTTGCGGCGGCTACCAGCGATTAAAGAAGGCTTTGCGGAAAGACGTCTATCCATTACCGCGCATCGACGCCGCTGCCCTTGACAGCCTCCAAGAAGCCGAATTCTTCTCCTCCTTAGACTTACGATCTGGTAACTGGCAGGTTCCTATGGCAGAAGCTGATCGCCACAAAACTGCGTTCATTACACCAGATGCCCTGTACGAATTTACCGTAATGCCTTTTGGGCTTTGTAATGCTCCTGCCACGTTTGAACGATTCATAGACAACACAATGCGTGGACTGAAGTGGTCTGTGTGTGTATGCTACTTCGACAACATTGTCGTTTTCTCTCCTAATTTTCCTACACATCTGCTTCGGCTCCTACTGGTTCTGATGTGTTTAACCGATGCTGGGCTCCAACTGAACCATAAAAAGTACCGCTTTGCCGCGCGAAAGCTGTCCATCTTGGGGCACATCGTGTCCAAACATGGTGTTCTACGTGACCCTGCAAAACTTCAAGCAGTCACTGAGTTCCCGAAACCTACTACACTGATAGAATTACGCAGTTTCGTGGGACCATGCTCGTACTTCCGGTGTTTCGTTCGAAATTTCGCGTCAATCATGTGACCACTAACCAACCTCCTACGCGGTGATGCAGACCTTTCATCCTGGTCTCCTGACTGTGACGTCGCGTTTGCCTAGCTCCGTAGTCTGCTAACATCTCCTCCCATTCTTCGGCATTTCGACCCAACAGCTGCAACAGAAGTTCACACAGACGCTAGCGGAGTTGGTCTTGGCGCTGTCCTCGCCCAACGCAAGCCGGGCTATTCAATTGGGTTCGGGTTTAGGTTTGGGTTTATTTCCAACACAAAAAGTTGGGGGTTCCCCAGGCAAAAAAGCTGTTGAGAAACAGCTTGAAGGAACCTGGGGGACCGTACAGGCAGCAACGAATAAAAAGTATAACTAATACGACATGATACAACTTATACAACTTGACAAGATATAATAGCATCGGTACATAGCAAAGTAAATATAAGGAGGTACAACAAAAATGCACAGATACAGCGAAATGAATGTAACAGGGAAATGCATCAGAAATTAAAATGCACCCATATAACTAGGATAACTGCACATACCGAAGATGCAAACGTTTGAACGTATAAAAAATGCAATTCAAGAACAGTGGTGCAGTGACAGTTAATGAGGTTATGCTGTAACAGTAGCACAGTCATTTAATAGGAAAAGTCTTATTTGTTTTTTAAATCTATGGAATGGGATATCAAAATTTATTTGTAAAGATACACGATTTATTAGTGCAGGTATCTGATAAGTGAGGGCTGACCTTCCGTAGTTCGTACGTGTTCTTGGTATTGGTGTCTGTGTATTACGTAGTGGATAACGTCTTGATGTTGCATGTGCCATGTCTATCAGATCATGTTTCTGTATGTGCAGGAGGAGTTATTGATAAGTGAGGGCTGACCTTCCGTAGTTCGTACGTGTTCTTGGTATTGGTGTCTGTGTATTACGTAGTGGATAACGTCTTGATGTTGCATGTGCCATGTCTATCAGATCATGTTTCTGTATGTGCAGGAGGAGTTTATAATCGTATGATTTGGTTGCTTTAAGCAAATTATACTTAACAAATAAAGGATTTGTGGGTAAGTCTTTTGGCTCACCAAAATAGTTCTCGAAAAGTCTGAGCACCTTCTTTTGCATTGTTTCCACTTTGTAGTAATTAGTAGTTTTTGTGGTACCCCAAACAAATGTGCAATAAGATAAGCCGGAGTAGAAATGCGCGTAATTTATCGCCTTTTTTAGATGTAAAGGAATTAAATGGGATAGTTTAAATATTATACCGACGGCTCTGCTTAGCTCTGAAGTGAGTTTATTGAAGTGTGTATTCCACGACATGCTTTCTTCAAACCATACGGCTGAAAATTTCTGACATTTTATGCGCTCTAAGACGGTGCCCTGATACGTTAGCGTAAGCTCCGTGTCACAGGGCTTATTAACGGGCTTAAAGAAGATGTAATTACATTTCTTTTTATTTAGGGATAGTTTATTAGCATGAAGCCAACCATCCAATTGAACAAGATATTCGTTTATCACTCTATGAAGCTGAGTGTGTGCGGTGAAAAAAAAGACGGTGTCGTCAGCGTACATTACTAACTTGGGAAAGTTAGGAATATTAAATAAGTCATTAACGCACAATATAAATAACAAGGGTCCCAGAAGCGACCCCTGGGGCACTCCTTGTTTTATCATGGTTGTAGGGGAGGTAACATCTCCAATTTTGACACACTGCTTTCTGCAAGAAAGATAATTCTTTAAAGATCTAGGGCGATGCCGCGAATGCCATAGTCATTTATTAAGTTTCGGTAGCAGAATGCGGTGATTAATGCAATCGAATGCTTTCCTTAGATCAATGAAAAGACCTACACTGTAGAGTTTGTTTTCAATGTCCTGTAGTATTTTATCTTTTACATGTAACAAAGCTAGCTCAGTGCTTTTCTTTTTATGGAAACCGTATTGTGCATCGTTTATGATTTGGTGCTTATTTATGAAATTAACAAGACACGTGTTGATGACATTTTCAAATACTTTAGATAACACAGGTAGCACGGAAATGGGCACGGCACGTGTTGATGACATTTTCAAATACTTTAGATAACACAGGTAGCACCGAAATGGGCACGGTGCCACCTGTGTAGTGGGCACGGCCGACCATCGACGAACATGTGGCTCAAACCGTTTTGCTACCTCGTGCAGGTCCTTGTTCATGGTCTGTCCGGATCAACGTTTCTGCAACTACCGAAGGCTAAAGCAATGAACCAGGCATATCTGCCTGACTTCGCCACGTGCACTTGGTTTCCAACTACGTCACTGTTGTCGCGACACTGCTGGTTCGACGCCTCACCTTCACTGTTTTGAAATGCGCCACTCGTGCCGCCACTTATGTTCCCCGTGACGTCGACGCACCAGTTAAAAAGACACCAGCTCCAGACCTACGCCTTTTGTGGGCACGGCAGACCATCGACGAACATGTGGCTCAAACCGTTTTGCTACCTCGTGCAGGTTAGTAACTGCTATAGCACCATTACGAGTGATTGTCGCGGTCTTTTGGTCTTGCCGTGCCCCCAACGCTGTGCTTTTATTGCTTATGATGTATACTGTGTATGTTTGTTGCTGTTGTGCGGTGACGTCGAGTCAAATCCCGGCCCCACTAACAGAGGTGGTGCTTCTGTCGAGTCGATGTTGAGGGAGCTGCTGTCTGGCCAGAAAAAGTTGACAGCGGATGTAACTGCACTCAGAGAACAACAGAATAACATTGAAAAAGTTATAGCTGATTGGGGAGCCAGATTCGTCGAATTGGAAAGACGAGCCTCACGCGTTGATCACCTTGAACGTACTGTAAAATTGCTAGAAGCGAAGTTGACTGATCTCGAGAATAGGAGCAGGCGATCCAATTTAGTAGTGCTTGGGATCCCTGAGGATATGGGTGAAACTGAAGCTATCCTTAAAAATAAGGTTCTTGAAGAAGTTTTCTCCAAGAAGCTTTCGGTTAATTGTAAATCTGTCGGCCGAATTCATCGCCTCGGTAACGCGGGTTGTGGAAGACCAGTCATCATTTACTTCCAGGATGTCACTGAAAAACAGCATATCTTAAAAAATGCTCATAAACTAAAGGGTACTCGAATATCAGTTCAGAACGATTATTCGTTCAATACACTAAGGAAACGTAAACTGCTGTGGGATAGCGCTAGAACTGATAGAGAGCAAGGCAAGAAAGTTAGCCTGCGTAACGATAAGCTGCGCATTAACAATGAACTTTTCACATGGGATGAAAGCAACAACTTGAGGGTCAAAATCGACGGTCGTCAAAACAGTACCAGAAATACTTGACTTTCCTCAGTGGAGGCCTCCTCTGAAATTAAAGAACTTCGAGTTTTCAACAATTATGCCCGTAGTGTTGTTAATAAATCAGAAAGCCTCGAGGCTACTATTTTAAGTTACAACCCTCATGTAGTTGTCATAACGAAAACTTGGCTGCATGATAATATTGAAGATGCAGTTGTGTTTCCTCCGTCGTACAGGGCGTATCGCCGTGACCGAAGTACTGGGGGGGCGGGGGGGCTGTTTTGTTAAAAAACACTATAGCCGCTACCCCATTACGACAGGCTGATAACTTAGAAACCGTGTCACTAAAGTTTTCTTGCTGGGATAAATCATTCTTACTTTTTGCCACTTATCGAGCACCTGACTCTCCCCCCGAATTCTTTCGCGATCTTTTTACGCACATGGCGTCTTTCGCAAACGATAAGGTTCTTCTTATAGGTGATTTTAATCTGCCAGATGTCGATTGGGAAAACGGGTTTTTTTTGCACCGCGAATAATTCACATTTACAATATTTGCATGACATCATCCTATCTCACAATCTGAATCAGATAGTTAAACAGCCAACGCGCACCTGTGGTATGTCAGCATCCATACTGGACCTTGTGTTTATTAGTGGTTCATTAGAAAACTTTTCTATATCGGTTGATCCAGGAATTTCTGATCACAACCTAGTATACTGTTTTTTTTTCTTTGAAGGTACCTAACACCAGTAAATGTAAAACGATAATGGTTAAAGATTTCTCTCGTGCCAGAGATGAAAGTGTCTTGGATTATTTGGAACTATGCCTTGATAATTTTCGAAGCAACAGTACTACTGTACTTTGGGATGAGTTGAAACAAATTATTGCTTACTGTCTTAGCAACTTTATTCCCAACAAAACTAAAAAAGCATCGAAAACTACTCCTTGGATAACGAGAAAAATCTTGCACCTCAAAAGGAAAGTAAAGCGCCTAAGGCGACGGTGGGCCTCCCGTGTAATTATTCACTAAATGCAAGATAAATTAAACCTTGAAGTACAGCTAGCTAAGCGCTGGTATTTCCAGCACACGTTGCCAAACTTCATTCGCACGGCACCCCAAAACTTTTGGTCTTTTATAAGCAGGAAAACAAACTCTATTGACCAAATCGTTCACGAAGGTCTTGTCGTCGTCGATAAGCAATGTATCGCAGAGCGCTTTAATCATTATTTTCAAAGTGTATTTTCTAGTTCTAATACCATTGTAAACCCAAATCGCTTACCATGCGACTCGAACACTGATATTGTATCACAACCAGGTGTGGTATCAATGTTACTGAACCTTAAAATTAAATCATCTCCAGGACCAGACAACATACCGAATGCCTTTCTGCGCAGATATGCTGAAGCGTTAGCCCCCTTTTTGGTAATCATTTTTCGTTCCTCGTTGTCGTCAGCTATTCTTCCTGCAGATTGGCTAACTGCGCGTGTCGTTCCCATTCCGAAAAAGAGCGACGCAGCACAAGTAACCAATTATCGACCCATTTTATTAACGTCCACGTGCTGCAAATTAGTTGAACATATTATTGCTAAAGAAATATCAAAGTTTCTAAATGATAACAATATACTTTCTCCTCACCAGCATGGTTTTCGCAAAGGGTTATTGACTGTAACACAATTAACGACAATTATTCACCACTTTGCTAGTACACTTGACAAGGCCACCGTGGCAACACACCCCAATGAACTCCTTTTCAGTCCTTCCTACTTAGCAACCTACAAATAAAAAATAGAGGCTTGAATAAGGTTACAGTTTCCTTCCTTTAAATGATATTGTCACAATGCCAAAATGGAGTTCTAAACAAAAGAACGACCACAAACATGTATGACGTCATCCTCAAGCATCTTCTGTACTTGCTTCCAAATCTCCTCGCGTTCTTTCGGAGCTACACGGTAAAGATTCTGCCGAATCGGTCACGTGTTGTCTTCAGTAATGATGCGGTGCTTGGTCAATGATGTTAACTGAACCTTTGATGTACACGAAAAGCAGTCTTCAAATTGGTGTATCAGTTCAAGCAGGCACTTCCTATGAGAGAGCGGCAGCATGGAGCAGATGTTCACCGACAAAGTTGTCGAGGCAGGGGCAGTCGGGTGGTCCGGTTGCAAGGCGAAACAATCACCGGTTTGATCTAAACTGTTGTAGCAGGCGATTGCGGTGCCCTTCTGGGCTTGACGGCACTCGATGCTGAAGTTTGTGAGGAGCACATCTGCCTGTCCATCAACAAGTGCCAGGACGCCTCTCGCGATAAGGAATGCCTTGCATGAGCAAAAGAGCGACTATGCCAGCCACCGGACACCGACACAAGGCAGCAGGATCTTGGTGGGAGTATCACATTGTCCGCTATTCGCAAACGACCGTGTGGTTCGTCACCGCTGTTGTCAACGTACGGATGTGCGCAAAACGTCACCATAAATTCAGGGATGTTCATACCAGGGCCATGACCTTTAAGAAAATCCATGCCTGAAATTAGCTCTTTAAAGCAGTCTGACAACAGGACAAAAGTGACGACGAAGCTAAAATCCCTGATGCGAAGTCGAGCGGTGCATTTACTTGTGGGAGTCATCAGCTGACCACCAGCACTCTTTATGTGCGGCCCTGCCCACGGTGTCTTCACCTTTCTAAGGTGGTCGGCAAGCTCTTGTCGCATGATCGAGAAGTCAGCACAAGTGTCAACCAGCATTGTGACGTGATGTCCGTCAATGAAAACGCCTAGTTCGGCACATCACACTTTATCCGCATTACTATTCGTCATCGTATTCGCCATTATATCCGCTTGCGGTGGTAGGGGAAACTTTTCAGTGTCTAGACAATTGGCAACCTCGCCCCCGGAGGTCAAGGCAGTTTCCCCGACGCGGGCTAGGCGAATGGCTTCTGGTGATGTCCACGTAGCTCTCATGGTTCAGGGAAGTGTAATGCGCAGGTGATGAAGATTGCCAGCGAAGCGGTGGAGTCGCTTGGCCAGTCGACAGTTGATCAATGTCGTCGGCACGACAGTCTTCAATGTGGAAAGAAGCGCGACGAGAAAAGTTGCCAAGCATGAAATCACCATGACGGCAATAGCGGAAAATGTGACCTGGTCCTCGGCAGCGGAAGCAAATAGGTCGATGGTCAGCCATGCGCCGTAAGTCAGTTCGGCGAACTGGTGGTCGTCTCACAGAATCCCGCTGCCACCAAGGCACAGATGCGGGTTGAGGCTGGAAAGGTGTCGCCTCAAATGACAGCACAACAGACCACATCAGCACAGCTCGGATGAGGCTCAGGATATGGCTAAGGTGGTGTAAAGGCTTGCCTGAACTCCTGGCAGACGATTTCAGCAACAAACGCAACATGCAGTTGAGTAGAAGGAGCACAGAGGGCCAAAGTTCCTCATGCAGTATTTCCCTGATCATATGTCGCAGGGAACTTTCGCAGACGGTTGTGTTCTGAGCTGCAGCACTTACTGCCGTGTAGCTCGGCAGGTGGTCGAAGTGTCGGTATCGTTGTTGCAGTGTGCGCTCCATGACAGTAGCCTCTTTTGAATTCGTCAACTGTTGTGGGCGGATTTTGTATGAGGCCCGCGAATACTGGTTCCTTAACGCCCCGCATTAGGCGACGCACCTTCTTCGCCTCGGGCATCTCAGGGTCGGCTCCTCAAAACAGACGAATCATACACTTTGCGTACATGGCGGCTGTTTCGTTGGGTTTTTGCCCGCGGGCCTCAATCAGTTGCAGTGCGCGATCCCGTCGGTCTGAGTTCAAGAATGTGTCGAGAAGCTTTCGACGGAAATCTTTCCAAAATTAGAAAGTAGTGTCGCAGTTCTCGTACCACGTGCGAGTGCTATCCGTGCAAGCGCTGTCCAATGCGAAATATGCACGGCCAAGTTTCTGTTGTCCGTTCCAGTGATTAGATACAGTAACCAGTTTGAACTGTTCAAGCCAGTCCTCGACATATTCACACTCTTCCCCACGGAAAATCAGGAACACGGGGACGTTCAAGAGCTACCTGTGAGAGAAGAGCTGTCTGCGATGGGAGCATAACTGTGGATGTGGTAGAAGCTGCCATGCTAAAAAAAGAGGCAGAACAGGTGCGGACTCGGGACTTAGGCCAAGTAGGCACCATCTTAAGGGGCGCACCGGAGTCGTGACTAGGGCCTGAGGCTCTGGACTAAGTGAACAGGTCCGAGCAAGGCTATCTTGCACCAGGTTGCAGTCTCCAGCACCTTCAGCAGTGTCACGACATCAAAGCAGAGGTCTTGCCGCAGAGATCATGATACCAAAAACAGGTGGTTCTTTTGTTTAATAAAACGCGCTAGCAAATTCTTCCTCGTACTTTCTATAGTCCTTCATGGCACATGCATAACTATCATAAACTTTCTTGCCGCAAGCGGGTGACAAAATTACACTGCAAGTGCTCAAAATGCTTTTCATGCTGATCAGGAATCAAATGAGAAAACGCACAAAAAAACATTGCACCAGTCTTTTTTTTGTTTATGTGTAAGATGAAATAAAGTTTCGTGTAATTCACTGCTCAATTTCTTTTTCTTTTTTTTTTTGTCAAGTTTTTCTACTTTCTGGTTTTTTCATTTACTTCTGGTGGTCCCTTCAAGTGGTTTCTCTACTTGTAGAGCTTTAGAGTGCTTTAGAGGATGCCAGGCACCTTGCACGATTTTCTGAAGTTTTTGTACCGCTTAAGCTGATTGCACTGATGCAAACGTTTACTTTTCTTGTTTCAAGAGGCACCCAAGGTCTTAAGGGGGCAGACTGGTCTTTGGAACCAAAGAGTGAAAAAAGAAATTTCATTTTTTAAAATTGACATATTTGGTTTTTTGCAACCATTTTTCTATCTCTCTGCAAATTTTCACACACCACGAAGGGGTAATTTTTTTTGTAATGTCATTCTAACTGTCCAGATTCTTGATGCAGTTAGCATGCAAAACCTGCTAAAAAATCAGGAACCGACTTCGAAGCTACTTTGTAATTTGCCAGCACCTGTGTTAGAACCTCCGCCACGAATTTATGAGCACCTATATGAGGATTGGAAAACATGCGCACCGTGATTGTTGCTTTTTGAAGAAGCTGTGTGTTTTCAGTTTTTTTTTTTCATTTTTCTCAAAAAAAGTATAATTACTTTTGCAATGAAAACATGTGTGTGTGTAGAATGCAAGTATAGGAGCAGAATTCAGAGCGCAAGCCTTTTCAATTACTACTCATCAAGATTTTAACACAATTCTAACTGCTTTTGAGAATGGATAGTTCGTTTTGCTGTAAAATAACCAAGGCAAAAAAACAAAAACCCTCGCATACTTTCAAACTATAGCCATGAGTCTACGTTGGCTTATCTTAAATAGCACTTCTAATTAATCACTGTTTTTTATAACAGCCTTAAACAATAAGGGGTGAACTTAAGTTATCTCAGGAACAAGATGAGTTACCGAAAATTTATTTAAATATTTGAATTCAGCAGAAAAAAAACTTCATAATCCTGTGCAGCTTGATCAAGATCACTAAAGAAATAAACAAAAAAATGTCTAAGACCATAACCGAGTGTAGGAACAGCGCAACCTAGAAGTAGTTACTTCGTAACTACGAAAGCGAAAAAACAAGGACAGAAAAGAGCGCTGACTTTCAACAAAGATTTAATATCGGAGTGGTGTACATATATAGGCGAAAAAAAAAAAAGAAAATTGGGCATGCGTAGAAGGGTGCAGGAACAACCACTGCAATACAATGTCAGCAAAACTCTTCTCTCTTGATAAATGAGCTGAAAACAAATACACATGTAGCTTAAAAAAGATCTATATACGCAATCTATTTTTGCAACAATGCAACCGATGGGCAACTTACACATTTACCGTCAAACTTATTCATTTGATAAGCTTCAATTATCTCACGCGTGGCCTGCCAGTTGTGCTTACTTAATATCTCGCAACGCTCAAAAGCTGGCACGCAGCCGCAGTTTCGGCAGTGGATTCCGAGGTGTCCTTGAACTACATTGTGCACATTATTATTGTGCTCTCTTAAACGATCATTGAGGCATCTACCGGTTTGCCCTATGTATACCATTCCGCACAATAGCGGAATAAGACAAACGACACAGAGAACACAGGGTACAAAGTGCGTTCTGTGTTTCACAGTGCATCTTCCTCTAATAGCAGCTGGATTATTCACCTGCTTACAAGGCTTTGCAAGCTTTTCTGGGGCGGAAAATACAACAGTGACACCAGCGCGTTTAACTATTTTTTTCAGACGATGCGACACGTTATGCAGATAAAGAACTGCAACACAACTTATGGAAACTGACGCGTTTTGAGGCTGAGATCGCCCTCCTTGATTTATAATTTGCTTTAAAAGTTTTTCCGCAACAGCAGAAATCAGGGTGCTCGAGCAACCAGTGCTTAAGAGGCGCTCTACCTGTGCTTTAAAACTGCATTGCATTGAGTGCGGGTATGACCTCTTAAGAGCGTTTACCAGGCAAACAATAATGACACCACTTTTCACCAATTTTGAACGAGCTGAGTGGAAAGGTAAAAGGCATTTACCACTTCTCGGTGAAAACAGCCAGCACAAATGATTGCTTCTAAGACACAGAGTGTTAGGTCTAAGAACTTAATCGAATTCCCAGATGGTAGCTCATGTGTAAGTTCAAGAGGATACAAGTGCTTCTTAAACAAATCTAGAAGACTAACGACAACTTTAAAACCAGTACCCAAACAATCAACAAATACAATGAAATCTTCAACAAACCTACAGACCTTCACAACATGAGACAAGTCAAGATCTTTTTGAATGTGGCGATCCATATGCGCGAGAAAGATGTCACTCAAGACTGGTGCATTTTTCGCCCCTGAAAAGCTTGCAAAGTTTTGTAAGCTGGTGAATAATCCACTTGCTTATTAGAGGAAGATGCACTGTGAAACACAGAACGTGCTTTGTACCTTGTGTTATTGGTGTCGTATTTCTTATTCCGCTATCGTGAAATGGTATACATAGGGCAAACCAGAAAGTGCCTGAATGACCGTTTAAGAGAACACAATAATAATGTGCACAATGTAGTTCAAGGACACCTTGGAATTTTCGAGCGTTGCGAGGTATTAAGCAAGCACAACTCTCAGGCCACGTGTGAGATAATTGAAGCTTATCAAATAATTAAGTATGATGGTAAATGAGTAAGTAGCCCATCGGTTGCATTGTTGATTGATTGATATCTGGGGTTTAACGTCCCAAAACCACCATATGATTATGAGAGACGCCGTAGTGGAGGGCTCCGGAAATTTCGACCACCTGGGGTTCTTTAACGTGCACCCAAATCTGAGCACACGGGCCTACACCATTTCCGCCTCCATCGGAAATGCAGCCGCCGCAGCCGGGATAAGGAAGCCATCTCAACCCACGAGATACGAGTAATGTTATATAACTCCTCCCAGTTGGCTCTGTCAAGTTTCCACCGAGGAGCCGGTGGTGGAAATTGCTCTTGTTTATGTGTTTTAAGGAGTATTGGGAAGTGGTCACTCCCATACGAGTTTTTAATCACTTCCCAGTTAAAATCAAGCAAAATTGATGGAGATATGCTAAGATCGATTGATGAATAAGATTTTTTCGCAAGGCTAGAAAACCTGGGTTCTTTTTTATACAGTAAACATGTTCCGGTGGAAAAGAAATTCTCAATGAAGCGGCCCTGCGCGTCGATGCGAGAGTTCCCTCGCAAGCTGCTGTGAGCATTAAAATCGCCGAGCACGACGTAAGGCTCAGGCAACACATAAATAAATGACTGAAATTCGTGTTTGTGTAGCTGGTAGTGTGGGGTATCTATATCGAGTATATTGTGATGAATTTGTTTCCAATAATAGCTCGAGCGACTACTGCTTCCAGTGCCATTCAGAGCGGAAAGTGTTGACATGGTAAGTTTTTGTCATGCATAATTGCAACACCACCAGATGATGCAAGAGCACCCTGGCGGTTTTTTCGAAAGATAACATATTGGCTGAGAAAATTTCTGTGTTTAGGGCTTAGATGTGTTTCCTGAGAATACAGCACCTTTGTTTGGACAGAATTTGCTAAAAAGTTTGCGTACGTCGTCAAGATTGCGTATGAGTCCTCCAGCATTCCATTGTAATATGGTGTTGAGTTTGATTGAGTGTGTGTGCTGTGCGTCACTAAAGGAAAGTGATTTATTTTACAGGGCCTTTGGCAGGTCCTGCAATTGAATTTTTTGTCTTTTTTGGAGCGGTCGAAGGGGTCTCTCCACTCCTTAGGCGCATCATGCGCCGATGGTCTAGCGGTGTCTATCCCCTCTGGAGAAGCGCCAAACAGTCGCGCGCATTGGGTTGGCTTCGCCACGGTGGACGAAGCCTTCGACCCCACTGGGCCAGAGGTCGAGGCGACCTCTTTAGTTTGTGTGGTGCCCAGGCTGCTGACAGGGTTCATAGAGGCCTTCGGTGGGGCCGTGTTCAGGGAGGACGGAACAGCCAAGGCTGCTTCTGCCGTGGGGTCTTGTGGTGTTGGCTTCGGCACGCTAGGTGCGGTCCGAGGCATCGCTGAAAACCATAGTAGTGGCGACCCCCTTTCGCACTACTTTGGCGTATGATGCGTTCCCTGCGAAATGCCGGAAAACATGCCGTCTGGCTTCCCGAAAGCTTATGTTCAGTTTGAACTTCGTAATTATTTTTTTCACCTCTTCCAGGCCACGCATGACCTGGAAAATGTGGGATGATCACCCTCACAGTTGGCACAGTGAACTTGTGAGTTACACTCATCGTTTGTAGAATGTCCCGTGGTGCCGCATTTTGCGCATCTGAACTGCCCCTCGACAGCTCTGAGTGCCATGACCAAAGCGCTGGCACTTGAAGTAGCGCCGCAAATTAGGAATGTATGGCCTCACTGGCAGTTTAAGATAGCCTGTTACAATTTCTGCGGGAAGTTTTGTCAATCCAAAAGTAAGTACAAATATGTTTCGTTGGGATTTCCTTGTTCTCTTTTCGCATTTTAATGCGCTGCACCTGGATGACGTTCTCGTCTTTCCAGCCTACCAAAAATTCCTCATCTGATAGTTCCGTAAGGTCCCCATCTGATATGACACCCTTTACAGTGTTCTGTGGGATGTAACGGTGATAGGGTGATCACCGAATGCTGTTAGTTTGTGTAGTGGCTCACGCTGTTCATAGTCTTTCAGTTCAAGAAGGAGGTCACCATTGGCGGTTTTGGGGGCTTTGTAGCTTGCACCCATGATTTTCATCAGACACTTTTACACTAGGAAAGGTGAAATGTTTTTAGTCTTCTTTTCTGTGCTGTCACAATGAACTATGTAATACTTGCGGAAGTTGTCTTTCTTTGTCGAGAGCAGTTCGGTGCGTCACCTCTTTGAGGAGGCAATCAGTTGTAGGCGATCCCATGAATAATGTTGTTTATTCAGCAGCTAGAAGATTTCATGAATAATGTTGTTTATTCAGTAGCCATGTCAGCCGTCCCCCACGAAGCCCAACTAGGGGACGCTACGAGACGCGACGGAAACGTGAGCGCCAGCCATACATGGCCATTATAACCAAACATAACTTCCCAAGGTTGAGCAACTACACAAGGTTAACACCCGCCACGTGGAAATTTGGAAGTAAACAGAAGAAAGAAGATGACAGGACAGATAAAAAGTGAGAGAAAGACATAGATTTAGAGAGAAAGGGACAGGAAAAGCCGACCGCCGATTTTCCCTGGGTGAGTCAGTCCAGGGGTGGCGTCTACATGAAGCCGAGGCCAAAGAGGTGTGTTTCCTCCGCAGGGAGGCCTCACAGATCCAATCACCCAGCATAGACTCAACCCCCAGGATCCCTTTTTACTCGAACCTTTCTGTTCCTGTGGTGTCGCTACGCACCAAACGCCTGCTTGCGCAGATGCCCCTGCAGGGAAATCAAACAATGTAATTCACGATTCACTTATGTGTTTAGTTTGTGTGATATCAGTTTAGTTTTGACTCTTACAAATAAGCTTGTAGAACAAGACTTGCAATGACATGTAATGGTTATTTCAAGTGATTTCACATGCCTGTCATTATACTAAACATTTAGAAGTGGAGTTTCAATCCGTGAGTGCCATATGTGAGCAATGGTTCTTAATGTCTGTTGTTGTGCACAGGTAGCAATATTCATCCGGTCGTCAAGGCTGAGAAAGTCGAATGAGACAAGTTTCCTGCAGTACAGTGGGTAGCTTCAAGATGTCAGCAGTAGAAATTGAGAGCTAGGCAGAACCAAAATGTAAGCAAGGTGCCTACAGCATAAGGACCGGGTCGGGGTTGCTGGGGAGCCACTTAGTCAATGCTTGGTGAAACACGGGAACTTTGCAATGCCATCACTGTGCTGAGTCTCATTTGAAACTTTACTGTGCTAGTTCACCTAACAGAAGAACGGTGTATAAGCAATGCATCTGCACCTGTGACATGTGTATGAGCAATGAATGCAGAACAGAGTTTATTAGCATGCTACCTCAATTAACATCTGCATGTATGAACAGCAGCGGTCTTATGCCCGTATTCAAACTTGCAGGGCATGGGCAGATGCACCAGCAAGGACACTGCTGGTTCAGCTTCTCTTCAATGAAAGAAATCAACATTAATTCATCCGGCAGAATGCTACCTGAGCATTGAACTATCCTGGTAAAGACGTTTGGCACATCCACTCATCCATTCTCAGGAAGACACAACTTCTGGTGACCACGACGTTTTAGATTGTAATGCTCCCCATAACCAACACCTTCATAGTAAGACCATAATAAAGGCTCTAGAAGTGCAAGACATTAATGTGACAGTCTGCTTATTATTGTAGAGGTCCTCACCGTAATGCCAAGAGAGTGCATGCATCCCCTGCTGATACATGCCATGACTTTTCGGGAGGATGGGATTTCCACTGGCTTGAACAACTTCTAGGATGCTGCTACTACCCATATAATGCACTTATCACTTTATATTAAGGTACAGGATGCCCATCCATTTAGTTGGACCAAGTAGCATTCTCACAATAAAACAAAGCCTCTATCAAGTTAATGATAATGTTAACCTGCACAAAGTTCTGGATATCACTGAAGGGAAAGTGTCAGCATTAGGGCTCACTGATGGTCTACTAAGTTATTGAATGAGGTTGCCAATGCATGAAAAACGTACTGCTGCCATGTGCCAGAACTGGGACTTGAATACAGGCAAACACTACAAAAGGAATCTAGAGAACAAAGAAGGGGAATTTCAGAGCCATGAGAAAACTGATGAGGAAATTCCAACAAGAGGAGCTCTGACTGTGTGTGAGAATGCAACCACCAGCATGCTGAAGTTCCCTGTGGTCAAAAAGTGGACTGCATTTGCACACCTGTGCAACGATTGTTGACAATACGTAACACCATGGCCAACCACAGTTAAGTGTGCTCCAGATTGAAACCCAAGGACAAGTTCGAGCACATCAATTCACAGATACTTTAGCCTGCAAATGTACAGGCACCATCCTTCCAGTATGAAAGTCTGCCGAAAGCTGGTCAGCAAATAAATGCCAGCGTTCAGAGAAACACATGCCCAAATAGTGTACTACATAGCCAGCACAGTGCACCTACAAGGCAATGCCTTGGCAGATGCAGCAAGCACAGACCACGAGCGAGCACAATGCAGCATCTCGTACATTCTTTTCCCATGCACCAGTGCTTCCTAACACTAACTGTTCTAGGCAAGCAAATGCTTTTTTTTTTTTTTCAAAGCTTTACTTTATACCAGTTTTTTTTTTTTTTTTCCAATTACAAATGCACAGAAAAATGCTTTTTCAAATTAGGTTCAGGTTTTTCTTTTTTTTGCTCGTCCCGATCCATGGCTGCAGAAATGGAGGTAGTAGAAAAGAAAATACCTACCATAATTACTCGAATCTAACGCGCACCTTTTTTCCGGTTAAGCGAGTTCATAAATCGCATGCGCGTTAGAATCAAGTAGGAACAAAAAAAATTACGGTCAATCTATTGCCATCGGCAAATCCAAAATGGCCGCCCCCTACGTGCGGCGGCATGGCGCGTCGGCCATTTGTGCCTGTGTGTTTCCCATGTGTGGCACTTCGTACGCGTGCTGAGGAGTTCGTCATCTAGTAGTGCATTAGCATCGACGGCGTGGAAGGGCCGACTCCAAGAACTCGAGTGCACCCGGTGCCGCTTTTAAAAGAAAAGTCATCGCGTGTGCAGAAACGGACGGAAATCGGGCCGCATCGCGGTCGTTCGGAGTTCCTGAAACGTGCATGCGGGACCGGCGGAAACAAAAGCAGGAAATTGTCCACAGCAAAGCTTCATGCAAAGGCTTCAGTGGACCACAGCAGGGTCGGTTTCCGCAAATTAAAGAGCTCCTCGGCGAGTATGTGCTTGAGCAGCGAGCGGCACAGCGGCCCGTGACGACAGAATTGCTCCAAGTGCGGGCTATGCAATTAGTCTTAGAAAACGGTCTAATGCGGAGCCAGTTTAAAGCAAGCAGGTGCTGGCTAACTAACTTTATGAAGAGGAAAGGCTTTTCCCTCCGAAGGGGAACATGCATATGCGAAAAGTTTTGCGGAGGAGTACGATGAAAAGCCTCGCAGTTTTCAGAGGTTCGTCCTAAACTTGTGGCGCAACAACGGCTACCTGCTTGGGCAAATCATAAATGCCGATCAGACGCCTCTTTACTTCGACATGCCTGGCACCACAACCGCCGAGAAGAAGGGGGCGAAGCAAGTTCGCGTGCTGACATCGGTCCACAGTAAAACTACAGTGACGGCGATGCTCTGTTACACATCAGATGGGCACAAGCTTCGCCCGTACCTCATATTTAAATAGAAGACGCTCCCGAAAGGAGTCATTTTTTTGAGTGGTGTGATCGTGCGGGCCAGCGAGAAAAATGGGTGCGCGTTGCAATCGATGTCTTACGTTTTTTTTTTTTTTTTTCGCGGTGGAAATCGGGTGCGCATTACAATCCAGGGCGCGGTAGAATTGAGTAAATACGGTACTCGTCACTACTTTAACACTACAAACTGGAGCGACGGGTGTACCCTCCACCCCATCCAAGACTAACCAATGAAGAGAGCGTGATTTTCAGACGCCTACAAAGCAATACTTACATACATGGCATATTAATGCACCGCCTCTACCCAAGGACATATGGCTACATGTGCCCACTCTGCAGTGTACCAGACACCCTGGCACACTTGCTTCTGGAATGCCAGTACCATGCTAACCGCGACGTGCAACTGGAGCGGGACCAAGCCCCAAGAATAAACGACGACCACCTAATGGAAACATGGGAGGCCAAGCTCGTCCTCAAGGACCTGGAAGACCAGGGACAACTTGTCACCAGGGCCAAGAGGGCAGTCGAAGCCAGAGGGTTCCTGGACTAGGGAACCCTACCACCTTAGGGTGACATCGGGCCTCGCTCAGAACACTGTTTTCTAAATAAACATTTATTTCTCTCTCTTCTCGTCTGGACTAGACTAGGATATCGAGGTGCATACGACACCTCTCACTACCTACACTAAATATATCATTTGTTATTATGTGAAGCAACAAACGCACTACAAACACTGCTGGCACCAATTGTTCTTTGCAAAGCTGTACCCATCACAATCAAACATACTTTTTTGGCAGTACGCATAGGTGTTACGCGTCATAAAGTTGGGGAGTCTGCTGCAAGACAACCTTTAATTTGTTACAATGCAAAGCGATATAAACCACGGCATCGCGCTCTTAGAGAAGCATTATGAGGTAACAGAAGCGCAATATAAGGAGAACACGGAAACAAAATCAGGTCACGAAATCAATAATTATATATATATATATATATATATATATATATATATATATAATTACACACACACACACAAAGTAAAACCTCATTATATCGAAGCGGGATATAATAAACTAATGAAAGTAACGATAAAATTGTAATTTCCCTTGAAATTCCCATAGACACCCATGTATTTATAACCTCGTTTTAAGGAAGCAAGAATTTCCTCACAATGAATATAACGAACTATCCTTCATCCATAATGAGCACTTATTGATCATTTTGGTATTCGTCAATTTAATATTTTATAGCGTGCGACAGTTTACGTCTCATCTTGGCTGCGGTAATTTCAAAACTCGCGTCTTGCGCTCTCCAGGAGCCACCTGCCAACATGCGTGTAGGAGCAAGTTTTCCTACCCCCTCCCTTTTATTTTTCAAGAACGCATGAACTCGCCCGCGTAAGAACTTGCGCGAGCGTGCGCGCCAGCCGGCCGCCCCTCTCTTGTAGAACTCATTGGCCCGCCCACGCAACTGACCTCCTGCTCCCCTTCTGCTCCCCGCTGGGGCTGCCCGGACCTCGCGCGCCGCCAGGGCGGCAGAGGGTGGCTTTCTTCCTTGCCATTCGCTATGGAAGAGCTACACCACCTTATCAGTTTCTGCCACTAGGCACGAGATAGACAACAGCAACGGTAAACGTAAGCGCAAAAATATAACAATCAAGCAGAAGTCGGCAATGTAGAAAGCCGTTGAGTCTGGCGTCAAGAAGAAAAAAAGTGGCCGAAGATTTCAACGATGTCGACAGTGGGTGCCGCGGGCGACCAGGCCCAGACGTCGTGGGACGCTTTCCTTGACGCCGGCGTTGTGCCTGACTGCAACACTTTCTGCATGTACGTCGGTGCTGATGCTGACATGGTGACAACCGAAAAGTTGTCAGATGCGGGAATTGTGCCCGTGGTGACGAGCGTGCATGACGACAGTGACTAATGTGTCGACACTTCGGAGCCTGATGTTGGTGAACCTGACGTACCAACATCGGCGCAAGCGCTGATTGCGACAGACTTGCTGTGCCGCTACTTTGGTGCTTACAATGAGAGCGAAGACGGACTCGAAATAGCTGCTGCATATGAAAAAGCAGTCATCCGCGTGAGGAAGAGTCGGCAAGAGTCTAAGGACTATTTTTCTTCAAAGTGATCTGCCAGCTGGTGTGCTAAATTCGGCGGAAATAAAGTGCACTGTTCTTTATTATTTTGCTATTGTGTGCCTTCCGAAGGCCGTTTTTCTCAGGACATCAGGCGGCTGTGATATTCCTTTGTGAGTACATTCTTCTTTGCAGGTTAATTGCCAGTAAAAATGAATATTGGCTATAACGAACTAATGGTCATACTGAAGTAATTATGACTCCCCCTTCGACTTTGCTATAATGAGGTTTGACTGTGTGTGTGCGTGTTTTATATATATATATATATAGGGATAAAAGACATGGGCAAGGTTTCGAAGAA
Organism: Rhipicephalus microplus; assembly: GCF_043290135.1. Taxonomy (NCBI): domain Eukaryota; kingdom Metazoa; phylum Arthropoda; class Arachnida; order Ixodida; family Ixodidae; genus Rhipicephalus; species Rhipicephalus microplus. The sequence goes on along the minus strand of NC_134705.1, from coordinate 13,430,606 downwards.
GGTATACTCTGCGCGGCAACCAAACGTAATCAAACAAGCTACTGGGCCGTCACAACAGCGCGAGCAGGCAATGCCGCTTAATTCCGACACACTTTCACATACCTTTGGAACCAGGCGTCGTACTGGTGGGCTGAGTCCATAGTCGATGGTTCACATTCTTCGCTGCCCCATCTGGCGCAGTCTTTCTTCCTCCATGGCCACGAAAAATTCGTCTTTCACTTGATCCGACATCCCACAATCGCGATATGCGCAAGCAAAACATACGGCCGTGCTGGCGCGTGCGCGATGCCCGCGCACATGCTGTTATTTCGGGGTAATCTTTACGTGTTTACATCTAAGTTTACATAGCGCACACGCATTACAACGCCAGAGAAGACAACACCTAGCAGCTATGCAGCAGCTGCATTGTAGCACCAGTCGCACAGCTGATACAGCGAGCAAACGCGAAGAGAAAGAAAACAAAAGGAGTACGAAATAGCGGCACAGTTTACTTGTCTTTCAGGTTGGATTGCTATGGTATGACATCAGAGCATTTTATGCTAAAGCAGTCAATCTGCATGCAGGCACAGCTGCTAGCTTGCTAGCTCTGTACCTTCTAGAATTTCTATATGTGCATCCCCAAGGGGTTCCCTTCGAGGATGTCGATGGCACAATGGAGTCGAGCACTCATGAAACCTTCATGATTAATTGAAATACATTCCAACTATATTCACTGTTGATATATTGCAGATAATACAGTACAAATGTTGACGTGAATCGATCCTGCTGGCTGTCTCAGCCACAAAACTTTGTGTCAGTACCCCTTTAATATTTTTACCTCCTACTGTGGTCGGTTGATGAGAAAAAAAGGAAAGTGTCTCCATGTTTGCCTGACCTTGGGAACGATATCCTTGAAGGAGTTGCGACGCACAGGCTTGGGCGACGGTTCAGGCAGTGAAGGTGCCACCGGCTGCATGGCCGGCTCCTGCGGTTCGGGTGGCAGCTTGTGCACCAGGATCGGCTTCTGAGGCCGCCTGTTGCGCACCGGGGGAACGATGGGTGATGGGCGTGGCACAGCCTCAAAGGGAAGCTCATCTTCCTCCTTGGGTATCAGCACCACCTGCCAAAAGGAAAGAACAGAAACAACATGCTGGCAACTAACACCAAGTGAGCCACTGAGAGGGCACTAAGAATAAGGGATTCACCGTCTCTACCTCATTCAAGTGTGCAGCAAAGAGACCACGGTCACCTTTCTACTAGAGAAATGCTGCTGGACACACAGACTTTGCGTAAAAGTACTCACACTCAACCACAACACAGTTGAACCCGTTTATGGCGAACTCAAAAGCCCTGCAAAAAGTGGTCATTATGTCAGTAGATCGGTGTAGAATCGAAACTGACTACAAAGAATGCCACTTCAATGAAATTTCTGGGACAACAAAAATTATCCTTTTCCCATCGGCAGTATATTGGAGTCGATGCAAAGACATTCTCACCACAATCAACACTTTTCCTTCTGCCGTTTCGCAGAAACTAAATTTTACAATTCAATTAAAACTGGCTCAGATATTTAATGCCTTGCAGTAAAAACAATCTTGAACATTTTGATGCAATTTTAGACCATAAAAATACATCTTCGAAGACTAAATCCAGTGTTGGCACCACCAGAAATCGCCGCTGTTCACTGAGGAGGGGGGGGGGGCTCCTATTGCTTGATAGTATTGGTGAGGAGACTGCCCTACTTTTACCATGACTTGCTTCTCAGCCGCAGGCCATCTAGAGCTGAAGCTCAGTCGCTCAATTGTCCACACTACTGCTGGGTGCATTTCCGAAATCATGCTATTTCCAGTGCCAATGTTTTTCGTTCGTTTCGTGCTTGGCTAGTCATGGCCAGTCTGAAGGAGTGCATTCACTTCCTTCTTTTGTGGCCTGTGCAGCCACCATGAGTATAAACACAGTGCCTAGAATGTACTGGCTAGTGTGCCGAGTTGAGATGTAACAGTTGATGAGTTCGTAGTAGGGGAAATCTCAAAGGTGACATGTGTCACCTGACGCAGAACTCGATAGGGCCCAAGGTATTGCGCGAAGCATTTCTCGCAGAGGCCAAGGCAACTAGATGGGAGCCACAGTAGCACGAGAGAGTCTGGAGGAAAATCACCATATCTATGTCGACTCTCATAAAGCGACTTTTCTGCAGCCTGAGATGATGAGAATCGAGCGCAAGCGTGTGATGAAAGAACCGGGTAAAGACATCTTGAGCATACGAAGTGGAGCATGGTTGGTCAGGCGGAAGCAGGGTGTTGAAAAGTAGTTAAGGATGACTACTGAAGAGAAGATAAAATGGTGAGCAGCCGGCAGTTTCATGCCGCGACAAGTTGTAGGCGGAAGTGATGAATAAGAGGGCAATGTCACAATTGGTGTGGTAAGCATGTCCATCAGTGTGTGGTTGATGTGTTCGGTAAGTCATTTAGTGATCACGAGGATGCTAAGAAGTTGCGAAATTGTGTCGAGAAGCACAAGATCAAAGTAGATCGTCCGCCACACGAGACAGGAAGCAGCAACCACGATCCGTCAGTAAGTGAGAAAGAGCGCCATGCTGAAGATGGGTGATGTTGTGCCAAAAGAAATCTGCAACGTCCATCACCAGAGCAGTGTAGCAGGCTGGGAAGTACTAGCTCAAGCAAGTCTCTCTGCCTTCTGATATATTTTCTCTTTTTCCTTCATTGGTAATTAATATTTTTTTTAGATGCGAAGCAGCTCTAGCCTGTGTAGTATTGTCCCTTCCCACCGGGGCGGTGCCAAGTAGGCCACACTTTCCCTCACAGTGCACGCACATGACGTCACTTTCTCCCTAGCCTGTCGCAGCTCGCCGTGCATCATCTCTCTCTCGCTTCGGCATCATCTCCTAACTCGAGCCACCTCTCCCCATCTGTCGGCAAGAAGAAGCCGCGGGTAGGCACACCGTCGTCTAGCCTGGCCATGGTCCCGCAGCGCCGGCAGTGTGGACAATTCACCGCTGCTTGCTGCACCATCACGCCAACGATGCTTGTCGCTAGTGTGCGCGCACCTTTTTTGACCGTCGCCAACGTTGCCGCTTAGCGTAGCCAATCGCATTCGTGAATGGCAACGTCACGCCTGGAACACCGACGAGGCGCGAGCCAGGGAAGCCAAATGCAAGTGTAGGCAGTGGAAGACCTACGACACCGAGGAGGTGGGAGGCAAGAACGCCAATCGCGTTCGAAAGTAGAGACTGCGCCCGGGTAACACTGACGCCACACAGAGTTTCACTTCAAACCGTTCTTCCAGCACCTGTGTCGACGTTCGTTTCAATCGAATCAATGCCGTGCGCCCCGCTGCTGCTTCACATTCCATCGTGGTTCCCTTCGAGGAGACGGTCCATAGTTTTTTATATGCTAAGGAATAAAACATAATGGCAACAGGAGCCAGCAAGAAATAAACAATGCATATTACAATGTGGAGCTCCATGGACCACTGTATATTGCCTTTAAGAAGAAAAAAAGAAAAAAACTTGAGAACTTAATATTATTATGTGGGGTGTTATGACCAAAAACCTTGATATGATTGTCGGGGATGCCGAAGTGGAGTAATCCGGACATTTCGACAATATGGTGCCCTTTAACGAGCCCTGACATCGCACAGTACATGGGCCTCTATTATCTCGCCTGCCCCGAAATGAGACCGCTTCGCCGGTTTTGATCTTCGCAACCAGTGGCGTAGCCAAGGGGAGGAGTTGTCAAAACTCAACCCCCCCCCCCCGCCGAACTTCAGGTCAGCAGCTGAGCGCTGTAACCACTAATCCACCGTGGGGGCACCTGAGGGTTACATAAAACACTTAAAAAGATGTCATAGACACAGAAGGCAAAGAAACTGGCTTGTTTAGCAAATGCAAGGAGAGCAGAGTTCGTGCAATGAAATGCGATGAAACAGTGCCGAGCCGAAAACGAACAAAAGCAAAATAACCAACTAGACTACGCCCGTACATCTTTAATAACTCTAATTAAATTCTGTCAAGCCGCACAGCAAAATGACCTCTATTTATGTCGATGTAACCCTCACTGCGACCAGTGACGCTTTTATTGTACACTTTCCTACTAGCTTTGCAGTCGCCCACTCCTCAGACCTACATTTTCTTACACTCCTCAATGTTTCTTATTCCAGAAATTTGTTGAATTATATGAGGATTAAAAGCTATCGGAGCTGGTTAGACAACATTCACTCAAAACCCATTCAAACTTGTCAGATCTTTTGTTGCTTCCATCTTAAGCCACATTTTTAACCACTGATTAAAAAATGGCGTTTTTCTTTATAAATTAAAATTTGCAAAGGTAGTACCAGAATTTAACCCTTTTATGCCTGAATTATGAAACTGTCAAACAAAATAAGAAGTTGGTTTCATTTTCCAGCTCTAAGTAGCAACATTGAAATTATTCTGCAGCTAAAATATTCAAGATGAAATTTTATTGCATACTTTCTCCATATGCTACAAATCCAACGACCTAGAAATAAAAAAAATGTACCTCAGAACTACATAACATGTCCTAACTAAATAAATAAATAAAGAACGATGAAGTAAGAGCAGTTGCTCGAGCTTTGCGCTATCCACCACCAACTACAAAACAAGTGGTTAAAGCATAAAGTACCTTTGACCAGACGGCGCTACAATTTTCATGCTGAAAGCTACGTTCTCCATGAGTGCTTGATAGCCGGAATTAAAGATGTCACATGACTTGCTTACACCAATTTTTTCGGTATGTTGCGTATTTGCGACACTGGTTGCGTATTTGTGACAAATGGTTAATAAAGGTGATCCTTTTAGCATCGGCAATTACAGATCCGTCTTTCCCTTTTTGCATAAAATTTTGAAAACCAATTGAAACAACAATATCTGAATATTTAAGCAAATTTTATATATTTTCTCCTAGCTTTTAGGGCTGGTCTTCAAACTGATACTGCCATTATGTGTTTCCCTGACAAAATAAGGTCATTCATTGATGATGGTAACATTGCAAGATCTGACTTTAGCATTCTATAGTATTCACAATTTCATCCTATTCCGTAAACTGGAGTACTACAGCATAACTGGTCCCGCATAAATGCTACTACAGAGCTTTCTCCCCAAAACCCTAACCGCGTGCACACGATTTCTTCACGACAGCAACACGCGACAAGATTTGCTTTTGCGGAGGCCCATCCGCTGTAGCCACTTGTAGCGTCACGCGTTTCTGGAAAACTAGAAAAGATTTGTCACCCGGAAGCCAGTGTGGTGATTTCAGGCAACATGGCTAGACCCCTGGTCTTCGCTTCAGTTGCAATTTGCTCTCGATGCTTGTTATCCCCACGTACTTCGAGGAATGCAAGGTATCGACTACCATTTTTATATTCTCATTTCGCCGGGAGAGTGAGAGAGTGGCCGTATTTTGTCTTAAGTCAGTGCTTGAGCTCAGTGGACAGCACATCGAAAAACTGCCTCCTACCACCCACAAACCAACGGCTTAACAGAACGCCTCAACAAGACAATTGCCGATATGCTGAGTATGTACATCGACGTGGATCATAAAAATTGGGACGACGTTCTATCATACGTGACGTTTGCCTATAATACGGTGCAGCAAGAAACTACCCGAAGCACGTCCGTGAAGTGACTTCACGGACGTGATAAGGACGTGAAGTCACTTCACGTCCTTATGTCCGTGAAGTGACGACAAGGCTTGATGCCATGTTGCTGCACTACTGCAACTATACAAACACAGATGCTCAAGCCTTTGCACAACGAGCTGAAGAGGTGTGGGAGCTAGCACGCGTGTGAATCGCCCGGCAGCAGAGTTACGACACACAACGTTATAACTTGCGACACCGATACATCACTTATCAACCAGGCGAGAAAGTGCGGGTCTGGAGCCCTATTCACCGACACGGCCTTTTTGAAAAGTTAGTGAACAAGTACTCTGGTCCCTACAATGTTGTACGGCGCCTAAGGGACGTGAACTATGAGGTCATCGGTGACAGTTCCTCGCGAACTCGCCAGCAGAAATCAGAAATCGTACACGTTGTGCGGATGAAGCCATATTGCAGTAAGCCAGTTGCATAATACGTCAACCACATACACCGCGTAATTTATAGCAGAGCATCAGGACGATGATCTTCCTGGAGGGAGGCAAATGCCACATTCAATCTGCAGAGAAGAGCTCGCGCAGCAAGAAAGAAAGACGAAGTTCTTGCCCGGTCCTCTTTACGAGCGCTTTGCATTTAATTAGAGTGAGCTCTTCTATATCTGACTTCTGCTGTGTCTGCATCGTGACAATATTAACGAAACTTTCGTCAAAGACTTTCCATCCACGTGAAGACTACATTGCTAACGCTTACATTCTACACAACTACTCAGTAGCCGCTACCAAAACTACCAAATACCTAAGTATTCTATCTCATTTGATATAACATGGTCACGATACATCATTAACATAACTAGCTTAGCTAATCGAGTTCTTGGATACCTTTGTCGCAACTTTGCCTCGGCACCTGCTGCTACTAAACTTACAGCTTATAAAACGCTAGTCAGGCCTAAATTTGAGTATGCTAATGCCATTTTTGGTCCGCATCAAGCTAACCTTTTACTAAGCTCGAATCCATCCAGGATCGTGCTTCCAGATTCATTATGTTGAATAACTCGACTAACATAAGTGTGTCAGCAGTCGAGTCTAAAATTAACCTTCCTCATTTTGCCTCTTGCCGTAAAGTTCACGTTTGTACTTGTATCATAAGTTTTCTCATTCCTTGCCGCCAGGCAATACATTCATCAGACCTGGGTATCAGACATCGTGCCATTCTCATCCCAGCGACGTAATACCGTGCTCTCAAAAACAAAAAAAACCTTCCAGAAATAATTTTTCCTTCAGACGGCTAAAGACTGGAATGACCTTCCTGCCCACATCGCCATGTCATCTCATTTTGTCCAATGGAAAAAGCACCGTAAGAAGCCATATTTTATCCTTGTAATTACGATCTATGGCTGTACTTCTATTTTGTTGTTATTGTTGGCGCTGTCTTGCTTTCTTTCTGTTATATCTGTCATGTTTTTTTGCCCACCCCTCATGTGATGTCTCTTGGGAATCTTGAGGTGCTAATAAATGAATGAACGATAATGAGGGTTCATCCTAATAACATTAACTCTCCAGCCAAGTTATAGTTCAAAGTGTCATTGTTGCTTGAATGAAAACTATCGTGGATTCTCATCAATTGTGAATAGAAGTTTAAAAGTTTACCGATGACAACATGCCAAATTTATTACTGTCTTGCGTGACATAAGGAAGCCACAAAAGCATTTAGTGACCCTATTTTTTCGCAATCATTGGTTTAATCATGACAGGCTGCCCAGAAGCGTCTCCTACAACGGCTGTGACGAACGTTGCGCGACGATTTCGCATTGTAACAAGCGACCAAATTATCATAAGCTAACGTCGAGACATAAAAAGAAACCTTCGATAATGAGATTTAAAGAGCATGGCCACAAAAGCGGTACCTCTGTCCGTTATTATATTCCTAGGAGCACCAGCCTCAGAAGCTACCGTCGAGACATAAAAAGAAACCTTCGATAATGAGATTTAAAGAGCATGGCCACAAAAGCGGTACCTCTGTCCGTTATTATATTCCTAGGAGCACCAGCCTCAGAAACAATGAAAAATAGTGCCGCTTATGATGCGGTTCCGCTCGATAAAGCCTTTATTTCAGCGCATCGAGTAATATAGTTGGTAGCGACAATTACCCACTTGTTTCCAGTATGCGAAGTTGGAAATGGTCCAAATTTGTGCAAAAGGCACGGTGGACAGTTGAACTGGCTGCAACAATCCGGCTGGTTTTAAAGGTGGCGATTTTCGTCTTTGACAATCGAGGCACGTACGGACATAATGTTTTACAGTGCCTGGAAGCTTCGGCGAGTAGTACTTCTGTTGGATTCTGGCCAATGTGCGTGTGTATACGAGGTGGCTGAAGGTTGGCTTATCATGGCAAGCGCTCAGGATCTCATCGCGAATGGATGTCGGAACGACAAGTAAGCGGGCACTTCCGCTGGAGGAAAAGTTCTTATATAGGACACCACTACGCAAGCAGAATGATGGCAGGCTCCTTGCAAATATCTTGGGAACGCTTGTAGACTGGCCATTAAGAAAATTAATAAGAGGAAGCAACTCGCTGTCTTCTTTCTGCTTAGACGAAATGGTGACCGTGTTGACCACTCCTAAAAATGCCATGCCATCCTCTTCTGAGACATCATCTTGCTTTATAGGTGACCTGGATAAGCAATCAGCATCAGAGTGCTGCCGTACCGACTTATAAACAACGGTCATATCAAATTTTTGAAGGCGTAGCGCTAGCCGACCAGATGGGTCCTTCATGTTGGTCAGCCAGCAAAGGAAGTGGTGGTCGCCGACTACGTCGAAGGGACAGCCGTAGAGGTATGGGCGAAACTTCATAACTGTCCATAGTACAGCAAGACATTCCTTTTTCGTTGTGGAATAATGGGACTCGGCGCAGGAAAGCGTCCTACTTGCATATGCGATCACTCGCTCGGCTGAGTCTTGCCAGTGGACGAGTACAGCGCCTAAACCTACGTTGCTGGCATAGGTGTGGATCATAATAGGAGCGTCCTCATCAAAGTGAGCAAGCACAGGTGATGTCTGCAGGCACTGTCATAGATCGTCAAATGCTGCCTCTTCCTCTTCGCCTCATAAAGATGGAACATCGTCTTTCGTTATGCGTGTTACCGGCGACGCTATGTGCGATAAATTGGCAATAAATCTGCGGTAGTAGGCGCAGAGACCAAGAAAACGTCTCACGGCCTTCTTATCCGTTGGCACAGGAAATTTTCGAACGGCATCAATCTTGTCGGGGTCTGGGCGAACACCCTCATGGCTCACCACATGTCCTAAGAATCGGAGTTCCTTGAAACCCAAATGACATTTCTCAGGTTTCAGCGTTAAGCCGGCAGACCGTATTGCTGGAAACACTAATAGCAGACGTCTTAGATGTTCCTCGAATGTTGCTGAAAAAACAATGACGTTGTCAAGGTATACCAGACACACCTGCCACTCAAGGCTTGATAGGACGGTATCCATCAGTCTCTGAAATGTTGCTGGAGCTGAGCACAATCCGAAGGGCAAAACTTTTAAACTCGTAAAGCTCGTCAAGCGTAACAGAAGCAGTCTTTTCTCTGTCTCGCTCATCGACCTTGATTCGCCAATATCCGCTTTTCAGGTCCATCGATGAGAAGAAGCATGCATGCCTCAGCCTGTCAAGCGAATCCCCAATACGCTTTAAAAGGTATATGTCTTTCTTTGTCACGCGGTTCAGCTTGCGGTAGTGCACACAGAAGCGTAAGCTGCCATCTTTCTTCTTAACTAGCACTACCGGTGATGCCCAAGGGCTTTTTGACGGCTGAATGATGTCATCACCGAGCATTTTCTTGACTTGTTCTTGGATTGCTTCGCGTTCTTTCGGTGCCACGCAGTATGGGTTTTGTCGAATTCGTACTGCCATCTCTTCCGTTATAATTTGGTGCTTTGTCAGGGCGTTTGATTTACCCTCGAGGTCAACGAAAAACAATCTTCGAAATGGCCGAGAACACCTAGAAGACTCTGCCTCTGCGCTAGCTAGTGGTGTTGAAGGGGCCGGCGTCTCTGCCTGTTGTACTGCGAAGCACTCGCGGAATTTTACAATTTCTTTGAAGTATGCAACTGTGGTACCCTCTGTAATGTGTCGACACTCGTTGCTGAAGTTCGTCAACAGGATCTCAGCTTGCCCAGACACTACACTGACGAGACTTCTGGCAATGGCGATCCCTCGAGAGAGTAAAAGCATCAATAATTGTTCCGCGACAACTTTTCCAGTATGCTGCGTGTTACACGTGACAGAGACGAGGCGGCATGACAACGGTGGCATGGTCAAGTCGTCAATGACGCGCATGGGATTGCACTGCAGCACTGGGCTATGGTTCGCTGAGAAGGTCAGTACAACGTCTGGTATATTATGATGGCACCGTACTCCCGCCAGAAATCCATACCCAAGATGGCCTGTTTACAACACACAGAAAGAATAACGAAGGTTGCGACGAATGATGAATCTCCGATCTTGATTCTTGCGATGCACTTTCCGGTAGGCGTCAGCAGCTGGCCTCCAGCTCCTCTAATTTGCGGCCCCGTCCATTCCATTTTCACTTTCTTGACTTTGTAGACCAGATTCGCACTCATTATTGAAAAGCCCACACCAGTGTCAACCAGTGTCGTCACGTCGTGACCGTTAATTCAAAGTGTAATGTCGGCAGTGACAACTTCATCTTTTGTCGATTCATTCGAAATGTGCGGCTCTTCATGTGGCGGTAATGGGGGATTTTCAACTCTTCGGCAATTCGCAACCTTCCCCCCTAAGGTCGCTACTTTTAGTTTCCCCGGCGTGGACTGGGAGATCTTCCTCTCGCCATGTCGGTGGTGCTACCTCTATTTGATTGGGGAAATCGACCAGGAAAGAGCTAGCATGACCGGAACCCAGGAGAAACGTCCCACGGGATCATCGTACTCGTATCAACGTTGCGTCTTCTGTCGAAATAGCGCCGAGGGGTAGTGGACGGAAATCCTTGGTACCGGGCGACGCGATGAGGACAACACCCCACGATGTGACCTGCTTCCCCACAATGGAAGCACAAGGGCCTATAATAAGGGTACGCCAGATGTCGGTTTTGCAGAATGGAGGTCGCATCGGTGTCGTTTCCCTGTAGTAGCAAGGCACTGTCAGTGGCTGTTGCTGGTCGTACTGCTGAAGTGGCGGCACGTTAGATGGCTGTCGACGAAGAAGATTTGCATATGTTGGCCTAACGGTCTCAGTGTTCGGCTCGGAAAGTGAAAGCGCTTGCCTTATCTCTTGGCACACAACTTCTTTGACCGACGCAATTGCACAGTTATTCGGTGTGGCGGCAAACTTCTTCACCTCTTCTTTTTATTTACAAATACTGCATCTTGCACAGCAAGATAATGCAGGAGTGAGTACAACACAAGATAAAATACAATACATTAAGTCACACTAAATCACATTTAGTCGCATTAAATATACAGTATAACCTCGTTACAACGGACTCGGGTACAACGGACATTCGGATACTACGTACCAATTCGCGGCGTTATGCTAATCTCCCTATCTTTTCCATTGATTGAGCTTCGTTTACAACGGACTCGGGTACAACGGACATTCGGATATAATTGACTAAATTGTGACGCCAGCAAGGTGGTCAGGCCTCCTTTACAGCGAACTTTTCTATCACGGACATCCGAGATTCAATTGTTTCCGATTTCAGGCATCGCCAGGCATAGTTGCGGCACGGGAAAAGCACGCCGGCGGTGTCAACACAAGCGGCGGCCATTTCAGGGAGGCCGTGCTTGGCTTGGATTGATCTGGCTGCCGGGGCTGACTTCAACTTCTGTTACATTTAGCGAGCCATAATTTGCAATGATTGCAATGTTGACAAAATAACATAAAGATAAAAGATAGAAAAATCTTAGTTAGACTCGTAACGGACAATAGTGACCACTTGCATAAAACTGTGGTCAAAGTGAAAAATAAATAGAAAACATGCGCTTGGCAGCGGTCTCTCTCGGAATAAAAGGTTTAGTGGCGCTTATGCTCGGCCCGGCGCAGGCGCTGCTGGCACCGTGTACTTCGCTTTGTTCAATTGGGGCAGTTGGGGCTGTTTGGCCTCATGGTTTGTCATTGTGTATCCTGTTGGCCTCTGTGCATTGCAGACGTGATCGTGGTGTGATGGAACCGATGGAGCCGAACGCATCAGCCAACGCCATGCGTCACAAAGCGACGAAGCGCAAGCAGATTTCCCTTAAAGACAAGCTTAATATCATCAAGCAAGTTGAGAAGGGAAAGAAGCAGGTGGACGTCGCCGTGGCCTACGGCTTGTCGAAGCAGACGGTTAGCACTATCATCAACGCCAAAGAGGCAGTCTTGGCGAAGAAAGTCTCAGGTGACTTGCAACCCAAGAGGTTCCGGCTCCGCGAAGCTTCATATCCCGACGTTGAAGAGGCCCTGCTGATGTGGCTTCATGACGCCCGTTCGCGAAACATACCCGTTAACGGACTGCTGCTACGAAAACGCACGGAGCAACTTGCCGTTGTTCTTAACCAAGAACAGTTCCAGTGCAGCGAAGGCTGGCTGAGCAGATTTAAATCTAGGCATGCCATCGCGTTTAAGTGCCTTTCTGGAGAGTCTGCCAGCGTCGACGACACTGTTGTAGCCGACTGGATAGCAGATGTTCTACCTGCACACCTTGAAGGCTATGCACCGCGGGATGTATTCAATGCCGATGAAAGCGGCATTTTTTATAAGTTAAAACCAGGCAAGACTTTTTGTTTTGGCGATGACACATGCCACGGCGGCAAGAAGTCTAAGGAGCGCATTAGCGTTCTCTTCTGCTGCAATATGGACAGGAGCGAGAAAGAAAAACTCCTGGTGATGCCTTGCTGAGCGTTTGCTTTTTGACATGCAGCAGAAGCGGGACTCAGTGATCGACCTGAAATTTGCCGTGCAGGTGCTGTCAACTGTATGGGCGCAGATCCAGCCAGGAATCGTAAAGAATTGCTTTAGGAAAGCAGGTTTCCGAGTTGACAGCGACTGCACAGACTGCTTGCCACAGGAAGACCAACCAGATCCTGGTGTGTGGTCAGCTGTGGAGGAGGCCTTTGGGAGCCAGCAGTTTTCGGATTACGTCACTGCAGATGATGACCTGGTCAGCTCAGAGCAGCTGACAGATGAAGAGATTGTAGCCCAAATTCGCCAAGTGCCTAATGCTGAGCAAGAAGAAGAACAAAATGAAGAAGGCAACTCAGGGATTGTCACAAAGGAGGTCACAACTTCTCAGGCGTTGGACTACATTCAAGGGCTCAAAAACTATTTTGAACAACAGGCCACGACTTCAGATGAAATGAACACACTTGTCATGATGGAGACACGTATAGTGTCTAAAGCTGTCCGCCACACAGTACAGGCAAAGCTGACTAGCTTCTCTCAAAACATTTAATAAATCCGTTATTTGACTATGTTTGTGACTTTCAATTCTCTCCTGTTATAACAGACTCATTACGTGTTTACGTAAATGTCTGTTGTAACAGTACATGGATTGTACAGACTTCTTTTACAACAGACCAAATCCTCTTCACTATGAAGGTCTGTTGTAACCAGGTTATACTGTAACACAAATAAAGTATACACGTTGAGTATACACACTGAAGTATACACGCTGAATGGGCAGAACATCAGGAAAGTATACACAGATGATCAGTGAAGAAAGTTTGGCAATCGTTCAACGAATTCATCGTTAGACAGCTCGCGCAGGGTGCCCGGGAGATCATTCCAAGTATCAATAGTGTGAGGAAAAAAAGAAAACTTGAAGCAATCAATGAATGACTTCAAAGGAGCTATGTTAAGGTGGTGACTTCTCCTTGTGATTCGAGAAGAAGGGTTAGTGAAGGTAATGGGTGCATCAATAAATGTTTCCCCATGAGCGATCTTATGCAACAGGACAAGACGGACACAAGTGCGTCGGAGAGCCAAACTTTTTAGCTGTGATTCATTAGCATATAATGTAGATGAAAAATGGCGATCATAACGCTTACATATAGATCTGCTGGCTTTTTTCTGAATAGAATCAAGCATATTTATGTCATTGGCATGACGCGGTGCCCATACGACAGACGCATACTCTAGGAGAGGCCTTATTAGAGATCTGTATGCTACTAGTTTACATTCCCTAGTTGCATTTCGAAGTTTTCTCTTTAGGTAACCCAGCTTTCTTAACGCCTTTTTTGATATATTCAGAATGTGGGCATGCCATTTCAAGTATCGCGCAATTTCACGTATCAGGTCACGCAAAGAACGCTCGTCAGGTGTCACAGTGGTCGCGGCGGTTGCGCTGACTTGAAGGTGGGTTTCACACGAGACCAGCAAAGAGCTACTCTTTAACACCGCGCATAAGGTGGCTGATCTTTCTGTTCTTGAACATATCGGGATCGGCTCGATGGAAGAGACGAGCCATGTCCTCAACAAACATAGCAACAGATTCGTTTGGCTTTTGAATCTGTGATTCGAGGAGTCGTGCATGCTCCCGCCTTTCGGTGTTTGCGAAGGTGTCCAGGAACTTCCCCCGAAACTCATCCCCCGTTGACCACACGCGATTCGTGAACCATGTGCGAGCCCTGTCCTGAAGAGGGAAATACACGTACCCCAACTTCTGTGCGGCTTTCCACCCATTAACGTTGGCTGTGCGCTCGAACTCCTCAAGCCAGTCATCTGCGTCCTCATATGTGTTGCCGTGAAAGTCCACAGGAATTTTAGGGGTGGAAACAGTCGCCTGTGTTGTGCTTGGGCTGGTCATGACGGGACAACTGCTTCCGGGCGCGGTCATGTTTCCCGTCCAAAAACCGAATTCTGGACTCAGGCCTAACAGGTGGCGGATGACGCGGTGAACGGGTATTTCGACCAGTGGAAGTCTTTGTGGACTAGATCCCAGGCTGTTGGAAGGTGTCCTAGACATGTACGCAGCTCCTCCACCACGACGCAGACACAGCAGAAGTCGGATATAGAAGAGCTCATTTTAATTAAATGAAAGGCGCTTGTAAAGAGGACCGGGCAAGAATTTCGACTTTCTTTATTGCTGCGCGAGCTCTTCTGTGCAGGTTAAATGCGACAATATTGCGTATCCCAGCAATAAACCTGCGATTGTTAGTTCAGTGCCCTCGTCTGTTGTTCTTTCACTCGCCCGTGTATAGCGCTGTTTGTTCTAGTGTACAGCACTGTTTGTTCTAGTCTTAAAGCATAACTAATGATTTGTAACCACGGTTGTACGTAAAAATACATCACAATATATGGTAAAACAACACTGCTGCCTATTATAGGCAAGAACCGTCTCTAATATGATGGGTTCTGCGCTTTAACATGGCCCTCTCGTGCATCTTTCAGTAATGCAAATGAGTCATGCAGAAGCCCAGAAGGTGATGGAAAGGTTAATAAAAAGAAACTACCGCATTTATTTCAATCTAGGCCGATTGTTTTTTTTTTCTAATTTCTTTTTATCAAACTCCTGGGTCAGCTTAGATTCGAGAATTTTGAGCATTTTTCATTAAGACAAGTGATGCACAACTAGCGCCACCTAGACGGCATTGTAACACGGAGCCATCAAGTACCCACATTAGGCCGCCACTTTGATCTTTGTAAGAAATGTTGAGGCGAGCCATTTGTCATTTCAAGTCGCAATTTGAGTGGTCTGTGTGTGGCTTAGCTCAATGACACCAAACAGACGGTGTCATTATAGTGCCGCATATAAAAGAAAAGTTCTCCTATCAGTGGTATCGTCGTCCGACGTTCAAGCCGGGCAGAACTTTGCATAAGAATGGAAGCTTGAGCGAGTTGGTATGCGTTCATCTTGGTTGAACAGCGCACACGAGACGACAACAGCGCTTGTTTGTGTACTCGTCTCGTGTGCGCTGTTTAACCAAGAAGGACTTTGGAGTGGGCGAAAAAAATGTGCGTCGCTAGAGAGCTCTAGCGTGGGACAAGACCCTAGGAACTTTGATAATGCACTCTTTTAAAGCGCCAGTCAAGAGGCTCTAACTTTTTTTTTCACACCACCAAAGCAAGCTCGGCAATTCGTAGAGTAGACCATGTTGTGGTCTACTGTAGATCTTATTGTCTGAATATTACAGCACTGTGCGCCGCGCAGAGCCTCCATTTTAAGAAACTATTTCCACGCATCTTTCCTACGCCTAATCAATCTTCCTTGCACACGCAGTGATGCCAACTCCGCAATCGGTGACGCAATGCAGCATGCAGCTCGTCAATTTGTCTAAACCAGGTTTTATGAAATAACAATGGAGCCAGCGTCAGTGCCTGTTCCTTTCCACAGCTACGAAACTGCCCCTTGTTTCTTGGCGCTGCAATGATACAGTTTTCGCAAGGAGGAAAGAAAACTGAGGAAAGGCCCCCGCAATGCAAGCTGCAGAACGAGAATAGTGGCAGAAATCACATGCTTTTGCAGGCCGGTTTGGGATCTCGTGGTCACGCGAGCATCTCGTGTCATCTGCATCACCACATGTATGACCACGTTCTTGATAGCCGGCTGGAGCTCCGAATGTGCATTTTTATGCAGCTACTGCACATCACAGATCAATGTGTTAGAAGCCTACAGTGAGCGTTGGTCTTCACGGTTGCGAGTTTAGTTTATATAGCTTGAGGTGGAAAGAGGTCATTATCAAAGATCGCAACCACTTCGAAAATGATTGGCGCCGCAGCTTCGTTGTTTTCCTTGGGCACTGTGCAGCTGTATGCTTCAGCGAAGGAAGCATGGAATTCCAAGACAAGTACGGCAGTGTCTACGGCTCTTAATGCCAGAGGCAGGGGAGCAGTTTTGGTGTACGACAGTCATAAGTCATAACTATCGAAAAGCAGTGCGTGGCCCATTGTTCTCACCAGAGCTTGCAGAGTCAAAAATTATATGTGCCTGACAGAGTAAGGTGATTTATTATTAGAATTATCACTTCCTGTTTACGCGTTACACATGATAACCTCATTCTCGGCCAAGTTTTTTAAAATATGGTCGCAGTCGGCCAACCCACGTTGCTGAGAACGACACTCGTGCACACGTATCATGACAGACACGGGCAAAGAATGACTCGGATGTGCTTCATCTGGCTAAAAATCAAGACAAATTAAATAAAATATCCCCGTTACATTATGTTCTGTACCCTGAACTTACAGTACCCGCAAAAGAAAACAGCCTGTCGTGACGTAACGGCCTCTCCTCAGTATATTTCTTCCTCCATGAGTTTTGACCTCACTGTTGTCGCACGTACATTCCTCGCTCAACTACAGCTCAGCATAGTGCCTGCACGCACGTGCTTTGCCCTCGACATGAGCAACACGGGGTAAAAGCGTTCTTTCGTTGTCAGGTGCAAATTGAGCAAATGGGCAGCCGAGAAGCATCGGCACCGGGTAACCCCCAGGCGTCTCAGCAAGCGGAAGTGCGTTGCGACTGAACGAGTTCGCCAGTGACGTCAACTGCTGACATCATGTGGCGTTGCCAAAGTGGGCGGAGTCACAACGCCGGGTTACGCCTCCCCCTCCAAGTGAGTGTGGCGAGGCTGTGCAAAAATTTTTAAACGGCTGAAGCCAATGTTTCAACCACCAGTGAAACCGATGTTATAACCCCTGTAACTCCTTAATATAGCGTGTATTCACAAAATTCTTACAGCAGCATGTTCACGAAGTAAAAGTGCACATATTTATTTTGATAACAATTTTTGGACCTTAAGATTGCTTACTGGCCCTTTAAGAAGTACGGCATATCCAATGTGCTTGATGACATCAAGGAATGCACACTCTTTGAAGAGAGCGACGATGACTTGGAATGAATGAGGGCGGCATGGGCAAGCGTGGCATCTTTATGATGCAAATAGGTAAAAGCAGCGCGAAAAAAAAAAAAAAACAACTAACACACACACAACAGGACTAATGGCTGTATGTTTCTAGAGTTATTTTTATCGTGAACCAACCATTTTGTTTCAACTTCATGTTCAACAAATGCTTTCTCTTTGTAATGCTGTCTTCACTGTTCGTTTGGCCTAAATTCAAGGAAAGTTTTCTTTTTTTTCTCTCTCTCTCTCTCTCTCCCTAGGCTTCGGACTTTTGAGGGTCGGCTTAGAATCGCGAGATTTGGTAACACGGTAACAGAATCGAAACTTGGGCTAGTTGGTTGTGCATGGTATAACTCAGGTTTTAGCATGCAAACCTTTGTCCTGTGTTTCTTTGTATTTCTTCATGCACTAAAACCACTGTTATACCAAAGGGTAAATAGACAACCACCCGTTCGTAGCACAAAGCCACAAGGAAATCTGTACAGACTTCTCAGAATGAAAAGCATCTTAGTTGCCGAAAGTTTTGTGTTGAGTGTTGTTAATATTTTCACAGGGTCTTGACATCGACAAAGGTAGCAGTCGGCTTCTTGGTAAAGTTCTTTATTAGGCCAAACTTGTGGCCACAAAGCGGCAACTCTAATTGCAACAAGAAATGCACACTGTACACTGATATTGGCACACAGAGTGTTTGGCTGTCGAAAAACTGATTATCGTTGGGACTGTTTTTTACACATCACACGCCAAACTTTCCAGCCTTACTTTTTAGCTTCTCGAAGACTGAAGGTGTGGTTCACAGTGAGCATTGCTTACAGTCTGTGTTGGTCAAAACCGAATACAGCGAAAATGAAATGTGCATGGCAATATTTTCCCAGGTCCCGTCCAGAGAGATTTTAAGTCTGTACGCACACTACAGCTTTCTGTGGATGCCAGCTGTGAGCGAAGTCAATGTGAGAATGGGGCTCACCTCAGCCTCCTCCTTGAACTCCACGTGTTCAGGTGTGTGCTGGGGCGAAGGAGAGCGGGCCACAGCCGCCTCGTTCGCCGCAGCGGAGACGCTGATGTCGGGTTCTGTCGAGCACTCTTTCACTTTGGTGCGGCCCCAGCGGCCCTTGACCTTCTTGTTGGCACTGTCCCTGCAGTAAAACAACCACGAGGTCTGTGCAAAACTACTACAACCTTGTTCAAAGTTTTCCTAGATAGATTCTTCAACAAGGCTTCACGCCAAGGAGAAATTTCCAGAGTTTTCATCCACTTTCAAGGCACCAAAAGGCAGTTTCCAAGGATAGCTTCCCGTCTCCTATTTGAAAACATGAATAATAACACAATAATTAATCTAAAACTTTTGTTTCAGCTTCTGTAACTAAATCACGAGCATTGCAGTTTTCCTAGATAGATTCTTCAACAAGGCTTCACGCCAAGGTGAAATTTCCAGAGTTTTCATCAACTTTCAAGGCACCAAAAGGCAGTTTCCAAGGATAGCTTCCCGTCTCCTATTTGAAAACATGAATAATAACACAATAATTAATCTAAAACTTATGTTTCAGCTTCTGTAACTAAATCACGAGCATTGCATATGACATTAGAATCTAAATACTGCATTCACAGTGCACAAACAGATTTACTACTCCGAGCAAGTATCAAACATTTCAGTGTGGATTTACTTGCTGCTGTTTGCACTATCCTGTTCTGCTCCACTAGCATTCGTTGTCAAATGCCGTGTTCTGCACCAACGCCTCCTATAAAAACTATGCCTCGAACGTCGCTTTCCTTTCAATTGGCAGCCTCCTGCCAGCATGCAACCTCGAAGGCCATGCCTCCTGCCTTGTGTTGCGACCGGCCGCCCTGTGAGATCGCTCACCTCTACACTGCTCAGTCCCGTGACATAACCGTACCGCTTTGTCACGTGACATTACGGCTGCTCGGAGGCAACTGTGAGAGCATTGCTGTGTTCGCAGGGGCGGCCACCAGAGACGCTCACCTTCGTACCGAAGGAGGAGGGTAAAATCGGAGAGTAGGGCAGCGCGTTCCCGGCTCACGTTCCAGGCATAATATTTTTAGGGGCCACTGTCTGCACCTAAAAAAAATTGAGACTTATTGGGTCGAGCGCGAGCCACTGGTGTGCAAATCCAGTTATGTCAACCATGCTCCAAATTAACCGAGAGAAGCTGGCTGACAAGCTATGAAGAAAATAGCCCTCACCAACAAGCTACAAAACAAAGCTAAAAGTAATGCACATTTAACAATTACATTAGATTGGTTACTATCACAACACAACCCATTGTGGCAACCATTCATACCTACACAGTGATGCTTAGGTTACTTTGAGGCAGGCAAAAATGCATTTTGGAGCACCAAAACTGGCTTTTGGAGCCCGTGTTACTAAAAGCAATTTCAAGACATGTACTGTGTCCATGACAGATAGCCGATAAAAGCTATGAATTATATCAACCTGGCCTAGTAGAGAAAGCTGTGGTGAAATATAGAACTTTGCTGTAAAATGACTAAAGGTGACATGATTATCACAAATAAGCTCACAGATATTTGAACAAAAGCCAAGCATTCTTGTTGTGTCACTATATAGTTGCACTCAGCTTTGTTGAAAGAGCGACTGGCATAAGCCACTACGTGCTCAGCTCCTCGATGACGCTGCACTAGTACAGCACCGATGCCGATGCCACTAGCATCAGCGTGCACTTCCGTTGGCAAGGACACATTGAAATGACGCAGTAGGGGCCCCGACGTTAGTAGAAACTTTAGCCAGCGGGACGCTACGTCGCAAGCTGAAGTCCGGTTGAAAGGGACGTTCTTTTGAGGAAGACATGTTAGCAGATGCACCACGTCGGCGAACCTCAAAACAAAACGACGAAAATATGAGCATAAACCTAAGAAGCTCCTCAATTCCCGCACGGATTTAGGTGGTTCGAAAGAGCTGACGGCCTCGATCTTTCGGTGGTCTGGCCTTACGCCATTTTTGTCAACGATGTGTTCAAGTACTAATGTATCCGTTTCACCAAAATGACATTTCTTAGAGTTTAGCATCAAGCCGGCCTTTTGTATACAATCCAAGTCTGTTATGCTCATTCAGTGTGCTGCCAAAAATCACGACATCATCTAGGTAGCACGAACAAATTTCCCACTTAAGCCCTCGAAGTATTGTGTCCATAAATCATTCGACTGTTGCTGGTGCATTACAAAGACCGAACGGCATAACATTAAATTCATAAAAGCAGTCAGGTGTCACGAAGGCAATTTTTTCTTTGTCGTTTGGGTGCATGGGTATTTGCCAATACCCTGATCGCAAATCCAGTAAAGAAAAGTACAAGCAGAATGTGGGCAATCAATAACGTCATCAATTCTGGGAAGCAGATACACATCCCTTTTTGGTGACCGCGTTTAGTTTTCTATGGTCAACGCAAAACTGCCGTGATTCATCCTTCTTCTTTACTAAGATCACAGGCGCTGCCCACGTACTAGACGACTCTTGGACAACACTTTTCCGTAACATGTCAGTGACCTGTTCAGCTTTTACTGTCCTTTCTGTTGATGATACGCGGTAAGGTTTTTGACGAACGGGGTGTGCAGATCCGGTGTCAATTCTGTGATGAGCACGAGAATGCGGTAGTAAAGTCTCCTTGTCGCCTTGTGTAAAATCGAACACCAAAAGATGTGTCAGAAGGACTCGTACAAGAGCGTGGCGCTCATGTGAGGGTAGTGACTTGCTGATCATTTTTAAGAGCCGTTCTTCAGAACTGTTTCGCTGAGGGTTGCTTGTTTTATACTGCTGCTCCTCTCTTATAATGATGATGGAGTCGTACGTGACTTTGTCGAACTCTGCAAGCTTCATATCATGCAGAAGTACAGCAGGCACTGAAGAACAATTGAAAGCCCGTGAGGTTGAGGCGGCATCACAACTGTCACAAGAGATCGTGGCACAAGTACATTTTTCTTCACGCAACCCGTAGCAAGTGGTTGAATTTGTGCGTCAAACGACGAAACTTTGGCAACAGCAAGATTAACAGGAACATGTGATAGAGACCACAGTGCTAATAGCGAATCCTTCGACAAAACAGTTTTTCTTTGGTAAAGATGTCTTAGCAAGCGTAGACAGAACTGCGTTATTCACCATAATTTTGCCTGTGCTAGTTAACGAGACCACCACAGTCCTGGAGGAAGTGGATCCCAAGAATCACATCGTGAGTGCATCGCAGTAATACCAAGAATTCCTTGACGAGATCTTCATCACCAAACAAAACAATAGAAACACAAACGCCTAGAGGAGCGAGGCACCCTCTGCTGACAACACGAATTGTCACACCACCATTTCACGGCAACATAACTTTCCAACCAAGCTTTTCTTTGAATGTAGCACTCATGCCAGAGACCGTAGAACCAGTATCCACTAACCCAGTTGCAAGCACATAATCAATTAACACACACACTTTGTTTTTGACCATCATAATAGGCAGAGTTGTAGTTTGCAGATACGGAGACCGGGCAAACATCTTATCTCCATCGGCCGCGCCGGCTAGTTTCGCGATGGAGGTGGTGGTGGTGTAGATTGCTGCGGTGGTGATGGTGAACGGCGTAGGTGAGGGGAACGGCATAGGTTGATGGCGTCAGGCTACGGTTTGATTCTGGCGAGTCACTACTTCTGTTGGAATGGCAGAAGTAATTCCTGGGTGGCGAGCCTGTAGTGTTTGTTGCACGATGTTCTGCGGGTGAATGATCATTGTTTACGTTTTTAAAATTGGGCCAAGTCTGTTGTGGGCCATATCTAGTCTGGCGGCGACAAAAACGAGAGATGTGTCCTCTGTCACCGCAGCTAGCTGCAGCAGACTGTAGCTGACAGGCGAAGGGCGACCACCATTATAGACGTCAGGATAAGCCGCCCTGGGATGCTGCGAGTAGTAGACACAATCTTCCGAGTGCCGAATGGTGGTCGTACCCAGATAAGCGTGTTCGTCATGCGTCACTTTGTCAGAAAAGGTACGGTGGTGCTGTTGCAGGGGATCGGCTCGACCGTCTGCAACGCCTGACATGGCAGACAGTGAGGAAATCACCGGTGCAGGTTCGTGAGACTGATTACAAATCTAACCGAACTGTTCCGCGTTCACAGCGTTCACTGCTTTGTTGTGTGGCTCGAGTTCTTCATAAACAATTTGTCTCGCAGTGGCTGCAAGGTACAAAAAGACACTATTGCAGTCCCCAATGCTTGAAACCATCGTAACATACGCTAACCTGCCGAACTTTGGCATGACACGGCGTAGCTTCAAGGTCTCAAATGTGCGGAAATGCTTGATCACATCAGCTACCGAATCAAGACTCTTCTTGCCAATCAAGTAGTTACATGCGTCCTCAGCAATACCTTTTAGGAGATGCCCGACCTTGTCCTCTTCAGACATATGAGAATTCGCAGTCTTGCACAACTTCAGTATCGCCTCTATGTACGTAGTACAAGTCTCGCCTGGCGCTTGAGCATGCTGAAGTAATATCTGCTCGGCCCGCTTTCTTTTAGTGGTGTGATCCCCGAAGCACTCTGTGATTTTGGTAGCGAAGTTATTCCAGGTTTTTAGCGACTCTTCGTGATTCTCGAACCACACCAGAGCAGTGTCTGTCAGGAAGAGAGCAACATACTCTAGCTGAGCCGTGGCATTCCATTCGTTGCACTTGCTCACACGCTTGTAGTGTGTGAGCCATTCTTCCACGTCCTTGCCGGGTTTCGCTGAGAAAGGGCGCGGCTCCAACTGAAGCATCCAGACGCCAGGTGTCCGTGCCGGAGGAGCTAAAGATAACTGTTGGTCACCTTTGTTCGACACCGCAAGCTCCGGTTGTGTTGGAGGCAGTCGGGCGAGGCACCGCCTTCAGCGAAGACCTACCAGCAGTGGCTCCGTCGTATTGGGCAATTACCCAGCACCTCCACCACAAAACTGTAACGGTTAAATCGAAGGATGTTTATTAACAGAGCGAGGTGAATGGTCGTGTAATGATGGCGTCGGTAAGCTGCTCCAGTTCGCATCTTCCTCCTCTTCCACTTTTTCGGCTCATACCTGTTGCAATATCACAGGAACGTCTGCGGTGATACCTCCATGTTTCATCAATGCATTAGAAAAAAACACAGATAGCTTGCTAATAAAGTTCATCGACCACATGCTTCTTTTATTGCAGCTTAAGGCAATCAGAAACTACCGTATTTACTCGATTCTACCGCGCCCTCGATTATAACGCGCACCCGGTTTCCACGACGAAAAGAAAAAGTAAGACATTGATTGCAACGCGCACCCATTTTTCTCGTTGGCCTGCACGATCACACCACTCGGGAAAACGACTCCTTTCGGAAGCGTCTTCCGTTTAAATATGAGGTACGGGGGAAGCTTGTGTCTGTCTGACATGCAACGGAGCATTGCTGTCACTCCCGTTTTACCGTTTAACCGTAGCCCGATGTCAGCACGCGAACTTGCTTCGCCCACTTCTTCGCGACGGTTGTGGTGCCAGGCATGTCGAAGTAAAGAGGCGTCTGATGGGCATTCCCGATTTGCCCAAGCAGGTAGCCGTTGTAGTGCCGCAAGTTTAGGACGAACCTCTGAAAACTGTTGAGCTTTTCTTCGTACTCCTCCGACAAGTTTCGGCCCATGCCCGTTCGCTTTCAGAGGGAAAAGCCTAAAGTTAGTCAGCCTAAAGTTAGTTAGCCAGCACCTGCTCGCTTTGAACTGGCTCCGCGTTAGCCCTTTTTCTAAAGCTAACTGCATAGCCCGCACTTGGAGCAGTTCTGTCGTCACGGGCCGCTGTGCCGCTCGCTGCTCAAGCACATACTCACCGAGGAGCTCTTTAATTTGCGGAAACCGACCCTGCTGTGGTCCACTGAAGCCTTTGCGTGAAGCTTTGCTGTCGACAATCTCCTGCTTTTGTTTCCGCCGGTCCCGCATGCACGTTTCAGGAACTTCGAACGACCGCGATGCGGCCCGATTTCCGTCCGTTTCTGCACACGCGATGACTTTTCTTTTAAAAGCAGCATCGTGGTGCACTCGTCGAGTTTTTCGAGTCGGCCCTTCCATGCCGTCGATGCTAATGAAATACAAGATTACAAACTCATCAGCACGCGTACGCCGATTTAAGTCCGTTTCGGCACACGCGAAGACTTTTATTTTAAAAGCAGCATCGTGGTGCACTCGTCGAGTTTTTCGAGACGGCCCTTCCATGCCGTCGATGCTAATGAACTACAAGATTACAAACTCCTCAGCACGCGTACGAAGTGCCGCACATGGGAAACACATAGGCAGAAATGGCCGACGCACTATGCCGACGCACGTAGGGGGCGGCCATTTTGGAAATGCCGATGGCAATAGAATGACCGTATTCATTTTTTTCCGAACTCGATTCTAACACGCATGAACTAGCTTAACCGGAAAAAAGGTGCGCATAAGATTCGAGTAATTACGGTATGCAGTGTGCTTTGGATCTTTTGAATGACCATTTTAGAGACAAAATGTTTATTCTCAAACAGGTCATCGTCACCGCGTCCGTGAACTGTCATTAATGAAGTGGGTATCAAGAACACTTTTATGACAAAAGCGAGTGTACGGCCCAGCAAGCGCCTGCGCAGTAACAGCGCCAACTGAGTTTGCTATGAGTTGCGCACAACTGGAAAAGATCGGCTACCACGGTAGCGAATGCTGCTTGTCCGCAGAGTTACATAGTTAACTGGCACGCATGCATCAGGAAAGCCAAAACAATTCGAACAAGCAGACTTTTTTTTATTTGTAGCTGTAATGAATTTGCCTTTAACAATAAGCATAATCATCTTTTGCCGCCATATGTCAAATCGACACCCTGAATTATTTTCTATATTTTCAGCACCAAAAGAACAAAAAAAATGTGCTCAACAAGAGGAGAGGGTGGGTGGTCCCAAACGCAAGCGCAAACATCGGCATTGCGGTATCATAATGGTTTCAAGTGACCGAACACACCGAGGGTAGGGTTTCCCACTAAGGTGAGAGTCTCAAAGGGGGAGCGCAATAGCTCCTGAAGTTTCGAGTAATCAAAACAATTGGCAAGATAAGTCACTGTTTCCCCGCAAGGGCGAAACAATGAATGTGATAGCAACTACTTGAAATGTAACTCTGAGAACGGCTAGCAGATCTAAACCTGCAGCGCACTGCTCATGCAGAAATGATGCACGAAAACAACATACACAGGCGGAGAGCAAACTAACAAGGTTAACCGCTCTATATTGACAAGTTGTTTAAACAAAAACAAACACACAAAGCATAATCACAAGTACTGACGAGTGGAAACTAACAAGTGCCCCAGTTGCTATACTTCGCTGTGAATGAAAAGCGCGCTCTTGTCACAAAGCAGCGAGAGAAGTGACCTTTGTGGGCCCGGCAACTAACGCAATGCTCTGGTGAAAGCCAAACGTAGACACGATTTTCTCCACCGAAAGATAAGCACGCGCTCGCAAGCATCTACCCACTTTTCCCCTCTCCCCCCCCCCCCCTTTGCAAGGCAAAGTACGCGTGGGAGAAAAGTGTGCGTAGGCACGTCGTGATGAGCTGGGTGCCAAGCACGAGCAGCATTTTTTTATTTTTTTTTTCTTTCTGGAGTTTCAGTCGAGCCCACATATAACGGCTTTACTTCAAACGAACTTTCACTTAAAACAAACAATATCCTCGCGACTGTAAAAATATACATTGGTTTAATGGCACAAAATCGCACTTACAACGAACTTCTCCGAGCGCCGCCGATCGGTTACAGCGAATGGGGTCAGCACTCTGCAGACTTCCCGGGAAACCTCTTTCGGCCCCCGATCAGGCATCGGCGAGATGCCCATACATTCTTATTGTTAAACACCGACCCTGCCTCCGTGCCCCTCTAGTTGCCGCTCTCCCCGACCGCTTTTTGTTATGCACCCCTCCGTCCTTCGTACCCCCCGCTACTCTGAGCACCTTGCATTGCCAGGTGAGGCCCGTGTTTTCACACTGCCACCGATATTTCAAAGACCAATCCGCCATCTCCTCTGTTTTTGATCGCTGGTACTGTCGTTGGCGTAGCCGTCCTAGAGTGACCAGACCATTTGCCAACATCGTCTTATGTGGTTCTTAAAGAAAAAAGAAGAGAAAAGTGAGCCCCGTAACTGTCTGCATCAGCGTGCGACATCTCAACAATAGCTCACAAAGGGGTAGGGGTAAGGAGATTTAAAAGAATAGGGTTAAAAGGTATATACAGAGAGAGGAAGGAGAAAGCGAGGCGCAGGGACAGCGAGCGATGGAAGTAAAGAAAAGATAGGAAAGATAGACACCGTCGCAGGAGTCCAAGGACGGGGCACCACTCGACGAGAGCTCTGATTGGCGTCAGGAGATGGCGTAGGGCGAGTCCAGTCGTCGGCCACCAACTCCATACGATCGTCTGCATCTAGTGCACGCACGTACGCTACCCTACCAATTCTGATAATTCTCGATTCGTTACATGTTTAGGACCTGCTCTCGCTCACTTCGCACTAGGCTCAGCATGCCCTTCGCATGCGTGCGGAAACACGAAAACGGTTGTTAATTTGCGCGGAACTAATCGCGAAATATCGAAGTCGGGGAGGTCATGCAAACCCGCCGGCACAACAAACGATTTTTTGACCACAGCCGCCAATTCTTTGAACACCACCGCACACGCCAATCCAGGCGGCTGTGCTTTGACCTCACTGCGCGCTGGCAATCTTTCCATTTTTTTTCGACGCGCGAGTGGCGCTTTTCTTTGACCTTTTAAGTAAGTTACCCGGCCTGCCTTCTTCTCATATGTTTTGGTTTTCAAGGTCGCCCTCCCGCTGTATACTCCTCTCTCTTCCCTCTATCGCAACTCTTTGCTTTTCTTCTCTCGCAAATCTGCTCTTCTCTCTTGATCAAAACGCCTTCACTTGTCTCCACCGCTCCACGACACCAGTCACGCTTGCTCGAATTCAGAAGTCTTGTTTTTCGACTAAAAACGGGCCCAGAGCTGTTCCACACGTTCTGGCATGTGTGTCGCGTGTGAGGGTCTTCCTCGCTCTTGGTGTTCCTGTGTGGTCAGAACACAGACGGAAGGACTTGCACGCTTTTTCCTGCCGCTCAACAAAAGGTCAAAAGTGTGACCGCTTGGCTTGGGCGTAATCAGTGTGTTAGATGCCGCGTTGCAGAGCACTTACTCATAGCTGTTGACATCCTGGCAGCCAACTTGCCACTTCGGCGTTGGCTTGCCAAGCCAACTTGCCGAACAGAACCGCTGTGGCGGCAATTCGTGGCAGCGCGCCGTCGACTCCGACGTGAGAGAGCGGGTGGGACATCTGTTGCGATGGTTTCATTACGGCCGATGATGATGCCAACACTGCCGAACCGTGCACAGATTAGGGCATAATGAAGTACGCGTCAAGAGCGATTTGAAGGAATCGGATTGCGAGAACAACGAAACTTTGGAGCCAGTGCCTCATGCAGCTTATGCCACGGGCCTCAGCAAAGAGCACGCTGCTGTTTGAAATAAAGTCGGGATCGCCCTTATCGCTTCTGCTATTCGAAACACGTGCATCACGGACTTTTTTAAGCAAAAATTTTCTTGTTTTCACTCGCAAATTTTTTTAAAAACTGTGTTTCATTTACTACGAACTTCGGAGTACAGCGAACGGATGCTGTGTCAAGCTCAGGGCCGTTACAAGCGGGCTCGACTGTATATAAATACGCATACATATACAATGATTGACGGTGGTGGCGAAAAACCAGCCCAGACTCTCTATATAGTTATTGTAGCAATAAAAATCAATTTTTCAAAACAACTCATGTATGTCTTCACATATGAACGGACGGGACGGCACAGCTGGCTGCTGCGAAAGCACGAGTCAAAGCTTTGGCTTTGCTTGCTGCTACATAGTTCGGACAGGAACGCCAAAAGGCTTCTAGCCTTTTTTACGTCTTTACCGCCTTTAATCTACCGCCGCCTCAGCCACGTGCCCACAGAGTTCGTAGATCGCTATCACATCACTGCGACCGTGATTTTGTGCGCGGCAGTTGCGGCAAACAGTAGTTTTACTTGCTATCCATGTGCCTTCAAAACTAAGTCGTTTTATGCTATCTACGATCGCAACTGCCGCGGTTTTGTTCACAGAGTTTGCGGAAAGCAGCATTGCTTTGACTGGTGGACCGCTGGACGCACGTACACTTTCTGAGTTCTGTCAGTAACGTGGTCGCCATAGATGATCGTGTCAAACGGCCGCGGTTTCGCCCACAGCCGTTGTGGCAACGACAATCACACGCACTGTAAAGAACAATGCGTGCGCTGCTCACAAACGTACTTGAAAAGCTTCGAGCACGCTGCTCTCGATTGGCCTTTGTTCAACGGTTTCGGTACTTGAGTTCACATCAAGCACCGCGATTGGGAAAAAGTGTTCGAAACAATCGAATTTTGGCCCAATGAATGCCTTAATTTGGCTGGGGATCTCACAAATTCGTATTTGCTGGTTTCACATCACCGAGACTGTACTGTACGTTTAGATGAACGCCTCTCAAATTCGTTCATAATAAAATGCGCTGGAGTCGCAAAAAGCCTGGAATGAATTGACCTGCATTTTTCCTTTATCAGCATAATTGGGATACCGTCAGGGCCTGTTGATGTACTACTAGGAACTCTCTTCTCAGCCCTTTCCCACTCTCGTTGTGAAAATGGAGCCACTGCGCCACTTATACACACCAATACATATTGTTCTTTCCTGTTGGTGGAAAAAAAACGGCACAACGCTGTTTTTGTGGACTCCGCGACTAGTTACGGGAATGCGCAGAAGCCAATCCCGAAGGCCACACTATTTTATTAACTCGATTTTTTTATCTGAAATTAAACATTTCCTGTAAGATTTCAGGCAAAATTCATAAAATCCTAAGCGTGATCGAAATTTGTACATTTTACTAGAAAATCTGAAGAGTTGACAGGTATGTTTCATTCTCCACCACAGAACCAGCACTTTCGAGTTCAGCAGTGCCTACTGAGCAGCGCGACGATTGTGGGGTCTCGATTTGGCAAGCGCCATGCTCTTAAAGTGAACTGACACAGCAGAAGCGGTCAGACCAAACCAAGCCAAACAACTTACATTTACTTAACTATTTTAAAAAATTATATCATGAGCGAATAACATAAATTGTGATAAACACACTAAGACATCCTTACACAATATTAAACAACACTCAACAACATGAAAAACAAGGTGGTGTCGCTGTGTCGCTAACGCCTGGCTCACCACGTGGGCCCACCGCAGACGGCCTGCGGTGTCCCCGGCAGACCCGCCGCTGGAGGCAACCGTCCGCGCCCCTGCCCCTCGCCAATAGAGACCAGCTTATTTCTTGTGCGCCGCCACCAAGGCGAACTGCCAAGCGTCGCCGCCGGCACTACCAATCTAATCATAATGATGATAGCGTACCTACCACTCAATAGTTGTGACCTTAAAATACAGCTTTTGCGCAAGACACGTACGTCACACGGAGCAAACAACTTTACAGGAGGTATTAGCACCCCTCCCCCACGATTTGTACCTCTTCTGGTGCTGCCGAGCCTGCTGGAGGGCAACGTCCTCTTCGAGGGATCGCCGGCGTGCCTCGGCCAGAGCCTCCTCGTACGTCTTCTGGCGGGTGCCAAACACTGACACAAAGTACACCACCACCAATGACACCAAAAAGATGGCAGCCGCACACAGGGCCAGCTCCATCGCACCACCCCCTTCCTACACCTGCACACAGAGAAGCACCTTGTGAACACCAAATGGAAAGGAATCGAAAAATAACACAAAATAAATATATTACTGGCATATTTTCTACAAACTACCTACATGATGGTGAAGCACTCCAAAAAGCGGAGCTCTTGGTGTTTCACGGTGAGTGCATGCAAGGTTTTTTTCTCGCTTCGGCCATTCCATAGTTCATTCCGGTTTTTAGCGTAATTTACCTATGTGTACGGGGCATTTGGCAAGCACTCTCAAATTATGACAGGTAGATTGCCACTATCCCTCAAGAGGAAGGTATATAACAGCTGTATCTTGCCGGTACTTAGCTACGCAGCAGAAACCTGGAGACTTACAAAGAGGGTTCAGCTTAAATTGAGGACGATGCAGCGAGCAATGGAAAGAAAAATGGTAGGTGTAACCTTAAGAGACAAGAAGAGAGCAGAGTGGATTAGGGAACAAACGGGGGTTAAGGATGTCATTGCTGATATCAAAAAGAAGAAATGGACATGGGCCGGGCACGTAGCACGTAAACCGCTGGTCGTTAAGGGTAACTAACTGGATTCCCAGAGAAGGCAAGCGCGTTAGGGGGAGACAGAAGGTTAGGTGGGCAGATGAGATTAAGAAGCTTGCGGGTATAAATTGGCAGCAGCAAGCACAGGACCGGGTTAACTGGCGGAACATGGGAGAGGCCTTTGTCCTGCAGTGGACGTAGTCAGGCTGATGATGATGATGATGATGGGGGCATCATTTGCACATTACTTTCAGTTGACAGTAGCGCCCTGTTCTGTGTCTGCTAAAGTCTCCGTTTTTAATAGCACTTCAAAGTGATGAACACTCACCAACGCACAGTCACTATAAATGTTGATACCTTCTCAATGTTCTATCATAAGTGCTATTCTATTTTAAACTGGTGATGATGACCTGGTAGTGTTAATCCACTCCAGTACATCTCCAACCATTTAGTAGTCTTCCTGTCTGTCTTACAATCTAAATGTTTCACATGAAGATCATTATATGATTACAGCTCTGAGCGAATTGATAAAAAAAAGATGATGATGATGATGATAATACATCTTGTTTAATGGCGCAAGGGCCATTGATGGCCAAAGAGCGCCAGGAAATGATATCGGATCGGAGCAATAGTTATGTTAAATGGCTGTAAAAGGGCCTAAGATTCTACACTCTAAAGGTGCGTAGGACATATATTTAATAAAATTATGAAAGTGAAGTGAAGCACGCCTGGTGAGAATGAGTTCTAAGTAATCATGACACCATAGAATAGGAGTGTTATATTAGCACCGATGCCTCGCCAGCACCCTCGGTCCCAAGGGCCAGGAGACAGGTGCTCTCTTTGGATGTGGCATCCGCAGCAGCAGCCTCTTTTCAGAGGCCGTGCTACCGATCACTTGAGTGGATAACATGGAAAGTATTTACTTCCTTTAAGAATGCATTCAATGCATTATATTTAAAAAGAGGTTCACGACCAATAAACATAGTTGGATGATGGGGTATGTGTTCCTTGAACGCTAGTGGAAAATGTTTTTCCTGTAAGCCTGTAGCTCAGTGCATTCAAGGAGTATGTGGAGTACGGTAAATGGACGGCCACATCTGTGACAGCTGGGTGGGTCTCCACCGGACAAAAGGTGTGTGTGCATGCTGTGTGTGTGTCCCATTCTAAGCCGACAAACTGACCTCTGTAGGGCGCGTTTTCGACGTGGGTGGCCAGTTACCGAGGTATGGTTTGATCAAGTGTAACTTGTTATGAGTTTGTAGATCCCATAACTTCTGCCAGTAAGCCCTGAGCTTTTTCCATATATTTGGTTTTAGGTCCATTATAGGGACAGCAACTGAAGTGTTGGCAGTGCTTCCGTTGATTGATGTGGCGAGCTGGTCAGCCAACACATTTCCTTCGATCTCGCGGTGTCCTGGCACCCAGCACACGACGATATGTTGCTTGGAAGCATAGGCCGCGCAGAGTATTGAATAGAGGGAGATAATTACAGGGTTTCTGTGTTTCTTAGATTTTTTCAATGCTTTTATGACACTCAAGGAGTCTGTGTATATAACTACCCTTGGCGTATTCCATTCTTTGATGTGTTTAACGGCTACGAATAACGCATAAGCCTCGGCTGTAAAAATGCTTGTGCTGGTGGACAGAACGCCGACATCGGAGAAGGATGGGCCGACCGTCGCATAGGACACGCCAGTATGGGACTTGGATGCATCAGTATAATATTCTGGACAGTCATATTTATGGTGCAGCTCTAAGAAATACATCCGAATGTGTATGAGGGAGGCATGCTTTGTGACAGCTACGAAAGATGTGTCACAGTCTATAACCTGCCACTGCCATGGCGGGAGCCGCAGAGCGGGGGGGCTGAGGTGATATTCAAGCAGTGGGACATCTGTTTCTTCAGCTAGATCTCTAACACGCAGCGAGAAAGGGCGTGCCATTGCGGGTGGATTGCAAAAATGTTGAAAGCTGGACAGGTCGTTGATGGTGGAATATGCGGGTTGCTCACTGTTCGCATTTAATTTAAGGAAATATATGAAGGAAGAATATGTTCTCTGCAGATGGAGTGACCACTCGTCCCATTCCACATAAAGGCTTTCAACTAGGCTTGTTCTAAAGGCGCCTGTGGACAGGCGGATGCCTTGATGGTGAACAGGGTCGAACATTTTGAGAGTGCTTGGCGTGGCAGAGTGATAGACTATTGCCCTATACTCAAGGCGTGAACGTATAAGGCTTCTATACAGATTCATGAGGCACTTTCTGTCGCTGCCCCTCGTTGTTCGTGACAGCACCTTTAGGATATTCATTGTTTTCAAGCATTTATTTTTAAGATGTTTTATGTGCGGTACAAAGGTTAACTTGGCATCCAAAATTATACCTAGGAACTTATGTTCTGAGTTTACAAGTAGACACTCACCCTTAACGACCACTTCGGGATCAGGGTGCAAGCCTTTTTTTTCGTGAAAAAAGAACACAGGTGCTTTTCTGTGGGTTCAGTTTGAATCCGTTTTCATCAGCCCATTTGGATACCTTGTAAAGGGCAAGCTGAACCTGTCGCTCACAGATCCCAAGAGGACACGATTGAAAACCTCTGTGCACATCGTCGACATATGTTCAATAAAAGATGTTACGTGGGATGTACAGATGGAGAGAATTCGTTTTTATAATAAAGAGCGTACAGCTGAGCACCCCACTTTGTGGCACTCCGGTTTCCTGTACAAATGTTCGGGACAGAACATTGCTCACTCTAACACGGAATGTACGATCTCAATACTCCAAACCTCCACAATCTCAATACTCCAAACCTCCACGTAGTATCGTAGGCCTTCTCCATGTCGAGGAACACAGATAAGAAAAACTGATTATGAACAGAAGCCTCACGTATGTGTGCCTCCATACCGCAACAATTCGAGGCATTTCGCCCATTTTGACGAATTCGCCAAGACAGAAATACACACTGACGCAAGCAGCGTAGGTCTTGGCGCCGTTCTTGTGCAGAGGGCTGACGGACTTGAAAGGGTTATTAGTTGTGCCAGCCGATCGCTAACCAAAGCAGAAGCCAATTATTCCACAACAAAAAAGGAGTGCCTCGCCATCATCTGGGCTACGTCGAAATTTCGCCCCTACCTCTACGGCAGGCCCTTCAAAGTTGTGAGCGACCACCACGCCTTGAGTTGGCTAGCCACCTTGAAGGACCCTTCAGGTCGCCTCGCACGATGGAGCCTGAGACTTCAAGAATATGACATTACTGTCATTTACAAGTCCGGCAAAAAACACTCCGACGCCGACTGCCTCTCTCGTGCGCCTGTCGACCAACCACCACCCGACAACCCGGATGACGACTACTTCTTGGGAACGATAACTACCGACGACTTCGCTGAACGACAGCGGGCTGACCCAAAACTTAAGGCCCTAATAGGATACCTCGAAGCCAGGACCGTCGAAGTCCCAAAGGTGTTCAAGCGCGCACTTTTGCGTCGTTCTTCCTGAGAAACGATCTTCTACAAAAGAAAAACTTTTCACCTTTTCGAGCTAAGTACCTCCTCGTGGTGCGTTCAGCTCTGCGACCAGAACTCCTACAGGCCCTGCACGACGATCCAACGGCAGGGCACCCCGGTGTTTCTCGCACGCTCGCGAGGATACAAGAAAAGTACTACAGGCCACGTCTTACCACCGACGTGACTCGTTATGTGAGGACATGCCGGGACTGTCAGCAATGCAAGACACAGCCGACAAGGCCAGCGGGACTTTTGCAGCCAATTGAACCACCTTACCGACCTTTCCAGCAGATTGGTATGGACCTACTGGGGCCGTCCTCAACGTTGGCTTTCGGAAACAAGTGGATCGTGGTAGCTACCGACTACCTCACCCACTACGCCAAGACAAAAGCCCTTCCCAATGTCAGTGCATCCGAGGTAGCTAAGTTCTTCGGCGAAAATATCGTCCTACGTCACAGTGCCCCGGAGGTCCTTATCACCGACAGAGGAACGGCAATTACTGCCAACTTAACTCAAGCGATCTTGGCATACAGCCAGACAAACCACCGCCGGACGACAGCGTACCACCCACAGACCAACGGCCTCACCGAGCGGCTTAACACGACTATCGCCGACATGCTGTCAATGTACGTCGATGTCGAACACAAGACGTGGGACGCCATTCTGCCGTACATGACCTTCGCATACAACACGGCGGTGCAGAAGACGACGCAGATATCTCCATACAAATTGGTCTACAGAAGGAGCACGGCAATGACGCTCGATGCCATGTTACCCAACGTCACCGACGAAGAAAACCTTGATGTGAGTGAGTACCTTCAACGCGCCGAAGAAGCCCGACAACTCACGCGTCTCCGTATCAAGAATCACCAGACGACCGACAGCCGCCATTACAATCTTCGACGACGCTTCGTAGAATACCAGCCCGGTGAACGTGTTTGGGTATGGACGCCGATACTAAGTGAAAAGCTTCTGCGGTGGTACTTCGGACCGTACAGGGTGGTTAGACGTCTCAGCCAACTTGATTACAAGGTTGTCCCCGATGGCATCACGAACTCTCAATGACGCCGATCGCGACCTGAAGTCGTCCATGTCGCGCGCCTCATGCCGTTTCATGCGCGTCAATAAACTGAAACAGTGTTTTTTTTTGTATTATTATTGTATCGTAACATATTCATTGTACTTTCTGGCATTATTGTTGTACCTTCATCTTAAGTTAAAGCATCGGAACGATGCCTTTTTCAGAGGGGGCAATGCCACGTTCCATTTCCCAAGTTCTGTTATCGTCCCAAAACACCACACAATTCTCAACGCAAACCGCGCCTGCAGTTTTCGAGAAGCTTCCGGACTGTAGTAGATCTTGCCTCTTCTGCGAACTGTACAGATTATTCTGGAACCTATGCCACAGCCAGCGATAGCGCTAGAACATTCGACGGCAAGAGTATAAATGCCGACACGCTTCGTTGCTTGGCAGTAGTTGATCGACGGCCGCCGCTCCGTTCGCCGCTATCAGTCCAAGACTGCTACTGTAATCGGACTTTCCGTTTACTGGGCACAGGTTCGCCCAAATAAACAGTTAAATTCCAACGCAAAGTCTCTTGTCTTTGGCCACGTCACGACCACGTGACAATACATATAAGATGGTCGGTGGTAGATCGGCCCTCTCTGAACCCGCACTGGTGTGGGTCGAGCAATTTGTTTGTTTCTAAGTAGTGGAGTAAGCGGCAATTAATCATTTTTTCAAATAGTTTGCAGAGGCAGCTTGTTAACGCTATAGGTCTGTAACTTGATACAGTAGAGGAATCCTGTCCCTGCATCAAAATTGGAATTATAACAGCCTCCTTCTAGGAGGAGGGGATCACACCTGAAAACCGTATGTGATTATAAAGAGAGAGGAGGGTTTCTTTAGTTTCGGAGGGTAGTTCCTTCAGCATCACGTACAATACGTTGTCAGAACCTGGGGTAGTTGTATTACAGCAGCGGAGTGCTGTTCGCAGTTTTGCTAAGCAGAATGGTTCATTATATGCCTCATTTCTTGCAAATTTTCTTTGTAACTTTAGTTTTTCTATTCGTGCTTTGTAATTCTGGAAGGTTTTGGAGTAGTGTGAGGAGCTCGATATGTGTTCGAAATGTGTGCCAAGAAAGTTGGCTTGATCCTCCAAGCTTTCCTCGAGGCTATTTACTAGTGGCAGGAAATACGTTTGTTGGCCCTTCATTTTCTTTACCTTATTCCACACTTTTCCCTCATCTGTGTATGAGTTAATACTCGATATAAACTTTGTCCAGCTCTCTCGTCTAGCTTGTCGACGCGTTCTCCCTGCCTGCGACTTGACCTGCTTGAAATTTTCTGCGTTTTCTGCTGTTGGGGAATCGCGAACCAATGCCCATACTTTGTTCTGAGTGGTCGGTGCTTTCCTGCATGCGCGGTTTTACCATGGGACTCGCCGTTTAGAAGACATGCCGCTCGTTTTGACAATACATTTAAATGCGGCATCAAGTATAAGAGCTGTAAAATACGTGACAGCGTCATCTATGGTCAGGGCAGACAGCTCAGTCCATGTCATGTGTGTAAGAGTTCTATACCCTTCCCAATCAGCTGAGTCAATCTCCCATCGAGAAACCTGCAGGGGTAGTTGATCTTTGTTCGGCGCACTCAGGATGATTGGGAAGTGGTCACTCCCATAAGGTTCCTTAAGAACGTTCCACTTAAAAACAGGTAAAAGAGACGGTGATAAAATGCTAAGATCTATGGAGGAGTACGTGTTGTTTGCAAGGCTAAAGTACGTAGGCTCCTTTATATTTAAAAGACAAACTAGAAGAGAAAAAGAGCTGTTCAATAAGACGTCCTCGTGCATCACAGTGAGCATCGCCCCACAGGACATTATGTGCATTAAAATCACCTAGAAGCAGAACCGGCTCTGGGAGTTCATCTATTAATGGTTCTAGATCACGTCTGTGTAGCTGTTGATGCGATGGTATGTACACAGAGCATATGGTAATGAGTTTATTAAACAGTACAGCTCGAATGGCCACTGCCTCAAGGGCCGTTTAGAGCTTCAAATGCTGGCATGCTATGCTTCGATCAGCTATAATGGCCACACCGCCAGATGGTACGACAGCATCCTCCCGGTCTTTTCGGAAAATAATATATTGCCGTAGGAAGCCCTTGTGTTTGGGAGTTAAGTGCGTTTCTTGCACACATAGCACTTTCGCGTTAAACTTACTCAGAAGTTCTTGGACGTCATCTAAATTTCTAGGTATTCCTCTTACGTTCCACTGTATAATTTTGTCCATAGTGGAAAAAAGGAAAAAGTGCTGCATGCAGAGAAGACGGAGATTAGCTCATTTTACAGGGCCTTCGTCAGGTCCTGTAATCGGCGTTTTGTCCTTTTTGGGGCGATCGAGCGAAGCTCGCCGCTCCTTCGGCGCTTCCTGCACCATTTGGCTTGAACTGGTGTCCATAGCCTCTTGCGAGGCACTGGACACCCGCTCTACAGAGCGATCTGCGTGTCGCTTAGACTTCGCCTCCGTCGACGAAGTCTTTGTCCCCACCGAGCTGGAGGTCAATGAAACACCCTTGGCTTCGTGATTGCCCTGGCTGCTGCCAGAGCTTGTAGAGGTCACTGGTGTGGACAGGCTGAATGTGGGCAGGGCAGCGCTGGCTGCTCCCGCCGTAGGGACTTGTGGCGTTGGCCTCGGCACGCTAGGCGCGGTCCGGGCAATTGCTAAGGGCCTTTGTGGTGCCGCTCCTCGTTGCACCACTTCGGCGAAAGGTGTTTTTAGTGCCAATGATGACGAGATCCGTTGTCTTGCTTCCCTGAATGTGATATTTTCCTTAACTTTTATAGTTATTATTCCTTTTTCTTTTTTCCAGGCTGGGCACGCTCTGGAGTATGCGGGGTGACTACCTTCGCAGTTTGCACAGAGGACCTCGTCATGACTACATTCATCAGCACTGTGGCTGGTTGTGCCACACTTAGCAGACATCAGCTGCCCTCGGAAGCTCTGGAATGCATGACCAAATCGCTGGCATTTGAAAGAACGCCTCGGGTTTGGAATGAAGGGTTGGATATGGAGTTTTATATAATCAGTTTCGAGAGCATCAGGTAAAGTGGTTGAGCTGAAGGTGAGTATCAAGTGCTTTGTTGCTATTTCGTTGTTGTTACGTCTGATTTTGATGTGCTGGACATGTATTACACCTTGGTCCTTCCATCTATCAAGGAGCCCTTCTTCACTCAGTGTCATCAAATCTTTGGCCGATACCACGCCCTTCACCGTATTCATAGTACAGTGTGCGCTCACAGAGACGGGGATGTTACCAAAGGCTGCAAGGTGCAAGAGTTTATTGTACTGTTCCTTGTCTTTTAATTCGAGAAGCAAATCTCCACTTGCCATCTTCGTGACCTTATAACCGGTTCCAATGGTCTCTCTCAAGCACTTGGCCACAAGGAAGGGCGAGATTGCTCTAGTTTTTGTAGATGATTGTTCGCAGTGGAGGACATGGTATTTTGGGAAAGTTTCTCTGTTTTTGGGCTAAAGTAGTGAATTTGCGTCGGTGTGTACCGTTTTCGAGGCACAATCAGTAAGAGAGGGGGTCGAGGATCCCATAGGAAAATATGGATTTTTTTGGTAACGGCGCCTACCACCCACCACGGAGTCCAACAAGAGGACGTGGCAGAGCATGTGGACATGTCTGCGCAACGCCAGCAGTACGCAGTTACTATAACACAATATGGTTTACCCTAGTTTGGATAGCCACACAATTAACCCTTCCAGCCAGGAAAAACGGAAGTAAATTGAAGAGAGGAGAGAACAGGAAAGATTGAAAGTGAGAGGGAAAGACGAAGATGAAGAGAGGGAAAGACAGGAAAAGGCGACTGCCGGTTTCGTGAAGCTGGGGCCAAAGGGGTGTGTTGCCGCCGCTGGGGGGCCTTAAAGGTCCAATCACCCAGCATTGCCTCAACCCCCAGGATCCCCTTTTCCTTGGACACGGCTCAGCCACGCACGGCTAAGCGTGGGAGGGAGTCGAAACTTGCCCGTTAGCTCGGGTCCGTGGTGTCGCTACACACCAAACACCTATTTGCCCAGGCACCCCTGTGAGGGATAAAAAAAAAGATAATTGGCTCCAGTCACTGAAAGAAACCGTGTCAGTAAATTGAAGTTGTTTTGTTTTTTTTTGTCAGTTAGTAAATAGACATTACAAAACTAATCCATCAGATATCTTGGTTCCATCAACAGGTTATGCAACTAGAACCCAATATTCACAAACAATAAAGCCTCTTATGCAAAAAATATTCTTTCTTCTTTCTTACAATAAATGATTGTGACAGCCTGTCTAAAGAGATTGTAATCCAAAAATCTTTGGCACCGTGCGAAGAGTATTTGATTTGTTAAAGTGTTCAGTAACCTGTTCTTGTTCTGACAGCTTCGCCACTGTTTTGTTGCTCTTTTTGCACATATATAAGTTTTTTGTCCGTTTATTTATTGTACTATTCTTACAATTTGTTGTTGTTTGTTTCTTATTGTACCAGTTAGACAGCAGCATTTATGAATAAATAAATATCACAGAATTATGTGGTACAAGCGTATATTGCGATCGGGCATCAACATGTGATCATCAAATGACTACATGTTTTAAACCCAGCCATCCATTACAAAGGGCACACACGTTACTGCATCTATTCCCTTGAAGGGGCCTGGCAACACTTTTCGAGCATGGTCAGAAAACGCTGCCGATCGGTAGTAGAGGCTCCCGACAACACGCGAGTCAAATGTTATAGTGCAGGACGCGACCTGGAATTGACAATAAATGATCGAAGGCAGCTAAAAATTGTTTCCCCTTCTCTCGACAAATCACAGAATAAGCCCCAAAATCACTCGTAGTAAGCCTATCTATCAGCCGATGGGTGATTTGAACCTGGCGCGCTCGCTTGTTAAAGAGATCGTTGCGAGACGCCGTCACTTGTCTACGCTATCGCACTGAAAAAGCCGCGTATTCGAAGAAAAAAAATATGTGCTCAATGTCAGAAAAGCGCATGTGACTTTTTTTTTTTTTTTTTTTGCCCCGCCCAACCTTCCCTGTTTTACTTCCAGCGCTTTCGTCGGCACGAGAGAAGAGAGAATGCGATTGCAGCGTGTGACAAATCTTTGTAACTCCTCTCGTACAGGACGGATTCTTAAAAGTTTTGCAGTGTTGAATTTGTTAGGCAATACGCTTTTCCAGTAAATTAATTTCATAGTTACCCGAAAAAGTGTTTCAGGGCCCCTTTAAGACCACTTGGGGCGGTTCGAAGAGGTTTCACGCGCATAATTCCTCGTGGTTTCAACCAAGCTACCCATAACACACTTACACAAGCCACTTTCGACTTTATCGACAACATCGTAGCAGTCCACAACTTCGAGTAATATCATACAATGAAAAGTATGCACTAAGTGGTTGAAGTACACATTAGAGACAAGGCATCGGTACTGCGTTCAACTATCGAAGGGGAAGCTTAAAGAAACACTAAAGAAAACAATAACGTAGTTTAGATTGATACACTGCACTGTGAGAACTCTAATGTCTTAAGTTTCACTGTCATAACGCCATTATTAAAAAAGAAAATCAAGGTTGAAGATTCATTTATAAATTTTACACGTTACCTCCCCACATGATGCAACAAATTTCAAAATGTATTTTTAGCATTTCAGGGACAATGACTCGATGAAATCTTTTGAAACTGGTGCAAAGACTACTCGCTTTCAGTATTTTTATTCCTGTACGACCCTGGTCATATGAAAATCATTAGGAGGGCCACAGCATCATCGTGCATAACACTGGCAGTCAGAAGATCATGTGAGCTCAAGGTCAATGACAGTATCCAGCCAAAATCCACAAAGCTCAAGATCAGCGAAAGACTGGCGTCAGCTTCGGTCACTGAAAAATTGCTGAACAGTTAGCTTGGCAGCCCTAAGAAAGCCCCAAAAGAAAATGAACAAACTAGAAACTTATGCGTAATTAAATTATGCCCAACACCTCAAAAATATAAAGAAAAAGCATGTCAAAAAAATTTGTTTTGCCCATTTGAAGCACAAAGACTTGAGCAAGCAAGTCATTTCCTTCGAAAGTACACCTGAAAACATAAGCATGCAAACAAACATTTAGAATGCGAGGCCATAGTCTATTCAGTTCCTTTCGCATGCGATGCGGAAAACACTGTCAGGCAGACCCGGCGTTGCATAAATACAAGAGGACATAGGTACACCACAGAGATGATGCAGTCACCAGGGCACTTAGCTACTTATTCCGCAAGATGCCAGTGTGATCTCATGTTTAACAAAATGCAGAAGCTGGTGCATCGCAGCTCTAAAATAACATGTGAAATCATGGAAGCATATTTTATGTTTAAATCACACCATCATGTGAGCTCTGCATACATTACCCTCCAGCGAGGCAACTTCTAACTTTATTGACCACTGCCAGATTAATAAAGTGACACATCATCATCATCATCAGCCTGACTACGTCCACTGCAGGACAAAGGCCTCTCCCATGTTCCGCCAGTCAACCCGGCCCTGCACTTGCTGCTGCCAATTTATACCCGCAAACTTCTTAATCTCATCTGCCCACCTAACCTTCTGTTTCCCCCTAATCCTCTTGCCTTCTCTGAAAATCCAGTTAGTTACCCTTAATGACCAGCGATTGTCCTGTCTATGCGCTACATGCCCATGTCCATTTCCTCTTCTTGATTTAAACTAATATATTGTTAGCCCCGTTTATTCCCACTCTGCTTTCTTCTTGCCTCTGCAGGTTACACCTACCAATTTTCTTTCCATTACTCGTTGCGTCGTCCTCAATTTAAGCTGAACCCTCTTTGTAAGTCTCCATGTTTCTCCTCCATAGCTAAGTACCGGCAGAATACAGCTGTTATATACCTTTCTCTTGAGGAATAGTGGCTATCTACCTGTCATAATATGAGAGTGCTTGCCAAATGTGCTCGACCCCATTCTTATTCTTCTGGTTACTTCAATCTCAGGGTATGGCTCGGCGGTTATTATCTGCCCTAAGTACACAATATATTACAACTTCATGTAGACTATTACCTATCTCAAAGCGCTGCACTCTTGCGAGGTTGTTGTACATTACTTTCGTTTTCTGCAGATTAATTTTAAGACCCATCTTTCTGCTCTCCTTGTCTAACTCCGTAAACATGAGTTGCAATTCGTCCCCTGAGTTACTCAACAATGCAATGTCATCGGAGAAGCACAGCTTACTAAGGAACTCTCCATCAACTCTTATCCCTAACTGCTCCCATTCTAGGCCTCTGAAAACCTCCTGTAAGGACGCAGTAAATAGCAATGGAGAGATTGCATTCCCCTGCCTTACACCCTTCTTGATTAGTTTTCTGTTGCTTTCTTTATGAAGCACTATGGTAGCAGTTGATCCCCTGTAGATTCCTGCCAGGATGTTTATATATGCTTCATCTACGCCCTGATTCCGCAGTGTCTGCATGACTCGTGATATTTCTACTGAATCAAACGCCTTCTCGTAATCTATTAAGGCTATGTATAGTGGTTGGTTATATTCTACGCATTTCTCTATTACCTGATTATTAGTATGAATGTGGTCCATTGTTGAGTATCCTGTTCGAAATCCTGCTTGTTACTCTGATTGATCGAATTCTAATGTTTTCTTAATTCTGTTAGCAATT
The DNA here is from genome assembly GCF_043290135.1 of Rhipicephalus microplus. Taxonomy (NCBI): domain Eukaryota; kingdom Metazoa; phylum Arthropoda; class Arachnida; order Ixodida; family Ixodidae; genus Rhipicephalus; species Rhipicephalus microplus. The sequence continues at coordinate 13,387,734 of NC_134705.1, read as the reverse complement.
ACTTTTGTAAATAGCTTGTATACTACGGAGAGCAAGTTGATCGACCTGCAATTCTTCAAGTCCTTGTCATATCCTTTCTTATGTATTAAGATGATGTTAGCATTCTTCCAAAACTCTGGTACTCTTCCCGTCAGGAGACACCTTGTAAACAGGGTGTCTAGTTTTTCTAACACAATCTGTCCTCCATCTTTCAGCAGATCCGATGTGACCTGATGCTCACCAGCAGCTTTCCTCTTTGCATGCTCTCCAAGGCTTCTCCGACTTCTATTATTGCTGGTGGGGTGTCATCTGGGTTACTGCTAGTTCTTATAGTATTAAGGTCGTGGTTGTCCCGGCTACTGTACAGATGTCTGTAAAATTCCTCCGCTACTTTAACTATCCTATCCATATTGGTAGTTATTTTGCCGTCTTTGTCCCTTAGTGCATACATCCGATTTTTCCCTATCCTAAGTTTCCTCTTCACTGGTTTGACGCTTCCTCCATTTTTCAGAGCGTGTTCAGTTCCCTTCGTACTATACCTTCTTACATCGGACACGTTACGCTTATTAATCAACTTCGAAAGCTCCGACAGTTCTATTTTGTCTGTTGTACTTGAGACTTTCATGCTTTGACGCTTCTTAAAGAGATTGTTCATTTCCTGAGAAAGCTTGCCAGTGTCCTGTTTAACTACCCTGCCTCACACTTCCACTGCACACTCCGTAATGATAATCGTCAGATTATCATTCATTGTGTCTATGCTAAGGTTGGTTTCCTCAATTATAGCCGAGTACCTGTTCTGAAGCGAGACTCTGAATTCCTGTACTTTCCCTCTCAGTGCTAGCTCATTGATTGGCTCCTTGCGTATCAGTTTCTGTCGTTCCTCGTTTAAGTCTAGACGAATTCGAGACCGTACCATTCTATAGTCAATGCATCATACCTTGCCAACCACTTCCACACCCTGCACGATGCCTAGGTGTGCACCTATTATAAAGTGTATTTCGTTCTTAATTTCGTCATTAGGGTTCCTCCATGTCCACTTACGGTTTCCTCGTTTTCGGTAGAAGATATTCCAAATCCGTAAATTATTGCGTTCTGAAAATTCTACTAATAGCTCTCCTTTGGCATTTTTAGTACCGATGCCATAATCTACTGCCTGGTCTCCAGCCTGCTTTTTCCCTGCCTTTGCAGTAAAGCCTCCCATCAGTATAGTATACTGTGTATTTACTTTACTCATTGCCGATTCCACGTTTTAATAGAAGCTTTCAACTGACGCGTCATCATGGCTGGATGTAGGTGCATAAGCCTGTATCATCATCTTGCATCACTTATTGAGTTTAATTACGATACCTACCAGCCTTTCATTAATTCCATAGCATTCCTCTTTGATGCCAGCTATGTTTCTGTGAATTAGGAACCCCACTCCCAGTTCTCTTCTGTCAGTCAAGTCCCGATAGCAAAGGACGTGCCCATTCTGTAGCACCGTATAGGCCTCATCTGTCATAACCTTACTGAGCTCTATTATATCCCAATTAACAACCTCTAGCTCCTCGAATAGTACAGCTAGACTTGCATCACTAGATAAGGTTCTAGCATTAAACCTTGCCAAGTTCAGGCTTCAATGGCGGCCTGTACGGATGCAGAGATTTTCAGCACCCCCTGCTGCATTGCAGATCTGACCGCCGCCGTGGTCTGTTGCTTCGCAGCTGCTGGGGACTGAGGGCTGTGAGTTATTTGACGTTAGCATGTGGGAGGTAGTGGCCGGATACTGCACCAGGGTGGCCAATCCCTCTCTGGTGAGTAAAGCTTTAGTTCTGGAGCATTTTGGAGCAGGCAATCTTGCTATTCGAAGTATTTTACAGCAGTAAAATTTTAGTTTTGGAGCAGGTAATCTTGCTATTAAAAGCATTTTACAACAGTAAAATTTCAGTTTTGGAGCAGGTAATCTTACTATTAGGAGCACTTTGGCATAGGTATATATTCATAATGGAGCACTTAATAAAAGTACCTCAAACACTTTAATATTAAAGGGATGCTGACCTAGAACAAAAAATCTTTTGAGATTGAAAAAGGCTTTGAGAACTTTGAGGTCGTTCTTTTTACCATCTCAGGTTAATTATTTGGGGAGAAAATATCGGTAATGCATTTCATCATAATCATCATCATCATCAGGCTGACTACGTCCACTGCAGGACAAAGGCCTTTCCCATGTTCCGCCAGTCGACTCGGTCTTGTGCCTGCTGCTGCCGATTGATACCCGCAAACTTCTTTATTTAATCTGCCCATCTAACCTTCTGTCTCCCTCTAAACCGCTTGCCTTCTCTAGTAATACATTTATAAATTACATATTCCTCAATTTCGTGCTGAAATCTCGGCCCATGATACCACGAATTTCAATGTGTTTTTTTTTTTACTTAGCTACATTCGCTCAAAATAATTTCCCGGGATTCATTTCACGCTATGTCTAGAGCCACCTCAGAAGTCAGTTTACTTTGTTATTAGTACTTAAGAGCTATGTAGGACATAGTAAAAAAAAGCCAAAATTTATAAAGCCACGACAATTGATGCATTAATGCAACTATGTGAAGCCACCCGAATTTTTTTTTTTTTGCATTTTCTTTCTTACCGAGAAAGTTCTCGTGGCAAGCATGATGATTTTAGAATTATGAAAGCGTAATTTACTAATGTCGAATCTCATTAATTTGAACACACTTAATTCAAACTTCGGGTTGTCACAAACAAGCACTCAGAAACAGAGCGCGCCGCCGAATTCTGGCGACAGTGACGATACCATGCGCTAGAGAAACGCCTCAAGGTCAACGCTAAAGAAGAAAACAAGCATCCAGAGACACTTCTGGCACGCCGTCTCTCTCCCCCTCGAAAGCCTAGCTTCGCCGACCAACCTCCTCCCATCGGCCGCTGAGCAAGCCCTGGAAAGATCTGGAAGGAAAGGCGCGTGGTGATGTAGAGTTGCGTCACATGTTGCGGACGGTCCTCGAAGCGCCTCGCTCTTTTCCCAGCCTTGACTGTGCATCGCGCCGACGAAACGATTAGAATTTTCTGGAATCTAGCGCGAAAGCTATTTGAGCGAGCAGCAGAGAAAAGAAACCAGGAGAAGAAGGAAGTTTGTGCCAGTGTGCGAAGGGTCTTTTTGAACACTGTCAAAATTTGGGCTTGTTGGTGCATTGTGACGACAGAAAATAGCGCAAAGAAACGGGGACACAAGACGAGGACACACGGCACAGGCGCTAACTTCCAACATAATGTTTATTACCACCGCACACTCGCCTATATCACCAAGAAAAATAACATCACATGACATGAATGATGCGCACAAAAGATTAATTTCTTAGAAAATACAATTCTTTATCACCGAGCGTAAGAGAGGGAGTGCTGACGCACTTAGACCCCAGTGAAGCGATAGCCTCAGCCTCAATAATCTCTCTAGTAAGCTTGTCAAACATACTCTTGACAACTGTGCATGCATTGAATATCGGCGCGCAGCCGCAGGATTTACAATGTATGGCCAACCAACTTCCCTGGCCGTTTTTCACATTATTACAATGTTCTCTTAATCGATCATTAAGACAACGGCCCATCTGTCCAATATACTCTTTACCACAAGAAAGCGGGATACGATAAACAACGCATATGATACAGGGAACATAAACAGTTCGATGCTTCTTACTACAACCTTTGGGTTTTCCGTCACGGTCATGAAGGCCACACAGGCTGACCTACTTCTTTGGAGCCGAAAAGACAACCCTAACTTCAGAGCACTTAGCTTATTTCTTTATGTTGTGCGATATCTTGTGATAGTATGGTATGGCGACTAGGTGCTTCGGTTTCTCAGAGTCACGAATCGCTGTACATCCTGGGTTGCGAAACGTACGAAGCAAGCCTTCTGCAACTGAAGTTTGGACGTGCATAGGATAACCTGCTTTCAAAAAACGGTCTGACTGATTATGAAAACTATTGGCGACTTCGTGCTCACAAGATTTCCTTAAAGCATGACGAAAACAATGACCGATGATGCCTCTTTTCACTAGTTTGGAGTGAGCTGATTGGTAAGGAAGGACCGGTTTGTTCATACGTGGTTGGTAAGCCCAACATATGCGGTTAAGATGAAAGGTGAAGAGGACATCCAGGAATTTTATGGCATTGCTTTCAGGCAGTTCATATTGCCACGTTCCATTTCCCAAGTTTTTGTTATCGTCCGAAAACACCGCACACCGTGAGAGTCAAGAGTTTAAAACACTCAGAAAAATGTGAAATTATTTTTGCCAAACCTGCCTCATCCACTACCGTGTCGTTAGATAATAAAACAAGATAGTCATCGACATACCCGAACACTTTTTTTATCTTCAAATTATCAAGACGTATGTAAATTGATCTGTCAATTCTACTTAAAAATATGTCGCTTAAAATAAGCGCAATGCAGGACCCAATACAGATTCCGTCCTTTTGAATAAAAGGCTTGTCATCCCATGAAATGTAGGTCGTCTTGAGGTAAAATGATAAAAGTTCTAAAAACCCACTGACAGGAACACCTCACTCGGTTTGAAATCTAACAGAGCCAAACAAATCTATGCACTCATCAACCGCAGGAAGCAACTGATCATGGAGAATAGAATAATACAAATTTTGCCGTGTCGGCGAAGGCTTTTGTCCTCAGTGACAAAGCAGGTAATGAAGAGGGTTTCCACCTGAAGGGTGAAGGCTTATGCTACAAGCAGAAGAGTGTGTCTACCGCTAGCAAGCGAAGACGCGTGGCAGTAGCTGCGCATGGGAAGCAGACGTGTTACCAGCCTAGAAATTTGGTGCTTCAAGAGCAGCCAAAGGAAGACACGAGGTTTCCTGGAAGAGCAACTTTGGGGGCAGCGGACTGACAACAGCGCTGGACTTTGAGTGAGTGATTCTTGGAAGAGTATCATTCAGACTTTGTTCCAAGGACTTTGCACAGAACAAGTTTTCGAACTCTCTAGTCTTCAAGTGTCTTGGTTGTTTGAAGCATGCGTTTGCATTGTAGCGCGTATTGTTGTTTGTGTCCGTCGTTTCGAGTGTAGCCGATTGTATTGTGTAGTAGATTGTTTGATTGGTGAAATATCGTACTGAACTCTTGCCAAGTGTGCATGTTTGCGTATTGTTTGATCTGCCATGCTTGAGAATATAATTTTGTTTTGTTTATCAACTCTCGGCTCTGACTCGTTCTTAGGACCACAGCCGGCGTCTGCTGGCACGTCAAATAGAACCACTTCTAAATTGTCCGTGCTTTTGTGGTGCAGTTCAGGTGGCCGGTACTCCAGCCATCGGAATTAGCCCGGTGATCCCCTCCATAATTAACAGGACCTGTGACACCGGTTAATTATAACTGACACTGTGGTCCTGTCAATGTTATGTGTATTCTCCAATGGACGAAAACGTCCTGTCATTCGAACGCGCAAGCTCTTACGATGGTTAATTCGAACATATCGCGCTCCGAAATGCTCTCAGCACCACGCCCAATCCTGCGGCAGCACCTTCAACACCTCAAGGCTGCGCACGAAGGAAAAGAAGAAAAGGAAAGGCTAGGGTGGAACGTCTGCTCTCTCTCAAATGCCGATCTAGGACGCGCCTATGCCATACTTCTCCCTTTTCCATCCCTGCCAGGTAGAGACCCTTTAGAGTTACTGTGTATGCTACTTTTAGGTAGCTAAAGGTAGCATATACAGTAACTCTAATACCCTTCTCCTTTCAACTCTGCTCGCAGAGAGAGGGGGAAAAAAACGGTTGCGGAATGGTGGCGGTAGTGGTCAGAAGAGGAAAGAAGAAGAAAAGCGTTCAATTTTTGCAGCCCTGTAGGGAGCACGGTGCAGCGCCTCCGCTTAATTACTGTATAGGCTACCTTTAGAGGTAGCATACACAGTAACTCTACGTCCGCGGTAAGTTGGCTTTCTCTCAAATGCCGATCTGCGACGCGCCGGTGCTACGCCTCACCCTTTCCCGTCCCCGACAGGTAGAGACCCTTCTCCTTTCAACGCCGCGCGCGGAGAGAGAGAGAAAAAAAAGCTGTCGTGGAGTGTTGGTTATCTTTCAAACACTGATCTGCTTCTATCCGCGTGGAAACGCTCCTCCCTTCTCATCTTGTGCTGACCCCGCTGCCGCGGCAGCGCAGAGGGTAGCAGTGGAGACGCAGTCGTCGCAGTCTTCTAGTATATAGGTGTGATAGGCCTGTTCGCAGAAAAGTAAAGAATTCTCTCATTAGACTCGACCGCTGTTGCCAGTAATTAAAACGTTATTTATAGTTATTTAAATGCTGCCGCAATTACAGTGTCTAGCGATTTTATGATTTCTGACGTCGTGCCGGGAGCCCCATAAAACTGTCCAGCGAGCCGCATGCGGCCTGCAGGCCACAGGTTGCGAACCTGTGAGATGGACAGTTTGGCGCAGTTTGGTGCAGCTTACGTCGATTTCTTCAGGTTGGCGCCGCGAATCTCGTTTGGCGCACTTTGGCGCAGTTCGTGCAGAAGTGGTATCCCTGTAACTCTCACAGATACATGCAAAACAAAATGCACTTGTAGCATGGTCGATTATATCTAGGCATCAGGACCAATTTCTGCCTTTACCTACAAAGATTGACAACTTTAAATACCCCAGTTTTCCTCAAATTATTGAAGAGTGGAACATGCTCCCTCATAGCACAACCGCAATTAATTTTTCAGAGAAATTCGAAAAAATGGTACTGGCCTATTCTTTCATGTAACCATTTGCCGAGTAATTTATCGTTTCGAGCAGTGGCGGACGAAGAGTCTAAAGTTAAGTCATTGCGCTGTTCCCGCTGGAAGATAATGACGTCAATAAATGCGTGCGAAACAGTAGCAAAGCAGATGTTGAACACGTGCAGGTGTTCGTATTATCATCAGTTGTAGACAATGAAAGGCGTGAAAGACAATGGCTTCAGGATGACGTCGTTCACTGTTGTGTGCAACATGAGAGTAAAATTCCTGGAGCCCAGCAAGCACGGCAGCCAGAACTGTCTCCGGGAGTAACAAGCAAGCATAGGAAACGATGGTCTGTTACAATCGTGCACAGAAGCCTACACAGGTATACACAAAGTTTTTGAACAGCAGATATGACTGCCAAGAAATCTTGTTCTGTCCCAGTGTGATATTTCGCAGCCTTGCTGAGAGAACAACTCGTATAGGCAATGACGTGCTCTCTGTCAGCAAAGTCATGTGGAATCGACAAAAAAAACAGATGAGAGCAGAAGCAGAAAAGAAAATACTCTCTCCGTCTGCGTCACTACCATCTAGCCATTGCATGCCGAATAGCAATCTTATCGCACAGAAACTAGATGAGGCGGCCTCAGGACAAAAAGACGAATATAACAGCAGCATACAAACCAGGGTTCTAACGACAGAAAAGGCAAACCAAGAGCCCAGCACTGAAAAACCACTTCCAAGTGTGAAGACACCTTCCAAGACTTTAGAATTCCCGTCAACAGACTGTACCCACGCAGATATATTAAAGGCTCGGCAGACGCACTTAGACTTAATACGACAACGTATGAGAACGGACGCCCAGAGGAAAGTACTCTCTCAGACAATGTTGATTGATTGATATGTGCGGTTTAACGTCACAAAACCACCTTAAGATTATGAGAGACGCCGTAGTGGAGGGCTCCGGAAATTTACACCACCTGGGGTTCTTTAACGTGCACCCAAATCTGAGCACACGGGCCTACAACATTTCCCCCTCCATCGGAAATGCAGCCGCCGCAGCCGGGATTCGAACCCTCTCCGACAATGTCACCGCAATCTAATAATTAAGTCATCAATGACCATGTTGTCCCACAGAACGTGGATGAGTGTACCAAAGGACACATAAAGGGACAAAATGACAGCACGCGAACTATAACTTCAACTACAAAGAAGGCCTCTACAAAGAGGGCTGCACCCATCAAGTTATTGATAAGAAGTCTACAACAACTGCAGTGTTCGAGGTGGAAGGCATTCCCATGATTGAGATTGAAGAAGACCTTCTTCATCTAAAAGGCCATTCACGAGATATTAATAATGGGTCCAAGCGAAGGCTGGAAGACTCGGACGTTACAAAGCCCTCATCAGCCTGCGTTCAAGTGACCAACCGAGGAAAAGGAAGGCCAGCTCACAAAGCGAGAAGAAACAGAAGAAAGAAAGGAAAGGCCATGACGACACAAAAGCAAGCCTCTTAGATTGGTGAAAGCTTTAGCTGTTCGGGAAAGCTGCAGAAGCTATTATTCAAAGGAATGTGCATGGCACATTATTTCAGCGAATTTGTGAAATGCCCGCACAGTGTCACAGCGGCGAATGAGACGGACCAAAAGAAGACGCAGCCAAAAAGCTGAGGCTTTCAATGTAAATGCCACAAGCAAGAAAAAGCCAAGAAAAAGGTTCCTTAGAGATAGCTTCACAAGTACCCCCTAGAATATTCTTATCTGTGAGCTCCAGAAACCAAGAAAACCTTCTCAGCGAGAACACAGGTGCGTCGATGTCAACACACTCCATAGCACAAATGTGGCACAAGCGCCGAAAACACCGCTGGAAGATCAAGCGCAGAAGCAGGCTCGGATGACACTCTATTATAGAGCTGACGTGGAACTCTTTATGATGAACATTTTGTTCTCGGAACTCATGTGAGCATTGAGTTTTCTTTGTCGTCAGGCGCCAATGCGGAGGCGTAGAGGATATTAAATATTGTGTGAACGACAAAGAGCGCCACTATTATCATTAGGATGAGAGCAGGGCATTTGGATTAAAAAAGAGGTGGACGGATGGGCTTCGCCATGGGCACGGCGGCTCGTCCTTTCCTCAACAATAACAATTAACAAGAACGCCTGCAATGCCACTACCCCTTGTGTCACTGTCCACATTTGCAGAAGCAGATGGATCAAAGGGCTGTGATGTCTGCAGAAATTTGAGCCGACAGAACACAGCATCGCATTCATATGTCCACTCAAATGGGCTGTCTTTTCACAAGAGGCTGGTCAATGAATACACGATATCTGCATCTTGGCACAAAGCATTGAAAATAACAACATGATACAAGAAAGCCGCGAAATCTTTTACAGATCTGGGCGGCTTGAAGGTGCTGACCACTTCAATTTTATGGGGGCCGGGCCTGACCTCATCTTCGTCTATCAAATGGCCAAGGACCAAGGCCTGCCGTTCCCCAAACCAGCACTTCTTGGAGTTCCAAGACCAAGCCAGCCTTTTCCACACAGTCTAGAACAAGTCTTAAACGAACATGACGTTCTTCGAATGTGCGTCCAAAAATGATGTCTAGATAGCAGAAACAGATCTCCCATTTCAGTCCGCGTAGAACCGAGTCCATAAATCATTCGATAGTTGCAGTGATTTGCCTAGCCCAATAGGAATAATGTTAAACTGATATAGTTATCGGGTGTCAAAAATGTGGTCTTATCCTTTTCAGCAGGGTGCAAGAGGATCTGCCAAAGATCGAGTGAAAAAAAATAGGAAGCAGAATGTAGAATGACACATACGTCATCCATCCGAAGCAGCGGATATGCATCCTGTTTAGTCAAGGCATTCAATCTGCTATAATCAACGCAAAACCTGCAGGGGCGGTCTTTTTTTTTTTTTGGAACAAAACGACAGGTGCTGCCCACGGGCTGCACGATCCCACGAGAATCATGGGAAGTACAGGCTTCAATAACGCCCTTCTGCAACGTGTCCTGAGCTGGCTGAGATATAACTTCCCGCACTGATAATGACACCTTATAAGGTTTTCGCCGAACCGGTTGAGCAAGGATTGCTCCGGTTTGGCGAAAACCGGTTGAGCAAGGATTGTGTCAATGGTATGCTGCGCTCGAGAACATAATAAAGACAGTCACTTAACCTTTTTGCTGAAGTCAAACATGAACGCATGTCGTTGTAATAGCTGTATCAATTCTTGTTGCTCATGTGACCGTAGTATTTCGCTAACCATGCTCAAAATGTGCGATTCATAGAAGGTACTGCGTTTAGAGGTGTTCAGACGTCTCCGACTTTTCTCGTCCTTGATGGCTGCAATAGAATTTTCTGTGTCACTATGAAACAGTGGGAGCTTCATTCCTCAAGGAATGATAACCGGCATGAATGAACAGTTATTCGCCAAACGAAACGAGCATCCATTAGCAATCAAAATAAACGAATGAGGCACTATCACGTCTTTCTTTGGGCGCTGAACCGTGAAAGCTTGAACAACACAACGGCACCGAAGGCTGATACAGCAGCAACTAGATCAAATACTACTACTGAACTCACAGACCATGGTGGTGATGTCAGCTCTTTAGAAACAATAAGTAAGATTTCTGGAGGCAGTGGCTCATCAACTAAGGCGGGAAGAACATAACCGCTAACAGGAAGTTCACCCGTGCCACAGTCGACGAAAGCACCACACCATAGGGTTTCATACAATAATGCCTAGATGGGAATCTGGCGCTGTGAATTATGGGAAGTACAGGCTTGGGATTGGATTGCATTAGCTAGCGAACTGTCTACAAATCTTTTTCTACAGTTTGTTTCATTCTTTGCATAATGTGTTTAGTGGCCTGCACTGCTTAGTTTTTCTAAAAAAAATTCGAAACGATGCACTGTTTAGTTTTCCAAAGAAAATATAATCTAATTTAACACTAAAATGTACACTGAACCATCGAAATGTTTCTTTCATTAGACTTCCAGGTGTATAATTTTCTAAACGTGTTAACGATGCGAGCGAGCGAAACCAAAACCAGCCAAAAGCTCAGGGGTGGAAGTGGACTTCAGTGTTTTGGAGCAGCTCAGGGAGCAGGAATAATGCTGCTTTGGAGCGGCTTTCGTGCAGTAAAAGGGAAGTTTTGGCACAGGTTCGGAGCACCAAAAAGGTGTGTTGGAGCCCACCTTTTGCACAGTTGGAGCAACTCGAGTCAGTTTCGAAGCAGCTTGCTAGGGTCAAACATCATCGTCAATCAAAATTATTGCTGGTAAAAAAAAATTCTAATGGTTTTCACTAAACATTCACTACCGATTCGCTTACCAGACTTACTACCTACCTGCACATGTGCGCGCGCCTTTGTTTGCTGCATGCGTGATACAAAACGTGCCCATTTCATAGTAAGTTAGACACGAAAAGAAAACCGAAATTTTTTTTTGGGGGGGGGGGGGGGGACACGCGAGGTTTTAAAGTTCCAAAACCAACGTGTGCCCAAATCTGAGCCACACGGGCCCATAGCATTTTCACCTACATCGAAAATGCAGCCATCGCAGGCCTGGTGTGCCGCCCCTGGCTACGCCCCCGATTCTCGGTGGTAATAACAGCGAACGTTTTCTTTACGTGAATGTTCATACTGCAAAGAGTCTCGCGTTGCCACTGACGTTGCACTTAAAGGGCCACTCACCAGGCCCCATACCAAATTTTAGTCAGATAGTGAAATTTCTTGGGTGCCCGATGAGGAACATTTTGCCACAAAAATTTTTTGACTCGGTTCGTCACGAGCGGAGAAAACAGGTTTTTTGAAGCGGTGTGAAATGTTGATAAGAGAAGGCAAGCTCGCAACCCTTGCCGCTCCTCTGCGTCGCCTTCGCAAGCCAAATCTCTTCCCAACCCTCTCCGGCATCCGACCAAGAGGTGACGTGCGCATGACGTGCCCAAACAAGTCTAAGCCCCGAGCACGCGAGCGGCGTTGCTTTGTTGACCAGCGTTATTTTGTGGTCTTCTGCCTGTTTTTGCGGGATCGTTTGGAAACGCTGGCTCGGACGCGGTAGAATAGATGAGCACAATGAGTGCGCGAACGCGTAGGAGCGTTCTACGGCGGTCGTCCGCTCCATGCGCTGACTGCGGGGACACGAATGCATGGGAAACGACGACACATTAGTCCCGCATCTCATTGCGATTCGCGGGAGAAAAATGGAAAAAAAGACGCTCACATTCCCTTATTGTGTCTTGTTATTTATCTGGAGTTTAATTGATCTCTTCAAGCAACAAATTGTATAAACTACGCATGCTGTTAATTAATTTTCGCCATATCACGCGCCACTGTCTGCAACGTCAGAGCAGAGTCGTCTATGTAGAGGACCAATGTTACTGCATTGCTGTGTACGTAGTGCCGAATACGCGCACTTCATGCCCTCATCTCTAGGCGCGCTCTAGCAGAGGGGAGGGGGAGCAGTGTTCATCTTGAAATTTGACGCATTTCCGCAGCGCGTAGCGTTGCAAATTTTGACAGACGTGATCATGAACGCGTCGTCTACGCATTGCGCTTGTCAGCTCAAAATTGTCAAACCTGGTGAGTGGCCCTTTAATGCATACATAAAGCGGCGCACTTCGCTTACAAAAGTTTGTTCTATCGACGCTAATTAAACACACTACTCTGCTCATCTGGCTCAGTCTGGAGTGAAGTGGGGACAAGCCATTCATACAGCAAATCCGCGCGCACGCTACAGAAAGCCGCGCAGCAGCGACTGAGTAGGCAGCATAGGTGCCGCGCTGCACGCAACTAACCAGGAGATGATCAGAGTCCATGCGACCATTCTGTGTTTCAACGAAATTGTCAGTTGTTCCTCAGAATCATATCCTGGTAAAGAAGCTTACATATGTATAGCGGAAAATTGACAGTGTCCTGTCGCTATTTCAGTGAATGCGTAATCCGGACCCAGTCATAGTTGCAAAATGCTCCTTGGCGTCGCCACTGCGTGCAACAAAACAATTGTGCGAGAGTGCCAGCCCCGTTATGATCCATATTCGGACAAAAAGGATGAAAATACTTTCTCGTAGGTATATTGGATGACATCTGCTGTACTCGTTTATTGGTGGCGATGAGGTACATCGGGAGATGCACAGTTCCTCTTGTAAACGTGCACTGCCGTTTACTGCATGATTGTGCCGCTTTCCTGGCTGATACAAATCATAGAAGTTTAATTGCATTGCTAGATAATTAACAGTTATTCACGTTGGTACCACCACTTTTGCAAGGAAGCCATGGCGATAGCAGCAATCAGAGCCCCATGAATTAACCGAATTGCAACGTGATCGAAAACCATGGATAAGGATTTCACCGCGTCGTTAGTGGAGCCAACATTCAGTGTGGCTCAGACAACGATAATAATCGGCTGCATAAACGCTTGGCGCCTTATGAGATCTACTGTCCAAGTAGTTAATTAATCCTTTCAAAAGCTTTGCACACAATTGTGTACATCACTTGTTCTTGCTAGTTGTGTCATCTAGGGGCTAAAAAATTGCAAGATACAATGAGGTTTAGAGGAAATGAAACTCCTGCTTAATAAACTTGTCTTTATTTAATTTCGGTTTTGAACGTACTGTTGCACATAATCACTTTTCTGAAGGCACTACCAAATTCGACAAGTCGTTCAGCATGGCCTTTCCCTGAAGCCACTTCGAAATATATTTTTTTCTTTTCCCAATAGCAACAAACCCAGAAACCAATCTGCACTAGATTTGTAGTTTGAAATTTGATTCTATACATGCAAAAACCAAACAAGAATCTCTTCAGAATAAGTAGATATTTAATGAGAGCTTAATTTCGATTAACTGCTATATAATGCATAAATCAACCTATCACAAAATTATTGATGTTGCAACAGAATATAAAGGGCCTTGAAATCATGCTGTGTCAATTTTGACACATTTACAGGCAGTTCTTCATAAGTGGCGTCTGAAGGGTTAAGCCAAGCAACTCAGGGTCGTTAGGTTGTTGCTGCACAATGGTGGTCGTGTCGAGGACACCAAGGAATGCTGTTTCCTCTCCATCAAATAGAGTTACCGACTCAATGGGTGAACGGTACACAGACAGTCAGTGTCCATATGTCACTTACCAGTCTTGTATACAACTGCCATATCAAACTCTTGCAGCCTGAAACTCCAATGCACTAATTGGCTGGTAGGGTCCTCAAGATTTGTTAACAAACACAATGAGTGGGGGTCACTAATTGCTTTGAAAGGGTGGCCATATAAATAAGGGCGAAATTTAGTAATCCCCCATACCACAACGAGACATTCCTTCTCAGTCGTGGAGTAATCAGCCTCCGGGCGTGTTATTAGTGTTCTGCTTGCATAGGCAATCATTTCTTATGTGTCCTCTTGCTGCTGCAAAAGCACAGCTTCTAAACCTACATTGCTAACATCAGTGTGAACCACTGCAGAAGCTCTCTCGTCGAAACGGGCAAGGACTGGAGGTGTTTGTAGTTGCTGGCACAGATTGTTAAAAGCAGCTTCCTCTTCGTTATTCCACTCAAAGGTAACGTCTTCTTTCATGAGGCGAGTTAGCTGTGATACGATGTGAGCGAAGTTCGCGATAAATTGCCGATAATATCCACAGAGGCCTAGAAAGTGTCTGACAGCCTTTTTATCGGTCAGCAAAGTGAACTGTGAAACACCTGCTATTTTCTCAGGATCGGGATGAACGCCTGCCTGACTGACCACATGACCAAGAAATAACAGTTATTCAAAGCAAAAGTGGCAATTGTATGGCTTCAACGTCAAGCTTGCGGATCGAACGCCTGCCTGACTGACCACATGACCAAGAAATGGCAGTTCTCCAAAGCAAAAGCAGCAATTGTATGGCTTCAACGTCAAGCTCGCCAATCTTATGGCTCGTAAGACCACTTCAAGCTTTTCAAGGTGCTTGTCAAATGCTGCGGAGAACACTATAACACTGTCCAGACCCACTAAGCAGGTTTTTCACTTCAAACTGGAACGCATGGTATTTATCAGTCCTTGAAAGGTGGCAGGCACTGAGCCTAAACCGGATGGCAAGACTTCCGCCGCTCTCCAATGTCCACCACCCACTATGCCGACACTGTACCACCAGGCGCTAATGGCCCCTTGGTCATCCCCGCAAGATAAGACACTTCACCAACCACCCCTTCTATCACCATACCACCAGCCGTCCACAGCCACGCCATGGGCATAGTCACAAGAGAAGATCCTCAGAAGTCCACCGCTCCAAAAAACAGATGCATGGCACACAGTAGACAGGCGTCCAGTATGCTTTAACTGCGGTGCAGGCCATAATGCCCATCATTTCTGGTATCAAGATGATTCATTCCATCCTCTTCGACCATGGTTTGACGATCCATGTGTCAACGACGAATACACACCACGCCTCGACGACACTTCTTTCCATGGAGCCCGTTCTCACTTTCTGGACTGCTTTACCACTGAAGAGGAGGCAATGCCTACTCACCAACCAGGATTGGGACGTCAACCCCGCTCTCCGTCTCCAGCGCATTCGCCTTTGCCGCACCTTCGCAGACCTTAAAGGGGCACCGACACAAAACTTCGCAGTCGAGATAGCCTGTGGGGTCAATTGCCAGGAACATTCGTATATCATCTACAAAATATCAACAGCGAATATAGCTGGGAGGGTATTTTAAATAAATTTTTAAGTTTGCGTGAGCCCTCGACTCCTTGGTGCCATTGACACTCTTGAAGGAAACCCTCAGGGGACCCCCTACTTCTTTCACATCACTACGCTGCCGTCAACAAATTAAGTTATAATGAAATCATAACTGGCTTTTTTTTTTTTGCCACGTTTGTTCCCGCAGTCTATATTTTTCGGCGGCTGGTTGCGAGTACATGGTTGTGGCACACGTTTAGAAACTTTTGTGTTTGGCGACGTTGCAGTACCATTTCCTATTCGAAAGTAATTCTTGATGCAGACCAAGCGGAAGTGTGTCACAGTTCTGTGTGCTGACGTGGTGAAGAGCTGCACACGCTAGGTGGCAACAGTTGCACCCTGTTTTTGGAGCTCTCTCAAACCAAATCTGAAATTGGCCAATAATGATTGGCCTGTAGCTAGTTCTTTTTTTTTTTTTGCCATGTTTGTTCCCGCAGTCTATATTTTTCGGCGGCTGGTTGCGAGTACATGGTTGTGGCACACGCTTAGAAACTTTTGTGTTTGGCGACGTTGCAGTACCATTTCCTATTCGAAAGTAATTCTTGATGCAGACCGAGCGGAAGTGTGTCACAGTTCTGTGTGCTGACGTGGTGAAGAGCTGCACACGCTAGGTGGCAACAGTTGCACCCTGTTTTTGGAGCTCTCTCAAACCAAATCTGAAATTGGCCAATAATGATTGGCCTGTAGCTAGTTATCTGTGGCGTGCTGTAGCATACGATGTGTCATGTCATGACTAACAAGTCCCCAACAACAAATCTCATCAAAAAAATGCGGCGCCAATGTTCTTGTGTCAGTACCCCTTTAATACAAAAAGGTCACCCAGTCCACACCAAACAAATTGGAGGGCGGCGACCTCTGGGGGTAAGGTTGCAGGCCATAAAGACGACGACAAAAAGCTCCCACTGCACAATGTCGTACAGCCGATAAGCCATGAGAGCGATGAAATTGTGACCCCCGACCTTAGTGTTCTCCTGGACGGCCAGAAAGTGGCAGCTTTAGTTGACACCCGTGCCGACTTTTCTATTATCAGTCAGGACCTCGCCGACAGCCTCAGAAAAGTGAAGATGCCGTGGACTGGCCCTCATATAGGAAGGGCAGGCGGCCAATAATGGATGCTCTCTGGAAGATGTACAGTGAGAATCAACATCAGAGGTTTTCTTTTCGCTGTGTCATTCGTCGTTATCGCTTCATGCTGCATTCTTGGCATGAATATTTTACAAGAATATGGCACCGTCATCACCATCTGAGAGTTTGATTACGTTCTGCTACAGTCTGGGCGAACCCAATTTTCCAGAGGCGCAACCAAACCAACTGCCGTCTAACTGATGACGATGTGGTCCTCCCTCTCAGGCCATGCACACTTGTTTCTGTGACCGCCGTTGCCCAGTTTAATGCCGAAGGAGTTGGGTGCAAAATAAGCTCGATTCTCTTCACCCACAATATTCCCGTCTCACGAGGTATCGTCTGGGTCGCTGGTGGATGCATAGACTTGCTGCTGACCAAGTTTAATGCTGAGCGCCAGCACCTTCCAATAGGCACACTTGTCCCTTTCTTCGACGATGTCGTAGATGCCGAAGGTTGCTTGGCAGTAGTAGACAAGGCCCTAAAACTTGATGCAGCATCTGTTCTGGATGTTACCATTACTTTGCCATAGGACGAACAACGCAGGCTCCTTGAGCTACTGGCCGAATTTCAAGACTGCTTTTCGACAACATCAAAAGTTGGCCGCACGCCTCTAACCAAGCATCACATAGTTACTGAGGAAACGGCGAGACCTATTTGCCCTTATCAAGTGGCTCCAAAAAATGCGAAGCGATATAACAGCAGGTAGACAGAATGCTTGAAGATGACGTCATTCAGCCATCACAGAGCATTTGGGCATCGCCTGTACTCCTCGTTAAGAAAAAAAACAACAGCCTGCGCTTTTGCATAAATTGCAGGAAGCTAAACCAGGTCACCAAGAAATACGTGTATCCACTGCCCCATGTAGTTGATGATGATGATGAAAAACATTTATTATAAAAGAGAGAGGTACAGCGCCAAAGCATGACCCCGCTACATGGTCGACGTCCTTAGTCCGGGACACCGCATGACGAGGCCCCTACTCGCGCCCGTCTCACCAGAGCCTGTTGAGACTCTAGTGATGAGCAGTTGAGGAGGGCAGTCTCCCATGCCTTTCGGGAAGGGGTAGGGGAAGGGGGTAGGTGGGGATTTTTCGGACATGCCCATACCATGTGGAAGATATCACACGTCTCCCCACAGTGTGGGCACCGCCCATCTGTGTTCGCATCGAAATGTTTTAGGGTTGCAGGACAGAGCAGAGTACCTGTCTGCAGGCGCCTTAGAGTTCGCTCTTTCGCCTTACTCAGCCCCTTTGCAGGAGCCGGGTAAAGGCGGTGAGTGTCGCAATAATAGGTCAGAATTTCTTTGAACCGCAGCAGCGGTGTATTGGCCTCCGAGTCGTAAGAGCAAAGGTGAGGAGCCCGGTGGGTAAGCGCTCGGGCGGCCACGTCAGCAGCCTCATTACCTCGTAAGCCCTGATGGCCAGGAGCCCATACGATGCGTTTCGGGGCTGGATCAGCGAGAGCCCGTTTTAGAATTTGGCTGGCTAGGGGGGATATCTCTCCTGTCAAGTAATGAGCACATGCTTTCCGGGAGTCCGTGATGATAACTTTCGAGTTGGGGTCCGCAGCAGCAAGCGCTATCGCGACTTCCTCAGCGCGCTTTGGATTTTGTGCTCGGAACGAGAGCCCATTGACATGCTTTTCCCGGTGAACTACACAGGCCGTGTAAAATCCCGTGGGCGAAGGCCCTGCTATATCTATATAGAATACACCAGGTCGGGAGCCGCGTTGTCTCTCAAGCGTCCGAGCCCGCGCCTGTCTTCTGCTTTTGTGCGTGTGCTTATCCATGTTACTGGGGAGTGGAGAGACCGAGAGCATATGTTGCCACAGTTCCGGAATACGCTCCGCCTCCTCTGCAGTGCAAGTGTACTGTATATGTAAGCGGTTCAGCAGGCAGCGCCCGGGAGCCGTCTGCACGAGCCACGTATATTGATTCATAAGGTGGGCTTCCCGCAACTCCTGGCAGGAGTGAAGCACATCTAACGCCCTCAGTTTGGCATTGGAAGTGGCCACATGGAGATCCAGAGCTCGTTTAGTAGCCTTACAAATGATGGCATCTATTCTTTCGTCTTCTTGCTTGTTAGTGCGAAGGTATGGGACAGCGTAGAGGATCTGGCTAGTCACGAAGGCATGGGCGAGCAGAAGCGCGTCCCTGCCCCGCAGACCACCCCGCTTGTTAAAAACGCGGTGGATCATGCGCTCTACCTGTTCGCCTATTCTCTTGAGTTTCGCTATAGTGGAGTCCGGTCCGAGTCTGTGGTGAATGAACAGGCCCAGAATCCGGAGCTCCTCCACCTCTCTGATGGGAACCCCAGACAGGGAGATGTGTATGGCTGACTTATCTCTTGGCTTCGCTCTAACGTGCAAAAGCTCTAATTTGTTTGGAGCCCATTGGAGTCCACAATCGTTGGCATACGCCTCGACTATGGATGCAGCCTGCTGAAGGCGTTCCTGCATTTCATCAAGGCTCCTTTCAGTGGTGCAGATTGTAATATCATCGGCATATACTGCGTGTTGTGTGCCTTCCACCCTGGCCAATTCGCTTGGAAGGCGCATCATAGCAATGTTGAAAAGGAGCGGTGATAACACTGCTCCCTGTGGGGTACCCCATGTTCCCATAATGTACGGGCCATATTCCTCGTCCTCAATCCGAAAAAGTGCCTGGCGTTTAGATAGAAAATCTCTGACATATGCAAAGGCCTTAGCCCCGCAATCGGTGGAACTCAAGTTAGCCAGGATGCTGCTGTGTTTAACATTGTCAAAAGCCCCCTTCAGATCAAGGGCGAGGATGGCTTTATCATTGTGTTGCATAGTTATGGGCTGTATGACGGCCCTATGGAACTGGAGAAGGACATCCTGTGCAGACATGTGTTGGCGAAACCCAAACATGGAGTCTGCAAAGAAGCCCTTGCCTTCAAGGTATGGGGAGAGGCGATCCCGTACCATCAATCAATCAATCAATCAATCAATGAAACTTTATTTTCATGAATAGATATATGCAATTACAGGGATTATTTGGACCGATAGCCTAAAGTGGCTAGTGGACGGTCCAATACAATGTGCAACATAAAAAAGTGTACAGGTCAGCTCTGAGGTAACAACATCAAAAAAAAAAAAAAAACAATCATATAATACAGATAACACAGTAATACATTTTTTCCTGCAGATATGCATACTTATTAGCTTGCAGCTAGTTTCTATAGATAGGCACTTATTAAGGAGACCATCGTCTCCATAAGCTTGCCCGCGCACGAAGTCAGTGATATGGGCCTCAGATTTTTCGTATTCACGACCTTGCCTGCTTTGGGGTGCAGTTGACTCTCTCAACAGACTTTGACATGTTCGATACTTCTCTTCAATGGACTAGCGGTGTGAGTATTGGCAAATCGAGGTAGACCCGAGAGACCACGAGAATATAAAATGACACAAGAGTATATCGAAGCCATTCAGAATGCATGCTAGGGCAGCTTTGTGAGTCAGATTACGATAGTGCAGAAGAATTAGATTTTCTAAAGTATAAAATTGTGTATTGTTCCTTTCTGTTGAACACAAGAAAAATTACTATATGACTGTGCAGGTGGTTTGATACTGATGGATGATCATTTTTTGCAATCATGTTAGGTTATTGCTGCGACATTTACATGTTGCTCACCACTATTTTTCAATAACTTCATTTTCTGTGGAAAATGAACTATGCTGTTACATGTAAGCACTGTGCTGTGTGCAAACCTTTCTTCAGCATGTCCTGTCCAATTGCTGTGCTATGCAATTTCAACTACATGCCTAGCCTTCACGCTCAGCAAACTTCACACCAATTATACCCATTTCCCACAAAGGCACAAGAAATGACATTTAGTAGTTAAGGTTGGTGACACTTTCTCGGCCGAGCTGCCATACATATAAAATTAATGGCATTTGACCTGATGATGTCAATAACAGCGACTTTTAAAACAAGCAATTTTAGAAAAATAATCTAATATGAGCACTCATTTTAATAACTCTGGATTCACAGTTAGTAAAATTACTAGGTATATCATGGTGCCATTAGCATAAGTACGTTCCACTCTTTTAGAACATTGCAACTGACCCCAGCAACTTCCACTATTGCAAGTTGAATTTGAAGCCGCTGCAATTCTGGAGTAAATATCTCTGCAGTGCAATAGGAAAACAACAAACCACATACATGTTAAAAGTCTAGTATAAATATTTTTGCCACAACATATGATATTTCAAATGTTTTATGTGTACTGCACTGAGTATGCTTTGGCACCAAGACTACACATTTCCCAGTCAAACGAGTTCTCGCAAAGGCATTAGGTAACGAATGGCATTAAGGTGAACACCATACGGATTTCCCTGTGACACTCAGCAAATGGCAATATATCTCAAAAAGTTAATGGCGTTTTCTGTGCCTGTGTGGAACGGGTAATAACCTGAGTTGGTGACAATATTCACACTGAAAAATGCACTGTCCTGGGTAGTCACCTTTGGCCGCTGTAGTGACTTAGTTATTCTGAGTTGATAATATTATGCGGGGTTTCACATCCCAAAAGCATGACATGATTATGAGAGATGCCAGAGTGGAGGGCTCCAGAAATTTCGACTATCAGATATTCTTGAACATGCACCAACATCGCACAGTAGACGAGCTTCTACCAATTCGCCTGCAATAAAATGCCACTGACCAGGATTGATTTTGAGATAGCAGTGCTAGGTGCATGGTTCTGTCTGTAAATAAAGGTGACCCAAGTTTTGTGGAGCACTCAGTCCCATAGAACAGTTTTCCCATTGAACAAAATAAGCAAGAAACTGTGACCCTTAGCAAGAATTCCCCAGCAGATAACTAAACTCGACAAAATACATTTGAGACCAGCCTTCTAAAATTTGTTTTCGCCAATTCAACTGGGGATGCAGTCCACTTCTACACATCCTTCCCCTTGAAATTTCACTTGGCTGTGCACTGTTAACATTTTATATCTAATTGGCATTGCCCACTATATTTATATAGTGCGGACTAAGGATTTGTTTTTCCTACCTCACTACAAAGAATATAACAAGGCTGCATTTTTCATGGAGACGAAAATGCTGTAGGCCTGTATGATTAGGTCCGGGTGCTTGTTAAAGAACCCCAGGTAGTCCAAATTTCCAGAGCCCTCCACTACAGCGCCTCTCATAATCATATAGTAATTTTAGGACATTAAATGTCTCATATCAATCAATCATCAGGAAGTATAATAATAAAGGGGCGTTGTTAACTGAAATGCACTTTGTCTTTCACTAATTAGCTCGTTTGTGCACAGCTAACTTAATTAAAATGCATTCACATATAGTAGATATTTAAAAGGTTTATTGTGTAGAAGGGTGAAACTACAAGTGAAAATTATTGATGGGTCTTTTTCTGTACATCCAAAGAATGTTAGAAATACACTAATGAGGATTTCCACTTTTTCATGAGCTGCTGCATGTGTTGGGGAAGAAATAAAAATTAGCCATTATTTGCGGGGCCCCAGTTGCTTTACAAAAAGCATTGTACGTAAAGCACTTTTTTTTTTTTTCAACGACTATACATGCTCCTACCCTGTGAGCAAATAGCAAGCCTTACTAGAGCTATCACATCGACTTGGGAGAGATAAATGGCGTGTCACTTGCGGGCTCAACGCACTCTAAGTGGCTCAGTCATACCGCTTTCCAGTTCCAAGGCTCACTACATTGCCGTCAATATCGCTAGATCACCCGTACGGTAGCACCAGAGTGCTTGCATGGGTTCGTCCGGTCGTGTTCCAACTCAACGATACCATTTCGAGCAGCTTTCGAGGTGAACCCCTACATCCTTTGAAAACAAGCCACCCAGGAACAGATCCGTCATCTGCTGAACAGCGGTGTTCAGCCACGCTGTGTGGCAGGAACACCGGAAACCCACGCCTACGTTCCCACGCCCAAATGACAAGCCCGCCGGTTCCGAGCAGACGATGTTCTGAAAGCAGGGGCCGCACGTACTCGTTAGCCAAATCTTAAGGCAATGATGAAAAAAAAAATAATGGGGAGAGCTGTCAAATGTCACGGAGCTGCCCGAACATCCCGGCGGCACACTACATCCTGCGATCAAAGCAGGCCACGACCTTTCCTGAGGGAAGTGGCCCTGATAACTGGCGTCGACGATTGCAGTTAATAGCTCAATCAGCAGTAGTACTGCACGTCTAGGCCTAAGCGCAGCCCGTACTGACACATCGGGCGGTCGACATGGAGCTGCCGTCCGAGCTGCACGTCACTGACAGCCGCGAAACGACACAGTGGTGCGACGAGATCGAACGCTGCAACGGCGGCTCACCTTGACTACGAAGTGCCGAGCGTCTCCGCTGTAGCCGAATTACAGGTGCAACACCGGCTCACCACAGGCACACGAACACACGCATGACAAGTGCCCGAGAGATACTGACACGACAGGCACCCGATTGGCTTATCTTGTCCTACGTACTCAAAAGCGCGCCGTCGCATTGGCTGGAGGGCACTGCAAGCACCACTCCCATTCGTCAACACCTGCCACGTTGCGACGCAAACTTTGGGGTTTTGGTAGGGCCTAGTTTCGGTATTGGTGAGGTTGCCGCGCTCACACGCTGCACTGTTTACACTCTCTCATCTCTTCCAAAGTGCTTACTTGCTTTTTTACTAGAACCTAGAAGGTGTGCGCTGAGAAGCATGCGCGCCGCCAAGCCAGTGGCATGCACGACCGGGCTAGACTAACGGTACGTTGGGGCTAGAATGTACCTGCGCGCTCGCGTCTTTCGGCTTTCGCATCGGATCTAGTATATGCCTCTCGCCGCTGCTTTGATGAGGGCGCTGCGACCCTGACCTTCGGATGGATGGATGCACTGGTGTCACATAGGATTTATGATAGGCTGAAGAGAGTGCACATAGATGAATGTGGCTCCAGAAGCCTGGGTAGTGATGACAAATGTACCAAGCTAAGTTTTGGAAGATCAGTGAAAGTGGGAAAGAGGCAAGATTAGCAACTACAGGAAAACTTTTATTCAGAAAGGCAAATAGAAATAGCTACTAAATAAATTGAGAAAGTAATCACTGAGGATAATAAAACAGCGTGGACACACACGAATCTAATTAGAATGTTTGAGCGAGAGCTTACTAAGGCACGTGACAAGTCACCTCAGAAAAGAAGACACAAACCAGAGAGTTGGTGGGATAAGGAAGTTAAGAGAGCCATAGCAAAACGTCAGGAAGCCTCTAGGGAACACAGACATGCTAAGCAGCGGGATGAACCGACAAAAGATGTTGAAAGAAAATGGGATCGAAAAAGCAGAAAAGGAACACAGGCCCCTGGGGCTAGCATTTTTTTATATCAAGGGAGCGTACGATAACGCACGTGGTTCAAGAGGACTTGTGGGGAATACTGGACACACTAGGTGTGGAAGATGGAGTCACTAATCTCCTAAAGGATATTTGTAAAAGTA
Source organism: Rhipicephalus microplus (assembly GCF_043290135.1). Lineage (NCBI taxonomy): Eukaryota > Metazoa > Arthropoda > Arachnida > Ixodida > Ixodidae > Rhipicephalus > Rhipicephalus microplus. Next base: position 13,363,756 of record NC_134705.1, on the reverse strand, counting down.
GAGCAAGGTAGTTATAAAATGAGAAAAACAGGGATTCAAGCCTACAGCGGTAAAACAGGGGCTTAAGCAGGGGTGTCCTCTGTCACCCTTGTTATTCATGACGTACTGACGTACTTATAAGGATTAGAGGCCGAGTACCTAAGGGAACACGGAATATACGTAATGACTAAAGGTAACAGGAATGCAGTAGTGATGAACAATAGGGCACTATGGAATTACAATAGGTGTGATGTTGTGAGAGGAATATTGAAAGGGGTCATGGTTGCTGGTCTGACGTTCCGAAAGGCGGTCTTGTGCATGAGATCAGAAGTTCAAGAATAATCACAAATTAAGCAACGTGGAGAAGGTAGACTTGTCTTAGGAGCTCACGGAAATACATCAAATCAGGGAGTACAAGATGATATGGCATGGACATCATTTGAGGGCAGAAAGCTGGCAGCAAGATAAAATTTCTGAAGCGATTGAGAGAAAGGGGGGAGGAGCGTTGGGCTAGAAAGGCTTTCAGCTACTTGTACATGAAAAATGTCGATACAGAATGGAAAAAGCGAACCAGAAAATCGACGGGTAAATACCTAGAAAACAGCAAGGGGGCCAAACCAAAAAGAAGTATCGGTTAAGGAGAATGTGAACAAAACGGAGACTGACATGAGGAGAATTGGCATGATTAAGAAGTCCGCACTAAAGGTCTATCGAACATTTAAGCAAGAAATTGCCAAGGAAAGGGTCTATAATAATACTCTGGGTAGTTCTCGACTGTTTGAGGCAGAGCGGGAGTATTGTGAACCAAGACATATCGGGCCAAATTCGAAAGGGTAGACATGGTATGCAGTGCATGTGGAGAGGAGGAGGATACTGCCGAACACATGATAATGTTCTGTAAAGGGCTTCACCCTATAGTTCAGGATGATGGCGCAGAGCTTTTCAAAACACTGGGGTTTAGGGACAGGGAGGGCAAAATAGACTAAGCGGGTAGAATTAACTAGAAGGAAGTTATCTGATTGGTGGCTGAAGTCAAGGCACGAGTGAAAATTAAACCCTTCGCTCTAAAGTACCAGTCCTCAACTTCACTATTTAAAGGAAAAAGATAAATCTAGTTGTTGGTTCACTAAGTAATAAGTCTAGGTGGCGTCAGCTGCCGCCTGATCTAAAGGGTACAGCCACATCAATCCATCCATCCATCAGAGAGGTTACTAGCGAAATTGAAAAATTGAGCCCGTGTGTGTGCGCTGTAGGCGGTAGCTTCTAACCATTGTTGAGGTAGAAGAGTTAGTGGAGGCGGCTGGATAGCGGGATTAGGGTTGAACTTAGGGTTGTTGGGAACTCGGTCTGATGGTCGAGAGGGCGATGGCATTAGGAAAACCGCGGGCGAGAGCGAGCTGGTGCAGTCCGAAGAATGGATGCGCTGGTGCTACTTAGACGATACAGAATTCTCGAGTTTCGCCGACGCGCAGAAGGCGAGCTTCCTGTGGAGGCTGTGCGAATCACTGAAGGCGGCCGTGCAGTGCATGAAGGCTAGCATCGAGGGGCTTCAGGGGAAGCCTTGGGTGGAACGGGAGCCGAGAATAGAACTACAAAAACAGCTCAGAGCGTCGCGTGAGCGGGAGGAGGCTACCGCCAGCCTATTAGAACAAGTGAAGGGCGACCTTCGAAAAGAACGGGAAGGTCGGACTGAGCTCGAGCAGCGGGTAAAGGAGCTGATGGCACTTTGCCCCGGCTCCGAGCGGTGTGATACGGAAGGCATGGCTGGCGGAGAAGGCGACAGGCGGGAACGAACAGGCGAGAAGAGAGGTCAGGGGGCCGCAGTGTCTGGCCACAGCAAGGAGGCTCCGAGGACATACAGCTTGGTGGCGCGGCAGTCTTCGAGCAGGGCCGGAACACAGGACAGACGGCAGTAAAAGAAACAGGTGAAGCAAACAGGGGCGCCATCACAAACAAGAAGCCAGCGATTGGAGCACAGAAGGGTCCTAGTGGTGGGGGCCTCTAACGTGGCCAGGGTTAGCGATGACGTCTTCACGACAGTGAAGGAAGATGGGAGAGTGAGGGTGGAGGCCCAGTCAGGAAAAAGCATGGTGGATGCACTAGCCAAAGCTCAGGAGGTTGTAGAGGGCAGCATGGAGGGTGAAAACATCATCATTATTCGTGCTGGGCTCAATGATGTGTTGAAGGGTGTGACGTCCCCGCAAACAAGGACTGAACTCCAGCCCTTTCAAGATGTTTACGTTTATTTCTTAAACCCACGCATTGGAAAAAAAGGAAAAGAAAACTTTCGGGGTAACGAATGGGCATTCCGGAGTGGAGTTCCTGGAAGGATTTTGTCGACGGTTCTCGCCCCCCCCCCCCGCGCAAACACCATGACTGGGTGGTGCCTTGTTGTCTACGGACAGTGTGACAGTGTACGGTGGCAATACTCTGCGCGCACCCTTCAGATTTGTGGCATGGGGGAGCAGCAGAGCACCTTTTGTTGGTTCGGTGAATGCGACCCTGATGCAGCGCCTGAGCCAGGCCCGGGCTGACTTTCTGTCAGCCTCAGTGGCTCCAGGGCTCATTACTGCTTTCTGCGTGGGTGGCCACCCGCGGCGTTGAATGTCGAAGAAGCGGCGGCTGCGGAGAATTTCGCGGGAGACACCGAGTTGCAAGGAGGCGTTGAGACTCGATCTGGACATCGGGTTCCGGAAACCAGGCAATTGGTTCAGCCGAAAACATTTCGGCACAACCCTGCAAACTCCAGACGTTGGCCATTACCGACGACGCGCTTTGTCGCAGCATTGGGACCATTTTTCACCCGTAATTCACGTGTCTTCGGACAGCTCGTCCATCTATCTCTCTGAGGCTTGAGTTCGTACATTGTTACTTGCTCGGCTTTGCTTGGGAGAGGTTTTTCCACTGATGTGGGCCGCGGGGGCGGTCGTCGAAGATGACACACACCGACTGACAGTGGCAATTTCTTAGGTGCAACGGAGGGGCGGAGTCGTGTCCTACGAAAAAGTAATACGAGACGATGCAAGGAGAATCAGAGAGACGGAGCGTTGAGATCGAGATGATAGAGAGACGGAATGGAAAAGGAAGATAACGGTGCGAAAAGATAGCGATGTAAGTCGATGAGATGATGACTGGGGCAGGGAGGGTACGATAAGGAATGAAAGTTACGGATAGGAGACGTGTAGGCGAGTGAACGAAACGTTACGAAAGAGGGCTAAGATGGAAATCACTGAGAGGCACGACGATGACGAAGACGATGAAGACCCTGACGAATTGGACAGTGACCCCAGGAAGAAGCCCTGAGCCCCGACTCGAACAGCCAGCTCCTAGGCCCCCGACAACATGGACCTTTCGTGAGACGGACTATATGCACCTTATTTAGATTAGCTTTGCCGGAAGGGAGGTGGCGTGTTGAGGCATTGTGGGATTTGGTAACTGATAACTTCATCGTGTGTGTGTCGTCATGCGTTTACATTGTAGCATTGCACCATTGTATTGTCAAAGTTATTTCTCTTGAATATCCTGCGTCGCACGTCGCGAGTGTCTAAACCATGTGTTATAGTTTGGTGTAGTGGTTGTTGTAAGCGGGCAGCATGCTCGTACGCCGTTTGCAATTGGTAATAAATGAAAAGCATCAGTAAACAGGAACAGATTGTAGCGTCCCTTACTTCCCTGCCCCAGCACGAATCCCTGTATGGGGGAAGTGAATGAGACACATAGCCAAGAGGGAACCATATAGACAAGGGGTTGAGTGGTCTTCCCTCTCTTTGGTAATCGGTGGCGTAGCGGGGAGGTCTCAAGGGCAAGAATCAGGACCTTCAGAGACAGAGGATGGGATGCGTAAGCTTCGAGAAGCCTCTGGAAGTGTGCATGTGACCATATGCACACTCCCAGAGGTCTTGGGGCCATCTCGAGGGATTGAAAGAAGGGTCATCATCATCAGCGTGACTATGTCCACTGCATTACAAAGGCCTCCCCCATGTTCCGCCAGTTAACTCGGTCCTGTGCTTGCTGCTGCCAATTTATACCCACAAACTTCTTGACCTCATCTGCCCACCTAACCTTCTGTCTCCCCCTAACCCCCTTGCCTTCTCAGTGGTTGTCCTGTCTACGCGCTACATGCCCGGCCCATGTCCATTTCCTCTTGTTGATTTCACCTATGATATCCTTAACCCACGTTTCTTCCCAAATCCACTCTGCCCTCTTCTTGTCTCTTAAGGTTACATCTACCATTTTTCTTTCCATTGCTCGCTGCGTCGTCCTCAACCCTCTTTGTAAGTCGCCAAGTTTCTGCTCCGTAGATAAGTACCGGCAAGATACAGCTGTTATATACCTTCTTCTTGAGGGATAGTGGCAATCTACCTGTCATAATCTGAGAGTTATTGCCAAATGCGCTCCACACAGCGAAGCGCCATATCTAGGCCTCTGAAAACCTCCTATAAGCACGCGGTAAATAGCAATAGGGAGATTGTATCCCCCTGCCTTACACCCTTCTTGATTGGTATTCTGTTGCTTTCTTTATGAAGCACTATAGTAGCAGTTGATCCCCTGTAGATTTATTCCAGCATATTTATATATGCTTCATCAACACCCTGATTCCGCAGAGTCTGCATGACTGCTGATATTTCTTCTGAATCAAACGCCTTCTCGTAATCTATGAGAGCTATCTATAGTGGTTGGCTATATTCTACGCATTTCTCTATTACCTGATTGATAGTATGAATGGGGTCGATTGTTGAGTAGCCTGTTCAAAATCCTTCTTGTTCCTTTGGTTGATTGAATTCTAATGTTTTCTTAACTCTGTTAGCAATTACCTTTGTAAATATCTTGTATACTACGGAGAGCAAGTTGATCGGCCTGCAATTCTTCAAGCCCTTGTCATATCCTTTCTTATGTATTAGGATGATGTTAGCATTCTACCAAAACTCTGGTACTCTTCCCGTCAGGAGACACCTCGTAAACAGGGTGGCTAGTTTTTCTAACACAACCTGCCCTCCATCTTTCAGCAGATCTGATGTTACCTGATCCTCACCAGCAGCTTTGCCTCATTGCATGCTCTCCAAGGCTTCTCCGACTTCTATTATTACTGGTGGGGTGTCATCTGGGTTACCGCTAGTTCTTATAGTTTTAAGGTCGTGTGTTGTCCCGGCTACTGTACATATCTTTGTAAAGCTCCTCCGCTACTTTCACTATCCTATCCATATTGGTAGTTATTTTGCCTTCTTTGTCCCTTAGTGCATACATCCGATTTTTCCCTATCCTAAATTTCCTCTTCACTGGTTTGACGCTTCCTCCGTTTTTCAGAGCGTGTTCAGTTCTCTCCGTGCTATACCTTCTTACATCGGATACCTTAGGTTTATTAATCAACTTCGAAAGCTCCGACAGTTCTATTTTGTCTGTTGTACTTGAGACGTTCATGCTTTGACGCTTCTCAAAGAGATTGCTCATTTCCTGAGAAAGCTTGCCAGTGTCCTGTTTAACTACCCTGCCTCCAACTTCCACTGCACACTCCGTAATGATAATTGTCAGATTATCATTCATTGTGTCTATGCTAAGGTTGGTTTCCTCAACTATAGCCGAGTACCTGTTCTGAAGCGAGACTCTGAATTCCCGTACGTTCCCTCTCAGTGCTAGCTCATTGATTGGCTTCTTGCGTATCAGTTTCTGTCGTTCCTTCTTCAAGTCTAGGCGCATGCGAGACCGTATCATTTTGTGGTCACTGCACCGTACCTTGCCAACCACTTCCACATCCTGCACGATGCCTGGGTGTGCACTCATTAAAAAGTCTATTTCGTTCTTATTTTCGCCCTTAGGGCTCCTCTATGTCTATTTACGGTTTCCTCGTTTTCGGTAGAAGGTATTCAAAATCCGTAAATTATTACGTTCTGCGAAATATACTAAAAGCTCTCCTCTGGCGTTTCTAGTACCGATGCCACAACCTCCTACTGCTTGGTCTCCAGCCTGCTTCTTCCCTACCTTTTCAATAAATTCTTCCATCAGTATAGTACACTGTGTTTTTACCTTACTCATTGCCGATTTCATGCCTTTATTGAAGATTTCAACTGAAGCGTCATCATGGCTGGATGTAGGCGCGTAAGCCTGTACCACCTTCATCTTGAATCTATTATTCAGTTTAATTACAATACCTACCACTCTTTGATTAATGCCATAGTATTCCTCTATAGTGCTAGATATGTTTCTGTGAATTAGGAAACCCACTCTCAGTTCTCTTCTGTCAGTGAAGCCCCGATAGCAAAGGACGTGCCCATTCTGTAGCACTATATCGGCCTCATCTGTCCTTCTAACCTCACTGAGCCCTATTATATCCCATTTAAGTGGAAGAGAACCCAGGTCCTACCGTTGAGGAAATGTTCGCGAAAATTCAGAGTGTCCAGGAAACCATCCTAAAGGAACTTTCTGATGTCCGAGAACTACTAACAATGACTGAAAATACTGTTGCAAATTTCGACACTCGATGGAATGATCTCGACAAACTGCTCCTTGAAATTCGGGAGAAAACTTTACAAATTGACACACTACAGACAAAGGTATCAAATCTCGAACGGGTCATTGAGCAACAGTCTCAGAAACTTGTCGATTTGGAAGACCGAAGCCGCCGTTCCAACCTTGTCGTCTTCGGCGTTGAAGAGGACAGCGAAGAAAACGATAAAAGCTTAAGAAGAAAGGTTATAGATGGCGTTTTCGAACGGAAGCTTAAACAGAAGTGCAGCTCTGTCGCTAGAATCCATCGCATTGGAAGGCTTGGTGCCACTAAAAGGCCAGTTATTGTTTACTTTCAAGATTTTCTTGAGAAAGAGACCATTTTGCGCCGTGCGAGGAACTTGAAAGGCACAGACATATTTGTGCAAAACGATTTTAGCAGAGCTACGCTGCGCAAGCGTAAACTCTTGTGGAAAACAGCGAAGGATGATAAAGCTAACGGCAAGGAAGCGTATCTTATTCATGATTAGCTGAAACTTGATGGGACCCTTTATGCGTGGGATGATTCCAAGAACTGCCGTGTTATCATTAATGCTCCTATAGGTCACGGAAAACCAATTGACAGGTACATCAGCGTGACTCGAGGCAGCTGCGTGTCCTAAATGCAAATTTCCGCAGTGTTGTAAATAAAATCGATAAACTGGAGGATCTGCTTCTGAAATACGACCCGCATGTAGCAATCATAACAGAAACTTGGCTTCACGAGGGGATCACGGATGATATGCTAATCGGTCCCTCGCACCAGATATTTCGCCGCGATCGCGTTTCCCGCGGTGGTAGGGTAGCGATAATATTGAAGAGCACGTTTTCTGCTACATTGTTGCCCCAAATTGATGAACATGAAAGTTTATTTCTAAAAGTCAACTGCTGGGGCCACATTCTTACAGTGTGCGCTGCGTATCGTTCGCCCTCATCGCCATCTCAGTGCTTATCTTCTCTGTACAGATACATGTCTTCCCTGGTTCATAAAAAAATTATAATGGCAGGTGACTTTCATTTACCGTTAATCGACTGGTCTCGGAAAAATGTTACTGATTTGCTCGATTGCCCATTGGTGGATATATTGCTAGCATGCGATTTACAACACGTAGTACGCACCATCACGCATGAACATGGTGACAGCGGCTCAATAATAGACCTTGTTTTCGTCAGCAACGCATTTACCGAGTATGAATTAAGTTTGGAGCCGGGAGTATCGGACCATAAAATAGTACTTCTTAAATGCGATTTTGATAAGTGTGTACCTAATAGGCCTGTACTTAAAACAATCAAAGATTTTACACGTGCTGATGATCAATCCGTACTTGACATACTGTGGGAGCTTGTTGAGAATATTTCTGATACTGATCCACGAACGCTTTGGGAAACATTCAAGAAAACTGTGAAGGACTGTATTCACAAGCACGTTCCCTTACGCCGCATCAAGTCACGGCGTAAAAGTCCCTGGATTAATCGGAACGTAATACACTTAAAAAGGAGACTAAAACGCGCAAGAAAAAAACAGGTCGTAAGTGTTCAGCAGATACAGACGCTGCAGACTGAGCTCTCCACAGCTCTGGCGACTTCTAGAGACAAATATTTTGGAATAACGCTGCCAAACTTCATCAAAGAAAGCCCGGCAAAATTTTGGCGTTATCTAGCCTCCAAAAGTGGTAAACTAGAACAAATCCAACATAATGATTCTCTTATTACCGATGCCCGTTTAGTGGCCGACAAGGCAAACGACTACTTCCATTCAGTATTTTCCGCACCGCACGATGACAGTTATCCCTTGGTTCCTACAACCTGCCCTCCTGAAGATTTTATATGTCAAAACGGCGTGTTATCACTGTTGGTCAGTGTGCGAGAGAAGTCATCTAGTGGACCAGATGGCATACCCAACGCATTCTTGCGCAGATACGCCGAACCAATATCTCACATTTTAACTGAAATTTTTCGTTTGTCCTTAGCGTCTGCCATTTTGCCTTATGACTGGCTAGTTGCTCGCATATTGGCCACACACAAGAAGGGCGATCGATTACGAATAGAAAACTACCACCCGATCTCTTTAACGTCTACATGCTGTAAATTGATGGAGCACATTGTTGCTCACTACATAACAGACTTTCTTGAACGTAACGGCTTACTTTCCGAATTTCAGCACGGTTTCCGTAAAGGGCTATCGACGCACACACAGCTGATAGCTACGGTGCACGAGATTGCCTCTGCCCTTGATTCGGCCAGCCAGATTGACTTAGTATTCCTCGACTTCAGCAAAGCATTCGATCGTGTTCCTCATGGTAAGCTTATAGGCAAACTGCTAAACATTGGTATACCCGATTTTCTCGTTAACTGGATTAAATCTTACCTTTCCAACAGGACTCAATATGTGGAGATCTCTGGGTGCTCGTCAGGCGCATTACCTGTATTATCGGGTGTTCCACAGGGAAGCGTCTTGGGCCCAATTCTCTTTTTAATTTATGTAAATGATATAACTTCAATTGTCTCGTCTGATGTTCAAATACGATTATTTGCAGATGATTGCATAATTTTTAGAAAAATTACATGTACTGAGGATCAAATATTCTTAAATGACAGCCTGACACGTGTTGGCCAATGGTGCACGTCGTGGTCCATGAAGTTATACTCGGACAAGACTGTTCTACTGCGAATCACAAATAAAAGAGAGCCGCTTAAGTTTTCTTACTGTATCGATGGAGTGACTGTTAAAGAAAACCCGGAATACAAATATCTAGGGGTGACAATTACCAATACGTTATCGTGGTCTAAGCACATTGAAAATACCTGCGCAGCTGCCATGCGCAGGCTTGGGTTCATAAGGCACAAACTTAAAGCTGCCCCTACAGAAGCAAAACTGTTGGCTTATAAGACTTTAGTGTTACCTAAGCTTGAATACGCCAACATTGTTTGGGACCCCTTTTCTAAGAAAGACAAGCAAAAGCTAGAAATGGTGCAGCGCCGGGCAGTGCGTTTTATTTTCAACAGGTACTGATCCACTGATTCCCATCTTCGTTGATGGTGAAACATGGAATTTCAACTTTAGAGCAGCGACGTAAACTAGCCCGCCTAAAATTTTTGTTTTCGCTTTTTCAGGGCCACCTGAAGCTTAACACAAACCCTTATGTCAAGCCGTTCTTACCTCGAGCATCGAGACATCGCCACTCACACAATCTTCTTCCTTACAAAGCTCGCACAAATCTATTCAAATACTCTTCCTTCCCGCGGACAATTGCGGATTGGAATGCATTACCGAGTTCGGTTTTCTCTGCGCGAACTGCGGCCGCTTTTTCTGCGAAGGTGTTTGCTGCCCTAGAATAATTATCGTCTTTGTTTCAGAGGTTCGCTGACCAACTGCTGGTGCTTTTCTGGTTTTTGTGTAGCTCTCGAACGGTTGAGGATGTTTTATTCATGGGTTTTCATTGTTTGTTGGGAAAAATGCGTAGTTGTCTGATTTTATTTGAAGTTGAAAAATTTAGGGTGGTCCCTGAATGTACGAGCTCTACTGTACAATGGTTTTGTTTGCTTGACCTAGAGACAATGTGATCGTTGCAACTTTCTAGTTTACAATGAGTTTTGCACTGTGCAACGTTTTTTTACCTGAAAATGTGTGTATAAATGTATGTATGTGTGTATTTGTTTACATATCTATACTGTTCGTGTGTATGACCAAAACATGCTAATCGATATGTATTCACCGCTACCATGCGATACATGTAACTTTCCCATCTGCCCTCCTGCTTGGTCCTTATAGGACTGCAGTATGTAATAAATAAAATAAATAAAATAAATTTAACACCCTCTAGCTCCTCGAGTAGTACAGCTACACTTCCCTCACTAGATAGTGTTCTAGCGTTAAAGGGCCACTCACCAGGTTTGACAATTTTGAGTTGACAAGTGCAATGCGTAGACGAAGCGTACATGATCACGTCTGCCAAAATTTGCAAGGCTACGCGCCACGGAAACGGGTGAAATTTCAAGATCAAAGCTGCTCCCCCTCCCCTCTGTCGGCACACACGTAGAGAATGAAGGCATGACGTAGGCGTAGGAATGGCCCTACGTACACGGCAATACAGTGACGTTGGTCCTCTACGTAGTCAACCCTGCTCTCAAGTTGTCATTAGTATACCACGTGACATGGCAAAATGATTTAACACAACATGCGTAGTTTATGTATTTGTTGCTTTAAGAGATGAATAAAACTTGAAATAAATAATGAGACGCAATAAAAATTGTGCACGTTTTTCTTACATTTTTTACATTGAAATGCTACGAGATGCGGAGCCAATGTGCCAGCGTTTCACATGCGTTCGTGTCCCCACGGTCAACGTATTGAGCAGAAAACCACCGTGGAACGCGCCTACGCGTTCGCTAACTCATTTTACTCATCTACTTTACCACGTCTAAGCCAGCGTTTCCAAACAATCCCGCAGAAACAGGCAGAAGACCACAAAATAACGCTGCTCAATAAAGCAACGCCACTCGCGTGCACGGGGGTTGGGCTTGCTCGGGTACGTCATGCGCACGTCACCTTTTGGTCGTATGCCGGAGAGTGTGGGGAAGAGATTTGGCTTGCGAAGACTATGCGGAGGAGCGGCAAGGGTGTCTAGATCGCCTCGTCTCACCCTCGTTTCGCACCGCTTCAAAAAACCTGTTTTCTCCGCTCGTAATGAAGTGATTCGAAAAATTATTGTGGCAAAACGTTCCTCATCCGACACCCAACAACTTCCACTGTCTAACTAAAATTCGGTATGGGGCCGGGTGAGGGGCCCCTTAAAACTTGCCAAGTTCAAGTTCCAATAATGGCCTGTCCGGATCCAGAGATTCTTAGCACCCTCTGCTGCGTTGCAGATCTTACCGCCACCGTGGTCAGCTGCTTCGCAGCTGCTGGGGACTGAGGGCCGCGAGTTAATCGACGTATGCATGTGGGAGGTAGTGGCCAGATACTGCACCGGGGTGGGCGATCCTTCGTGAGGCCGCACCCCAGGGCTGCTAATGGAGTTCCACCACCACGCGGATTTTTTTACCCGGTTGGAAACTGCGCGGCACCAGGATATATATATATATATATATATATATATATATATATATATATATATATATATATATATATATTGTTACGGGGTCGTGACGTGGCCGAAGACAGGAGACTTCGTGTTGGGATTTAACTGTTTATTTGGGCGAACCTGTGCCCAGTAAACGGAAAGTCCGACTACAGCAGCAGTCTTGCACAGATAGCAGTCTCGGACTGATAGCAGCGAATGGAGCGTCGGCCTTCGTTCAACAACTGACAAGCGGCGAAGCGCGTCGGCATTTATACTCTTGCCATCGAATGTTCTAGCGTTATCGCTGGCGGTGGCGTAGGTTCCAGAACAATCTGTACCGTTCGCACAGTGGGTGTGATCTCATCGAAATGATTTACTACAGTCCGGAATCTTCTCGAAAACTGCAGGCGCGGTTTGCGCTGAGAATCGTGTGGTGTTTTGGGACGATAACGAAAACTTGGGAAATGGAACGTGGCATTGCCCCCCTCTGAAAAAGGGCATCGTCCCGATGCTTTAACTAAAGATGAAGGTACAATAATAATGCAAGAAAGTACAATGAATAAATTACGATGAAACAATAATACAAAAAAAAACACTGTTTCAGTTGGTTAACGCGCATGAAACGGCTTGAGGCACGCTACATGCACGACTTCAGGTCGCGATCGGCGTCGTTGAGAGTTCGTGATGCCGTCGGGGACAACCTCGTAATCAAGTGGGCCGAGACGTCGAACCACCCTGTACGGTCCGAAGTAGCATCGCCGAAGCCTTTCACTTAGTCCACGTCGGCGTATCGGCGTCCACACCCAAAAACGTTCACCGCGCTGGTATTCCACGAAGCGTCGTCGAAGGTTGTAACGGTGGCTGTCTGTCGTCTGTTGATTCTTGATACGGAGACGCGCAAGTTGTCGGGCTTCTTCGGCACGTTGAAGGTACTCGCTCACATCGAGGCTTTCTTCGTCGGTGACGTTGGGTAACATGGCATCGAGCGTCGTTGCCGGGCTCCTTCCGTAGGCCAATTTGTATGGAGATATCTGCGTCATCTCCTGCACCGCCATATTGTATGCGAAGGTCACATACAGAAGAATGGCGTCCCACGTCTTGGGTTCGACATCGACGTACTTTGACAGCGTGTCGGCGATCGTCTTGTTAAGCCGCTCGGTGAGGCCGTTGGTCTGTGGGTGGTACGCTGTCGTCCGGCGGTGGTTTCTTTGGCTGTATGCCAAGATCGCTTGAGTTAAGTCGGCAGTGAATGCCGTTCCTCTGTCGGTGATAAGGGCCTCCGGGGCGCCGTGACGTAGGATGATATTTTACACGAAGAACTTAGCTACCTCGGATGCACTGCCTTTTGGCAGGGCTTTTGTCTCGGCGTAGCGGGTGAGGTAGTCGGTAGCTACCACGATCCACTTGTTTCCGAAGCCGACGTCGGTAACGGCCCTAGTAGGTCCATACCAATCTGCTGGAAAGGTCGGCAAGGTGGATCAATTGGCTGCAGAAGTCCCGCTGGCCTTGTCGGCGGTGTCTTGCGTCGCTGACAGTCCCGGCATGTGCTCACATAACGAGTGACGTCGGTGGTAAGACGTGGCCAGTAGTATCTTTCTTTTATCCTCGCGAGCGTGCGAGAAACACCGAGGTGCCCTGCCGTCGGATCATCGTGCAGGGCCTGCAGAAGTTCTGGTCGCAGAGCTGAAGGCACCACAAAGAGGTACTTAGCTCGAAGCGGTGAAAAGTTTTTCTTCTGTGGAAGACCGTTTCGTAGGAAGAACAACGCAAGTGCGCGCTTGAATACCTTCGGGACTTCGGCGGTCCGGCCTTCGAGGCATTCTATTAGGGCCTTAAGTTCCGGGTCGGCCCGCTGTCGTTCAGCAAAGTCGTCTGTAGTTATCATTCCCAAGAAGTAGTCGTCATCCAGGTCGTAGGGTAGCGGTTGGTCGACAGGCGCACGAGAGAGACAGTCGGCGTTGGAGTGTTTTTTGCCGGACTTGTAAATGACAGTAATGTCATATTCTTGAAGTCTCAGGCCCCATCGTGCGAGGCGACCTGAAGGGTCCTTCAAGGTGGCTAGCCAACACAAGGCGTGGTGGTCGCTCACAACTTTCAAGGGTCTGCCGTAGAGGTAGGGGCGAAATTTCGACGTAGCCCAGATGATGGCGAGGCACTCCTTTTCTGTTGTGGAATAATTCGCTTCTGCTTTGGATAGTGACCGGCTGGCGTAACTAATAACCCTTTTAAGTCCGTCAGCCCTCTGCACAAGAACGGCGCCAAGACCTACGCTGCTTGCGTCAGTATGTATTTCTGTCTCGGCGAATTCGTCGAAATGGGCAAGTAACGGAGGCCTCTGGAGGCGATGTTTAAGCTCCTGGAAAGCGTGTTCGTGTGGCGTTTCTCACTTGCATTCCACGTCGGCCTTGGTAAGGTTAGTGAGAGGATCGGCGATGCGGGCGAAGTTTTTCACGAACCGCCTATATTAGGCGCACAGGCCCAGAAATCGGCGCACGGCCTTCTTGTCAGTGGGCGGCAGGGAGTCGGCGATGGCGGCTGTTTTCCGTGGATCGGAACGAACTCCAGACTTGCTGATAACGTGCCCCAGAAACAAGAGCTCCTCCTACGCAAGTCTACACTTTTCTGGCTTCAGTGTGAGTCCGGACGTCTTGATGGCTTGAAGTACAGCTTCAAGGCGCCGAAGATGCTCGTCGAAACTCGAGGAAAACACGACGACGTCGTCCAAGTACACAAGGCAAGTCTGCCACTTCAATCCTGCACGTACTGTATCCATAACGCGTTGAAAAACTGCAGGCGCTGAGCAAAGACCGAAGGGCATAACCTTAAACTACAAGAGGCCGTCCGGTGTTATAAACGCCGTCTTCTCTCGGTCTCTTTCGTCGACTTCGATTTGCCAATAGCCAGTCTTGAGGTCCATTGACGAAAAGTACTTGGCGTTATGGAGCCGAGCAAGTGCGTCGTCTATTCGTGGGAGAGGATGCACGCCCTTTCTTGTGATTTTGTTCAGGCGGCGATAATCGACGCAGAAACGTAGGGTCTCATCCTTTTTCTTCACTAACACCACGGGGGATGCCCATGGGCTCTTGGACGGCTGGATAATGTCATCTCGCAGCATTTCGTCAACTTGTCTCTTCATGGCCTCACGTTCTCGCGTCGAAACCCTGTACGGACTCTGACGGAGTGGTCTGGCATTTTCTTCGGTTATGATGCGATGTTTCGTGATTGGGGTCTGCCGAATTTTCGATGACGACGAAAAGCAATCTTCGTATTGCAGGAGCAGGGCCTTGAGCTGTTCTTGCTTATCGTTCGGATGTCTGGGATTGACGTCGAAAGCTATGGGAGGGGCTTGGTTCCTCTCAGCAGGTTCCGCAGAATCGGCGAGGCCGAAAGCACTGGTGGCTTCGACAATTTCTGCGATATATGCGACCGTTGTTCCTTTGTTCACATGTTTGTACTCATTGCTGAAATTCGTGAGCATAACCGTTGCTTTGCCTCCCCGCAGCTCTGCAATTCCTCTTGCGACGCAAATATTTCGGGTGACCAACAGATGCTGACTGCCTTCAACGACGCCTTTCAAGTCAGGTGATTTAGGAGCGCCGACTGAAATAATGACGCCTGAGCGAGGCGAAATGGTGACTTGTTCTTCCAGCACATTCAAGGCATGGTTTCCCGACGGCGTGCGCGGCGGTAGTGCTTCTTCTGTGGATAACGTTATCGACTTAGTTTTTAGGTTGATGACAGCAACATCGAGGCATAAGAAGTCCATGCCAAGGATGACATCTCTCGAGCAACGCTGTAGGACTACGGAGTCTGTAGGATAAATACGGCCGTTAATGGTGACTCTAGCTGTGCAGATTCCTGCAGGCGTTACGAGATGACCTCCAGCTGTGCGGATTTCAGGGCCTTTCCAAGCTGTCCTAACTCTCTTTACCTTCGCGGCGAACGACCCACTGATGACAGAATAGTCAGCTCCAGTATCGACGAGAGCGGTCGCACTGTGGCCGTCGATAAGAACATCGAGGTCGCTAGTTCGCCGTCTCGCATTACAGTTAGGGCGTGGCGTCGGGTCACGGCTGCGTCGGCTTGTTCCGCTGCTTCCATGTTGCGTCGTCAGGTCACCTTCGGTAAGTGAGGTTTTGCCATCAAGGCTTGGCCTGGTTGGTTTTGTGTTCGAAAAGCTCCGTCGCGGCGTCGTCGCCGTCGGAGGATCTTCGGTAGTTCGTCGCACAGCAACCGTACCTCCATCGGTTGCTGCCCTTAGTTTCCCGGACACGGGCTAAGAGACCAGCCCCGCGTTGGGCCAGAGTACTGATGGTGGTGCGGTGACGTGTGGTGGCTGGGCGAGGGCGAACGCGAAGGGCTTAGTGGTGTCCACTAAGTTCCTGTCAGGTAGTCGGAGATGTCACGTGGCCGTTCTCCTGGCTGTGGACGCGGTGCATTGACGGCGAAGCCACGCAGTCCCATCTGTCGGTACTGGCAACGGCGGTAAGTGTGCCCGGCCTCACCGCAGTGGTTGCACAGTGGGCGCTGGTCAGGGGTGCGCCAATCATCGGTTTTCCTCGGCGCACTGCGCTGGCCCGCTGGCGAACGGTAGGTCGTCGGTGGAGGTGGTGGCGGCGGTGGTGTCTGGCGACGGAAGTGCGACGGGGCGGCGTTTCGTCGTGGACGGGGAGGAGCGTTGTGGCGCACTGCAGCGGCGTAGCTCATAGTTTCTGGCTCGGCAGCGGTGTTTGGGGAATTCGAAGCGATTGCCGAACTTCTTCTCGCACAATGTCGGCGATCGAATCCACTCGAGGTTGCGCCGAAGGCAACAGTTTGCGCAGCTCTTCTTGCATGATCGCTCGGATCGTTTCACACAGGTTGTCGGAGTCACTGGCTTGAGCAGCAGCGCATTCTGGAGTCAGGCGACGATTATACTGTCTGGTGCGCATGTCCAGGGTTTTTTCTATGGTGGTCGCCTCGGATAAAAATTCTTGGACGGTGTTCGGTGGATTCCTCATTAGTCCCGCGAAGAGCTCCTGTTTGACCCCTCGCATGAGGAAACGAACTTTCTTCTCCTCAGGCATGTCTGGGTCAGCGTGACGAAATAGGCGGGTCATCTCCTCTGTAAAAATTCCAACCTTTTCATTTGGTAGCTGAACTCGGGTCTCTAGTAGAGCAGCGGCCCTCTCTTTGCGAGCGACGCTCGCGAACATTTGCAGAAATGCACCGCAGAAGACATCCCACGTTCGGAGCGTGGACTCCCGATTCTTTAGCCAGGTCCTTGCGGTGTCTTCCAGGTAGAAGTACACACGACGGAGCTTTTCTTCGTTGTCCCAGTGACTGAGGGCGGCCACACGCTCGTTTGTTTCTAGCCAGGTTTCCGGGTCTTCAAACGATGACCCATGAAACGTTGGTGGTTCCCTGGGTTGATGAATGACGATCGCAGGCTGGAACGCTCCGGTTGTCATAGTCGCTGCAGTAGAGGTCATGGCCTTGGCTTTCCGCGCCTTGTCTTGTAGAAGCCCGTACTACGGTGGGAGACCTTGCTGTCGGCGGCTTGTTCGCTGCTCTTGGTTGGCGTCGGTGTCTTCTCCGCGACGTCTGGGTTCACGGCTTGACGGGGGCGTCCGGTACATGAACGAAGCAGCACCTCCACCAGATGTCACGGGGTCGTGACGTGGCCGAAGACAGGAGACTTCGTGTTGGGATTTAACTGTTTATTTGGGCGAACCTGTGCCCAGTAAATATAAAGTCCAATTACAGCAGCAGTCTCGCACAGATAGCAGTCTCAGACTGATAGCGGTGAACGGAGCGTCGGCCTTCGTTCAACAATTGACAAGCGGCGAAGCGCGTCGGCATTTATACTCTTGCCATCGAATGTTCTAGCGTTATCGCTGGCGGTGGCGTAGGTTCCAGAAAAATCTCTACCCTTCGCACAGTGGGCGTGATCTTATCGAAATGATCTACTACAGTCCGGAACCTTCTCGAAAACTGCAGGCGCGGTTTGTGCTGAGAATCGTGTGGTGTTTTGGGACGATAACGAAAACTTGGGAAATGGAACGTGGCAATATATATATATATATATATATATATATATATATATATATATATATATATATATATATATATATATATATATATATATATATATATATATATATATTCGTATAGGGAAGAAGACGCACGTACGAAGTGATTTGATTGACGTTTCGGCCGTGGGTCCGGCGACGGTCGAAACGGTCGAGACTTCATGCTGATGAAGGCTGGACCCACGGCCGAAACGTCAATAAAATCACTTCGTACGTGCGTGTTCTTCCCTATACGGATAATCTTTCCCGGACCCAGCATCACTTTTGTGCTTGGTATGTATATATATATATATATATATATATATATATATATATATATATATATTTACGTTTCGTCCGTGGCACAGTCGAAACGTAAATCGATAAAGGAAGTGCTTGCTTTCTCGTACGTGTACCAGCTTCTTTTCCTATATTGCCACAGAGACTAATTACACTATCCGATATTATGAAGAATCAGCATCCACAGTCTTATGCGCCAACAGTTTCCAACAGTTTCGCAACAGTATCGGGAGGGGTCCTCCCTTCATCAGGGGATGAGTTATACTGACATGAACTTCCAAACTTCGTTGCTGCCGCGTCCCTCTCGCCTTGAGAGATGTTTGCGAGAGTGAAAGGGAACTAAATAAAGGAAAAAAACAAGAAATGAGAGAAGAAAAAAGACGAAAAGAAAAGATAAAAAAAGAAAAAGAAAGAAAAGAAAGAAAGTAAAAAAGAGGAAGAACCACTGTCAGCACTGAGAACGAAACCAACTGCGCGTGTACGTCCCCATCCGGTTCTTATCACGTGCTGTTCAGTTCTAAAATGTTAAAAGCAATGTTACCGGCCCATTCTGTTCTCGGTCGATTCTATTTGCTCCGCAAAATACACAAGGCAGGCAATCCGGGACATCCGATAGTATCTAGTAACAGCACATCAACAGAAAATATATCAGAATTCATCAATTCCTTAATAAAAAACATCCCCCCAAATTTTCCCTATTACATAAAGGACACAAACCACTTCATCTGCGAAACTTCAAGTCTCGACATCCCAGGCGGCAGTTTTCTGGTGACCATGGACGTCTGCTCACTGTACACCAACATACCCCACCATGACGGAATAGCGGCTATGGTTTCTGATTATGTCTAATCTGACTCATCAACTAGTGTAAGTGGCGAGGTACTGTTTACACTCCTTGAATTTGTACTAAAGTATAACCATTTTGAGTTCAATGGCCAGCATTTCCTTCAGGTCAGTGGCACTGCAATGGGCACGAAAATGACCCCAAACTTCTCGAGCACATTTATGGCTTCACTTGAAATCCCATTCATTGAGGGACGCACCTTGAAACCTTTATACCACAGAAGATACTTAGACGATATTTTTATGATATGGAACCATGATGAGGGAAGTGTTTTGCGCTTCATAGATGATTTTAACAAGTGCCACCCGTCAATTAAATTCATGCACGAAATTTTTAAAACTAGCATTAACTTTTTGGACGTCACTGTCACGGTCAAAAATGCCCGCTTGTCAACAAACCTTTAAAAAAACCTACAGACCGTCAAATTTACTTACGTTTAAACAGCAGCCACCCAAAGCGCATCAAAACAGGTATTCCATATTCTCAGGCCTACCGGTACCGAAGAATATGCACCGATATGCGGGAATTTGACAGACACGCGGAAGACCTAAAACATTCCTTATTGAAACAAAATTATCCGGAAGACATTATTGACGATGCCATACTACGTGCTCGCAACGTGAACAGGAATGGTATAATTAAGGGACCAAACAGAGTATCTAAAACGACTTCCCAAACGAACCTTGTACTAACTTACTCCTCATCAGCGCCACGAATCAACAACATACTTTCCCGCCATTTCAACATAATCAGGCAAAGCAAACGACTAACTTCTATTTTCGGGAAGCCACCTCACGTGGTGTACCGCCGGGATAAAAATCTGAAGGACATTCTTGTCAGAGCAAAAACAAATACCCCCAAATTTCAATCAGGGGGCCATCCCTGCGGAAAAGTTCGATGCAAGGTATGCCCACATGTAGGCCCGTGTGCTCAGATTTGGGTGCACGTTAAAGAACCCCAGGTGGTCAAAATTTCCGGAGCCCTCCTGTTATGTTTTGCCGCTCGTAAGTTGATCGTGTGGATGGGACAGCACCAGAAGCTACGTTATTCAAAGCTTCTTTCTCGGATCTCCCTCGGCAAGGTCGCAAATTGCTTCCTTTGAGCATGGGACGACAGCGCGGGAAGCTACGTTATACAAAGCTTCTTTCTCGACTCTCTCTCGGTATGCCCGTGTAACTATACACCACTTATCCCCTGGAATGCAAACTACGTCCGTCTCCTCCGCTGCCCGGGACAAGCACACAATGTGAAACGAACCCGCTCTGCCAACCGGCTTGGAATGTTTGTGGTTTAGAGACAAGTCGCCGCTGCCGGGGGCAAACGCACAATGGGATTAAGCGACCCCGTCCTGCCTCCGCTGCCGGGCGTGAGCTCAGTGGGAGTAGGCGACACGCTCTGTTCTGGCGATCAGCTCCAATTCGCAGCGATGCACGACCCGAGCACAAGGAAAGCAGAGAAAGTCAAAGGCCGCTTGCTACCTGCGGGGGCAATTACGTTCCGCGCGCAATCATTCAATTTCCGGCTTTGGAGGTTCGTCTCGGCTCGCTGGGTGTGGGAAAGGGCATGAATGTACCGGGTCTACAATGCCGATATCTCCCGCGCGAGAGAATTCCTGAGCGCGTGGGAGGTGGAGAGAGAGAGACATGATGGGAAAGAGTACCAAAACGCCTGTTTAAACTGTAGAAGCGCTGCTGTCGAGAGTAAGGTCAGCCCAGTAGGGAGTGACTTAATCTGAGTGGAAACAGAGTGAATGAGAGAATGTTGAGGCGGACCAGCAGTGGCCACCTCCCCTTTTTCTTTGTTACCGCAAGATGCTTAAGACTGGAGGGAATCCGTTTCTCTTCAGTCGAGGCTGCAATCACTTAACTGATAGATCAGTACGACTCCGTACGATGCAACTTTTGTCTGGGCCGTAACCACTTGGTGGTCGAACAACGAGACTAAGTACGTTGTATGTAGTAACAGTGTTCTAGACTCTAACTTAAGAAAAGTTAAGTAGAAGCGTAAGACGCTGTTGATGTCTGTGTTATCATGAGTGTGCTTCGGCAAGATGTACATATGACTGTAAATATTTCGCTGTAATATACCTTCAAGTTTTCATTACCTCCAACCTGCCTCCTGATTCATCGACGCCGATCATCTCCTTGACGGGACTTCAATCCACATCAAGGAGATCAACGAACAAGAAGGAAAACTTAACTGGTGCAGCCGACAGGATCGGCGAGCTCTGCAGCACCATACACTGGACCAGCGCTGAGAGGACCGAGGGGCAAGGCATCCAACAGCCACCAGCGGCAAAGTCGAGACGCTCCCACAGCAGCCAACTCCGGCACCGTGGAGGAGATCCGGGAACGACAGTGCATACAGCAAAGAGTGAGCAGGATTTCTTGCGTTCTTCTCTAGTTGGCATGGCAGTTTATGTGTAGAGCACATGGTGAGAACACGCGGGGGTGCTAAAAGAATGGTGTCTAATGAAGATGAGGGTACGAGAGCGGCAGATGTGAATCGGAGTCGAGAACCTTCCAATGATGGTATTCAAAATTCTGATCAGTCAAATGAGGCGACAGTGCTTACTCAGAGGCAAGAATCGATGCAGCAGGCATCTCAGGTTTTGCCTAAATCAAGCGAAGCGAGAACGCTCGAGCTTGAAATTCAAAAGCTTAATCTTCAGATTCAGTACGAAAAGCTATTGCAGGCTAGAATGAACACAGAACGTCTCAATGGCACGTTGTCTAACTCTGGGTCGGAGACGGGTGATCAGAGGCGCCGGGGTTTCGATTCTGTTCAGCAATGTGCAAAAGTGCTAAAAGGGTTCCGCCTGCCGAGTGACGCGGATGTCCCATTATGGTTTGAGGAAGTAGAAAAACTTTTTGCTACTTACCAGGTACCGCACGAGAGCCGCGTGCATTTGTTTATGCCAGCGCTAACTGAGCGAGTCCGTTACCTACTGCGTAACCTCAACCCTGAAGAGAGTGCAGATTATGAGTCAGTTAAAGCAGCAGTGCTGACGGAACTGAAGCTTTCTCCGGCAGAGTACCTGCAGAGGTTCGAAAGAGCAGTAAAGCGTAAGGAAGAGATGTGGGCGCAAGTCGCGTCCCGCGTGAAAACTTATTTCTCGTACTGCCTCCAAGTGAGAGAAGCCGACACGGTAGAAGTGATGGCAGAACTCATGGTTGCTGACCGCATAAAATCGGGCCTTAGTACGGAGGGTCTTGAGTATGTGAGATTAAGGGAAGGCGAGGGATGGCTTAGGCCAACTGAGATCGCGAAAGTGCTCCAAACTTTTGAGCAAGCGAAAGGGAAAGGGCGTGCTTCAAAGCAACCAACTGTAGAAATAGGGCAGAAGCCGGCGACACGAGTTGAGAAAGGGGCTCTGAAATGCCACTTATGTCACGGCTCAGGCCATTTCGCTAAAGAGTGCCCGAAGGCTAGTGATAAGGAGAACAACCCCAAGAAGGCTACCGAGCCAAAGCGGAAGGTTCAAATGGTAACGTTATCCCACGAGACGGATACTGAAATACCTACTGGAGTACTTAGCGCAAAGGTGAAGTCTCTGAAATACGAGGGTGAAGGCACAGATAAACTGCAGTTAATTCCTGTATCATGTGCAGGCATATCCGCAGATGCGATTTTGGATACGGGGAGTGAGATAACCATCATCCGGGAGAGTCTGCTTCCGCGAAGTGTTGTAGAGCCGTCTGGCACGGTAAGATTGGTGTCCGCTTTCGGTAAAACTATCGAGGCAAGGCTAGCTACGTTACCGGTCAAATTAAATAGCGCGCGAGAGGTTACGGAGCCTCAGAACGTCGACTTACTCTGCGCGTTAACTGATGAGCTCGTCGAAGGCACAGATTGTTTGTTGACTAAGGACGATTGGAAACTTTTGTTGAAGGCCAGCAGCCCTCTGGCATCCTGTCGAGCACCGGCCGAGCTTGCTCACAAGGCGGAACAAGCAGTAGAGAAACAAAAGGTAGTTGCCTGCAATCTTACCTTGGAGGAGAAAGATGATTCCGGGGAAGAGGCGCAAACTGATGAAGAAAGGGAGGCGTCATTAGGCCAAAGAGTAGAGTTCCGCGATGTGCAGTTGGGCGACACTACGCTAAAGAAATGTTGGGAAGATGCGCGTAGTGGGAAATCCGGCATGTTCATTTCAGACGGACTATTATACCACTGCGACTCAATAGCAGGCACTCGAGTGAGTCAGCTAGTTGTCCGCAAAGATAAGCGCACTGAGGTGATGCACTTAGCACACGAGTCACTATGTGGGGGGCACCTAGGGTCAAAGAAAACAAGAGCTCGCATTAGGTATAATTTTTTTTGGCCGGGTATGGCGAAGGAGATATTAGAGCATTGTCGTTCGTGCCATGAATGTCAAATTCGTTCAGACAAGCGTCGCACGGATAAAGTGCCTATAACTCCGCTCACTAGACCCGAGCACTCTTTCCAAGTTGTCAATGTAGATGTGATCGGACCCCTAGACACACCGTCAGCGAGAGGGCATAAGTACGCACTGTGCTTAGTGGATCTATGCACGAGGTGGCCAGAGGTGATCCCACTGCGCTCTTTGACAGCTAAGGCGACTTGTGATGCACTGATTGAGATATTCAGTCGCACAGGCGTTCCGGAGATGATCTGTTTCGATCAGGGCACTAATTTCAAATCACAGCTCACGCAAACGATGCTGGAGAAGTTAGGTTGCATGCCAAGATTTTCAACCCCAGAACACCCAGAGAGTAATGGAGTTGTAGAAAGGTGGAACCGAGTACTCAAAAACATGTTGTATCATGTCATTCAAAGAGACTCCAAGAATTGGGACAAATTGATTCCAATAGTTTTATGGGCTTATCGGGAAGTCCCCCATGAGGTAACCGGAGTAGCTCCATTTCGTCTATTGTATGGTAGGAATCCCACGGGACCGCTTCTAATACTGCAGAAGACTTGGACGGGAGAAATGCCGGTGCCCGCAACGTTGAGAGAAAACCCCGCTAAGTATTTACAGATACTTAAGGAGCAGCTCGAGACGGCCGCTAATATAGCTGAGCTAACTAGTGCAACTCATCAGGAGAGTTACGCCAGTGCTTATATTCGCAGCAGCAGGCTCAAAGCTTTTAACGTTGGCGACCAAGTTGTGGTTTTCGACAATGATCGGAGTGGTAAAATGTCACCTAAATGGCTAGGCCCATTCACAGTGGTTGGACGTGAGCGCGAACATTCGTACCGCGTTGAAACAACTGAAGGAAAGGTGAAAAGTGTCCACGCCAACAACATTCGACCTTACTATGCAAGAGTCAGTCATATTGGGGTCGTCTTCGATGAGGACCATGATTTTGGGGAGGTGGAATATGCCCCACGGCCGGCCACTGTGAAGCGGGAAGAGCTAGTGGTAACAAGCGAGAAGGTTGCTCACCATGATGCTGACGCGCAGAAGGAAATACAGGCGGTGTTACAAAGACATCGCACACTCTTTGACGGCACTCCGGGTATAGCAAAGGTAGATGAACATAAAATAAAAATAGAACCGGGTCACCAGCCAAAAAAGGCGTTTCCGTATCGGGTGCCGGAACTATTAAAGAAAGAAGTCAGCCGGCAATTTGACGAACTTTTGACTTGGAAGTTGATCTACCCCACGGAGAGTGAGTTTGCACACCCGGTAGTATGCGTCGGAAAAAAAAGATGGGACTATCCGCATGTGTGTGGACTACAGAGCGCTAAATGCCGTCACCAAAGCGGATGCGTTCCCGATGATGAATCCTCAGGAATTGATTTTCCGAGTAGGCAGAGCGCAGTTCATTACGGTAGTGGACCTTAGGCGCGGGTACTGGCAGGTACCGATGGAAGAAAACAGTCAGAAATTCACCGCATTTGTAACGCATGAAGGTCAGTACGCATGGAAAGTGATGCCTTTCGGGCTGAACAATTCCGCGGCAACCTTCCAAAGAACGGTGAACAAACTCTTGTCGCAACATCAAGTGTATGCCACGGCATACCTAGATGATATTGCTATTTTTTCTAGCACTTGGAAGGAGCACTTAAGGCATCTAGACATTATTCTTAAGGTCTTAGAGAAGGCGGGACTGAAAGCCAGCCCGGAGAAGTGTCAGATTGCGCAATCCCACATACATTACCTGGGGCATATTGTAGGTTCAGGGACACACGCACCAGACCCAGAAAAGATAGCAGCAGTTAAGAACTTGGTACCACCGCGCACCAAGAAGGAACTACGCAGCCTGTTAGGACTTTGCGGCTACTATCGAGAGTACGTCCGAGGATATGCAGAGGTGACGAGCCCGCTCACGCTGTTAACAAAGATAGCAGTACCTAATAAGATACCCTGGCCGGAGGAAGCTCAGGCGGCATTTGAGACTCTCAAACGATCTTTGTGCGAGGCCGTGGCGCTAAACACCCCTGAGCCATCTCAGCCCTACTGGCTTTTCACAGACGCATCAGCCACGGCGGCGGGAGCATGTTTGGCACAAATGTCAGCCGAGGGAGAAGAGAAGCCTATTGCCTTTGCAAGCCACCGCTTCTCACCGACCCAGATGCGTTGGTCGACAGTTGAGAGGGAAGCGTTCGCAATAATATGGGCCTTAAAGAAGTTTGACTACTGGCTTTTCGGTGCCATAGTAAACGTCGTTTCCGACCACAATCCTTACAACTTCGACCTTACAACTTCGTACCTTACAACTTCGACTCCGCACGGGGCAAAATTAACAAGATGGGCGCTGGCTTTACAGCGATATCATGTGTCGGTACAACATCGGAAGGGAGTATGTAACGGTAATGCGGATGCGTTATCTAGGCTTCAGAATAGTTCATGGAAGCCATCAGAATAACAGTGCCATGCCAACTGGGGGGGGGGGGGGACGTGAATGTTCCTGCCCACGTGCTGCTGTATATTGTGGACTGTGTGATTGACAATTCAAGAAACAGACACTAGTGATCTCACTGCTTGAAGCAGCAATGCTGTACTTGATTGTTTAGCATGTATTTGTTTTCGTTTAGTGTATTCTCCTGTAGTGTTGACTTGCAATTGTGGTTGATGCTTGTGTACAACTGTTGTGTGGTTAGAAAATCCAGTGACTTAATCGCGGCAGTGCTTTATCGTATCACTGAGCGTAAAACAGCCCAGTATACTCTTTAGGGGGGACGTGTTATGTTTTGCCGCTCGTAAGTTGATCGTGTGGATGGGACAGCACCAGAAGCTACGTTATTCAAAGCTTCTTTCGCGGATCTCCCTCGGCAAGGTCGCAAGTTGCTTCCTTTGAGCATGGGACGACAGCGCGGGAAGCTACGTTATAGAAAGCTTCTTTCTCGACTCTCTCTCGGTATGCCCGTGTAACTATACACCACTTATCCCCTGGAATGCAAACTACGTCCGTCTCCTCCGCCGCCGGGGACAAGCACACAATGTGAAACGAACCCGCTCTGCCAACCGGCTTGGAATGTTTGTGGTTTAGAGACAAGTCGCCGCTGCCGGGGGCAAACGCACAATGGGATTAAGCGACCCCGTCTTGCTTCCGTGGCCGGGCGCGAGCTCAGTGGGAGTAGGCGACACGCTCTGCCCTGGCGATCGGCTCAAAGTCGCAGCGATGCACGACCCGAGCACAAGGAAAACGGAGAAAGTCAAAGGCCGCTTGCTACCTGCGGGGGCAATTACGTTCCGCGCGCAATCGTTCAATTTCTGGCTTTGGAGGTTCGTCTCGGCTCGCTGGGTGTGGGAAAGGGCATGAATGTACCGGGTCTACAATGCCGATATCTCCCGCGCGAGAGAATTCCTGAGCGCGTGGGAGGTGGAGAGAGAGAGACATGATGGGAAAGAGTACCAAAACGCCTGTTTAAACTGTAGAAGCGCTGCTGTCGAGAGTAAGGTCAGCCCAGTAGGGAGTGACTTAATCTGAGTGGAAACAGATTGAATGAGAGAATGTTGAGGCGGACCAGCAGTGGCCACCTCCCCTTTTTCTTTGCTACCGCAAGATGCTTAAGACTGGAGGGAATCCGTTTCTCTTCAGTCGAGGCTGCAATCACTTAACTGATAGATCAGTACGACTCCGTACGATGCAACTTTTGTCTGGGCCGTAACCACTTGGTGGTCGAACAATGAGACTAAGTACGTTGTATGTAGTAACAGTGTTCTAGGCTCTAACTTAAGAAAAGTTAAGTAGAAGAGTAAGACGCTGTTGATGTCTGTGTTATCATGAGTGTGCTTCGGCAAGATGTACATATGACTGTAAATATTTCGCTGTAATATACCTTCAAGTTTTCATTACCTCCAACCTGCCTCCTGATTCATCGACGCCGATCATCTCCTTGACGGGACTTCAATCCACATCAAGGAGATCAACGAACGAGAAGGAAAACTTAACTCCTCCACTACGGCGTCTCTCATAATCATATGATGGTTTTGGGACGTTAAACCCCACATATCAAATCAAGGTATGCCCACAGATGGTCACAACACGTGAATCCAAAGCGAACTTCTCGGATTTCAAATTCTGCATAACTGAAAGCCTTAATTGTGACTCCAGAAAGTTGTATACATGCTACATTGCAACATCGGCGGACAAGAATATATCGGCCAAACAGACACGCCATTTCGGCTGCAATTCAATAATCACCGGTACCACGCCACTTCACTGCCGAAGCTACCTTTATCTAGACATCTGCGCCTGCCAAACCACAGTTTTGAAAATATCAGCGTAACTCTTTTGCAGTCCGGTTTCTCAAACAGGCGCGAGCGCGAACAGCGTGAGGCATATTTTATTTTCTAATTTCAAACATTAGTAGCCGGCATCAACGAGGACCCCGGAAAACTCTCCTGCCTCCAAGATGTAAGCCAGGAGGAAATTGGTGACAAAGATTGATAGCTGGGGACCATGCTTGTTTTTTCTTACTGACTCGTACGTGTACACTGTCCTTTCATGTTTTTTGTTTTTCTTCTTTTTTTCTCTTTCTTTCTTTTTTTCACATGCACATACAAAGTGTTTATGTTCGCCTACCACTTGATGACCATTGAAGGGAAACGGACGAAGATTAAAGGCAAAGAGCCGACCGACCCATTAAGGGGAAACCCTTTCTTTACGCACGCTGTCACGGACCCCTCCCGCCACCGCGGCGACAATCTTGGGTGGCCCGACACGTCGAGAACTGAACAGCACGTGATAAGAACCGGATGGGGACGTACACGGACAGTTGGTTTCGTTCTCAGTGTCGACAGTGGTTCTTCCTCTTTTTTACTTTCTTTCTTTTCTTTCTATTTCTTTTTTTTCTTTTCGTCTTTTTTCTTCCCCCCTATTTTTCTTTTTTTTCCTTTTTCGGTCCTTTCTTTCTCTCTTTTTTCTTTTTCAGTTTTTCTTTCTTTCCTTTTTTCAGTTCCCTCTCACTCTCGCAAACATCTTTCAAGGCGAGAGGGACGCGGCAGCAACGAAGTTTGGAAGTTCATGTCAGTATAACTCATCCCCTGATGAAGAGAGGACCCCTCCCGGAACTGTTCGGAAATAAATATATTTATCCTTGTTGACAACGCTCCCGTTGTGCCATATCCCATACCTTCACGAAGACTAACTGTCCCATTGAAATATTTCTCCCACTACATATATATATATATATATATATATATATATATATATATATATATATATATATATATATATATATATATATATATATGTGTGTGTGTGTGTGTGTGTGTGTGTGTGTGTGTGTGTGTGTGTGTGTATATAGTCCAGTGTAGGCAGGCATGGTGGTTGAGTGGCCGTAGCGTTGCAGTCCAGTAGATCCTCCGTGAGCGGTCACAACGTGGTTTATTTCGACGTTTCGGCCTAGAGTCTGGCCTTCATCAGCATATATATATATATATATTGTCACGGGGTCGTGACGTGGCCGAAGACAGGAGACTTTATGTTGGTATTTAACTGTTTATTTGGGCGAACCTGTGCCCGGTAAACGGAAATTTCGGTTACAGTAGCAGTCTTGCACAGATAGCGTTTAAGAGAATTTTATTTCCGGATATATCTTACACAGCTTATGTGCACACATAAAAATGGACAATGTGAACAATGCGTATGTACAATGGAAGCTGTTATATAGAGCGAAAGAGTTTATAGCGTGTGCAGTGACGTACAATGCAAAAATTGTACAACAAAAACAGGACATTCATGATATCGAGATGATTAAACCTAAATGAACAGTAAGGCTATATGAACAAACAAGGGGACGTCATTCACAGTGTAGCGTGATATTTTGCATTCACCTGCGAGGACAATTCGCTCTCGCGCTCAATAAGAATATTGAACAAAAATACATGTTTCTAAAGAAGAAAAGAAAAATACACACTGTAATGTCACAGTGGTACAAGCTCTAGCCCACCTCCTCAATAAGGGAGGAAAGGCATGGACACTGTTGTTTTTTACGATAATAAATCGCGTAGACCACCGTCAGAGGAAAGCCTCCTCTCCCAGCATGACTAGTTCTGTGTTAAGATGCATAAGCATTATGTTTCTTAGCCGATGTAGTAGGGGAAACGTGGCTCTCTGGGGGCGTCCCCTCAGGCAGGCCAGTCC
Source organism: Rhipicephalus microplus (assembly GCF_043290135.1). NCBI lineage: Eukaryota > Metazoa > Arthropoda > Arachnida > Ixodida > Ixodidae > Rhipicephalus > Rhipicephalus microplus. The sequence continues at coordinate 13,334,481 of NC_134705.1, read as the reverse complement.
CCTTTTTTTCCATAAGACGAAGGCTCCGATAGCCATTAAGAGTACGACAAAGTTATCCCTGTGGCTAGACTTCCTCTGCATACTTGTTTGGAACATCCTGGTAATCATGCGCCAAAAGGTGCGCGCTACTATACATTCATGGAAGACATGGTTCAGTGTTTCGACGCAACCGCATTGCGGGCATGTGGCGGAGGGCTCCACGCCCCACGCCGCAAGGCGGTCGGCCGTTGGTAAAGCCCCCCATTCCCTGAGCCAGTTTAGGTCACTGACCTCGGAGGGGAGAGACGTGTTTGTACGAGTCCAGCGTCGTTTCGCCCAGCATATCCGGCGTTGTTCTTCAGATAGGCTTTTAAATGCTATTAATTCGCTCATGTCGGTGAAGGACATTTCCATAAGTTCTTGAACAGGAAAATCGTTTCGCCTTTGTTGCAAAGATTTTATAACATGTGTGTAATACGCTGGTGGCTACTCAGCAGCTGGTCCCGTGTCATTTGCTAAACCAAATGTCTTCTAGAGGTTCCTAGCAGATACACTACAAGTTGCCTCCCTCGACACGATGAGTTCTCTAAGATGCCCAGGTGTTTTTGAGAGCCAACATGCGGCACATTACATCAAGGTTGGGTACACTAAGCCCTCCCCAATTTACTGGTAGGCGGACCAAGGCTCTGGCATCAGCTTCGGCATGGCCATCTCAAAAAAAGGAGCCGCACGCAGTAGCCACTCTCAGCAAAACCCGTCGAGGTGGTCGTGCAATTCTGGCTACATAAAGCAGTGGCGCTGTTATGCTGGATTTAATTAGATAAGCTCTTTTAGTAAAATGTAGTTGAAACGTTCTGGCGACTTCAATGCGTCTGTCCACTTTGTGTTGGATTTATTTTCATGTGGTGCAGGCTACCTCACCAGTCTAAAGGAAAGTTACACCGAAGACTTTAACGCCTTGGGCGATTTGGACGCCATCAGGGAACTCTTCAACGTGCATACCAAAGCACAATGCCTTGCTTTTTCCGGGATTAAGACGTGCTCCCGACAGGATACGGGTGGAATATTCGCAGAAAGGCTCTGTAGCTATCTATGTTCTGAATAAACAACGAGATGTCATCGGCTTATGCCGCTACTTTCACTTCGCCCAAGCCTGGAAGAGGGAAACCATGTATCGAAGTATATTTCTGGATTTTTTTCAATAATCGATCTATGCATAATACAAAGAGAATTGCGGAGAGGGGACAGCCTTGTCGAATGCCCCTACTTACTGCAATAGGTTCAGATGTATAGCCACTCACTACTAATGACGTTTCTAAGTCTGTGTAGAGTAAACGGAGGGTGTCGGTTACATGTGCTTGGAAGCCATAACACTGAAGCACAGCTAAGAGATAGTTCCATTCTACACGATCAAAAGCTTTTTCCTGATTCAAGGAAACAAAAACGCCAGATATTTGTGTTCTTGTAGCGTACGTGAATAAATCGCTAGTCGGCACAAGCGAGGTATAGATCGTATGACCTGGGACACAGCATGTTTGTATGTCGCTTACTATTTCCGGTAGAATGATTGTAATGCGGTTTGCAAGGATGGCTGTCAATATCTTATAATCCGAGTTAAGTAGGAAAATCGGCCTCCACGCCCTTGGGTCGGACGGCTCTCCCTCGCTTTTAAGCAAGAGTATAACTCTGCTCTCACGAAACGTATTCGGTCTGATTCCGTCAGCAAGAAGCCCATTTAGCATTGTCAAAAGGTGGTCTTGTATTGTGTCAAGGAAGGTTTTGTAGAAACTCAAAGGTATCCCGTCAGGGCCGGCGGCGGCGGTTGTGTTCATGCGCTGAAGCACGATGCGTAATTCATCCAGCGTCACTGGGCTGCACAGACCATCGCGAAGCTCCTCCGGTACGCGGGAAATTCCCTCGCAAAACTCAATAACTATGAAGGTATAGTTCACGTCGTTTGCGTTCTCCGCCCTGAAAAGATTCGAAAAATGTGTTTCAAAGACCCTCATTATGTCCTCTGCTCGTGTAGGCTGTCGCCGCTCGGCAACTGAACGAAAGGGACATGCATTTGTTCACCCAAGGAGCCGTTGCGAACACTTCGAAGAACAGCTGGATCTGAAACTGGTCGCCCTTTGATAAAAGACTGCGCAGCCGTGCCCGAACTAAGATGTAGCAAAAGTTCGTACCGTGCTTTAACTGATCGAGATAGTCGTGCATTGCGAACGTCAGCATCTCGCCTCTGCGTACAATGCGCGCTTTTCGTAGCGTGTCGTTTATATCTGTCGCCAGGCGCGCTTTCCTTTCGCGCCCCGCTTTGGTAAGCTCGGCGCGCCAACTGTGTTTCAATGCGTCCCAGTTACGGGGTTCAGGCGGCCTTTTGCATGCTTGCTATAGTGCATTGCGCAGTAATGCTCCGCTTTCCGGGTCGTGCACGAGTGTGGTGCCCATTTTCCAATGGTTTCTAAATTAAGTGGATTGTTCAAAGAAAAGTTTTACAGGCACTGGAAAGTGGTCTGTAAAGCATGGAACGTCCGGTGGGAAATGTAGGACCTCGCAACTAAGGACATGAGTGGCTAGCACTTCTGGAAAATAGTAGCGGTCCAGCCGGGTCATGTTGGGACCCCGTTGCCAGGTTGCAACGAAGTCATTCCCGTGAGTGTCGACCCACGCATACCTGAGCTAGAAATTGTGGATGAGCTGTCACAATGCGCTAACTCCGCTATATTGTCTGCTTTGTCTGCGTACGCGTGCATCTCTGTCGGTGTCCTCAACACAGTTGAAATCTCCAACTAAGAAAATAAGGTAACTGTCAAACGTAAGTGAGTCGAGCGAATTGAAAAAGTCGGCCGTGCCCTCACGTTGAGCTAAGGCATATATTACGAGCGCCCTTACTCGCCTGCCGTGAAGGTCAAAGTCTACTGCTAGTGTGCGGCCGTCAAAGCCATAAACACAGTGTGCTCTTCGACGTAACGCTGGTGTCAAAAAACCAACTCTGACTCCGCACATCTTTGAATCAGTCAGCGAAAAAAAGGCCTCGACTCCAAAATGTGAACAAAAGGATTGCGCATCAAAAGGGGTTCTAAAATTACATTCCAGTAAGAAAAGGATATCGGCATGACGTGACTTTGTGAAGTGCATGACTTCTCTCTGCTTATCTCGGCGTCTGAAACCCCTGACGTTTAAGGAGAGAAAATGCACCGTAGCCATTTTGAAAATAGGGGGAGTGCACGCAAACTTCAGAGAAACCCCTTGCAGGGGGGTGGGGCGAGCGCTCAACGAGTGAACAAAACTAAAGAGAGAAATGCTCTGACGTCGTCAGAGCATTAGCGAGGTTTTGGGGCTTACTACTGTCCGTACAGCCCTCAGAGTCCGTGGTCGGTGGGTGGGCTCGTTTGGTGGCTGAACGGTCTATTTCCATGGCGCTGGCACCGACACTCGCACCGGTAGCCGCACCTGTAATCTGGTAACTGGGGTTTGACAGGCTCAATTTGCGGGTCTGAGCGGAGTACTTGCTGGCGTGGGCGCTCGTCGTTGTCGGTGGCATAACCACTGTTGTGGTCATGTCTGGGCCGATGATCGGAGCGTCTGCACGTCCCGTCGTTCGGGTGCCGCGTCCCATTGAAGCTCTCGGCGCCTTGGAGGTCATGCGAGAAGTCACTGGTCTCGGACGGGGTGTGAAGGGTTGACGAGGCTTTCACAGACAGGGAAGGCAGGTCTTCTGCGTCTTGTGGTTCAGTGTGAGCATCAGTGTCGCTTGTGTAAGTGTCGCTCACAGGCTCGAGCGCCGGATAATCATCTTGCAATGCGGGCGTGAGGTTGGTGCACGCTTGTTCTTCGGTTGCCGCTGCTGCAGCCGCTGCGAAGGATTTCGGACGTACGCAGTCAGCTGTTGCATGGCTGCCCGAGCACTTGCGGCACGGTTCTGCGCATCCCTCTGTGGCATGTCCGAACACGTTGCAGCGCGTGCAACGGGGCGTGGCACAATCTTTGGCGATGTGGCCAGCATTCCTGCACTTAGAGCACACTTTCTTGACACCCCGGTAGTCACACATGACATTGTAGCCCTGGACTGTCAGAAAGTTCGGTATTTGGCTTTTCATTTCCACTCGCGCCACACTGACACCTGTGCTAACCCCAGGGCGGCCCTTGAACACTGGCTCGTGGATATGTTGCACGTTGCCGTAGGCGGAGAGAGCAGTCGCTAGGGCTGCGTCGCTTACCCACAGCGGTACCCGGAAGACTGTGACGTGGACTATTTCAGGACCTACGCTCACTAGTGGAACTGAATCGCCGTTCAAGAGAATGGCGCCCCGGCTCTTCAGCTTGGTGGCTGCATGGACGTTTGCGGCTGCGGTGCTAAACTTTGCACCTCCCATGTGCTGGAGGGACTTGATACCGGCTTGGCCGGTTACTGCTTCGAGGGCATCTATGATGTCGTCGACGGTGCTCCCTTCTGGAGCGCTGAAGTTAAAGCAATGAGCTTTCGGCGGTGGCGCTGCAAAAGCCATCACACTTTCGTCCTGGCCCTGCCTCCCACGGCTTGCGCTGCGGTTCCCGGGCGTTGGCTCACGATGAAGGCCTGGACAGAGCCGGGGGGTTGTCCAGGGGTTTGCTTGATGCTCGATAAGATGAGGTGAACGACTGGCAGCGTGCCTGTTCGCAGGAATCCCGGCTCCAGGTAAGCAACAAAGAGAAGTTTATTGACCTCCAACCAAGGATAAAGTACATGACAAAAACATCGAGCTTCACGACTACAAAGGGTGCATGTACAATCAGGAAAGCACCACTACCGAGGTACAATGTAAGTGGGGGAATGTACCCCTCTATTTACTGTACAGCGCGTGGTGCTCCAGCAGGCTTAATCATGCGCGGCGGTAGGTCTTCTCAACACGCGATTGGAACAAGTAGTGACTTAGCGCTGTACAACTCTAGGTATTAATTCTTTTTTGTCGCCTGAAACAATGCTGCTTTCGTAGACGGTAAGTGCATGCCCGGAAGTATAAAAGAGGCCTTGAGGCTGAGGGGCGCAGGGGGGGGGGTACAAGGGAGCGGGGGGGGGGCTCTTGTCTCCCCCCAAAGAAGGCATCAGCAACAATCTGCGCGTAAAAAAGTGACTGAAGGCGCCAATCAATGAAGAAGGCACTATACAAGAATTAACTCAAGTGTCGATCAGCACGCTTTGCCCGAATCGATTACAAATAACGACAATGGGGTGATGAAATAAAAAAGGTGATACAGATATATATATATATATATATATATATATATATATTGTGAGACGACGTCAGGTACGAAGGAGCGACCGTTTTATTGTCAACCCAGACGCGCGAGCCAGCAACCGAACAAGCAGCGAGCCGCTACGATGATGATGATCACGGTGCTTTGTATGCGCAGGTGAAAGTGAAAATGATGAGCAACACAATCAGCGCTCACACTATTTCCCCCCTACACGAAAGCGGTCTGCAAGACGTTCATTTAGTAAGTGTATGAGCGCTGGATATAAGGTTTCAGGCGAGACACATGGACGATCTCGGTCCCGCGACGACGGCGATCAGAAGCCGAAGTAACCGGCGCGACGCGATAATTTACGGCCGATGTTCGTTCAAGCACGGTGTAAGGACCCAGGTATCTGTGAATGAATTTTTCACAGAGGCCGGGTGTGCGAACAGGTGTCCAGAGGAGCACTTCGTCGCCTGGGTAGAATGACACAACTCGACGTGTCGCATCACAACGAACTTTTCGCTGGGCCTGAATGGTAGAGGTGTTGGTGCGGGCGATTGTGCGGCAGTGGTTGACACGGGCAGCGAATTCTTCCGGAAGGGACGCAGATGGGACAGAAGGCGTGGACAAAAAGCTGGTGTCTAGAACAAAAGATGGTGCACGGCCATACACAAGAAAAAACGGGCTGTAACTTGTAGTGCGTTGTATGGCAGTGTTATAGGCAAACGTGACGAAAGGTAGTATTGTGTCCCAGTTCTTGTGATCGGGTTGGACATACATAGAGATCATGTCTGACAAAGTTCTATGAAAACGCTCAGTAAGACCATTGGTTTGCGGATGATATGCCGAGGTGGTCTTATGGATTGTGTCAGAGGCCTGTAAAACTTCAGCGAGCACACGAGAAAGAAATGTCTTGCCACGGTCACTCAGGAGAACACGAGGGGCGCCGTGGCGCAGGATAATGGCACGCAGAACAAAGTCGGCTACTTCGCTGGCAGCTCCAGTAGGAAGAGCTGCCGTCTCAGCGTAGCGAGTAAGATGGTCTACGGCAGTAACAATCCAGCGGTGACCGGCGGCGGTAAGCGGAAGGGGTCCGTATAAGTCTATGCCGACGAACTCGAAGGGAGCGGATGGGCACGGGAGAGGCTGTAGAGGGCCGGCGGGAAGAGATGTCGAACGTTTTCGGTGCTGACATGATGAACAGGAAGTGACGTACCTGGAAACACTAGTGGAGAGGCCAGGCCAGAAGCAGCGAGTCTTAATGCGATCGTAGGTTTTATGAAAACCCAAGTGGCCAGCCGTCGGGTCGTCATGAAAGGCTTCTAAGACTTGGAGTCGAAGTGAGCGAGGTATGACCGGGACCCATCGGCTACCGAGAGGATGGTAAGTTTGTCGAAGTAGCGTTCCGTCATGAAGTTTGAAACGCGTGAGTTGTCGTCGCAAGCGGCTGTTGGGAGCACGAGATGAGCCGGTGAGCCGATCGATGATTGTACGGCAGTATGTGTCTGCACGTTGGAGCGAGGTGAGGTCTGCGGATTGAAGGAAGTCATCCGGTGCAGTGGGCTCGATGGGACTAAGACTGGTCATCTGCGTGGTCTCTTGGCTGGGAGGTGCTGCGCAGCAGGTAGATGCGTCATGATTTTGCAACAGCGGACAGCGTGACAAAGCGTCGGCATCTTGGTGTTTGCGGCCCGACCGGTATGTGACACTGTAGTCATACTCCTGCAGTCGGAGCACCCAACGACCGAGGCGTCCTGACAAGTTTTTTAATGATGACAACCAACAGAGCGCATGATGATCCGTGACGATCGTGAAGCGGCGGCCATACAAATAGGGGCGAAATTTTTGCACGGACCATACGATAGCGAGACATTCCTGTTCAGTGATGCTGTAATTGCGTTCCGCTGGGGAGAGAGTACGGCTCGCGTAAGCCACGACTTGCTCTTGTGAAGCCTGGTCACGCTGCAGCAGAACAGCGCCGATTCCGTGCCCACTTGCGTCAGTGTGTAATATAGTAGGGGCTGTGGGATCAAAATGGCGAAGAACTGGCCCTGACGTGAGGCATCGCTTCAGGGTCTGGAAAGCAGCTTCACAGTCATCTGTCCAAAGAAATGATGCACTTGTGGTCAGGAGTTTGTGAAGAGGAGCCGCGATAGTGGCAAAATCACGGACAAAACGGCGGAAGTAAGAGGCTAAGCCGAGGAAGCTGCGAAGGTCTTTGAGCGTGGTGGGCTTAGGAAAGTGCAGCACAGCGGCCACTTTGTCGGGATCAGGTTCGATGCCAAGCTTGCTGACAACGTGGCCTAACACTTTGATGCTGCGGCTCGCAAACCGACACTTCTTGGTATTTAGCTGGAGACCGGCTTTGGCTAGACATGTGAGCACCTCGTCTAGACGTTCTAGGTGTTGCGAGAAGCTGGATGAAAAGATGACGATGTCATCCAGGTAACAAAGACAGGTCTTCCATTTTAGGCCACGCAGCACCGTATCGATCCAGATATAGATATATCGATACAGATATATATATATATATATATATCTGTATATATATATATATATATATATACAGGACTTGTATATATACTTGTATATATACAAGGGGACTTGTATATATATATATATATATATACAAGTCCCCTTCTGCATGTGCTGGACAGCGGAAGGGGGGTCACCAGGTATTGATTGGGGCGGCTAGCTTGCCATTCCTCAGAAAAAAGAATTTGGTATGCCAGCGACAAAGGAAGTTTTCCTCGCCACTGGCCTCGAGTTCACCGGATAGGTGGGCCCATAGCAACCGCCGGATACGTGAGACTACCGGAAACGCGCTCCGCACAGGCTTTCTACGCTCCTCCGCTAGCGATCTCCTTTGCCAAATAGCTAGCATCGTGAAGATCAGCACAAGTTGGCAGAAGGCACCTTTGTTGCGCTTGTGGTGGGGAGGTGGGCGGATACTAAAGGAGTGGGCTACCATCCGCCACACGGGTTTCACCGCCACGCATTGGAACAACGCGTGATCCTACGATTCAACTGCGTGACAGTTAGGGCAACGTGCATCCGGGACTATTCCAAATTTATGCAGGCGTTGTCTGGTGGGGAGGACGGCCCAGGCCTTTTTTAGGAGGAAATCCTGTGCATCACGGGGGGTGCCGCAACGGAGCGAGAGTAATTCGCGCCTCGCGCGCTCAGCTCGTTTTTGTTCAGTGTCGCTCAGCTGCTTCCGCGTGATGGCTTCAACGACGCACGCTGGCGGGTCCTCATACACATCGCCTTCGGGCACTTCTTGCCTGAACATGTGCCAGGTAACTGACGCCGTTTTATAGAAGGGCGCGGGTGCCTCAGCAAAGGGCCCGTTGTGGCGGCCTGCATCCAGCCAGTCGTGCTTCACTCCACTCCAGTAGAGGAGTAGGTTGCGCCCTAGGTAATCGCTCGCGCGCGCGAGCATGCGGGCGGTTTTCAGGGCCAAGACTCTGCTCGTGGTCAACACATGTGGTAGGCCGAGACCCCCTTCTGACACTGCCAGATGTAGCAAGTTTTGCTTCAATGGTGGCGGTTTCCCCTCCCAGAGGTATGCGTTAATGAGTTTGGTCAACTGGCTAGCTGTTCTTGTGGGCATCACCGCTACTCGACTCGCATGCGAGGCTAGGGCGCAAATGCTTGTTTTGACGGCTACGGCTTTCTCGCATAGCGTAAGGCCTTGTAGGCTAGCGCTCTCTGACACATGTGCAGCCCTGTCCACGACTCGGGACCACGTTGAGGCCGTAACTCCCTCAAGGGAAAAGTATATACCGAGGACCTTAACAGCGGTGACTACCTCGAAGTTGCCGATCACGTGCGCCGGGAAATGGCCAAATAGGAGGGCTTTACACTTCCTCTCATTTAGCTCTGCACCTGATGCTAGGGCGTATGACGCGAATACCTGGTGAAAGCGCTCGAGACTGCTTGGATCTCGCACAAAAAGGGAGATATCATCAGCGTATGCGAGGACTTTCAGGTCCGCAGTTCCTGTGAGAGGAAGGCCCTGGATGTGCGCATCGCTTGCCAGGGATGTAAGTAGCGGCTCTATCGCGAGTACAAAGAGGGTTGGGCCAAGCGGGCACCCCTGCCGTATCCCTCTCGTGTACTGAAAGGTGTCCGTCGTGGAGCCATTTACTACTACGTGGCACCTGAGGTCTGAGTACAGGAGCCTTATCACTTGTACAAAGCTTGCCGGTAGGCTAAACTCTCACAGGGTTTCGAACAGGTAGGTGTGCCTGACCCTATCGAAAGCCTTGGCCTGATCAAGTGAAAAAAAAGGCTCCAGTGACTCTTTTCTCCGAAGCGTACTGGAACACGTCCCTTGTCGTGGTCAGGTTGGTGAACATTGATCTGCCCGGGACTGCGCAAGCCTGGTGTGGAGCAATAATATCCGGCAGAAAGGTCTTCAGTCGGCTGTTCAAGATTGACGCCCCAATCTTGTAGTCTACATTTAACAACGTGATCGGGCGCCAAGAAGCAGGGTCGTTCGGCGGTGCACCTTCTTTAAGAATGAGGACTACGCGCCCCATGCCGAAGGAGGCAGGTTTCGCGTGTCCCTCGAGGACCGTGTTGACTATGGCTAGGAGTGGTTCACATGGGCTCTCGAAAAAGGTGGCGTAGAAGCCCGCTGTGAGGCCGTCCGCACCGGGAGCCGAGCTTGGTGGCATTGACTGGATAGCGGCCCTCAATTCTGGTAACGTCGCTGCGCCGCACATAGTCGGGCATTCATCCTCTTCCAGACGCTTAAGGAATTTACACAGCTCCGACAGGGACGCTGGCTCTGAGGCGATCATTGTGGCGTCCGGCTCGTGAAAGGCTGTCTCGAAGTGGTGCAAAAAGGTCGCCTCGATCTCGACCGGGTCTGTCGCGAGGGTACCATCTGGGCGCTTTACTTCTGCAATACGCACAGAGCCGTTTCCCCTTACTTCGCGCGAGACTATACCTCTGGCCACTCGTTCGAAGTGGCCCAAGTTGCGCGCTTTTCGCCAGTAGCTGCCCGAAGAAGCCGTTCGTACTGCACCTTGAGCGAGGCTAGGTAATCTCGTGTACAGGAGGTGAGGGTGTCAGCACTGTGAATGATACGCATTCTGCGCAGTAACTCGTTCATCTGGGCAACAAGCGCTTTTTCCTTTTACGGCCTTCGTCTTGGAGGAGCACCTTCCAGGCCTCCTTGAGGTCGTCCCTGGTAGTCGGTGTTACGCGGGGGGATGCTCTAATCGAAGCCTCTATGAGTGTCTCGATCTGTGGTGCAGACACCGGATCCTTTAGTAGTGCAGAATCCAGGCGCCACGATGCGTCAACTGGTTTGTGGCCAGGCTTTGCACGGAGGGTTATTAGCAGTGGCGCGTGATCAGACAGAGCGGCCAGAGGGGGTGGCAACTAGACCACCTCGCACGCTGTTAGGGATAGAAGTAGGAGCTCCGGTAAGTACGCGTGGTCTAGCCGGCTAGCGGTAACCCTCGACACGCGGGTGGGGCCGAAGTCATCGTCGTGGAGGCGGACCCATGCGTCTGAAAGTCGGAGGCGTTCGAGAACTTTGATCAGTTCTTTTGCACGGTAGGCTGAGCCTCCGCAACCTGGTCCCCGGAGATCCCTCGCAGTGTCGACCACACAGTTAAAGTCTCCAAGGACTACGTGCGGGAGGGGGGCCAGCAGGTACTCGCCAAGATTCCTGAAAAAGGGGTTCGTCTCCGATCTAGTTACTGGCGCGTACACGTTCACAAACCGAACTTTCTGCCCATCGATGAAGATGTCAAGCATTAATGTGCGGTCGTCAGTGCCAAACACGCAATGGGCTTTTTGCCTAAACCTCCCGGTGACGAACACAACCCCAACCCCGCATGACCTGGTCCTCGTCAATGAGAAGAAGACTTCGACGTGACAGAGGCTGCGGAAGCGAGCGACGTCGAGGGGGGATCGAAAGTTCGTCTCCTGGACGAACAACAAGTCGATGCTGCGGGCTTTCGCAAAGGAAACGACCGTGGTTTGTTTCGTCGTGTCGCGAAAACCACGAACATTCCAAGTGGCGAAACGGATTCGGTCAGCCACCAGTCGCACTATGGTGGAGTGGAAACGAGGGGCGTACGTGAGTGTGTGGAAGGGAGGGGTGGGGGCAAGGGGAGGCAGCGCATGGGGGAGTGAAACAGGAAGGGGTAAACGGCGGCGCCGGCGCGCACGATGTGAGTGGTTCTTAAGAAAGAGAAAGGAAGAGAAAAGTGAGCCCCATTATTGTCTGCTTCAGTGAGCGACACCGCCACAGAGCTCACAAGGGATGGGGGTGAGGAGGGATAAAAAGGGTAGAAGTAGAGGTGTAGAAAAGAGGAAGAAGAAGCAACAACAAACTGAGGGGATATGAGAGACAGGAAAGATGGAAGCACGGTCACTGGAGTCCGAGGACGGGGTACACTTGCGAGAGATGTTGTCCGCGTCTGTAGATGGCGTAGAGCAGGTCCAGTAGGTCAGAGCTACACTGTCGTCGAAGGTCGTCGGCGACAGGAGGTGACGTTGGGCGAGCCCAGTCGGCCAGAGCTACGATGACGCCGAAGGTCGCAAGCGCGCGGAGCGCGCGGGCGCACAACCGGTCGGCACGAAATCCAGCGAGCGAGTCGCCGGCGCGCACGGGCGCTACCGTCTGGAACGAAGTGAAGGTGTTATCAGATCGGCTCGCTGTCTTTAGGGGGCGGTTCCCCTTTGCCTGCGGCGCTTTGGCCGAGCTTCTGCGTCTTCGCCTTCGGTGGGGCATCGCTGTCGCTCGCCGTCGCTTCTGGCCCAATTCGGCGTTGTCGCGCCTCTCTGCTTGTGGCTCTCCCTCTCGTTTGTTTCTTGTTATTTTCTCCCTGGTGTCGGCACGAGCGCGAGCGAGCTCTCTGCTCGCGGCCTGGCACCCGCTGGGACGCGAGTGGGTCAAGTTGGTGGTCTGTGTAGGGCGACGCTTTACCGGAGGGGGCTCAAAGGAGAGGGGCTGGTTTAGTTGAGCACGGTCTTGGTCGTCAGGGAGCGCGTAATACCCGCGGCTCACGATGGGCAATTCGTCCCTGGCGGGGTCATTGGCAGCGTCGTCCAAGTCCTGGGCGCACACTCGGGCCAACACGTTAACGGGTGTTTTGGAGGGGGTTTGGGGGGGGGGGGGGCTCACTTCGCTTTAAAGTTTCGGCAAGCACCGGGAAGTTGTGGCCTTCATCTTGGACTGACGGGGGGACGAATGACATAGACGGGGACGATTGGGCCGAGACGGTTTCGAGGTCGCTCGATTCCGTTTCCGATGACATGGTGGCAGCATCGTCAGTCTTTTCGGGCTTGTCTTCCTCGTTGGCGGATGAAACCGCCGCAGTGCTTCCTGTGAGCAAGCTGGCATCCGTTTCGTGGCCTTGGGGGGAGGGAGGCCTTGGGGGGGCGCGGGCCGCGGTCCTGGGTACGAGAACTTGTAAGCGAGAGGGGGGTTCGCCTGGCTTCTGCGACGGAGAGCCACTCGGCTGGACCGAGTTCGACGCGAGGTCTGATACCGAGGGGAACCCACGAGCGGCTGACGCATAAGAGCGCCTCCTAAAACATTCGTTCCGTGGTGACCTCCGCAACGCTTACATTCGGCTGAACAGCCCTCAGTTTCATGACCGAAAGTTCCGCATCGTTTGTAGTATGGTGCGGAGCATGCGGTTGCCATGTGGCCCACCTCACTACATCGCGCGCACACCCGCCTCATGCCTCTATATTCGAACATGACCTGGTGCCCCACAATGGTCGCAAAGGTGGGCACCAGCTTACTCATTTCAATTTTTGCGACTCTGACACCATTCAACTTATTTTGGCGGGTGGCCACAGTAGCAAACGACATGCCCCGCACCTTACCGTACTGTGCTAGGGCGTTGCCAAGTATCTCGTCAGACAGGTAGGCGGGGTATCGGTAGACGTTGACGTACGTGACCGGAGGCCAAACGGCGTCAACCGGTACGCTTACTCCATTAACTTTGAAACCTTCCGCCACCATTAGCTTTGTTGCCTGGCTGGCGTTACGTGTACAGACGAGAAACTTGGCCCCGCCCATATGCTGCATAACAAGAACACTATCATCACCAGCATCTAATTCCATAGCGTCTATAAGATCATCACGGGATACGTCACCGTCCGGCGCTGTGAAGAGGAAGCAGTTCTCCCGCACTGGTAGGTCGGTAGTGGCCGCCATTCTGGAGGGGCTGTCGCCAGCAGAAGGGGGCGTGACTTGTAGAAAACTAGTAGCGTGCAGTCGAACTGCACTCTGGTAAATCTGCGGCTAAGCCTGGGGAGACGCCGCTGGGGATCAGGTGGAGTCAGGTGGGCTGCAGGCGGGCTCCGGGAAGGTAGCGTGGACCGGCAACCGTGCTCCTCCTGGCATAGGGGTGGGGGGCTCCGGGCTGGAAGGCCCGAGACCCAGAGGTGGCAGTCGCTCGCACGAGGCGGCGAAGCCGGCAGGACCTGGTCTGACCGTGAAATCCAAAAGCCGAGAAGCGATTGCCCCGGCACCAGATAGAAGTGAACGGAGCGTCGGCCGTCGATCAACTACTGACAAGCGGCAAAGCGCGTCGGCATTGATAATCTTGCCATCGAATGTTCTAGCGTTATCGCTGGCGGTGGCATAGGTTCCAGAATAATCCGTACAGTTCGCAGAGTAGGCGTGATCTTATCGAAATGATCTACTACAGTCCGGAGCCTTCTCGAAAACTGCAGGTGCCGTTTGCGCTGAGAATTGCGTAGTGTTTTGGGACGATAACAAAACTTGGGAAATGGAACGTGGCATTGCCCCCCTCTGAAAAAGGCATCGTCCCGATGCTTTAACTAAAGATGAAGGTACAACAATAATGCAAGAAAGTACATTGAATAAATTACGATACAATAATAATACAAAAAACACTGTTTCAGTTTGTCAACGCGCATGAAATTGCTTGAGGCGCGCGACATGGACGACTTCAGGTCGCGATCGGCGTCGTTGAGAGTTCGTGATGCCGTCGGGGACAACCTCGTAATCAAGTGGCCCGAGACGTCGAACCACCTTGTACGGCCCGAAGTAGCGTCGCCGAAGCTTTTCACTTAGTCCACGTCGGCGTATCGGCGTCCACACCCAAAAACGTTCACCGGGCTGGTATTCCACGAAGCGTCGTCGAAGGTTGTAACGGTGGCTGTCCGTCGTCTGTTGATTCTTGATACGGAGACGCGCAAGTTGTCGGGCTTCTTCGGCGCGTTGAAAGTACTCACTCACATCGAGGTTTTATTTATCGTTGACGTTGGGTAACGTGGCATCAAGCGTCGTTGCCGGGCTCCTTCCGTTAACCAATTTGTATGGAGATATCTGCGTCGTCTCCTGCACCGCCGTGTTGTATGCGAAGGTCATGTACAGAAGAATGGCGTCCCACGTCTTGTGTTCGACATCGACGTACATTGCCAGCATGTCGGCGATCGTCTTGTTAAGCCATTCGGTGAGGCCGTTGGTCTGTGGGTGGTACGCTGTCGTCCTGCGGTGGTTTGTCTGGCTGTATGCCAAGATCGCTTGAGTGAAGTCGGCAGTAAATGCCATTCCTCTGTCGGTGATAAGGACCTCCGTGGCGACGTGATGTAGGACGATATTTTCGACAAAGAACTTACCTACCTCGGATGCACTGCTTTTGGGAAGGGCTTTTGTCTCGGCGTAGCTGGTGAGGTAGTCGGTGGCTACCACGATCCACTTGTTTCTGAAAGCCAACGTCGGGAACGGCCCCAGTAGGTCCATACCAATCCGCTGGAAAGGTAGGCAAGGTGGTTTAATTGGCTGCAGAAGTCCCGCTGGCCTTGTCGGCGGTGTCTTGCGTCGCGGACAGTCCCGCGGCATGTCCTCACATAACGAGTGACGTCGGTGGGAAGACGTGGCCAGTAGTACCTTTCTTGTATCCTCGCGAGCGTGCGAGAAACACCGAGGTGCCCTGCCGTCGGATCATCGTGCAGGGCTTGCAGGAGTTCTGGTCGCAAAGCTGAAGGCACCACAAGGAGGTACTTAGCTCGAAGTGGTGAAAAGTTTTTGTTTTGGAGAAGACCGTTTTGCAGGAAGAACGACGCAAGTGCGCGCTTGAATACCTTCGGGACTTTGGCGGTCCTGCCTTCGAGGTATTCTCTTAGGGCCTTAAGTTTCGGGTCGGCCCGCTGTCATTCAGCGAAGTCGTCTGTAGTTATCGTTCCCAAGAAGTAGTCGTCATCCAGGTCGTAGGGTAGCGGTTGGTCGACAGGCGCACGAGAGAGACAGTCGGCGTTGGAGTGTTTTTTGCCGGACTTGTAAATGACAGTAATGTCATATTCTTGAAGTCTCAGGCCCCATCGTGCGAGGCGACCTGAAGGGTCCTTCAAGGTGGCTAGCCAACACAAGGCGTGGTGGTCGCTCACAACTTTGAAGGGTCTGCCGTAGAGGTAGGGGCGAAATTTCGACGTAGCCCAGATGATGGCGAGGCACTCCTTTTCTGTTGTGAAATAATTTGCTTCTGCTTTGGATAGCGATCGGCTGGCGTATCTAACAACTCTTTCAAGTCCGTCAGCCCTCTGCACAAGAACGGCGCCAAGACCTACGCTGCTTGCGTCAGTGTGTATTTCTGTCTCAGCGAATTCGTCGAAATGGGCAAGTAACGGAGGCGTCTGGAGGCATGTTTAAGCTCCTGGAAAGCGTATTCCTGTGGCGTTTCCTACTTGAACTCCACGTCGGCCTTGGTAAGGTTAGTGAGAGGATCGGCGATGCGGGCGAAGGTTTTCACGAACCGCCTATATTAGGCGCACAGGCCCAGAAATTGGCGCACCGCCTTCTTGTCTGTGGGCGGCGGGAAGTCGGCGATGGCGGCTGTTTTCCGTGGATCGGGACGAACTCCAAACTTGCTAATAATGTGCCCCAGAAACAAGAGCTCCTCGTATGCAAATTTGCACTTTTCTGGCTTCAGTGTGAGTCCGGACGTCTTGATGGCTTGAAGTACAGCTTCAATTCGCCGAAGATGCTCGTCGAAACTCGAGGAAAACACGACGACGTCGTCCAAGTACACAAGGCAAGTCTGCCAGTTAAATCCTGCCAGTACTGTGTCCATAACGCATTGAAAAGTTGCAGGCGCTGAGCAAAGACCAAAGGGCATCACCTCAAACTCTAAGAGGCTGTCCGGTGTCATGAACGCCGTCTTCTCTCGGTCTCTTTCGTCGACTTCGATTTGCCAATAGCCAGTCTTGAGGTCCATTGATGAAAACTACTTGGCGTTATGGAGCTGATCAAGTGCGTCGTCTATTCGTGGGAGAGGATACACGTCCTTTCTTGTGATTTTGTTCAGGTGGCGATAATCGATGCAGAAACGTAGGGTCAAATCCTTTTTCTTCACTAACACCATGGGGGATGCCCATGGACTCTTGGACGGCTAGATAATGTCATCCCGCAGCATTTCATCAACTTGTCTCTTCATGGCCTCACGTTCTCGCGTCGAAACCCTGTACGGACTCTGACTGAGTGGTCTGACATTTTCTTCGGTTATGATGCGATGTTTTGTAATTGGGGTCTGCCGAATTTTCGATGACGACAAAAGGCAATCTTCGTATTGCAGCAGCAGGGCCTTGAGCTGTTCTTGCTTATGGTTTGGAAGTCTGGGATTGACATCGAAAGCTATGGGAGTGGCTTGGTTCCTCTGAGCAGGTTCCGCAGAATCGGCGAGGGCGAAAGCACTGGTGGCTTCGACAATTTCTTTGATGTATGCGACCGTTGTTCCTTTGTTCACATGTTTGTACTCATTGCTGAAATTCGTGAGCATAACCATTGCTTTGCCTCCCCGCAGCTCTGCAATTCCTCTTGCGACGCAAAGATTTCGGGTGACCAACAGATGCTGACTGCCTTCAACGACGCCTTCCAAGTCAGGTGATTTAGGAGCGCCAACTGAAATAATGACGCTTGAGCGAGGCGAAATGGTGACTTGTTCTTCCAGCATATTCAAGGCATGGTTTCCTGATGGCATGCGCGGTGGTAGTGCTTCTTCTGTGGATAACGTTATCGACTTTGTTTTTTGGTTGATGACAGCACCATGAGGCATAAGAAGTCCATGCCAAAGATGACATCTCTCGAGCAACGCTGTAGGACTATGAAGTCTGTAGGATAAGCACGGCCGTCATTGGTGACTCCCGCTGTGCAGATTCCAGCAGGTGTTACGAGAGCACCTCCGGCCGTGCGGAATCCAGGGCCTTCCCAAGCTGTCCTAACTTTCTTTAACTTCCCGGCGAACGACCCACTGATGACGGAGTAGTCGGCTCCAGTATCGACGAGAGCGGTCACACTGTGGCCGTCGATAAGAACGTCTAGGTCGCTAGTTCGCCGTCTCGCATTACAGTTAGGGCGGGGCGTCGTGTCACAGCTGCGTCGGCTTGTTCCGCTGCTTCCATGTTGCGTCGTCTGGTCACCTTCGGTAAGTGAGGTTTTGCCGTCAAGGCTTTGCCTGGTTGGCTTTGTGTTCGAAAAGCTCCGTCGCGGCGTCGTCGCCGTCGAAGGATCTTCGGTAGTTCGTCGCACAGCAACCGTACCTCCATCGGTTGCTGCCCTTAGTTTCCCGGACGCGGGCTAAGAGACCAGCCCCGCGTTGGGCCAGAGTACTGCTGGTGGTGCGGTGACGTGTGGTGGCTGGGCGAGGGCGAACGCGAAGGGCTTAGTGGTGTCCACTAAGTTCCTGTCAGGTAGTCGGAGATGTCACGTGGCCGTTCTCCTGGCTGTGGACGCGGTGCATTGACGGCGAAGCCACGCAGTCCCATCTGTCGGTACTGGCAACGGCGGTATGTGTGTCCGGCCTCCCCGCAGTGGTAGCAGAGCGGGCGGTGATCAGGGGTGCGCCAGACGTCAGTCTTCCTCGGCGCACTGCGCTGGGCCGCTGGCGAACGGTATGACGTCGGGGGGTTGGGGTGGCGTCTGTCGAAGGAAGTGCGATGGGGCGGCGTTTTGGCGTGGACGGGGGAGGGGGGGAGCGTTGTGGCGCACTGCAGCGGCGTAGCTCATAGCTTCCGGCTCGGGAAGCGGTGCTTGGGGAATTCGAAGCGATTGCCGAACTTCTTCTCGCACAATGTCAGTGATCGAATCCACTTGAGGCTGCACCGAAGGCAACAGCTTGCGCAGCTCTTCCCGCACGATCGCCCGGATCATTTCACGCATGTCTTCGGAGTTACTGGCTTGAGCAGCAGCGCATTCTGGAGTCAGGCGACGATTATACTGTCGGGTTCGAATGTCCAGGATCTTTTCGATAGTGGTCGCTTCGGCTACAAATTTTTGGGCGGTGTTCAGTGGATTTCTCATCAGTCCTGCGAAGAGCTCCTGTTTGACCCGTCGCATAAAGAAACGAAATTTTTTTCGCCTCAGGCATGTCTGGGTCAGCGTGACGGAATAGGCGGGTCATTTCTTCTGAGAAAATGGCGA
Organism: Rhipicephalus microplus; assembly: GCF_043290135.1. Classification (NCBI taxonomy): domain Eukaryota; kingdom Metazoa; phylum Arthropoda; class Arachnida; order Ixodida; family Ixodidae; genus Rhipicephalus; species Rhipicephalus microplus. The sequence goes on along the minus strand of NC_134705.1, from coordinate 13,315,859 downwards.
CATTTTCATTTGTAAGTTTAACCCGGGTCTCTAATAAAGCAGCGGCTCTCTCTTTGCGAGCGACGCTCACGAACGTTTGCAGGAATGCGCCGCAGAAAACATCCCACGTTCGGAGCGTGGACTCCCGATTTTCGAGCCAGGTCCTTGCGGTGTCTTCCAAATAGAAGAATGCGTACATGACGGAGCTTTTCGTTATGGTCCCAGTGGTTGAGGGCGGCCACATGGTCGTATGTTTCTAGCCAGATTCCGGGTCTTCGAACGATGCCCCATGGAAATTGGTGGTTCCCTGGGTTGATGCATGACCATCGTGGGCTGGGACGCTGTGGTTGTCATTGTCACTGCAGTCGCGGTCATGGCCTTGGTCTTCCGCGCCTTGTATTGTAGAAACCCGTACTCCGGTTGTAGCCCTTGCTGTCGGCGGCTTGTTCGCTGCTCCTTGTTGGCGTCGGTATCTTCTCTGCGACGTGGGCTGGGTTCACGGCTTGACGGGGGCGTCCGGTACATGAACGAAGCAGCACCTCCACCAGATGTCACGGGGTCGTGACGTGCCGAAGACAGGAGACTTTATGTTGAGATTTAACTGTTTATTTGGGCGAACCTGTGCCCGATAAACGGAAAGTTCGATTACAGTAGCAGTCTTGCACAGATAGCAGTGAACGGAGCGTCGGCTGTGATCAACTATACTGACAAGCGGCGAAGAGCGTCGGCATTTATACTCTTGCCGTCGAATGTTCTAGCGTTATCGCTTGTGGTGGCGTAGGTTCCAGAATAACCCGTACAGTTCGCAGAGTAGGCGTGATCTTATCGAAATGATCTACTACAGTCCGGAAGCTTCTCGAAAACTGTAGGCGCGGTTTGCGCTGAGAATTGTGTAGTGTTTTAGGACGATAACGAAAACTTGGGAAATTAAACGTGGCAATATATATATATATATATATATATATATATATATATATATATATATATATATATATATATATATATATATATATATATATATATATATATATATATATATATATATATATATATATATTGTAGCGCTGCGCTTTGATCCACTGAAAAGGTCAGTACACCGTCCGGAATATTTATGATGGCACCATATTTCCGCAAGAAATCCATCCCCAAGATTGCCTGTTTGCAACACTCAGAAAGGATAACAAAAGTTGTGACGAAGGATGCATCCCCTATCTTCATTCTTGCGGTGCACTTTCCGGTAGGTGTGAGTAGCTGCCCTCCAGCTCCTCTAATCTGCGGTCCTGTCCATTCCATTCTAACCTTCCTGAGCGTGCCTGCCAGACTCTCACTCATTATTGAGAAGTCCGCGCCAGTGTCGACCAATGCCATGACGTCATGTCCGTCAATCGTAATTGCAACTTCGGCAGTAACAACCCAATCCTTCGTCGACTCATTGAAAATGTGTCTCTCCTCGCTCGGCAATAATGGGGGATTTTCAGCACTTCGACGATTCGCAACCTTCCCCCCCCGAGGTCGCTGCTTTTAGTTTCCCCGGCGTGGACTAGGAGATCTCCCTCTGGGCATGTCAGTGGTGCTCCGTCTAGAAGATGGAGAATAACGCCCAGGAGAGGGTGAGCGTGAGCGAAACCCAGGAGGAACATCCCGTGGGGTCATGACATTCGTGTCGACGTCAGGTGTTTCGTTGAAATGGCGCCGAGGAACCGTAGAAGGAAACCCTTGGTACCCTGCGGCGCGATACGGGCAATACCGAACGATGTGGCCTGCTTCCCCACAGTGATAGCACAGGGGCCTATGATCAGGGGTACGCCAGATGTTTTTTTTGCGAAGTGGTGGCCGCCTCGGCATCGAAGTTTCTCTGTAGTACCAAAACGTTGTCGGTGGATGTTGCTGGTGGTACTGATGTGGTGTCGGCACGTTCGCTGGCTGTCGGCGGACTACGTCTGCATAGCTTGCCCTGGGAGTGCTCGTGTTCGGCTCAGGAAGCGAGAGCGCTTGTCTGATCTCCTGGCGTACAACTTTCGTTACTGAGGCGATCGCGCAGTCGTTCGGTTTGGCGACGAGTTTCTTGACCTCTTCTTGTACGATTTCTCGTATTAGTTGGCGCAAAGAACCTTCGTCGGGTGTTGTTGCTGTGGTAGTGGCTGCCACGCTGATCGGTGCACTGTGGGTTGGGCGGTCATACTGGCGATAACGTAGATGCAGTGCGCGTTCGATAGATGTCGCCTCCTTGGAGAATTCATCCACACTTGTAGGCGGGTTTCGTATGAGGCCAGCGAACAGCTGCTCCTTAATGCCCCGCATGAGGTGGCTAACCTTTTTGGCTTCGGGCATATTAGGATCTGCTCGACGAAATAGCCGCGCCATGTCCTCAACAAACATCGTAACGGATTCATTTGGTTTCTGAATCCGTGACTCGAGGAGACGCTGTGCAATTTCTCGTCTTTCAGTGCTCGCGAACGTGTCGAGAAACTTCTGCCGGAACTCGTCCCAAGACGACCACACGCGATTCGTGAACCACGTTCGGGCTCCGTCTTGAAGCGGAAAATAAACGTAGCCCAATTTTTGTGTGGTGTTCCAACCGTTAACATTCGCTGTGTGCTCGAATTCCTCGAGCCAGTCATGTGCATCTTCATATGCGTTTCCGTGGAAGTCAACCGGAAGTCGAGGGTTCAAAACAGTCACCTGTGTCGTGCTGGGGCTGGACATGTTGGGGCCAGTGCTTCCAGGCGCCGTCATTCTTTCTGGCACAGTCACGCTTTCCGGCAATGGACCAAACTCCGGGCTGAGGCCTAACAGGCGCCGGCTGCTGCGGTGAACGGGGGTGTCGATGCGCGGAAGTCTTTCTTGACCAGATGCGGGGCTGTTGTCAGGCGTCCCGAACATGTACCCAGCACCTCCACCAGTGTCACAATGCAGAAACAACAGCAGTCGAATCCAGGAAACTCACTTTAATTGTACCAGAACACTGGCAAACCGATCGGAAGAGAACCTCGTCTTCTTCTCCCGCTGCGCGTGTTCTTCGTTGTTCTCTTGGCGCTGCTCATTTAATGTGGCAATATATATATATATATATATATATATATATATATATATATATATATATATATATATATATATATATATATATATATATATATATATATATATATATATATATATTCATTCATTCATTCGTTCATTCAATTTATTACCTCAAAGGTCCCGGTCGGGATATTACATGAGGGAGTGGGTATTACAAAGGCTAACAATATAATGGTAGTTATGATGGGATAGTTTCGATGAGCCGTTTAAATGCTTGGGTGTCGATGATGGTGGTGGCTTCGGTGGGCAGGTCATTCCAGTCTTGGGCTGTGCGCAGGAAAAACGATTGATGAAAGGTCACAGTATGGGCCTGTGGTGGATATACTGCGTTACAGTGACTGTTGCGGGAAATGCGGTGGGCTCTTTTGATGTATAAGTTATCTAAAGGCAAAGAATGGAACAATTTATGATAAAGGTTAAGACGTGCGATTTTGCGGCGCTTAGCCAGATCGGATAAGTTAATCTCTGCTTTTAGTGCCGAGATGCTTGATGTGTATGAATAGTTACTCAGTATAAACCGTGCCGCACGGTTCTGGAGAAATTCGAGGGCGTAAGTGAGGTTATTGTGGTGAGGGTCAAAAATCGCGTTAGCATATTCTAGCTTTGGCCGGACAAAGGTTTCGAAGGCAACTTTTTTAATAGAAGGAGGAGCGAGCGAAAGGTTACGGCGTATGTACCCTAGAGTACGATTAGGAGAATTGATTATGTGGTTAATATGACAGGTCCAAGTTAGGTCACGCGAGATGTACACACCAAGATATTTAAATGAATCGACTGTAGTAATCTGGTTGTTATTGATGCTGTAGTTATAAAGAACGTGATGTTGACGACGGTGAATAGACATTAACACAGTTTTAGTTACATTCAAGGATATGATCCAAGTGTTACACCAGTTCTGTGTGTGGGTGAGGTCACATTGTAGTATGGAATGATCAGAGGGGTTATTAATTGCGCGGTAAACAACACAATAATCTGCGAATAGACGGATGTAAGAAGAAATATTACAGGGGAGGTCATTAATGAATATCAAGAAGAAGAGGAGACCAAGTACGGTACCTTGCGGTATGCCTGAAAGAACGGGTGTTAGAGATGAAGAGCGTGAGTTAGCATAAACAAATTGCTGACGGTTGGTTAAAAATCCTCGTATCCAGTTTAAAACACAGGGGTGGATGTTAAGACGGGATAATTTTAATAAAAGACGACCATGAGGGACCTTGTCAAACGCCGTTTCGAAGTGTAAGAATATTGTGTCAGTCGGAATGTTACGGTCTAGGTTTACGTGTAAATCATGCAGAAAAAGAGCAAGTTGAGTGTCACAGGAGTAATGTTTGCGAAAACCATGCTGACTTGGGTGAAAGAAATTTACAGATGTTAAGAAGTTAGCAGTATGCGAGTATATGATATGCTCCATTACTTTACAAGGGACGCTTGTTATAGAAATCGGACGGTAGTTACTCGGCGATGCTCGGCTTCCTTTCTTGAAGACTGGGATGACCTTGCCCACCTGCCAGTCATCTGGAACTGAACCGCTGTCGAGTGATTCCTGAAATATGAGCGACAAAAACAGGCTACACACATGTTTAGTGTTTTTTAGCACTTTGGCATTGATGCCGTCTACTGCCGTGGATGATGAGTTATTCAATGATTCAATGACTTTGACTATGCCGTATGAATCAAATGTGGTGTTTTGCATCAGCGGATATGCGGAAAATGGAAGATCGGGTAAACTGTCGGGTAGCTCATTAGTGAAAACAGGACTAAATACTGTGTTAAGAGAAACAGCAATTTCATTCTCAGGAATAGGAAGGCCAAAGCTATTATTAAGTGAAATCTCACTACATTGAGGGATTAATTGTTTTCCAATATATATATATATATATATATATATATATATATATATATATAGTGATGTACTAGACAGAGAACAAGAGACAACACCCGATCCTGGGCCAGCTGTTCTTATTCTGACTTCGTTCTTTTCTTCCTACTGTAGTTGAGTATGCGCCCGTGCCTGAGCACTGCGCTTGTCATCATTACACTCGGCCACCCTGCGAGCATGTAGTCCTGCTAAGCTTGCCCTTCACTGGCACAGATCCTTTTCTTGGAAGGTCGAAACATTCAGAGGGCTTAGGCTATGAACCAGTATAGGTAGAACTAATGCCTCTGGTGGGCGGCACTGGCTGCCTCGCATAGGCCGGTCATGGCCACGCTGCTTCTTGTGTTGAAAGTAAGGCGATGATGTCTCTGGTGGACGCCATTGACTTTGTCGTACCGGTTTTCGTGTCTTGTTTTGAAAGTCGGGCGATGACGGCTCTAGTGGACTCTATTGAGTGTTTCGCAATGGTCGTCTTGGCCCGCCGGCCCGGAGCCCTGAGTTGCCAATACCGTTTCTGGCGGGCGGTATTGGCTGTGCCTGTGGGGTCCATCTCGTGGACGCCTTGACTTGCCTTGCGGGGCTGTCGAACACTCTGGTGAGCGACCTTGGCTGTCTCGAGGCGGCCGAAGCAGAAGGGAATTTAGTTGGCACAGTATGGGGCACTGGTCTTCATTCCCGTCGGCGTTCTGGACAGGCTGCGATTCCCGGCCATCATGCTTTGACGCAGGAGCCTCTGCGCTGCCATTTTTGGCTCCTCTAGTTCTGCGACCACCAGGAATCAAGACGCTCTTTGGTTGTTCTGTACCGCGGCGTCCATACAAGTTAACGCCGCCATAGCTGCACATCATGCTGCAGACCCCAGGGGCGTACGAGAGCCTCACCTCGCTGCTCTGTGCGATCTGGTCACCAGCTGGCCGATCTATCTCCGATTCCTCCTCAACGCACACTGCCTCCTGGTGATTCGCATGGCATTCAGATGGTCTCGAAGTCATATTGCATTGCCTGTGATCACAAGTAGGGCTGTACGCCGGGAGGCCGGAAGTGCTGATGTTGACTTCGCCTGCTTGCGGTGAATTAGTACCGTCGGCCAAGGCTTGGTGGGCAGATACGGATAAAACAGGCATATAGTCCATTAATTTGTCTTCGGCAGACATGAATTGATTGAGTGAAGCACTCTCACACTCGGCCAATGACTGCCGCGTAGTAGGCGAATCCCCCACCGCCTGATCGCTAAGTCTGCTCTCCTCGCTGGTATCACTGGGAACTGTTGGTGTCGTAGACAGGTAGGGTGTGTCATGCCGTCACTCATTCGGCAGGACAGGGGTGGACGACTCCACGTGCCCAGGAGGTGTCGGGTCCGAAGGCCGCAATGGCAGTTGCTGAGGCTCAAGGGTGGTCTTGTTGCCTGTTGTCAGACTGGAGGACTGCGATGAGACATGGAGCTGCCACCCCACTTGAGCTCGATGGATGGTAGTGGGCGCGTTGACGAAGGATCCAGCTACCTTGTGCTTCTCTGTATCTCCCGCCACGAAAGCGGACGGGGTGGCCGATGGCCGACACGAATTCGGGTCTGGTACCAGCGACGAGTCTGGAAGCTCATGTGGAGAACTGGAGTGCTCAACTGGAGCCTCGAGATGGAACCCTTCTTGAACTCCATCCTCTGTACCGGTCAGGTTGGACGGGGTGGTGGTGCAGAGGTGGTAAGGATTACGACCAAAAGCAGCTTTCAGCTTGCAGCTCCACTCCGCCCATGACTGCTGCTTCAAGCCTTCATACCGGTCGGTTCCACGCCATTGCACCTTCCCGAAGACGGTCTATGGCCACATACCATTTCTGCTTCTCTGTCCAGGCTGCGCACACTGCTAGCGCCTTGATATATATATATATATATATATATATATATATATATATATATATATATATATATATATATATATATATATATATATATTGTGGTGAAGCCTTCGAACAGCAGTGGGTCGTCCTCTCCAGCGCCTTCTAGTGGGTTGCCCTTTTTAGCAAGAAGAAGAGCAGCTCGTGCAAAGAGTCGGTACCCGCATTGACTGTAGCGGTCAAGCATCGTCGACAAGTGTCCGCCAATAAACATCTCAACAATTTGGTGGAGAGTGCTGTGCCCTTCTAACACCTTCGGTTAGCATTTGATGCCCCTGGAGCTTCGATCCCGCACCGTGCCTTCCACCATGCACCAAGACGCCGCACAGCAAACGCTTCCTCCTGCGCCGACCCCATGTTCCGGTGTTCCCCGCATCCGCGACCCTCCTGTCTTCACCGGCGTGGATGGCACCGACGTCGAGGACTGGCTTGCTATGTACGAACGCGTCAGCGTCCCCAATCATTGGGACGAGGCAGGTAAACTCGGCAACCTGGTTTTCTACCTCGCGGGTGTGGCCGGCATGTGGTACAACAACCACGCATCCGGTTTCCCCACTTGGTCGGCTTTTAAAACCGCCGTCGTCGACGTGTTCGGTCGTCCTGCCGTTCGTAAGCTTCAAGCCGAACAGCGGTTACGTGCACGAGCACAGCAGACCGGTGAGTCCTTCACAAGCTACATAGAGGACATCCTTGACTTGTGCAAGAAAGTGGACGCGAGCATGTCAGAGGCCGACAGAATTACCCATGTTCTAAAAGGCATCGCTGACGATGCCTTCATCATGCTCCTGGCCAAGAACCCTCGCACTGTGGCAGAGATCATTACACTTTGTCAAAGTTACGAGGAGCTGCGACGGCAGCGCTCGATGAACCGTCGACCACCCTCCCGTGACGCTGATCTCTCGGCCTTGTCAACACTTCCGGACCACACCGCCTTGCTTGCTGAAATCAAGTCATTCGTGCGTGAGGAAGTGGCCCGCCAGGTCTCTTTACTGGCCTTTGCTTCCCCGCAACGTGCTGAACAGTCGTCAAGTACACTTCTGCCTCCCCTCCGCCGAGCCATTCAGCAGGAAATCGCGGAGGTCGTTCCAGAATATCACCAGCCGCCTCCAGTATCCACACCACTCAGTTACGCCCATGTTGTCGCCAGGCCACCCCCCCCCCCGATTCCTGTGACTGGCCCTCTTGGTTACACCGATACCATCGCCAGACCCCAGGCCTTCGGAGAAACTGTGCCGCCTACATATACCGACGTCATCCACGTGCCCCGTGTGCCGCTCACCATGCAGTTATATCAGTAGCCGGCTCGCCCATCGCGTTCTTCGACATGGATGGGACCCGCGAACCGATGGCGCACTGCGGACAATCGCCCCATCTGCTTTGCTTGTGGTTGCGTCGGTCACGTAGCACGCTACTGCAATCGTGTGCAGCGACCGCAGGTCGCCTCCAGTTTTCCCAGCCAATCGAGCCGTTTTTATGACCAACCGCCACCTACGTCACCGTCGTCCCGCCCGGCTCCATCTACCCGCCACTCACATTCTCCGCGACGTCGCTCACTGTCGCCGATGCGGCCACGTCCACTAGAGGGCGACCAGGAAAACTAGTCGTCGCAGTCCACGAGGCAAGGGCTGCGACGCTGTCGAACTGCGGAAGCCCTCAGGAAAGACCATCGAACGTGATAGACGTGCTTGTGGATGGTGTTCGTGCATCTGCCCTTGTAGATACTGGAGCCGCCGTATCCGTGATGGACGCAAAGCTTAGCCGATTACTGCGCAAAGTGACCACGCCACTTTCCGGGCTCTCCCTCCGTACAGCCAGCGCCCAAAGCATTCACCCTACAGCGATGTGTACAGCCCGCCTCATGATTCAGGATGTGATGTATGCCGTCGAATTCATCATAATTCCTTGATGCTCTCACGACGTCATCCTAGGATGGGATTTTCTCTCCCGCCATGACGCCGTCATTTATTGCGCACCAGCAGAAATAGAGCTGACACCATTCTCTTCTTTGACGCCGGCCGACAGTCCATCTACTGCAAGCAAGTTACTCGTCAGGGACGACACGCAAGTGCCTGCAAACTCGCCCGCGGCGGTGTCGGTCTACTGTGCAAGTCTTTCAGACACCGCTGCACTCCTCTCACCATCTCACCGTGTTTTCACAAGAAAAGGTTTGCTGGTTCCTTTCGCGACCGTGCAAGTAACTCGCGGCAGCACCACTATTTTTGTTCTGAACTCATCCCCGTACAGTGTTACGTTGGTGCGAGGGGAATGTCTCGGCAGCGTGGAACCCATCGAAGACACACAAGTCATGGATCAACCTGTTGACACGCACTGCCGAAGTTCCAATACGCTTAGTGCTGTTTCTACATCTGTTTCATCATCCGCTGATGTATTTGGTCCTTCCATTGCCGACAACCTTACGCCGGTACAGCGCTCCCAGCTTCTGGCCCTGTTGAAAGAATTCCGCTCTTCTTTCGATGTATCTCAACCTTCTCTCGGCCGCACATCCACTGTTACGCATCGCATTGAGACAGGCGCACAACCACCACTACGGCAACGTCCATATCGCGTATCTCCCACAGAACGCCGTGTAATCAACGAGCAAGTGGACGACATGCTACGCCGCGATGTTATTCGACCCTCTAACAGCCCCTGGGCGTCTCCTGTCGTTCTCGTGGCGAAGAAGGACGGTTCTGTGCGGTTCTGTGTGAACTGCCGACGTCTCAACAAGATCACTCGTAAGGACGTGTACCCACTACCGCGTGTGGATGACGCGATTGACAGCCTGCAAGGAGCCGAATTCTTTTCATCTCTAGATTTGCGCTCAGGGTACTGGCAAGTACCTATGGCTGAGGACGCTCGACCGAAGACTGCTTTTGTCACTCCCGACGGCTTGTACGAATTCAACGTCATGCCGTTTGGGCTGTGCAATGCGCCTGCCACCTTTGAGCGCATGATGGATACCGTTCTGCGTGACCTGAAACGGCACACGTGCCTGTGCTACCTCGATGACGTCGTCGTTTTCGCTCCAGACTTCTCCACGCACCTTCAACGCCTGCGGCATGTTTTAACGCGTCTGAGTGACGCCCGTCTACAATGAAACCTAAAGAAGTGCCGATTTGCAGCTCGGCAGTTGACAATACTCGGCTACGTCGTGTCCAAGGACGGAATTCTCCCCGATCCAGCCAAGCTTCGGGCCGTGACCGAGTTTCCCCAAGCCGACATCCGTCAAGAAACTGCGCAGTTTCATAGGACTGTGTTCCTACTTTCGGCGCTTCATCCGAAACTTCGCGTCTGTCGTATCGCCACTGACAAAGCTCTTCGGTAGTAACGGGCCTCTCCATTCGTGGTCATCTCAGTGTGACGACGCATTCACAACGCTCCGTCGTTTACTGACGTCGCCTGCCATACTCCGCCACTACGACCCTACTGCCCCTACAGAGATACACACGGACGCCAGTGGTGTCAGTCTCGGCACAGTCCTTGCGCAGCGCAAACCAGGGTTCCCGGAATATGTCGTGGCGTATGCAAGCCGTACGCTTACAAAAGCCGAGACTAATTACACCGTCACTGAGAAAGAATGTCTGGCAATCGTCTGGGCCCTTACCAAGTTCCGACCTTATTTATATGGTCGCCCATTTGATGTAGTCACCGACCATCACGCACTATGCTGATTGTCATCATTGAAAGATCCCTCAGGCCGTCTCGCCCGGTGGGCACTTCGCCTGCAAGACTACGACATCCGCGTGCTGTACCGAAACGGAAGGCAACATGCTGACGCCGAAGCCCTGTCGCACTCTCTCTTGCCTGACGACAATGCCCACGACTCAGCGTCTCACCTTGCCGTTTCTTCCATTAGCATTCATGCCGTTGCTACTGAACAGCGCAAGGATCAATGGATTGCCTCACTGATAGACTTGCTGACTGATCCATCCACTACATCCACTCGCGCGTTGCGTCGTCAAGCCCACCATTTCGCCGTTCGCGACGACCTTCCTCACCGACGCAATTACAGCGGTGACGGCCGCCAGTGGCTACTAGTCATACCCCGCAGTCTGCGCTCTGACATATGTGAATTCTTTCATCCTGATCCGCAATGTGCGCACTCCGGCGTATCGAGGACTTACCAGCGCATTCGCCAACGGTACTTTTGGCGCGGCATGTACCGCTATGTGCAGAAATTCGTTCGCTCCTGCATAGAATGTCAGCGCCGCAAAACTTCAACGCACCTGTCGCCGGTAGATCTGCAACCTCTACCTTGCCCTGCCAGGCCGTTTGGGCGCGTTGGCATCGATTTGTATGGGCCACTTCCACTAACGTCGGCCGGTAACCGCTGGGCCATTGTTTCTGTGGACCACCTCACGCGATACGCCGAAACTGCCGCTCTTCCCGCGGCTACAGCGAGCGATGTGGCCTCCTTCCTGCTCCAACGATTCATGCTGCGACACGGTCCACCTCAGGAACTGCTCAGTGATCGAGGCCGCGTCTTCCTGTCTGAAGTCGTCGAAGCCATTCTGAAAGAGTGCAACGTTGTTCACCGCAAAACTGCCGCTTACCACCCGCAGACGAATGGCCTCACTGAACGCTTCAACCGTACGCTCGGCGACATGCTCTCCAAGTACGTCGCCGCCGATCACACAAATTGGGATTCCATTCTACCCTTCGTCACCTACGCATATAACACCACCCCTCAGAGCACTACTGGCTTTTCACCTTTCTTTTTATTATATGGAAGGCACCCGTCGCACATCATCGTCACTATACTTCCGTACAAGCCAGATCCGTCAGAGTGGGCGCCTATTTCTGCTACAGCCAAGCTGGCTGAAGAGTGTCGAGAGCTTGCAAGGACCTTTACAACGCATGATCAAGAGCGGCAAAAAGGCATTCGCGATGACACCAGCACTACTGCGCCCATGTTCCTCCCTGGAGCGTTCGTCTGGCTCTCGATCCCTACCACTTCAACTGGCCTATCTTCAAAACTATTGCCCAAATACGAAGGCCCCTACCGTGTCGTCGAAAGCACTTCCCCTGTAAATTACTTGATCGAACCCATCGAACCATCTTCGGACATGCGCCGTCGAGGGCGCGACATTGTCAACGTGGAGCGCCTCAAAGCCTACCACGACCCGCCCATAGTAACCAGCTGCTAGGTCGCCAGGCGGCTCCCTCTTCGTACCCGGGGTAGTTGTGGTGAAGCCTTCGAACAGTGGGTCGTCCTCTCCAGCGCCTTCTAGTGGGTTGCCCTTCTAAGCAAGAAGAAGAGCAGCTCGTGCAGAGAGTCGGTATGTCAAGCATCGTCGACAAGTGTCCGCCAATAAACATCTCAACAATATATATATATATATATATATATATATATATATATATATATATATATATATATATATATATATATATATATATATATATATATATATATATATATATATATATATATATTGTCGCGACGTCAAGAGAGAGGCCGTACTCGAAGACGCTGAGAAAACAGCAGCGGGTCGGTGTTTTTGTTAACCGCGTGAGAGAGAGTTCCTCATCTTTCTCGTTGTTGCGTTCTGCATAAAAGCGTGCAGATGCGCGTATGCGCTGTCGCCTTCGTCTTTTTCGCGGGACGCACGTGACATTTGCCTCCCTCCAAAAATGGCATCGTCCCGATGCGCAGCCAAGGAACTCTACTTATAAAAACGCACATATGCACCGGCACGCACAGGACAAACGAGAGTTAGCTGTACAAGTAGGGTTTCATCCGGATGGCATGCACGATTTCGGGTGAGCAGTTTCGGCGACTGGAACTGCAATCGCCGTCGGGAATAACTTCGTAGTTGATGTCGTTCAATCGTCGGGTGACTCGATATGGGCCAAAGTATCGTCATAACAGCTTTTCTGAAAGTCCGCGTCGACGTATTGGGATCCAGACCCATACCTTGTCGCCTGGTTTGTAGGTTATCAATTTATGTCGTAGGTCGTACCGTTTCGCTTTTTTTTGCTGGTGACAAATACGCACGCGGGCTAGCTGTCGGGCTTCTTCGGCACGCTGACCAAATTCTTAGGCGTCAGCGTGAGTGTCGTCACACTCGAGTGGCAGCATAGCGTCCAACGTTGTAGTGACTTCGCGCCCGTGTATTAAACTAAACGGCGTCATTCCGGTAGTTTCCTACCGGGCATTATTATAGGCGAAGGTCACATAAGGCAAGATTTCGTCCCAGTTCTTGTGTTCTGTGTCGACATACATGCAGAGCATGTCTGCGAGGGTCTTATTAAGCCGCTCTGTTAGTCCGTTCGTTTGTGGGTGGTACGCCGTTGTTCTCCGGTGAGCTGTACCACTGAGCCTGAGAACCGACTCCAAAAGTTCTGCCACGAACGCAGTTCCTCTATCCGTGATGAGAACTGTTGGAGCCCCGTGCCGAAGGACGACGTTTTCTATGAAGAAATGAGCCGCTTCTGCTGCTGTGGCCCTCGGCATGGCTTTAGTTTCTGCGTAGCGAGACAAGTAATCAGTGGCGACAATGATCCACCTGTTCCCGGTGGAAGTAGTTGGGAATGGGCCCAGGAAATCCATTCCGATTTGGGCGAATGACTTTGCTGGTACTTGAACGGAATGTAATAAGCCTGCCGGCCTGCCGGGTGGTGCTTTGCGTCTTTGACAGTCGGCACATGTTTGGACGTGATGTTTCACAGCAGCAGGTAGGTTAGGCCAGTAGTAACTGTTTTGAAGACGGGACAATGTTCGAGTGTAACCGAGATGACCAGAGGTGACTTCAGCATGGCAGGCTTCCAGAATTTCTTTTCGCAGTGATGGAGGGACGACGAGCAAGTATGGGCTGCCGGTGGGAGAAAAGTTTTTCTTGTATAGGACGTCGTTCCTTAAACAAAAAGATGGCACTCCTCTCGCAAAAATTCGCGCCACGTCTTCCCGTCGTCCTTCTAAGAAATCGATAAACGAAAGCAGGTCAGGGTCACGGCGCTGCTCTTGTGAGATAGTGGCCGCGTTGATGACTCCCAAGAATGCGGCGTCCATAGACTCGTCATTAATAGCGGCAGGCTCAACGGGTGACCACGAGAGACAGTCTGCGTCGGTGTGCTTCTTCCCTGATTTATAAATAATGGTCATATCAAACTCCTGAAGCCGAAGGCTCCAGCGTGCTAAACGGCCGGATGGGTCTTTCAAGTCAGTGAGCCAGCAAAGCGAGTGGTGATCACTGACGACCTTGAATGAGCGGCCGTACAGATACGGTCGAAATTTGAGAACCGCCCAAACCACGGCGAGGCACTCTTTCTCGGTAGTCGAGTAGTTCTCTTCCGTGCGAGAGAGAGCTCTGCTGGCATAGGCTATCACTTTCTCGGAGTTATCTTGCCATTGTATCAGTACGGCGCCCAGGCCTACATTGCTTGCGTCGGTGTGAAGTGCTGTTGGCGCTTCCTGGTCAAAGTGCGCCAGAACCGGAGGTGTTTGGAGGCGTTGGCGTAATTCGTTGAACGCTGTTTATTCCTTTTCGCTCCAAAGAAAGGGGACATCCTCTCGTGTGAGCCGCGTCAGAGGCGCCGCAATAGACTAAAAGTTGGCGATGAATCGTCGGTAATAAGCGCAGAGGCCTAAGAAGCGTCTCACTGCTCTTTTGTCATGCTGTGCGGGAAACTTTGCGACAGCGTCGATTTTGCCCGGGTCAGGTCGAACACCTTCGTGGCTGACCACGTGGCCTAAGAAGCAAAGTTCGTTGAAACCGAAATGGCACTTCTCTGGCTTTAAAGTCAGGCCAGCCGAACGTATAGCTTGTAGAACTGCGAATAATCGACTTAGGTGTTCCTCGAATGTAGCTGAGAAGACGACAACGTCGTCTAGATAAACCAAGCATGTCTGCCACTTAAGTCCTGATAGCACAGTATCCATTAAACGCTGAAAAGTGGCTGGCGCTGAGCATAACCCGAATGGAAGCACTTTAAATTCATAAAAACCGTCGGGCGTCACGAAAGCAGTTTTCTCACGGTCTCTCTCGTCGACCTCTATTTGCCAATAGCCACTTTGCAGGTCCATCGATGAGAAATAGCGTGCATGCCGCAGCCGATCAAGAGAGTAATCTATACGTGGCAGTGGGTATACTTCTTCGTTACTTGGTTTAACTTGCGGTAATCTATACAGAAAAGCAAGCTGCCGTCTTTCTTTTTAACCAATACCACGGGGGATGCCCAGGGACTTTCGGAAGGCTGTATTACGTCATCTTGGAGCATCTTCTGAACTTGCTTTTGGATCTCCTCACGTTCTTTCGGAGCCACACGGTATGGGTTTTGACGGATCGGTCTCGTATTTTCTTCAATGATGATTCGGTGCCGGGTCAGTGGTGTTTGCTTGGCTTTCGACGTGCACGAAAAATAATTTTTGAACTGGTGTATCAGCTCTAGTAGGCGCTGTTTTCCGAGGCTGACAGGGTTGAGCAAATGTTGACAGACAAAGGTGTCGAGGCTGGGATGGTCGCCTCGTCCGGTTGGAAAGCGAAGCAATCTCTGGCTTGGTCCACGTCGTCGTAGTAGGCAATCGCGGTGCCCTTCTGGATGCGACGACGCTCGTTGCTGAAGTTGGTGATGAGGACTTCTGCCCGCCCATCAATTAGTGCCAGAATGCCTCTCGCTATTAAAACACCTTGCGTAAGCAATAGCGTGTCTATTCGCTCCGCTATCACCTCATTACGGCACGGCCGTTCACACAACACCGACACAAGGCAGCAAGATCTCGGCAGGAGCATCACATCATCGGCTACACGTAAACGTTGCAGTTGTTCTTCAGTGGTGGCGTCGACGTAAGGATGGGCGGAAAAGGTGACGATACGTTCTGGGATGTTGATGACAGCACCGTACTCTCGTAGAAAATCCACACCCAAAATCAACTCTTTACAACAGTCCGGTAAAATGACAAAAGTGGCGACGAAGTTCGAATCATCGATTACGAGCCGAGCGGTGCATTTACCGGTTGGCGTCATTAGCTGCCCACCAGCACTCCTTATGCTCGGCCCACTCCACGGCGTCTTAACCTTCTTATGGCGGTCGGCGAGCTCTTGTCGCATAATAGAGAAGTCAGCACCTGTGTCAAGCAGTGCTGTTACGTAGTGTCCGTCTATAATAACGCTGAGGTCGGCACGTACAAATTCATTGGCAGTAGTACTCGTGGTTGTTGTCGTCTTCGTCATCACCGTCGTCACGTCGTCTTTGTGTAGAGGCAAGGGGGTATTTTTGGCGTCTCGGCAATTGGCAACCTTGCCCCCGGAGGTCAAGGCAATTAGTTTCCCTGGCACGGGCTTGGGGAGCGGTTTCTGATGGCGTCCGCGTATCTTTGGCGATTAGGGGAATTCTGACCTCATGCAGGTGAGGGAGACCGCCAGCGACGACTTGGTGAAGACGCTTGGTTGGTCGGTAGGTGATCAGCTCCATGGTCACGAGGGTCTTCAGAATAAAAAGAATGGGGCCGAGAAAAGTTTCCAAACCGGGTTTCTCGATGACGGCCGTAGCGCGAGATGTGGCCTGGTTCACCGCAGTGGAAACAAAGGGGTCGACGGTCGGCAGTGCGCCACAAGTCGGTCCGACGTACTGGTGGTCGCCGCACAGGTTCACGCTGCCACCACGGCAAGGTAACGGGCCGTGGCTGAAAGGGTGCTTCTTCTGGGGCAGGCGGATGACGGCGGACGGCATCAGCATAGGTCAGTGGACGTGGTTCGGGTGGTGGCGCCGGTGATGGAAAGGCTTGCCGTAGTTCCTGGCGCACGATTTCTGCAACAGAAGCAACTGGGGGATCGGTAGATGGAAGGCCGAGGGCCCGCAGCTCTTCCCGCAGGATTTGTCGAATCTTTTGCCGTAAAGAGTTTTCGGAAACGGCAGCGTTTTGAGCGGCGGCACCAACAGGCGTTTGGTCGGGCAGGCGGTCAAAGTGGCGGCATCATTGCCGGAGCACCCGCTCAATCACAGTCGCCTCTTTGATGAATTCATCCAGTGTTGTTGGCGAATTTCGTACAAGGCTGGCGAAAAGCGGTTCCTTAACTCCGCGCATCAGATGACGAACTTTCCTTGCCTCAGGCATGTCAGGGTCAGCGCGGCGAAATAGACGGGCCATATCCTCAGCGAACATGGCCACGCTTTCGTTCGGCTTTTGCATGCGGGCTTCGATCATCTGTTGTGCGAGATCCCGTCGGTCCGCACTCAGGAACGTCTCGAGAAGCTTTTGGCGGAAATTGTCCCAGGTTTGGAAAGTAGGCTCCCTGTTTTCGTACCATGTGCGAGCGCTATTTTCCATTGCGAAGTAGGCACGGCCAAGTTTTTCTTGCACGCTCCAACGATTCACCACAGCAGTCCGCTCTAACTAGTCGAGCCAGTCCTCGACATCTTCATACGGTTCTCCACGGAGGACTTCGGGAACACGAGGAGTCTCAAAAGTTACCTGGTAAGGGTGAGTCGTCTGGGCCGGGGGAATATTCGCAGATGCTGAAGGGGCCGCCATGTTGGTAACAGGAGATGCCATCAAGAGTTCTGGGCTTAGGCCTAATAGGCGCCGGCTGAATCGGTGTACTGGAGTCGCAACAAGACGTTGAGGCTCCGGACTGGGTGTACGGTCCCGAACAACGCTTTTTTGCATCAGGTTGCAGGCCCCAGCACCTCCGTCAGTGTCGCGACGTCAAGAGAGAGGTCGTACTCGAAGACGCCGAGAAAACAGCAGCGGGTTGGTCTTTTTGTTAACCGCGTGAGAGAGAGTTCCTCATCTTTCTCGTTGTTGCGTTCTGCATAAAAGCGTGCAGATACGCGTATGCGCTGTCGCCTTCGTCTTTTTCGCGGGACGCACCTGACAATGTATATATATATATATATATATATATATATATATATATATATATATATATATATATATATAAGGCAAGGTAAGGTAAGGCAAGGGGACACAATCTCCCCAATGCTATTTACCGCGTGCTTACAGGAGGTTTTCAGAAGCCTAGAATGGGAACAGTTAGGGATAAGAGTTAATGGAGAATACCTTAGTAACCTGCGCTTCGCCGATGACATTGCATTGCTGAGAAACTCAGGGGACGAATTGCAACTCATAATTACGGAGTTAGACAAGGAGAGCAGAAAGGTGGGTCTTAAAATTAATCTGCAGAAAACGAAAGTAATGTACAACAACCTCGGAAAGGAGCAGCGCTTCGAGATAGGTAATAGTGCACTTGAAGTTGTAAAAGACTATGTCTACTTATGGCAGGTAATAACCGCAGAGCCGAACCACGAGATTGAAGTAACTAGAAGAATAATAATGGGGTGGAGTACATTCGGCAAGCACTCTCAAATTATGACAGGTAGATTGCCACTATCCCTCAAGAGGAAGGTATATAACAGCTGTATCTTGCGGGTACTTGGCTACGGAGCAGAAACCTGGAGACTTACAAAGAGGGTTCAGCTTAAATTGAGGACGACGCAGCTAGCAATGGAAAGAAAAATGGTAGGTATAACCTTAAGAGACAAGAAGAGAGCAGAGTGGATTAGGAGACAAACGGGGGTTAAGGATATCATAGTTGAAATAAAGAAGAGGAAATGGACATGGGCCGGGCATGCAGCGCGTAGACAAGATAACCGCTGGTCTGTAAGGGTAACTAACTGGATTCCCAGAGAAGGGGAGCGGGTTAGGGGGAGACAGAAGGTTAGGTGGGCAGACGAGATTAAGAAGTTTGCGGGTATAAATTGGCAGCAGCAAGCACAGGACCGGGTTAACTGGCAGAACATGGGAGAGACCTTTGTCCTGCAGTGGACGTAGTCAGGCTGATGATGGTGATGATGATATATCCTGCCCACGGCAAGTTATCTTTTCACCCACTTTTCTTTCTTCTCCTTTACATTACAATTGGCCTAATAAGTTCCCCTATACCTTCCTTGGCATTATTGTCTGTTAGATCTCATTAATATTGTGTAAAACACAAAAAACGAGCCCTTAAGTGTACACTTGTTTCCCTTATTCATTAACGAGGGTCTCGTACTGGCAGACTTGGTGTGTTTAGGTTGTATAAGAGGGACAATTAATCAGCTGCCCGCTCATTATAAGTTCACGTGCTACGTGACGCCAAACATACGCATAAGAGTGTTTTCACACTCGTTGTTTGGCTTAAAGATGGCGCTGCCTGTCACTCCTACTTCTAAATTCGCATATAAGCCCAAAAAAGTAGATGGAGGGAAGGCCGCTGTGGTAGCTCAGTGGTTAGAGCATCGAATGCGTTATTCGAAGGTCGTGGGTTCGATTCCTGCTCACAGCTGGTTATTTTTTCATCCACTTTTCTTTCTTCTTATTTACATTCCATTGGTTCTAATAACTTCCCGTGTACATTCTTTGGCCTTACTGCCTGTTAGATCTCATTGATATTGTGTTAAAACACGGAAAAACGAGCCCTTAGGTATACGCTTCTTTCCCTTATTTCATTTGAACGAGGGTCTCGTACCGGCAGACTTGATGTGTTTAGGTGATATAAGAGGGACAATTAATCAGTTGCCCGCTCATAATAAGTTCACGTGCTATGTGGCCCCAAACAGGCTCATTAAGAGTGTACCACACTCGCCGCCATGTCTACTAGGGGCACTGACTGACCCTCCCACGTTTAAATTGGCATAGATACCCCATAAAGTGGCTGGGGGGGATGGCTGTCGTGGTAGCTCAGTGGTAGAGCATCGAACGCGTTATTCGAAGGTCGCAGGTTCGGATCCTGTCCACGGCAAGTTATCTTTTCACCCACTTTTCTTTCTTCTCAATTATATTACAATTGGCCTAATAACTTCCCCTATACCTTCCTTGGCATTGTTGTCTGTTAGATTTCATGAATATTTTGTAAAACACGAAAAATGAGCCCTTAAGTATACACTTGTTTCCCTTATTCATTAACGAGGGTCTCGTACTGGCAGACTTGGTGCCTCTAGGTTGTATACGCTGGACTATTGGTCAGCTGCCAATTAGTAATAAGTTCACGTGCTACGTGGCCCCAAACAGGCTCATAAAGAGTGTACCACACTCGCCGCCATGTCTACTAGTGGCGCTGACTGACACTCCCACGTTTAAATTGGCGTAGATACCCAATAAAGTGGCTGGGGGGGGGGGATGGCTGTCGTGGTAGATCAGTGGTAGAGCATCGAACGCGTTATTCGAAGGTCGCAGGTTCGGATCCTGTCCACGGCAAGTTATCTTTTCACCCACTTTTCTTTCTTCTCAATTATATTACAATTGGCCTAATAACTTCCCCTATACCTTCCTTGGCATTGTTGTCTGTTAGATTTCATGAATATTTTGTAAAACACGAAAAATGAGCCCTTAAGTATACACTTGTTTCCCTTATTCATTAACGAGGGTCTCGTACTGGCAGACTTGGTGCCTCTAGGTTGTATACGCTGGACTATTGGTCAGCTGCCAATTAGTAATAAGTTCACGTGCTACGTGGCCCCAAACAGGCTCATAAAGAGTGTACCACACTCGCCGCCATGTCTACTAGTGGCGCTGACTGACACTCCCACGTTTAAATTGGCGTAGATACCCAATAAAGTGGCTGGGGGGGGGGGGGGGATGGCTGTCGTGGTAGATCAGTGGTAGAGCATCGAACGCGTTATTCAAAGGTCGCAGGTTCGGATCCTGCCCACGGCAAGTTATCTTTTCACCCACTTTTCTTTCTTCTCATTTATATTACAATTGGCCTAATAACTTCCCCATACCTTCCTTGGCATTGTTGTCTGTTAGATCTCATGAATATTTTGTAAAACACGAAAAATGAGCCCTTAAGTATACACTTGTTTCCCTTATATATATATATATATATATATATATATATATATATATATATATATATATATATATATATATATATATATATATATATATATATATATGAGATATAACAGACAGTAATGCCAAGGAATGTACAGGGGAAGTTATTAGAACCAATGGGATGTAAATAAGAAGAAAGAAAAGTGGATGAAAAAATTACCAACTGTGAGCAGGAATCGAACCTGCTCACAGTTGGTAATTTTTTCATCCACTTTTCTTTCTTCTTATTTACATTCCATTGGTTCTAATAACTTCCCCTGTACATTCCTTGGCATTACTGTCTGTTATATCTCACTAATATTGTGTTAAAACACGGAAAAACGAGCCCTTAGGTATACACTTCTTTCCCTTATATATATAAATATATATATATATATATATATATATATATATATATATATATATATATATATATATATATATATATATATATATATATGTATATATATATATATATATATATGTATATATATATATATATATATATATATATATATATATATATATGACGCTACAAAATAGAGACACGTCGTGGCCGAGATGCCATGCGTTTATTCTAATGCACGCGCACTTCCTCTTCGTCGGCTTCTCCTAGAATCACCTTGTGAATGCGTCACACTTCCCCCTCCCCTCGAGAAAGTCTCAGTTCAGAAGGTTCAAAATAACGCCGCAGTTTGCTAACATGCACAATGTCAGTTTCTACGTAAGGGTAGCACGGAGTGGTTGATCTCATAGTTCACTGTTGAGACCTTGCGTAGAATCTTGTAGGGTCCTTCCATGACAGAACTCAGTTTGCCGTTGTTGGAATGCCATGGTGTCTCGTAAAAGACGAAGTCACAGACTTGGAACTCAATCTGAAGAAATTTTCTATCACAAATGACTTTGTTCTTATTATGGTAGGCGATAGAATTGGTAACTGCAGTTTTTCGTGCTTCTTCGACGGTTTCTTCTTGTTGTTCCAGTACAGTAGGATAAGATGGAATTACATACATTAGGAAGGAAGGTGCGTAGCCGGTCACTTCGTGGGGTGTTCTGTTGTATTCGTCAATTACCTCCGGAAGCAGCTTAGTCCAAGACTTCTGTGGTTCGTCATTGATCTTACAATTAAGTCTCGTTACGATAGTCTGGTTTGTCCGCTCGTTCGTGCCGTTGCATTGTGGATCATGAGATGAGGTGAATAGTTGGTCTATACGATTATGTTTTAAAAACTGCTTGAATTTTCCTGCGGTAAATCCTGTTCCCCGGTCTGAAAGGAGCTTCCGTGGTTTTCCAGAAGAAAAAAAATATTTTTAAGCATGAAATGTAGGCGTCGCTGTTCTCACTTTTATGAGCAAACGCCCATACGTAGCGAGTCGCATGATCAATAACCAAATGTATAAACCTTTTTGACGAGCCATATCCAGAAAATCCTCCTATGGCGTCTATTGCAAAGAGGTCGAAGGGCTCTTCAGCTGGAGGCAGTGATTCAAGCGTCCCAAACTTTTTTGTTTTCGTCTTCTTGCATCTCTGGAATGTATCACAATGCCGAATGTAAGTGGAAACATCGGTTACCATATGCGGCCAATAATATTGTGGAGACAGGAGTGATAGCGTCTTCTTCACTCCGACATGCCCAAAATGTTGATGTGCATTCTTCAGAATGGTTGGGCGTAGTTCATGGGGCACGCATATTTTCCGTGGTCCTTTTCTTTTA
The DNA here is from genome assembly GCF_043290135.1 of Rhipicephalus microplus. NCBI lineage: Eukaryota > Metazoa > Arthropoda > Arachnida > Ixodida > Ixodidae > Rhipicephalus > Rhipicephalus microplus. The sequence continues at coordinate 13,293,521 of NC_134705.1, read as the reverse complement.
ACGATGACGATGTTATTTTCCAATGAGTGCGTTCCTTTTGGACGCTCATTGTTGCATCGCTGAAGGTCGTCGTGTGATAGAAGAATAACTATTGGGGCTCTGGAGAGCGCATCTGCTTCGACATTACTTGCGCCCTTTTGATGTTGGATGTTCACATCATACATTGACAGTTTCAAAGACCACCGGAAGAGACGACCTTGAGAATATTTAACATTCTTCAGCCACTGGAGTGCAGAGTGATCTGTTACAACAGTGAATGACTTTCCATTAAGGTAGCAATGCCATTTATCAATGGCATCTGCAATGGCAAGACTTTCTTTCTGTAATAGCATAGTTCACCTCGTGCTTAAGTAGTTTGCGGGAATAGTAAGCAACAGGATGTTCTTTGCCTTTGTCATCAGGTTGTTTCAGCACTGCACTGATGCCTTCGCCAGATGCGTCACAGTACACAGTACATGGTCTCGAAGGGTCGCATATGCAAATCACCGGTTCTTCAGTTATCCGCTCCTTCAGTTCACGAAAGGCTTGCTCGCATGCTTCTGTCCACACCCAGTTGCTGCCTTTGTGGAGTAGTTTTGTGAGTGGAAGAGCGATATCGCTGAAGTGGGGGATGTACTGACGGTAGGTGTTTACAGTGCCCAGAAAACGCTGGAGATCTTTTTCTCGTTTTGGTGTAGGAAATTTGAGTATGGCAGCCACATTACTTTGCTTAGGTGTCACTGTTCCTTGTGAAATATTGTGGCACAGGTATTCAATGCTGCAGCGTGCAAATTGGCACTTTTTTCGTTTGAGTTTTACGTTCTCGGTATTGAGAGCTTTCAATAGCGCCTCAAGGTGTCGTATATGATCAATAAATGTCTCTGAGTATACGACCACTTCGTCAAAGTAATTAATAACATTGGTGAGCTGATGTTTTGCTATTATTGATTTCATGGCTCCTTCAAATGTAGCTGGAGCGTTCTTCAACCCAAACGGCATTACCAACCACTCAAAATGACCATCAGGCGTGACAAATGCACTTTTCTGAACATCGTCAGGATGCATTTGCACATGCCAGTATTCCGACGTTACGTCCAGCGTAGTGAAAAACTCAGCCTTTCCTAAGTGGTCAAGAATATCATCTATACGTCGAATTGGTTGAAAGTCGGGTACCGTTATGGCATTGAGTTTCCGGTAGTCAATACATAGACGAGTGCGTCCTTCACCTTTCTTTTCTGCTAAAATGACAGGTGCGGCGTAGGGCGATAATGAAGGCCTCACAACACCTTGCTTGAGGAGAGCGTTAACCTGTTTGTTGATCTCCGCTTTGTCTGCCTGTGAACATCGGTATGGTGCTCGACGAATAGGGACAGCATTGGTAAGTGCGATCCTATGTTTCTCAGTAGTGATGCACCCAATATCTGTCTGAGATTTCGAAAATATCTCGTCATACTTGCTTAAAAGAGAGTCGAGCGCCACAGACTCATGCTCTGATAAGTTTTCTGAGGTCAGGGGTCGCATCAGCGAGGCTTGAATGGTATTCTTTTCATTGTGATGCGGAAGGTTCATATTCTCACGTGCTTGTGTCACTGACTTGCTTTCCAGATTTACAAAAGATTGAAGCATGAAGCGCTGTCTAGGCCAAGAATTAATTGCGTTCTCATGCCTCACAGCACATGTGCATAAACTTTCTTCATGACATTCCCAATTTGTAACTGAATGTTTACGCGACCCAAAGTTCGAATGCTTGATGCAACTTGCTGGAACATGATGCTGGAGTCTCTCATCAACTGAAGCTTTAGCTGTTTGTACACATCCTCGCCGATACAAATATTTGTTGCTCCTGTATCGAGAATTGCATTTACTGGCTTTCCGTTGATGAGGGCACTGAAGTGTATTAATGAAACTCTGGGTCGCCCTCCTCGTTTCCCCGTTCAGTATCAATAGCGGACACATTGTCACGGCGTGGACATTCGTTGTGCCAGTGAAACTGTCGTGGGAAACCAGTAGCTGAGCAGTATCTACATTCGTTTTGCGGGGCACGCGGTTGAAGAGTTATTGTCGGTTGCTGCGATTTGCTGAAGAGACGTGGAGCTCTTGATGCGATACTAGCGTTACGAGTAAAGGAAACTCCTCTCACCCGTTTTAAAGATGTCTCGACCCGTTGAGCAGCGGTGAGCCACTCTAATGACGAGTTGAAAGACATTCCGGCGAGCGCCAGTTCCACATCAGGAGGAACACCATCAGTCAGCCCAGAAATGATGTGGCACACTTTCAGGTCAGCCAAGGAACCCAGTCGCTTTTTCTCGTCGTAGTAGTCCTTGATGGTCTGCCCTCCTTTCAGTCGGTAGTGAATGAAGAGACGGAAGGCATCTCCGTCAGTCGAAGCAAAGCGGGCTTGCATGTCACGCTTGATATTGCCCCAAGTTGTCTCGCCATTGCCGAAAATCTCTGTCAGGTACCACTTGAACGCTTCCCCTTCAATGTATTCGTTGAAGTGAGTGATCCGATCGCGGTGAGTCCATGATGCCTCGGCTGCCTTCATGTCGAAAAGAAGAAGCCACTTGTCGATGGGGACGTCTTCTGGTGTTCCCTTGAACTTCTGTATTATGAGCGGAGGCCTTGGCTTAGCCATGGCACGTTGATGAGGTCGATCCTGTCGACTTGTGTGACGCCACAAAATGGAGACACGTCGTGGTCGAGATGCCATGCGTTTATTCTAATGCACGCGCACTTCCTCTTCGTCGGCTTCTCCTAGAATCACCTTCTGAATGCGTCATATATATATATATATATATATATATATATATATATATATATATATATATATATATATATATATATATATATATATATATATATATATATACCGTCAATTAGCCCTTATGCTGCATCACTGGTGTGTAAGTACTTTAACACGTGCCACGAACAAAAGATTCCACATTTCCACATTTGGGCAGAAGCTGCTTAATTATATTCATTTAATTTAAATCTTTGTCCATTACCATAATTTTGCACTTCACCTCTTATTTATTTATTAAATATTTTATTTATTTTATAGTGAGGCGTTTTAGAGTGGCACTCTTTTATAAAACAGGAGAGCGGTCACGACACGTCAAGTGGTAATGACGGAACTAGCCTGAGTCCCCAGCCAACCAAACGTCGTCTTCCTCACCGACTGAGTCATACCCCCTGCCCTTCTGAGTAGCATTCATCTTCTTCACTACATTTTCCTCCCCTCCGGAAAAGAGCCATCCTGGCGACTCATGGGCAGGAGACAATAGAGGGATCGTAATACGGTTTTAGGCGGTCTATGTGGATGGTCTCACGTCCACGGCGTCGTTGATCATGGGGCTGCTCAAGCGGCTCCACGATGTAATTGACGGGTGAAGTTTGTTTAACCACACGGTAAGGTTCGTCATACTTGTACATCAGTTTCGTTGAGAGACCAGGGCTGGTTGAAGGGATGCGAAGTCAGACAAGGTCATCCGATGCATAAGAAGCCGGAGGCGTCGGGCTATCGCTGTGGTGTTTCTGGCGTTGCTGTTCAGCACTTGTGAAGGAGCGGGCAAGCTGACGACACTCTTCCGCGTATTTAGCAGCTTGTGACATCGTCGTCGACTCAGCAACATCCGGGTGGTATCACTGTAAGCAAAAGTTAGCCGAGATGAGAGTTTATCCAGCACATGAGCCCACAAAACTCCCCTGCCCCAATTATTTACTCCCTGGTACGGAGTGAACTCGGGACATGTCATCGTAAAACGCCCCCTGCTTAATCACAGAGTTTATGAACGACATGACCTTGTTAAACTCCCCAGGGAGTTTCGGGTCACGTGGTTACAAACTCCCTATAGGAGATTTAAAAACCCTCTCTCTCTCTCTCTCTCTCTCTCTGTGTGTGTGTGTGTGTGTGTGTGTGCGCGTGTGTGTGTGTGTGTACGGGCATATGTTTGCACGTCGGTGTGAAACACATGTGCTTTGTGTGGCTAAACGTGTAAGCGTCTGTCAACAGGCATTAAAAATGTAAGTGCAGCGAAGAATAGCAACGACCGTTTGGTATTTACAGTGAAGATTTAAATATATTTCGCACCGCTAAACCACGCTGCACATCGGTCCGATTCCTCAACGAAACGCCGTGAATGCCGCGCTTCAAAGAGCCGAGTAACAAAAAACTTCGAAGAATAAATTAATGGTAGCAAAAGCAAGCTGTTACGATCGTCAGCGGCTGCTCCTCGAGTTTCACCGTCAAAAACTTCGAAGCGGTCTGAAGTAGGCTTCGCTCGACTACGGCAGGCTGGCCGGCAACCGGTCTGAGAGTTGCGCCGGCAACGCGCTCACCCTGTCTCCGCCGATAGTGGCTTCTCTGAGTGTCACCGGTATTTCACTGGCTGTAACATCTAAGTGGCAATAAGGCCTCGCTATGCCGTTGGTATCAAGCCGGCATCGTGTCGAGCTCGCACTGCGCGCCGGCCACCGCGGCAAGCGCTACGAGCTAGCACCGACCACCGGCGAGGCAAAGAATGTGTTTCACAAAAAATGAAGGCTGCTGGGATGTATAACAGTCTTCTGCGCCTTGCGACCGCAGCTGTCAATGACCAACTACAAGGCGAGCGCCGAACGAGGTGGAGTACGATCGTCAGCGATTGCACCGTAAAACTTCGAAGCGGTTCGAAGTAGGCTTCGCTCGACCACGGCAAGCTGGTCAGCAACCGGTGTGAGAGTAGCCGGCGACGCGCTCGCCCCGTCTCCGCCGATGGTGAGTTCTCGGAGTGTCACCGGTATTTCACCGGCTGCAACATCTAAGCGGTAGGAAGACCTCGCTATGGCGTCGGTATCAAGCCGGCATCGTATCGAGCGCGCACTGCGCACCGGCCGCCGTGGATGCGAGCAACGGGAACAGCGACTGCGAACCGTCTCATTCGTTTAAGCCTATCGCTCCGTAGCTTAAACTGCGTGGATTGCGGACACCTATTTCTGTGCATGGAAAAAACACCGAGACGTAAACTGCACATCAGCAAGCATTTTGTGATCGCCAGCTCTCATTCATCGAATCACCGTGCCGTACTCGTGAGTGAGGCCTAGTCGTCGAATGCGGTAGCGGCGGTCTACCTCAGTTCATCGCTGGAGCTGTTAAATGTGCCTCGTTAATGTGTTCATTCAAGGCCGCGCGCACTTTGTGTATGATCCAGTGCTTTTTACGGGTCCACAAACAGTACTGCTAATGCAAATTCAGCTCGTACGACAGAGCACCAACTGATAAAACTTTTTCGCTATAGTTAAAAGTATTAAATATTAGGCAGCCTTAGGATAAAAGGCATGTGTGTTGAAGTGTTTACACCAGGCCATTTCAAGATCATACTAACGCCGTGCGTATTTGTTGCTTAATTATTAGCGAAAAAAGGCTTTCACCAGCGCTACATGGAAGGCAAGAATGTGGTGCCTATATATACCCGGTGACTATATGATAGGTGTGTACTGCGTATGGTGAGCTGTGGTGAGTACGAGCGTTGTGATATTACGTGAACGTTGTGATAATGTTTGTGTACTGCAATCATTGTTGTGCGCAATAAATGTAATGTAAATAAAGTTACGCTTGCGCATGGTATGGCTGCTGACGTAATTTTTTTCTCGGTCGATGCAAAAAATTCACTCCCATACTGACCTGAAAAAGTTCCCCTATGGATGTAAATAAAAACCCCCCTGGCACCATGCAAAAACCCCCTACTGATGGGGAGTAAATTTTTTACTCCCTCCAGACGGTGTTTATAAAACTCCCATCTGGGTGTGCGCTAGAGGACAAGGCCATTTACTCCCATCTCGGCTTATTTCTGTTTACAATAGCGGTGGGACAGGCGGGTGTAGGTTTTTAACACTCCAGCATGAGCGCATTGTGGGTCGGCGTGAAAGGAGGCGCATATGTCTGAGCGGAGACGTCTGGGAATGACTAGAAGCCATTGGCGTCCTTCGGAGAGATAATTACGTCTGTATAGCAAACCATCTCTGATAACGAAGTGCTGTATTTGACGGCGCATACCTCTAGGGATATTTTGCGAGGGAGTTCGATTCAACAAGTTGATAAGTGAAGCGATCCAAGGATCTTTTTGTTGCTCCTGTCGCATGTCACTGACACTAAGTGCAGATACGTCGGGGGTAGGCGAAGACGGCGGCTTGTCACTACATCGTAGAGGTGATCGGGACAAAGCGTCTGCATCGGAATGTTTTCGGCACGATCGGTAAACGACGTGGATGTCGTACTCTTGTAGCCGAAGCGCCCAACGGGCAAGCCGGCTGGTGGGATCTTTTAACGAGGAGAGCCAACATAATGCATGATGATCTGTAACCACGCTGAATGGGCGCCCGTAAAGATATGGTCGAAACTTGCCTATGGCCCATATGATGGCTAGACACTCTTTTTCGGTGACTGAATAGTTGGCTTCTGCTTTTGTGAGTGCACGGCTGGCGTAAGAGACGACGTACTCATCAAATCCAGGTTTACGCTGGGCGAGCACAGCACCGAGGCCAACTCCGCTAGCATCCGTGTGTATTTCTGTCGGCGCAAGAGGATCAAAATGTCGCAGTATAAGAGGTGAGGTAAGAAGGTGGCGGAGTGTGGCAAATGCATCATCACAAGCTGACGACCAACTAGAAAGGTCGTTGTTGCCGGCAAGAAGGTCAGTCAAGGGCGATATGATGGAGGCGAAGTTGCGAATAAAACGACGAAAAAATGAACATAAACCGAGGAAGCTGCGAAGTTCTTTTAAGCTCTTCGGCTTGGGAAATTCGGCAACAGCACGGAGTTTCGTCGGATCTGGAAGAATGCCATCTCTAGATACAACATGGCCCAAAATTAGGAGTTGTCGAGCGCCGAAGCAGCACTTCTTCAAGTTGAGCTGTAGAGCGGTGGCGGCGAGGCAAGTAAGCACTGTCTCGAGCCGCTGAAGATGCGTTGAAAAGTCGCTTGAAAATATTACGACATCGTCTAAATAGCACAGACATGTCTGCCATTTCAGGCCACGGAGGATGTTGTCGATCATGCGCTCGAAAGTGGCAGGCGCATTGCAGAGCCTAAATGGCATGACGTTAAATTCATATAAGCCATCAGCGGTAACAAAAGCCGTCTTGAGGTGATCAGCCTCAGCCATGGGAACCTGCCAATAACCTGAACGCAGATCCAGTGACGAGAAGAACTCCGCGACTTGTAAGCAGTCAAGGGCATCGTCTATGCGAGGTAGCGGGTAAACATCTTTGCGCGTGATCTTACTCAACTGGCGGTAGTCGACGCAGAATCTTATTGAGCCATCCTTTTTCTTAACTAGAACAACTGGGGAGGCCCACGGGCTGTTAGAGGGCTCAATAACACCTCGATTCAACATGTCGTCAACTTGTTCCGCGATTATGCGACGCTCAGATGCCGATACCCGATACGGACGCTGACGTAAAGGAGCGTGAAGACCAGCGTCGATTTCGTGAGATACTGCGAAAGCACGGCCCAAAGTCAGTTGCTGGTGGTCGAAGCTGGCGCGGAAGCGCTCGAGGAGGGCGATGATGTCGGTGCGCTGCTGGGCCATAAGGTTGGTGTCGATGCAGTACGAAATTGCGTCGGTGAATGATGGGGAAGAGGATGACACGCAGCAATCAACAGCATCAATAGGTAGCGTAGTCGAGTGGTCAGGAACTACACGTACACTCGAGGGATCAATGTCATCGGCAAAGCCCAGGCACTCTCCGCACAGTAACTTGGAAGGCGAGGGAAATGGATTTGATACATTAATTGCACTTGATCCATCGTGAATATTCAGAACAGCGAAAGAAATCAGGAAGCACTTGCGGCAAACAGCTGTTTCAGAAGGCGTAAAAAGAACAGTTGAGCCACTAGAGACGTTACAGGAAAGCGGAACTAGGGCGGACGAGAACGGGGGTATCGAAATGTCGGCGGCAACGAAAACTTTTGCAGGTGAAAGGGACGAGTCGAGTGAAGCAGTGTCGCATAACGGCGCGAACTCCACTTCCGCGCGAGCACAGTCGATGACAGCATGATGAGTGCAGAGAAAGTCCCAGCCTAATATAATGTCATGGGAACACCGCGGGAGCACTACAAACTCGACGACATAAATATTGTCAGCAATAACGACACGTGCTGTGCATGCAGCAAAAGGGCGAATTTGTTGCTCGCTCGCAGTGCTTAAAACGAAGTCGTGTAGAAGCATTGTGACTTTTTTTAGTCGACGGCAAAGTTTTTCAGTCATTACAGACACTGCGGCGCCAGTATCGACCAATGCAAAAACAGGTATACCTTCAACGGAGACAGCAACGACGTTGGACGGGGAAAAACAAGGTTTTGTGGAGTTTGAAAGATCCGCAGTTCTTGACCCCGGAACTGCGGCTCCTAGTTTTCCTCAGGGACAGTGCGGGGTCGACGTAGCATAGGGGAAAAGGAACGGCTGTTGAGGTGAAGGCGACCGGTGTCTGTTGAATTTCCGGCGAGGAAAAAATGTGTCCATGGTGGTAGTCTCGCCATATACAGCCGGCTTCGGTCGTGGGGGTAAATCATAATTGTTGGGCCTGACGTCGTCACGCAGGAAAAATTCACGCCGTCGACAAAATTGTGCCGCGTGACCCGCAATTCCATAGGCGAAGCATATAGAGCGGTTGTCTTGAGTGCGCCAAGGGTTCTGAAAGCGTGGAGGTGGTGGTCGGGAGAAAGGACGGGCAGCCTGGTACATAGGCTCAGTCGGTACGACAAAGGGACGCGTGGACGTAGGCGTTCGCGACAAAGAAACGTGGCCGTTCGCGACAGGTGGACGTCGGGTTCCGTTCAGTGCTTCGGCATAGGTCAATGGAGCAGCCACAGGTGGTGCGTGAGCTGTTGGTAGCGCCTCGGACACTTGCTCCTGGACTACTCGCTGTATTGATGGCGCTAAAGTAGATGGGGCACCTTCGGAGGTATAAGGCACGAGGGACAACTGGCGTGCGACCTCCTCTCGTACAAAATACTTGATCTCGAGAAGCAAAGTGGTGTGATCTATAGAGCCAGCCGACGTTAAAGCGGAGATTGTTGCACATGGCGCGGTGGCACGACGAGTGGTGTCACCCCGTTTCCAGAGCTCATCATAGCTCTGACACAGTTGGATCACTTCCGCTACCGTTAGTGGGCTTTTGGCGACAAGCATCTAAATGCGTCGTCAGTCACGCCTTTCAAGATGCGTTTGATCTTCTCGGCTTCTGTCATGGCCGAGTTGACACGCCGGCAAAGGTCGACCACATCTTCGATATAACTGGTGTAATTCTCACCATTCTGCTGAGCCCTGGTACGCAAGCGCTGTTCGGCCCGTAGTTTGCGAAGCGCTGGAAGGCCAAACAAGTCCACAAACGCCGTTCGGAAGGCCGACCAGGTGGGGAGGTCTTTCTCGTGATTACGGTACCACAGACTGGCGACGTCGGTCAAATAAAATTGGACGACAGTAAGCTTGTGCGCATCGTCCCACTTGTTGTGCTTGCTCACCCGGTCGTATTCGTCGAGCCAGTCTTCCACGTCTTTGTCATCGGTTCCACTGAAGGTAGGTGGATCGCGTTGCCGAAAGGAGCCAAGACAGACAGGAGCTGCAGTAGTTAGAGCCGAGGCGGCCGCCTGCTGATCGTCGTCCGTGGACATCGTAGCAACTGGAGGCAACGTACGGTTTCGCAATTCTAGAATTAGGCGTTACCCAGCACTCTCCACCAATTATAATGAGGCGTTTTAGAGTGGCACTCTTTTATAAAACAGGAGAGCGGTCACGACACGTCAAGTGGTAATGGCGGAACTAGTCTGAGTCCCCAGCCAACCAAACGTCGTCTTCCTCACCGACTGAGTCATACCCCCTGCCCTTCTGAGTAGCATTCATCTTCGTCACTACAATTTAAATAAATAAATTTATTTTTATTTATTTAAATAAATAAATAAATAAATAAATAAAAAGGATCTTTAACATACTTCTTATCTATACTGTTTGACTTATGCTGCATCACTGGTTTGTAAGTACTTTAACACGTGCCACGAACACAACAAGATTCCACATTTGGGCAGAAGCTGCTTAATTATATTCATTTCATTTATACCTTTGTCCATTACCACAATTTTGCACTTCTCCTCTACGACAGGATTCAAACAAAGGAATGTCTCTAGGAAAAACTTTAATATTTCTGATGTCTCCCGCTGAACAAATGCATAACATACAGGCCTCCCATGGCTTGTTTTATCTTCACACAGAATCGAATGCAAGATATACTCTTCTTTATCAACTTTATACGTACCATCAAAGAACAACACTTCAGGGTATTTTTCTAGAAACTGGGCCATATGCTCTGATTGAAACAATACGTACAAGAGATCATTTTCTGTATTATTTTCAATATGAACCTTCCACCCAGAGGTTTCAAAAAACAATTCGTTGATTTTTTTCTAACAGAAGGGCTCCATGATGAGCATTGTCCTGAATATTTTTAACTGTTCTATGCTTCAAGTTTGTAATATCACGAGAAGTAACATGTTTTCCCGTTTTCCTCAGAATGGCATTATTTAGGCCTTTAGGTTTCACATTACAAGAAATCAAGTCCTGAAGTTGCTCCTTTCAGAAGCACTTAATGCACGTATATTGTACCATACAAAAATCTCGGGACCTATTTTATGGTTGTGCCTATCCGCTAAATTTACAATTTCATAATAGGGCTGTAGATTAACCCGCAGCGCAACCTTAAGTTAAACATTGCAACGTGTACCATTGAAGCGTTGATTGGGCCGAATATTTTGTCTCCTCGGATTTGGATACCCTGCGTGGCAACAGACAAACTTAACTCGAACGTACGGAAAGTCTGCTTTGCTTAAATCTTACTTAATACACAATGGGTTTTTATCTGATCTTTCAATACGCATCGTATGAAACCCCTCCCTTTCCCATCCTTCAAAGCTAGCTTTAAACTCCTTATAAGTGCTGAACTTGCTCCCTACGGAAAGATTTCCAACACCTGTGCAAATATGGCTGTGCGACAATTTTGCTGATGTTGCCTTTTGCTCTTGTTCAGAGCCTTCACCACGAGGTGTGGAAGCACTGGTGTCAGCCGCACTGCTGCCTTTGCGCAGAACCACACCTTCTGACTGGGCGCTCACCTTGGATGTTACACCGCAGGCGTCGGGTGGCCCACAGTCAGAAGGTGGGCTCTGCTCAAAAGCAGCAGAGCAAAGTGGCACGGCAGTACGCCCAGTCTTCTTCACTTTGTGCTGCACCCACACACCACCTACTAGTGCAGGGGCATGCACAGGGCGCCGTTTTACTTGAGCGAAAACAGTCACAGCTGGAGCCCTGGTGCTTGCCACGGCAGTTATTTGCGGTGAAGGGTTCCCATGAGCAGTGCCTGTTTCTGCGACCTTAGGTGTCACTGACATCGCACTGTGACATTGTATAGTAGCAGAATGAGACTTCCGTGCAACATCCGACCACATTTCCTTGCATGGAGATGCAGGGGCTGCAACAAGCATAGGGTCTGTGGAAAGAGCTGGAAAATTAGTTACATTATTCCAATACTGTGCCAGCCCTTCTGACTGATCACCGCGCTGGAATCGAAGCTTCTTGTGGTCCTTTTCTCTCTGGTGCTGCTGCTGTAAGGCTCCATTGTGGCTTGCCTCAAGGTCCTTGCTTGCATGCTTGATGGCTGCACGTAGCAGGCATCCCAGCAGCTGGAACACAGAGGAGCACACTTACAGTTGAACCCCTCCATAACGGAAGCCCCGAACAATGAGGTTCTCATAGCAATGAAGAGATATAACGTCTACGATGAACATTCATTGAGTACAAGGTGATTGCTCTCTCTCAACAGCGAAGAGATTTTAAAAGCACTCCCACAATACATGTTAGTAATATGCGACTTTTTTTAGACTCCTAAACTAGGTGAGAAAGTAGATGTAAAAAAAATGCAGCGCTGCTCATTTTACAAGCTGGGCACTTGGGTATTTGCCAAAAGGCATTGGTGCAACCATTGCTGTTCACGTTGTTGAGCAATGATGATTGCAAAATCACTTCTTTTTCTTCAAGAGAATACTTTTTGCTAATGCTTCTGTTGGCTACTACGTCGCACATGACATATAAAGTGCCATAATTTCGATATATGTTCTGTAGACTGCCTAACCTCTTGCTGATGTCGTTTTGTCCAAACACATGCCAAGACCTCACACAATTTGATTACGTGCAGTGTTGTTTGGCATTTCAGCTTCAATGGAGCGACACCAGGCGTTGTTGATCTACATTACTTTGTGTGAGCTGATGGCGACCTGATTGCATGCGAGGAGTTCTGCAATGTTGCCAACATCAGAAGTACATGTCACAGTGGAAGAGTAAGAAGTGTATGAACTGGTCTCCAGATTTGGTAGGCAAATCAATAAGGCTGTGCTCTTTCTGCAATAGATGACACAATACGTAGTGAGCTGTGCACCAGGGTCTCGCCGGCTTGCCATATGTGTATATAAGGAAAGCGCAGCTGAACCATTGAGGGCAATAAAAGGGGTTTGTTGACATTTTTTCCCCTTTGTCGAAGTTGCTGCAATCATCTGCTCATGCTGTGAAAGTAGAAACCAATGTCGGCAGTCACCACAGGCACGGCTGTTATGCACAGATACCTATGCGTGCACACCAGTCACATCAAAATGCCTGAAAAATCTACATACACATTTGTATAATAGACACCTGCAACATGTATGCCCCACTAGAGGAATGGTTTCGTTCTGTAGCACAATGGAGCTATAGGGAGAGTCAAAGCTGTTTTTTATTTTGCTTTTGTTTTTTGAATTGAATATTAGAATTTATTTTCCGTATTCTAGACGTGTACTCTGTCAACACTGAAAATGTTATTTACGTACGTCGACAACTGCAGTCTGCGGTACCCGCATTTTCTTTTGTAAGGGCCTGTGATGCAGTGGTTTGTGTCGTCTTGAGTTGTAAAATCGTGCCTGTACATCCTCGCAGGACCAGTGGTTTAGCTGGACTCACATTACTTACATACTCAAGCAATTTCTGTTACAAATATATTTTCTAACTTTGCCAATTGTTTCATTGCTTATGTGAGCATGCATGAGGCACCACAGCAGAGTACGTCACTTCACATAAGCTGCACAGACTACAGTGAAACAAAACTATGGTTAACTAAGACAGTAAAATACATGAAATACCTAGAGAGGAGCGGTAGCGACACTATTAAAAACCTCAGCAGAACCAATTGCTTCACTGCGCTTAGCAGCTTGGCATTTAATGCAATGTCTTCACACATTGATCGGGTATGCCAGGTTTACCGGCACAGTGTCCCTTGACAATGTCCCCCTTTGCGGCATGTTCCTCAGGACGTGTTCATTGTAGTGTGTTGTTCATTCTTTGCACATACATTTGAGCTCGAAGTGTTTTTTGCAGGCAAAATCAGTTGAATGAAGGACCTGATTGTTCATGAGGACTGCTCGCCTCCACTTGTCCAGAAGATCACCATCTCTTGTTGCACAAAACAAGGAAAACATTTTTCTCCCATCTTATACCCCAGGGTGTATTGCAGCAGGGTACAAAACGTTTTCTCCCAATTATGAACTGCAGACTGTGACGCATCCTTACGAAACCATGCGTTAAATAACTGGACAGCAACTGATGCTACCTATTATTGAAACCCAACAATTACAGCAAGAGCATGTCACACTCTCTTCAAAGTGCTCCCGCGCAGTCTTCTTTACCTTATCTTTTTGAATGTGGTGCCGCCTGCCTTGTTCTTGCATAGCAGACGCCCTTTCGTGGAGAGAGCGCTTTCTTGCCAGGCAGTGCTATGAGAGCTTGCACACCAACTGTGAAACTCACCATAAAATTATCTAAACGAGTGTCACGTTGGCCAATGAGAGCTCTGTGAAGTGCCGCATAAGGTATACAACATGTGCAGAGAGCACGCACAATGACTGTCAGTAGAAGCAACAGCTCGCATTGATGCCATCGACGTACGACGGCAACATTGCCGACGGCCTATATTAGTGTTTGGGGGAGGCATATAAGGTTGTCACATTAATAATGTATCAGACCACATACTTGATAGTTTTTTTGGTGCACATAATTTATAGCTGATACATTCGAACGAAAGTAGTTATTTTGTTAAGGGGTTAGATGCACCAGCCATATTTTGCAGGAACGCCTTGTGGAGGTGTCTGACATACAAACTATACCGCTGAAATAACTAGCTAGCAAACTAATGAACTAGCATGCCACCATAAACAATTCCTTCACAAGAGCTCCAGTCTTGCATATAAATCTTCACATTTAATAGCACGAAGACCGCCACGCGAAATTGCACGTCTACGTGAGGTTCCTAAACAATGACCGCACTCAACGACTCAGTAGGTCATGTCTACAGTGTTAAAGCAGGCTTTAAATTAAGCAAGCCTTGACATAACCCATACTCATAGTGATAGACTCGAAACGTACATCGCAAAGTCGAGTGGAAAATGTCTGCCTGAAATACTGATTTGATTTATTTGATTGATTAATATGTGAGGTTTAACGTCCCAAAACCACCATATGATTATGAGAGACGCCTAGTGGAGGGCTCCGGAAATTTCGACCACGTGGGGTTCTTTAATGTGCACCCAAATCCGAGCACACGGGCCTACAACATTTCCGCCTCGATCGTAAATGCAGCCGCTGCAGCCAAGATTCGATCCCACGACCTGCGGGTCAGCAGCCGAGTACCTTAGCCACTAGACAACCGTGGCGAAGCTGCCTGATATTCTTGATTCTGATTCTATGCAACCGTGCCTTTTGTCGCAACTCGTTACATTTAACAGATGGCATTATGAAATGCTTTCGGTCGACACGACTTATTCTGGCATGAGAAGGTGCAAGAGGCACCGATGGCATTCAACAGCAAGGTCATTCTAGGGTGAAAGGTATTTCACAGCTCAACGCGCACTAAAGGACAAGTGCATATCCAAAAAAATAGATGTGTTGTACACCATCGAATCCATGCTTTTAAAGCAAAGTTCGTAATCGAGAGAGGCTGCGAACAAACGAGGGCTGTGAGTGGTCACACGTGACAGCATATAGCCAAAACCAACTCGGCGCCAGCCTCGAAAAGGTTCGAGGAGAGAGAAAGAGAGTAAGTGTGCTTTTAACCACATATATCGTGACTTAATGAAGTTGCAGGGGTGTTCGCAAACCTCTCCTACTGCACGCAAGGAAAAATGAGGATGACAACAAGAGTGAGGAAAGCCACAAAGCAAGTTTGGGTGAAGTTGTTGATGCTTTTAACAACGCTCGCACATTCTTTAGCACCCACGACTACGACGGAGCTATGCAAAGCGTACTAAGCGTTCACCCATCAAACTCCTTCAAAGCGATGTCATTATATGAAACAGAACAAGGTCACCAACAACCTTAAATAAATTTTAATTGTGCTGTGTAACTGCAAGATTTGTATATTTTTCAGTTCTCGCTGCATAGAAATTGTCCCAACAAACAGAGATTAAGGGGCTCGACTGTACAGCAGTTGCAATAGTTGAAAAAAAAAAAGCTCAGAAATTTTTGTGCACAGACATTTGTGGTGTCTCACATATCATGTTACTAAATTCATGTTTCTGTAGAGCTTGTGTGGGTCCCGGCTCACTCACAGGTAGCAGGCAACATCATCGCTGACTACCATGCCTCAGAAATGTTAACCTGGGCCGAGCAAGAACCGCAAGAGCTACTGCACCCGGGAATCGGCCTTCGGGACATTACCCGGTTACACCAAGAGGAATGGTGCAAACTGCCAGAACCGCAGTACAAACTGGCCAGATAACAGCAGACGATCCCACATTGAGTGCAGGCAGGATCGCTTAAGCATCGCGTCCTATTTACTAATCTCGTTTCCTTCCTCACATCAAACTCTTTATTTTACTTAATTTCGGCATGGGTTTTGCAAGAATTACTTATGCGAAACAACACTAAGATTGTTTAACCATAACATTTCCTCTACTTTTGACAAAGACCATATTATTCACTGTATTTTTAAAATTTTTTCCTAAAGCTTCTGACGAGGTGTCTCATCTCTTACTACTTCTCCAACTTCGTATTTTTAACATCGACCCTAGCATCTTGAACTGGATAACCATACTCAATCTGCAACTTGATGCTGCATCCCCTTGTTGTGATGTAAAGTCGGGCATCCCTCAAGGCTCTGTTCTCGGCTCATTGTTATTTCTAATTTACATTGATGACTGACCTACAGTAATAAATAGTCGCACTAAACTATTTGCTGATGACTGTGTTTTATGCCATGAAATCACTAATCAGCATGATAACTCTATTCTTCAATCTGACTTGGATAACATATAAAGCAACTGCTCACAACGGCTTATCTTCTTAAATCCCACTATAAATGCTAAATCATGGCTTTATTGCATCGCCCTGACTCGACAAAATTTTTCGGCTATGTCATCAATAAGATCAACCTTGAGTAGGTAACATGATATAAATACATCGGAATTCAGATTGCCAATAACATTTCTTAGCATGCACACATTGAATACATCACTAACAATTCTAACAGATCTCTCCGCAGTAGCGTAGCAATTCTTATATATATATATATATATATATATATATATATATATATATATATATATATATATATATATATATATATATATATATATATATATATATATATAAGGGATTATAGGAAGTATCACGCAGGCTCTGATAGTATAGAAAAAGGAGTAATTCACACACAACGAACGTTTCAGCACAGTTTAGTCCGACGTTTCGACCGTGGGACCGGTCTTCGTCTGGGAATACAGGGCATAAAATTCGCGCGCTTATATATGTCAATATTCGAGACCCCCCCAAAAAAACACACATGCTCTTGTGTAACGAACAAGGCTCATCTGTATCAGCACAAAAACGGTTTTCAGTGATCAAAAATATATATCTATACAGCACTGTGTGATGTCACCATTTGTAAGTCATTGGCAGCTGATACGGCTTTGCGGGATACACGTGTGCATCGCGACATTACGGATGTCAAAGCTCTTTTCTTACAATAATGGTTCGCGTGTAAAATATACGCGTGCCGATGATAAATAATTCTATTATATATATATAAGAATCGCTGTTTCTGTATACATTATCAGCACAGCGCACTCTCTGATAAAGAAGCAGACTAGCGTACACTTGTTATATTGTTGACCAATAAGCTTACGTGGAAGGAAGACACGTCAATGTGCCTGCATCCTCATTGATACCATCTGCTACAGTATTGAACTTGAATATCAGGTATGATTCCCGGAGTTCACGATCATGGTTTGAGCGGAAACCAGATTCAAGAATGGTCGCTTTCATTTGATCGAAAGAGTGGCCCGGCATGCGAACGTGTCGTGATAGCGGTAGATGAGGGAATATATTTACATGGGATTTGTGGTTATTAAAGCGTATTCTGAATGGAGTTTCAGTATGACCAATATATTGTTTCAAACAGGCACTACATTCCAACATGTATACGGCATTATAAGTGTCGCAGTCGAAGCTACCACGAATCTTTAATTTAAAGTCCGAAGACGTGCTCGCGGCGTTTTGCGTGGTTTGCATGTGCACACACACTTTGCACCGTGGTTTGTTACAAGGTGCACAGCCACTCTCTTTACGGGTACCAATTTTAGATGACGTTAACATGTCGTGAAGGTTTTTTGACCGTCGGTAAACAACACGAGGCGGAACAGAAAAAATTTTTTTGAGATTATCACTTTCGGTTAAGATGTTGTGGTGCCGTTTCAATATAGCAGATACCTTAGGAGCTGATGATGAAAATGTCAGAACAAGGTTAGTTTGAGCAGAGCTATCGTTCCCG
Source organism: Rhipicephalus microplus (assembly GCF_043290135.1). Taxonomy (NCBI): domain Eukaryota; kingdom Metazoa; phylum Arthropoda; class Arachnida; order Ixodida; family Ixodidae; genus Rhipicephalus; species Rhipicephalus microplus. Next base: position 13,275,671 of record NC_134705.1, on the reverse strand, counting down.
TCCTTTCCTTTCAGAATCTCGGTGCGGTTGAGTTGGTCAGCTCGAGTTATGGCATCGTCTATTAGTTTTTCCGGGTATTTTCTTTTTACTAGAGAACTTTTGAGCCTATTACAATTTTCAATGAAATCTGTACGGTCAGAGCACAACCGTTTAAAGCGGTGAGCCTGGCTATAGGGAATTCCTGTTTTGCAATGCCGGGGGTGGCTACTCTGAAAATGCAGGAGTTGATGTCGGTCAGTAGGCTTGCGGAACAGCTTCGTAGCAAACTCCATTCAGAATACGCTTTAATAACCACAAATCCCATGTAAATATATTCCCTCATCTACCGCTATCACGACACGTTCGCATGCCGGGCCACTCTTTCGATCAAATGAAAGCGACCATTCTTGAATCTGGTTTCCGCTCAAACCATGATCGTGAACTCCGGGAATCATACCTGATATTCAAGTTCAATACTGTAGCAGATGGTATCAATGAGGATGCAGGCACATTGACGTGTCTTCCTTCCACGTAAGCTTATTGGTCAACAATATAACAAGTGTACGCTAGTCTGCTTCTTTATCAGAGAGTGCGCTGTGCTGATAATGTATACAGAAACAGCGATTCTTATATATATATAATAGAATTATTTATCATCGGCACGCGTATATTTTACACGCGAACCATTATTGTAAGAAAAGAGCTTTGACATCCGTAATGTCGCGATGCACACGTGTATCCCGCAAAGCCGTATCAGCTGCCAATGACTTACAAATGGTGACATCACACAGTGCTGTATAGATATATATTTTTGATCACTGAAAACCGTTTTTGTGCTGATACAGATGAGCCTTGTTCGTTACACAAGAGCATGTGTGTTTTTTTGGGGGGGTCTCGAATATTGACATATATAAGCGCGCGAATTTTATGCCCTGTATTCCCAGACGAAGACCGGTCCCACGGTCGAAACGTCGGACTAAACTGTGCTGAAACGTTCGTTGTGTGTGAATTACTCCTTTTTCTATATATATATATATATATATATATATATATATATATATATATATATATATATATATATATATATATATATATATATATATATATATGTATATATATATATATATATATATATATATATATATATATATATATATATATATATATATATATATATATATATATATATATATATATATACATGAACCTACAAGGAAAGCCATCAAAGCGGAAATGTTGGCAAAATTACACTAGTTGTAACATATCCTCGTAACAATTTCATTCTATAGAAACACAATTGAGTAAATGCTGTCGTGATAAATAATTACACCTTACTTGTTCGTTCGTTTCCCCAGCGTGCAGCCAAGAGTGACAACTGTCGAAAGTGGGGTGCCTCAGCCCCCCAACCCCCAAGTTTTCCTAAGGGAGGGGGGGGGGGGGGCTCGCGTCCTCCTTGCTTCCCCACCGGCTGGTACGCCTACGTCTCTCTGGTACATTTGCAGAAGTTTTTCCAACGCTTCTTGTCATTTAAAATTACAACTGTACAAAACATTAATTAGACCCTAGCTGCAATATGCTGCTAATCTTTGAGATCTGGTCAAAAGGTATTACCAACTATAATTGAATCAGTTCAGAAACATTCAGCGCCTTTCACACACTCAAATAATTCCTACTCAGCTAGCATTTCACTGACGAAATCAGACCTTGGACTAACAAATTTGAAACTTCGAAGAAAAATGTCTCGTGTATTTCTTTTTCAAAAGATCAGCTACCATAAATGTTCACTTAAACAGGAAATCATCTCGGCATCTTCATACATATCATTGCACCTTCATTCCTTTTTCATTCAAGGTTTTCATTCGTTTTTACTGCACTAATTTTTTTCAGACTCCTTTTTAGCGAAAACGAGCACTGAGTGGAACCACCTTCCACATTCTATCGTCTACATGGAGGATGCGTCATCATTCAAGGCTGCACTAACGAATTACGTCTTCAGCCTATTGTAACTTATTTTGTTTGAGCATGTATTTTCGTTAATATATTGTATTGCTATGTTGTGTTTGTTGCCTTTTTGGTTTTTGTAGAACCCTACCCCCTCTGTAAGGCCTTTATGAGTCTGTGGTTAAATCAATGAAATGAACCACATGTGCCTGGCGAAACATGCCACGCTCAGTCCAATTTGCAAAAAAGAAAAAGGCTTCCTGCCACATATCTTGGCAGATTGCTCAGAATTCAAGACCCCCCTTCCTTTCTTTTCCCTTAACATCCTCAATACCCAACCTCTTTGGCGCGGGAGACCTTGATATCCAGCCCCCTCTTACCAGTTCGGCTTGCACTGACGAACAAGGGCCAGGATCTGCTGAGAACATATGGGTCCTGTAACCAGTCAACCACCTCGTCTGGTGCCCATGTGCACCACCAACATAGTTGGGCTCAATGAAAGTTGATTCATCTCTGTGATTCTCATAATCTAATTTTGGAGCTATGTGGACTCCCCAGTTTTAGTTTCTTGTAATGTGTCACACAGCATCCCACAACAGGAATTTATTGTAACCCATTCTTACACTCTTTCTCTAAATAAATAGCAGTCCCTTCCCTGTTCTTGGGCTAGCTTGACTTTCTGTTCAGCACATCGGCATTAATACACTTTTTGCCTCTACCAGATAATATATATAGTGCCGAAATAATCAAAGAATTGCAATTGGGTCATTCTATGCCAAACGTACCAGCCATTTGGTGACCATCTCAAATGTATTTGAAAAAAAGAAACAATCGTGCTGATTCACTGTATAGAAAACAGTGAACTGCTAAAATTTTTCTGAGAGAAAAAAATTTTTGGTCATGTGGCTGCCTTCTGTGTTTCCTGATAATTTCGTTTGGGTGTTGTTTGTGGAAAAGTTTATTTTAAAAGTACCGCTCCTTCTTTCTATACCAAAATTGGTCTACATGTTAAGCAAAGGTGCTTGTGTAAGGTGTTTGAAGCTCAGTAATATTAGTGCAGTTTTACGGGCGGTGCATATGCCTATAATAATTTAGCCGAAATGTTCTATGTTTGCAGTTTTTTTATTGCAGTACTGCAGTTTGTATGAATACCTCAGTAGTGAACACTTTCTCGACAAAAGGTATATTTTTTGGAAAAAAAAATTAGCAGACCTCTCAAGCAGCTTAACTTTACGAGAAAAAATCACAAATTTTGCAAGTCGTCCTTTTTGTCCATATAGAAACTCAATTTGCACCTTCTGGTGCTATAAGTCACCTTTATACCTAAATCAAAAGCAAATTAGCAGTTATTTTTATATGCGAATTTCATCATTACATTTTTGTTTCAGGGAAGAAAGTAATTTTTGAACTTTCCCATTGGAGCTCATCTTCCAATCTGATCATACAACAGCTGCCGCTTTGAAATTCCATATTGCCGTCAATAGGAAAGTTTCAAACCTATTTTCTTCCTTAAAACAAAAAAAATTATGATGAGCTTAGCCATTTGAAAAGAAGTGCTGATTTGATTTTGATTTAATTATTAGGGTGACTTTCAATTTGACCGCCACAGGGTGCAAATTGCATCGTAATATAGACAAAAATGACAATTTTGTGAAATTAATGTTTTTTCTTTTAAATTTTATCTGCAAGAGAGATCGAACAATATTTTTTCCTCAAAATACACCTTTTGTGGAGTAAGTATTCACTACACAGGTATTCATACAAACTTTTGTATTGCAATAAAAAAACTGCAAACATAAGACATTTCGGCTAAATTCTTGGAGGCGTATGCATTAGTAAAATTGCACTAATATTACTGAGCTTCAAACACCATGCACAAGCACCTTTGCTCAACATGTAGACCAAATTTGGTATAGAAAGAAGAAGCGGTACTTTAAAAAAAATTTTCACAAACAACACCCAAATGACATTTTCAGGTATTTTAGAAGGCAGCCACGTGACAAAAAAATTTTTCTCTCAGCAGAATTCTACCAGTTCACTGTTTTAAACGCAGTGCTTCAGCAAGATTTTTTTTGTGGTCGCCAAAATGGCTGGGACGTTCGATGTATAATGATCTAATTACATAGATGATTTGCAGAATTTTCATTTCATATACCTGACATTACTGCCCTGTTTCGGAAACAAGTAAGGCATATCAGACATCTAATTTGAGTATTTCAATTAAGAGAATAAAATGGGCTAAAGTGGGTTTGATGAAATATGATCTGTGTTTATAACAATAAAAGTAACAGTAGTATTAATATTTCCTGTGATGCACTATAGGGAATTCACATTTACACCAGATGCTTGTCAACTCATGGCAGAGATAATGCACATAAGGGAGGTAACCTCACTGGCTTCCTTAGTAGTTCTTGTCAGCTAGCTTATTCTACACTTCTGAGTAAAGGAGCTGCTGTTACATAAGGGGCTGTGCACCAGTGAGCTTACCCGTAGGCGCCTCTCAAACATACTGTGGTAATGAACACACAGTAAAACCCGCTTATATAATTGGTTGCCGAAGTCGCAAATAGTCCCACTGCATGCGTCATTTCACTCTAATCAAATCATTTCGGAAGGCTCTACGTGTACAGAACATGACCAACAGGCAGCCGCTCGATTCCGACTATGTAAGCATGCAACTTATGGTCAAAGGTCGTCCGTGGACCTGCAGTGCCAACATAACAAATTAACTCGGGAAAAAACGAAAAAGGCCGTAGCGGAATGCCACTAACTAAATTTTCCAACGTCCACGTTTACGTGGCCTTTGCCGCGCGGTACCACACTGCGCGGAAATTATACGTAGGACGGCTATAACAGCTACACACGCCTAATTTCGCCTAATTTTATCTTCTGCAGGCACTCGCGATGAAGCACGTGCACTGTAGCGCTGCAAGCACGCCTGCGTTTTCTTGGAGGAGTGAATTCGTCCCTTCTAAATGCAACAATTGCAATATGCGTCGTTGACTCGTCGCTGACCCGTAACTTTGATCGTCCGCAGCTGCTACCGACTAGGCAGCTAGCCCCTATGTAACATCCACATTAATTGCTTACCTGGCTACCACGTTTCGTCACGTGCACACCGTCAGCCTTCAGCATCCCCATCAGCTCGTGTGTGCCGTCCACAAAACCGTAGCCGTTCTTGTGGCACAGCACCTGCAAAATGGAATTCGTCTCCCCAGCATCCGTGCTGAACGCCTCTAATTCTCCGACAGACAGCGCCCACTGGCACTTGCGCAAACTCGCTTGTCTCGGCAGAAATGCAGACACTACCACACGGATTGACGGATTGACATCCAGAATTCTGGAGATCAGTGATCGGAACCTGGCAATCAGCACAAGGGGTTCTTCGCGGACATTGTAAGTGCCAACGTGAAGAGCGACCACGTGCACATCTGCCAGAGCATGAGCAGTTGAAGAGAGCAATTTCTCGATCCGCACACCGCTGAATGAGCGAACCTCGACATGCGTCCTGGAGCTCAGTGTGAAAGACCCTGCGATGTCCTTCAACATTGAGTCGCCGGCAACGAGTGCACGGGTCATGTTAGGGTTGGCTTTTCAGAAGCCGCACACGAACACTTCAAGCACACTTAGACAGAGAAATAAATGCGAAGAAACTACAACGCGAAAAGTGCAACAGAATTGACAGGCACAACTGGAAGATCACATGCAATCTCCGACACGATACGGTAGCAGAATCCGCCGGCTGTCAACGCTTAGAATGATCCGCACAGTCAACCGCACAACTGACCACCACTGAACAACGAGGGCACAGTGCTAGGCAGCCAAGTTCCGAAATGAGAGCTTTTGCCGGTATGCTTTCTGCGCATGCGCCAAAGGCGGGCGCAAGGCAGTATGGGAAGGCGAAGCGCAAGCTGCCGCGGGGCTTCGGCCGCCGAAGTTTCGTCTGCTCGACTTGCACCCTTGCTTGCAGCGTGTGGGAGCGTGTTGCGCTGGTTGCAGCGCGTGCATGCGAACACGTTGTGGCAAGACTAACGCGGGTTTGTGAGTACGCAACGTACACATACCGATAGCTCCACTGACAATAGACAGGATGCAGTATATTTGGTTCCTAAATGAGTGTTCAAAAACTCCTTAAACAGGAATGGCTGTGCAGCTGGGCTTGGTCGTCCGGAACTTCCTTGGTAATTTTTCATGACAAATTCTGGTATCGATGTGGTGCCGGCTATAAATAAAAAGCCGCGTTGGGTGTCAGTGAAATTCGCGGTAAGAGCTAGCCGGAGGATGTTTGCACCTGCATGTTTTCCTTGCGGCACACAGCCCTTGCAGGAGCGAAACAGGCTATCAATATAGAGTTTCAGTGCAGCGGCTCAAAGCGGCTTGCGTACGTGAGCCTTTGCATTTTTTTGTATTCTCCACATGTGCGGCAGTGAGTACAAAGAAACGCGATAGCGTGCGCGTGCTACAGGCAGCTGGGGGTACCCGGCATTAAAACGTGTGGCGTGTGCACGCACGCGCACGCCCGTGTGGATGCGGATGCTGCTACCAGATATATATATATATATATATATATATATATATATATATATATATATATATATATATATATATATATATATATATATTGCCGCGAACCATGCATTGGGTTTGTTTATTTGTGCTTTGTTTTTTCGGCCTGGCTGCGCCGGCCTGTGCTATCGCTGTTTTCACAGCGTTTCGAACAAACGCTATCGAACAGCGCTTCGAGCGTTCCGAACAAACAGCGTTTCCAACAAATGCTATCACGGCGTTCTCGATACAATTCGACTATTTGAGAAACCCTCGCGCTGAGGGATATAAATTCACGCACAGCCGATGCCGCGACATTCGATCGCCGACGCTCACTAGCGTGCACGTCGTTTTGCCGGCCGCTGCTTCGCCGCCTGTGTATTGTTTCAGTTGTTAGGGGAGCACAGGTTCGCTCCAATAAACTTGTTTTCCTTATAGACAACTGCGTCGTCCTTTGCTGCGTGACAATATATATATATATATATATATATATATATATATATATATATATATATATGTATATATATATAAATAAATAAATATATATATATATATATATATATATATATATATATATATATATATATATATATATATATATATATATATATATATATATATATATATATATATATATATATATATATATATATATATATATATATATATATATATATATATATATATATATATATATATATAAAATATATATATATATATATATATATATATATATATATATATATATATATATATATATATATATATATATATATATATATATATATATATTGTGGCAAAGCCTTCAAACAGTGGGTCGTCCTCTCCAGTGCCTTCTAGTGGGTCGCCCTTTTCATAAGAAGAGCAGCTCGTGCAGAGAGTCGGTCCCCGCATTGACTTTCGCTGTCGTGGGTCATCAACGAGTGTCCGCCAATAAACGTCTTAACAATTTGGTGGAGGTGCTGAGAGTGCTGTGCCCTTCAAACATCTTTGGTTCGCATTCGATGCCCTTGGAGCTTCGATCCCGTACCGTGCCTTCTACCATGCACCAGGACGCCGCTCAGCAAACGCTCCCTCCTACGCTGACCCCATATCCCGGTGTCCCCCGCATCCGCGACCCTCGGATCCTCTCTTCACCAGTGCAGATGGCACCGACGTCGAGGACTGGCTCGCCATGCACGAACGCGTGAGCGTCCCCAATCAATGGGACGAGGCAGCTAAACTCGGTAACCTGTTTTTCTACCTCGCGGGTGGGGCCGGATTATGGTACAACAACCACGCATCTGATTTGCCGACTTGGTCCGCTTTTAAAACCGCTGTCGTCGACGTGTTCGGCCGTCCCGCCGTTCGTAAACTGCAAGCCGAAGAGCGTTTATGTGAACGAGTACAGCAGACCGGTGAGTCCTTCACAAGTTACATCGAGGACATCCTTGACTTGTGCAAGAAAGTCGACCTGAACATGTCAAATGCTGACAAAATCACGCATGTTCTAAAAGGAATCGCCGACGATGCCTTCCCTATGCTCCTGGCCAAGAACCCTCACACTCTGGCAGAAGTCATTACATTATGCCAAAGTTACGACGAGCTTCAGTGGCAGCGCTTGATGACACGTCGACTGCCACTACGTGATGCTGGTCTCTCGGCTTTGTCAGCAGTTCCTGAGCACACAACCTTGCTCGCCGAAATCGTCATTCGTGCGTGAGGAAGTTGCCCGCCAGGTCTCTTTACTGGCTTTTGCTCCGCCGCAACATGCTCAGCAGCCATCAAGTACACTTCTACCTCCGCTCCGCCGAGCCATTCAGCAGGAAATCGCGGAGGTCATTCCTGAATACCATCAGCCGCCTCCTGTATCTCCGCCACTCAGCTACGCCTAAGTTGTAGCCAGGCCCCCCCCCCCCCCCCCCGATTTCTGTGGCTTGCCCTCTAAGTTACACCGAAACCACCGCGAGGCACCAGGCATTCGGAGAAACTGTGTCACCTACATACGCCGACGTCACCCACGTGCCCCGAGTGCCGCCCACCATGCACTCATATCAGCGGCCGGCTCGCCCATCGTGTTCTAAGACATGGATGGGACCCGCGAACAGATGGCGCACTGCTGACATTCGCCCCGTCTGCTTTGCTTGTGGTCGCGTCGGTCATTTAGCACGCTATTGCAATCGTGTGCAGCAACCGCAGGTCACCTCGAACTTTCCAAGCCAATCAAGCCGCACTTATGACCAACCGCCGCCTATGTCACCATCATCCCGCCCCGCTCCGTCAACCCGCCGTTCACCATCTCCGCGACGTCACTCACTGTCGCCGATGCGGCCACGTCCACTCGAGGGCAACCAGGAAAACTAGTCGTCGCAGTCCACGAGGCAAGGGCTGCGACGCTGTCGAACTGCGGAAGCCCTCAGGAAAGCCCATCGAACGTGATAGACGTACTTGTGGATGGCGTTCGTGCGTCTGCCCTTGTAGATACTGGAGCCGCCGTATCAGTCATGGACGCAAAACTTAGCCGATTACTGCGCAAAGTGACCACGCAAATCTCCGGGATCTCTCTCCGTACAGCCAGCGCCCAAAGCATTCACCCTACGGCGATGTGCACAGCCCGCCTTAAGATTCAGGACGTGATGTATGCGGTCGAATTCATCATAATTCCTTCATGCTCCCACGACGTCATCCTAGCATGGGATTTTCTCTCCCGCCATGACGCCGTCATTCATTGCCCACCAGCTGAAATAGAACTCGCACAATTCTCTTCTTTGACGCCGACCAACAGTCCATCTGCTTCAAGCAAGTTATTCGTCAGAGATGACACCCAAGTGCCTGCAAATTCGTCCGCGACGGTGTCGGTCTACTGCGCAAGCCTTTCTGACACCGCTGCACTCCTCTTGCTATCTCATCGTGTTTTCCTCAGCAAAGACTTCTTGGTCTTTTTCGCGACCGTGCAACTCACTCACGGCAGCACCACTATTTTTGTAGTGAACTCATCCCCGTACAGCGTTACGTTAGTGCGAGGGGAATGTCTCGGCAGCGTGGAAACCATCGAAGACGAACAAGTTATGGATCAACCCAATGACATGCACTGCTCAAGTTCCAGTACGCTTAGTGCTGTATCGACATCTGCTTCATCATCCGATGATGCATTCGGTCCCTCCATTTCCGACAACCTTACGCCAGGCCAGCATTCCCAGCTTCTGGACCTGTTGAAAGAATTCCGGTCTTCTTTTGATGTCACCCAACCTTCTCTCGGCCGCACATCCTCCGTTACGCATCGCATCGACACAGGCACACAGCCACCACTGCGGCAACGTCCATATCGCGTATCTCCCACAGAACGCCAGGTAATCAACGAGCATGTCGACGACATGCTTCGCCGTGATGTTATTCGACCCTCTGGAGCCCCTGGGCGTCTCCTGTCGTTCTCGTCACGAAGAAGGACGGTTCTGTGCGGTTCTGTGTGGACTACCCACGCGTCAACAAGATCACTCGTGAGGACGTGTACCCACTACCTCGGGTAGATGACGCGATTGACAGCCTGCAAGGAGCAGAATTCTTTTCATCCCTCGATTTGCACTCAGGGTACTGGCAAGTACCTATGGCTGAGGACGCTCGACCAAAGACCGCTTTTGTCACCCCCGACGGCTTGTACAAATTCAGCGTCATGCCGTTTGGGCTGTGCAATACGCCCGCCACCTTTGAGCGCATGATGGATACTGTTCTGCGTGACCTGAAATGGCACACATGCCTGTGCTACCTCGATGACGTCGTCGTTTTCGCCCCGGACTTATCGACGCATCTTCAACGCCTACAGCATGTTTTAAAGCGTCTGAGTGACGCCAGTCTGCAACTGAACCTAAAGAAGTGCCGATTTGCAGCTCGGTAGCTGACAATACTCCGCTACGTCGTGTCAGAGGACGGAATTCTCCCTGATCCAGCTAAGCTTCGGGCCGTGGCCGAGTTCCCCAAGCCGACATCCGTCAAGAAACTGCGCAGTTTCATAGGACTGTGTTCCTACTTTCGGCGCTTCATCCGAAACTTCGCGTCTATCGTATCGCCACTGACAAAGCTCCTCGGTAGTAACGGGCCTCTCCATTCGTGGTCATCTCAGTGTGACGACGCATTCACAACGCTTTGTCGTTTACTGACGTCGCCTGCCATACTCCGCCACTACGACCCTACTGCCCCTACAGAGATACACACGGATGCCAGTGGTGTCGGCCTTGGCGCTGTTCTTGCGCAGCGCAAACCAGGGTTCCCGGAATATGTCGTGGCGTATGCAAGCCGTACGCTTACTATGGCCGAGACTAATTACACCATCACCGAGAAGGAATGTTTGGCAAATGTCTGGGCCCTTACAAAGTTCCGACCTTATTTGTATGGTCGCCCATTTGATGTCGTCACCGACCGTCACGCACTATCCTGGTTGTCGTCATTGAAAGATCCCTCAGGCCGTCTCGCCCGGTGGGCACTCCGCCTGCAAGACTACGACATCCGCGTGCTGTACCGCAATGGAAGGCAACATGCTGACGCCAACGCCCTGTCACGCGCTCCCTTGCCTGACGACAATGGCCACAACTCAGCGTATCACCTTGCCATTTCTACCATTAGCATTCATACCCTTGCTACTGAACAGCGCAAGTATCAATGGATCGCCTCACTGATAGACTTGCTGGCTGATCCATCCACTCCATCCACTCGCGCATTGCGTCGTCAAGCCCACCATTTCGCCGTTCGCGACGACCTCCTCCACAGGCGCAATTACAACGGTGACGGCCGCCAGTGGCTACTAGTCATACCTCGCAGTATGCGCTCTGACATCTGCGAGTTCTTTAATTCCGATCCGCAAAGTGCGCACTCCGGGGTATCGAAGACTTACCACCGCATTCACCAACGGTACTTTTGGCGCGGCATGTACCACTACGTGCAGAAATTCGTTCGTTCATGCATAGAATGTCAGCGCCGCAAAGCTTCAACGCACCTGTCGCCGGTAGGTCTGCAACCTCTACCTTGCCCTGCCAGACCCTTTGGGCGCGTTGGCATCGATTTGTATGGGCCACTTCCACTGACGTCGGCTGGTAACCGCTGGGCCATTGTCGCTGTGGACCACCTCACGCGATACGCCGAAACGGCCGCTCTCGCCGCGGCTACAGCGAGCGGTGTGGCCTCCTTTCTGCTCCACCGATTCATTTTGCGACACGGTCCACCCCAGGAACTGCTCAGTGACCGAGGCCGCGTCTTCCTGTCTGAAGTCGTTGAAGCCATTCTAAAAGAGTGCAACGTTGTTCGCAAAACTGCTGCTTACCACCCGCAGACGAATGGCCTCACCGAACGCTTCAACCGTACGCTCGGCGACATGCTCTCCAAGTACGTCGCCCCCGATCACACAAATTGGGATTCAATTCTACCCTTCGTCACCTACGCATATATTACCGCCCCTCAGAGCACCACTGGCTTTTCACCTTTCTTTTTATTATATGGAAGGCACCCGTCGCACACCATCGACACGATACTTCCGTACAAGCCAGATCCGTCTGAGTGGGCGCCTATTTCTGTTACAGCCAAGCTTGCTGAAGAGTGTCGAGAGCTTGCAAAGACCTTTACTGCGCACGATCAAGAGCGGCAAAAAAGCATTCGCGCTGACGCCAGCACTACTGCGCCCACGTTCCTCCCTGGAGCGCTCGTCTGGCTCTCGATCCCTACCACTGCAACTGGCCTATCTTCAAAACTATTGCCCAAATACGAAGGCCCCTACCGTGTCGTCAAATGCACTTCCCCTGTAAACTACTTGATTGAACCAATCGAGCCATCTTCGGACATGTGCCGTAGAGGACGCGACATTGTTAACGTGGAGCGCCTCAAGGCCTACCATGACCCGCTCATTGTAACCACCTGTTAGGTCGCCAGGCGGCTCTCTTTTCGTACCCGGGGTAGTTGTGGCAAAGCCTTCGAACAGTGGGTCGTCCTCTTCAGTGCCCAGTGCCTTCTAGTGGGTCGCCCTTTTCATAAGAAGAGCAGCTCGTGCAGAGAGTCGGTCCCCGCATTGACTGTCGCTGTCGTGGATCATATATATATATATATATATATATATATATATATATATATATATATATATATATATATATATATATATATATATATATATATATATATATATATATATATATATATATATATATATATATATATACATACATACACATATCTGCATGCACTTTCACTGTGTTAAAACTTTCAAATGGATGTGAAGAATCATTGTGGCTGACAGCACCAAGACCCATTCATAGAGTATAAGTAGACATGGCACTGCACAGCGCTGTGCCATGTCCTATCGTGTAGCTCGACAAAAGAAATACTGAATGCTGCATGTAACAGCAACGCGCGTCCTCGCGTCATGAAAGCATGCGTGCAGTTTCGAGTGCATAAATGGAACGAATTAACGTACATGTGAAGAGCAATACGAAAAGCTCTTTCACAGCATGAAGATTATCAACAAAAACACGTCATACACAAGCAGCCTTCTTGTGATAGATTAAACCTAAGAAAGGTAATTCATATTTATTTTACCTTTGTTGTTTTACAAATGTGAGTAAAAATATTACAGGCAAAGCATTTCTATCTATCTATCTATCTATCTATCTATCTATCTATCTATCTATCTATCTATCTATCTATCTATCTATCTATCTATCTATCTATCTATCTATCTATCTATCTATCTATCTATCTATCTATCTATCTATCTATCTATCTATCTATCTATCTATCTATCTATCTATCTATCTATCTATCTATCTATCTATCTATCTATCTATCTATCTATCTATCTATCTATCTATCTATCTATCTATCTATCTATCTATCTATCTCTCTATCTATCTATCTATCTATCTATCTATCTATCTCGCCACTCACGTTTGGGTGCTCTCGTGATCACCTCGTTAACTTGACGTGAACCAAAATTAGTGTGGGAGGTTTTCATAGTTTGACGAATACGACGTGCCGGTTAAGACATGAATAATGGCACAATCCTGTCACGCGCGTCGTCAAACGCCTCCTGCCGAACAGTGACACATACCCGTGGGCGGGTACGTGCCACAAGTAACTGACACCTTATTTTTTGCATCTACGTAGGAATGACGAGAACACACGTGGAAAATTTACGAGAACACACGTGGAAATGTTATGTACACAGACCTTCCACATACAACCCACTAAAATGTCACCATTTACCTCTATGGTGAGCCTGATTAAGCCTTAAGAAAGAATGTAAGTTTGTTGATCCTATACTTTTTAATCAGTACATGAACCTTGAAAAAACAAGATCACCACGTGCAGTGCATAAAACCAGTGCTTATGAAGTGCAATGTTGCCATCGGAAGTATCAGCAAAAGTAAATTCACCCTGCTTGAAAGTAAATTCTGCATGAAGCCTGTAAATGTACTGTTAACAAAGTCTTCTCAACAACTTCATTACTTCTACTTCTGCAATTCGCATAATCTTGTTTCATGCATACCTTGCTGTCAACCCAAAAATGATTGACCTCTGAGGTGTTACTCATGTTACCATTCTCATTTAATATACCTGCAAGCCTCAGTGCTAACCTAATAAAATTGGAGAGTTTAATAAAATAATGCTCTCTAAAGCTCACTCCTTCAAAAAAATTTTTTAGCATCATCTTAAAACCCATTCTTTAAAAACTCGATGATCAGAGATCCGATGTATCTCCACACCTGATGACAGGCGTTTGTCCAATTACAGCCACATTATAACTACAAGCAGCCTTTGTAAGATGCTTGAACACGTGCCATCATCGCAGGTCAACATGTTTCCTGAAACCACCTTGCTCTTGGTTCTGGGACAGAATGGTTTCATAAATCATTTTCTTGGTAAGCTCAAGTTGCCGCTTGACAAGCTGTGCGTTTAATTTTAGACCATTCTTAGGAAGCCATTTTTCTCGATAACTCAGAAAACCCGATAAATTGAACCATGAGCTTTTAAAAGGAAATTTGCGAAATATGCACAATCATCTCCAACACATAGCCTGAGTATATCTTTCAATAATAATGATCATTTTCATGTTAGAGCACATATCTGATGGCACAAAATCTGGATTACCAAGGAGTCTGTCACATGTATTTTTCACTTCTTGATTGGGCGCCATGCAACAGTTTTAAATTATTCATGCGATATACTAGAAGTTCACTGCAGTGTGAATCACTTGCCACAAATAAAAAAAATTATGGGGGGAACATATGGACTTTTTACAATGGTTGAAGTTGGTGCCGATGCCGTCTGCCGCATGACCAGTACTGAGACAAAGCACGGCGCATCACATTAGGCCTAATAGCAGTGCTACGCTTCTATTTCACACACACACACACGTGCGCGCGTTACGTATGCTCCACTGCAATAGACGGCAAGCACTTCACCCCATGACACTGCTGTATTGCGGCAATGTTAACTTTTAAAAAGACCTTTAGGAGTTAGCAATTTAAGCTCGACAATGCTCCCAGCAATGAAATTACTATTTTATTCCATTTTTTTCATTTTTACATACTTGCCTAATGTAGTGTTACCAGCCGTACCGAATTTTGCTGAACTGTTCAAGACTTTACCCGCGCTGTCCCAGTCAACACAGATGTCCCCGATTTTTTCCTGACCATTCAGTAAACGAAAAAAAAGAAACGTTTTGGGTTATCAAAGGCATGCCAAATAACGTGCGTCCAACTGATCACACAGACAAAGAAATGTTGCTGTAGATAGCTGCAAGGAACTTGAAACACTTCAGCTGAACTTTCGCGTCAACTTTTATTACAGCATTCTACAGCGAGAGGAAGTGTCACGAAGAGCACATAGCAAAATTTAGTGCCACATCAAAAGACCGACACAATGAAGAGAAGAAACAACGGATTTGTTTGGAAGGCACCGCAACAAAGAAAACTATTTTTTTCACCCACACACAACTACCTTCACTGTTGGTTACCACAATCTAAACACACACTGCTAAGCAAACAAATTGCCATTATCTACGACCGCTTAATAAAGCCACTTGGACAAGAACGTTCTCTAATTCCAACTTGTGCATTCCGTATCTATCTCGTGCACTTACGCAAGAACAAGCTTCAACAAAAGCGTTGACACAAGTATATACTTCCTCCCAAGTGACACCAGCTGTTTGATCGGTCCTCAAGCAACACGTATGCACCTACCATTCATCTGCGTAGTAGTACAGGCGTCAGACCAACATTCACAAATCGCATTACACACGGCCTTTATTTTATGCTCGTTATCATTGCTTGTAGATTTGGTGGCAAACATTTCGGGCAAATGCCGTTAACTACTCGATAAGCACGGATGAGAAGCTCCTGAACACGGCGACATCACAGGAATTAACAAAAGCGGCAGCGACTTGCGTATGAATCACTTTCTAACAACAGAAAGCGACCACGTCCCCACGGGCAGAGGCGGTTCTCGCCATTTCAAACAGATTACAGTCCAATCCAACACCAACATCGGAGAAAAAAACATCACGACTAGAATAAGATGAACCTGCCACAGGCTGTGTATCACAAGTTAGTGAGAAACTCTACCTGAACCACAGAATAAAGAACGCCTAAATCGCCTGGAAAAAGTTTTTCAACACAGCGATTCCAACGGCGTCTATTCATACACTTCATGCCAAGTCAAGCTGGTTTTAGGCGGCTATTGGGGGAACCGAGCGTTTTTGCCCTCAAAAGGTTCGTGCCACCGGGTGGCGACATTACATTCCAGCACCGTTGCAGACAGTGACTGCAGCGCCGCGGCGAGTCATGGCGCGAACTAATACGAGTGGCCGCGCCCTAGGTGCTTTTCTGGTGACCGCGCGCGGCCTAAGCACCCAAATCGCGCGAACATCCTTAGGCGCTTTAATCTCTAGTGGTGCGCCGACGTTGAATGTCAGCGCAGGTGTTCTGTGGCTTCCGAATTGCGGTATTATTCCTTGCGAATCTGGTGATGTGGCAGTGATTCTCGGCCAGCCGATCCTTCAGAGGGGGGAGATCGAGCGCCGTGGGTGTTTCATGCAAGCGGTAGCGTTGAATGACCAACATCCCGCGTCGATGTGATATGCTCAAGTGCTGACTGTCTTGTGTGTGCTGTGTGGTAGTTTGACAAATTTAGTTCCCTGCACATTTGATTGTACCTTAGTGTTGGCTGGTTCATGCGAGCCGTAGCGTTGTATTACACCCGCGTAAGCGTGATCATGTTTGTGCAGACATACTTCCGAATGAGATTTAGGGTCTGACGCCCTGTACTGACAACACCACTGTCACACGGTTCTTGTTTACTATGTGGTACCCTTTTATATCGCAGTTAGATGACGGCTGCACCGTATTTGATCCGAATAGTTTGGGAAGTTAGCGGTGACTAATACTGGTGTCACTCGAATACTTTTGATCGAGATCGACAGGTCTGTCGCTGCTGCACTGGATCGAGCTTGGCGCAGACGCCCTAGCTGATTGCAATCAAAAGTGCCCGTGTGAGACCGGCATGATCGCACGTGTGAATGCTCAAACCCTTTCTGTGCGCTCTTGTGGTCTCTAGCTTCTTGGCTGCTGGTTGCGTCAGTAGACAAGCATGCAAGAAAAACAGTTTACTACATATACAAAGCTATTCTATCAAACTTATGCAGGAAAAGTGCATGATACTGGGTAGCTTGGTCTGTAATAATGGGACGTCTGAAAATAAGCACATGTACACAGAAGGACTGAAAGCTGGACTAGTTGGTGACAGTACTTTAACATATTTTAACACAGCGCACGACTATGCGGGCACAAGAGCGATTTGTCCCTTCTCTAGTGTCCGTGTAGTCCTGCCCTGTGTTACAATACATAGTGTGCACGTGCGTCACGCAGCTCCGATATTTCACTTCCGAAATGCGCCACCGACATGCCTGGGTACCTTGACTCCGTGGCCGACCGCTGCCATGTTGTTTCCTCGTGCATGCACCCATTCAGTTTTGCCTAACGATGCAAGTTGGAGCAATTATGTGCTGCTGGTGAGGCAAGTTGATATAACAGTCCACGAAGAGCGAGCAGAGCGTCAGGGTGTTCTTTTTTGCCGAAAGTTATTACCTAAAATTCAGAACACACACTGCAATTTTCCGAAAAGCACCGGCATGTTTGGCTGGCGAATATTAACAAAAACGACTTGAAGAACTGACGATATTTGCGTCTTCAGGTGTAACTTCATTACGGGTAAGTGCTATATTCAAGCACGTACCTGCAAACAGAGATAGGTACTGTATATACAAACTTGTTCGTGACCGCTGCATGCACAATCAGCGTGTCAGGGAGGCGGTTAAAATTGTGAAAGCGATCGTGGGAATTCGGGTATTGCATTCAAACAAACGGTGAAAACGGATGTGAAACGCTATTCGTTCACTCGCGACTTGAAATATAGCCGATCGGTTCGAGTTGGGGGGTCAGGTTTTTAAAAATGGGTCGATTGATTCCCTAAAATGGTCTGCATCATTTTCAGGGACAATACTGTATATTAGCGCACAGCAACAAAAGTAATATACAAAGTAAAAAATGAGTCATAACATACGCGAAAAAAAGTGACCAGCATCAGCGCAGCACGCACCCGCGAAGTCTCTACCTTGCATAATATATTCCTTGGTTGTTTCCACAAATTCAATCAAAGACGCTCAACATCAGCAATGTTTAAAACACTCGGGGAGCCGTACTGCCACTTTGGTGGTGTGGGCTGCAGCATTATAATAAACTTGTTATTAATAATATATCTCCTGTAAACTTGCCTAGATCTGCACGATGACTCGTTTTCGATGGAAGCTGTGCGCTTCGCTCATCCACTTTTAAAATTGCGGCTCGAGAGACTTTGAGCTTTCACTTGTTCTTAGACCAGGCAATTGGTAGTGAAAGCGAGATAATGGGCCCTCGTCGATCGCGGCGGGCAGCCGGTGTACGCGGTGGCTGGTATAAGTGTGACACGTTTTGATTTTCCGGCCTTGTATCAAGTGAACAAGCGAGGCCTTCCTGACCCGATGAGCTCGTTAAAGCATGACATTGAAAAACCGCATGGCTTCTCTTCAAACATCGCGCACAGCAACAGATGACGAGCCCTCGACAAACCGCGCTGCATCACGCAAACTGCTGTAGGTACCCAGCGAGGTACCCGGGCATGGCGGGAGATGGTGACATCGGCGGAAGTGACATCGCATGAACACTATGTATAGGTTCAAGCACATGTATGTGTTCAGTCTTGCTAAATCAAGAGTATCACATGGAAAATTGAAGGACATTTCATTCTTTAGGAAGTACAATGTCATTTTGGGTCGTATTACTGGTTTTCCTGCGTGTCAAAAGGATGTGACGTTTACTTCACTATCAGATTAACACGTTTGTCCCCACTTAGTAGTCAGAGCACCATAAAAGCTTTTGGTCTTTGTTGTGTGCGCAATAATAAATAGCATGAAGTTACATTTCTCGGCTCCTCTATATTATAAATAACTTCATTTCTTGGGATACGCACAATGATAAAGTAATATGGTTCTTGTATTAAGCGAAATTTCTCAAAATTTTGTTGAGCCTTGTAAAAGACAAGTCCACTTGTCAAAACGTCGTCTCCAGCACCCAGCCCCCGTTTACAAAATTTTCATGGCTCCCCAATGTGTACTTTTACTAATAAATACTAATAAAACTTTATCTAGCAAAACCATTTTACGGAGTTTCTAATCTAGCAAAGAATTTTCATTCACCAGCAAATATCTGTAGAATGTAACGTCTTCAGACCGATTTAAAGTTTTTTAAGCGGTTATATCGAAAAACAGTGATTTTTTAAAAATAATTTTGCTGCAACATATTTGAGTATGTGCTCTGACACTACCACATTGAAGCATTTATGTGCCCTCTCTTTACTTTTATGGAGCTGCATGCCGTAAGCCTGTGCAGAAGAACCATGAATGCAGCCTTTGGCACTGCTCTTACGTTCCAGATAGTGACAGAGGTGACGGTGGCTGCTTTTGTTATTTCATGGCTTATGTGACAGAAGGCACTGGTCACTCCTAGCCTTTTTCTAGCTTGGAATGCTCGAACAATCACTGCATTCATTCCCCTTGTGGTTCCATATCGGTAACTTGGCATAGCCACATGTCTCCCTGGTCTGCATCACCCAGACATGGTGTTTCTTTTCTGTGTCAAATTTGCCCCTACATATTTTTAAGACACAAAGGTCAGGCTAGAAGTACTTTTTGCTATTCTAATCGGTACATGTTCTTGTAGAAGCCACAAAGATATGGCTGTTTTTAATGACAAAGTAATGAGAAAAGCGGTTTAGGGGAGCTCAAAATTTTGACAGCTTATTCATCATATCCTGCATCGAAAATATAGGCACACATGTGTGGAGTAAGCTAGGCTCACATTGAGAGCATACTAAGTAATCAAAATCTGTGAACTTGTTCTCTACCTACCAGAAATACAAAGTATCACTGATACCTAATGAACCTCGTGATTTTATACAGAATGCATCCTTGCATTTTCGAGTAGTTGTGTCTCTGCTTCTGCCAATAATCCAAACCTTATCCAAGTACGGCTCACACTTAGGAGAATCGCAATGCGTCAGCAATTGTGCCCCATCTTTGTCTTTTAACGAAAACTCATGTTTCTGTGCATGCTCATTCACGCATATTCTTGCCCGGCCAACATTCATCTTTTGCTGTAGGATAGTGGAATTTCATAAACGACCTCATTGACACATTTTGTGTATGATTGGTGTGCCTCACACCGTACCCACTTTTGGTGTTTCCATCAGATAGTATACATGAGAAAGCTGAGATGATTTTCGCGGCGCAGATGAAAGAATCGGCATGCCATCTCTGTTTGCGACCATTTTTAAGTCATGTGCAGCTCGGTGCATACACGGTACAACCTCAGGTCTTGCCGTTCTGCGCTCTTGCTCTACCCCAGTATCATGGTGTTCTCTCATGATAGGCTGGTGGAGCAACTCAGCTACAGCGTCAAGGAGCATGTGAAGGAAACCAACCACAGACAACCTGTCCAATCGGTTTGGAAAAGTCTTCTGCATAACGTGCGAGCACGACCCTACACATGCATACTCTGGGCATTGTTCAGCTATGGCCCTTTTCACAGTTTTGGAATGCGTCAACTCGTATATAACCAATTTTTCAGCCCACCTAGACAAAAAAGCCAACAGCCGCGAGGACTCTGCAAGGTGATGCGCTAAGCCAAAAACTGCAAAAAGCCACAAGCCTTCAACTCATGTGTAAACACCAATCATTTTTCAGTCTGTGAAAGCCTGCTATAACATTCTTAACAATGCGCTATTATGTTACGGCGGTTAGTTGATTTAAAATAATTAAAAAATTATTGCCATACGTAAGAGCTTCCAAAACCTCCCAATAATTAAAATGTTAGTGGAACGTAATAAAAGCGGTTACGGTCAAACATAAGAAATTGCACAACACAGGAGCAACATACGAGCTACTTTTAACATAAGACTTGAGAAAGGCCATAAAAGCTTATACTGCCATGCCCGCGGCATTCCTGAAGGCAACCACACCACTCTCGTCTGTGCAATTTCCTATCTAAAAAAATGATTCACCGTGCAGGACAGAATAAAATAAGCTTCAACATCTACCAAGAACAAGTACCCATCGAAGGATTTTTTGAAGAAATTGAATGATGCATGGGAAATTCCCAGTTTAAAATGGGTCTCTCATGACAACCGAGTCTAGCCGCTTCATTAAAAACTGACTAATCATGTTCTGCCAGATACCTCAATCACTCGCAATTGTCCTGAATGAAACACCGGCTTATGCGTCTTGGCCATAAAAAACACAGAAAGGGTGTTCTTTTTGCTAGCTGCAGTATGCAATAGACTCTGCTAGTCGTGCAAGTTCCAAGTCCTTACTCAGAGCCACTGCCTTGCTTTTCAAAACTCTTGCTTTGGTGACTTTTAACTTGACGAAGTTCATGTAGACTGCTTGTTTTGCCTTGAAGTTACACAAATCTACATCCATTACTACGGAGCCACTACTTTTATCCACTTGAAATGGGCACAAATTGTTGCACTTGAAAAATAACAACACCCACCAACGTATCCTCCTGCCGAAAGGGGTTTTTCTCCGGTTCTTTCTAGAGATTAGACACTGTCTTGTAAGCAATAGTCCCTAACTGCGACTTCGACTTTTGCCGCAACTCGTCGGTGCAATGCCAGTAAACAGTGAGCCAGCAACAGAGGTTCATGGCTAAATTTTGGGCCTTTGTTTAGTACATAGCGTACACTTTCTGCAATGTGAACATTTCCCAGCCCAGTGAGGCTTTCCCAGGTCGTGCGAGCAAGCTTCTTCGGTACAAAACAGCGGGCATGCCTCATCTTCAGGTTCCATTTTGCCTTAGTGATTTGGGCTGCTGAACACTTGGCATCACAAAACTTCTTCAGTGCCAGCCACTCCAGGTTAAAACTGAAGCAAAGTGAACGAAGCAGGTAAAAAAAAGCACACCTGCTGCCACAAATCATGATTTCACATGATTTCGTAACATGACCAAATAAATATGTGACTTCTCCAAAAAGAGCACTCACTTCTTGTAGAACATGGCCTTCAGAGAAGTCATGCCTTCATTTGGTTGTGTTAGCAAATATGGCAAATTTTAAAATCCAAATGATGGTGGCAGGCGCGCTCATTTATTTACCTCCTTCGTGCAATGTGCTTTAGTTTGGAACTGGAGTGGTTGGTGCTAAAGAAGTTTTGCAATGCCAACCGTATCATACTTGACCAGGCACAATAAGAAGTGCCTAGTCAGGCATGTGTTATCAGTCGAAACTCGTCATCTCTCAGAATTCATGTGCTGAAAGCGCCCTGAGGAACCATGCATCTACGGTAAAACAGGCACACCTTTCAACATGATCACGCTTGTGCAAAGCAGCCCTGCATGTCTATTAGGTCACACGTGCTCCTGGGAACACCAAGTCGGAGCCCACAACTCCCGCAAGGTACCGCGGATTAAGCCTGGCTGCAGATGCACTATACAGAGCCGGGACATGGCTGTACATGGTTCTGCTAAATGTTCCAGATATATTTCAACGTTGCTAGAAACCTGTCGAAAAGCAATTGGTAGTACAACTACAACACGTAAGCAGTAGCACTGCGATGTGAGTTGGATAACCTGTTGGTATTGAAACCAACCTGCAATGTGCAACAGGTTGATAACACATGCATTTTTTATATATCAGCCTTTTATTATGTCCAATGCTATGCAAAGGCTTCTCGCAATTACCTATAATTTTCCCAACCCTGTACAAGCTTAATCGATCTTATGCGTGCAAATCCCATCTAGCTTTCTGTCTTTCTCAGCTATTTTGCCCATCTTTTCGTAGCCACACAATCTCTCTAACAGGTCACTTGTCTCTCCCTCACATTGCTTGACCTGCCCAGGTCCACCTTCTTTTTTTCTTATTGTCAGCTAGAATGTCATCTAGCACTGTTTGTTCTCTATCGAGCTCTGCTTTTTAATATCTCTATGTTATGCTAAACATTTTCTGTTTCTACTTTGCATATATCTTGGTCTGTTCTAAATTTTTTTCTTTTTTTCTTTTTTACTTTTATCCAAGTTTCTGCACCATATGTTAGTACTCGCAGCATACAATAGTTGACCCCTTTCTGTTTTAGGGACAGTTGTAAATTGCCTTTTATGATTTGGGAATGTCTGCCATTAAAGCTTTAGCCCATCCATGTTGTTTGGTGAATTTCCTTTTCATGAGTACTGTGTCCTGTGAATATCTGACTTAAATACATATATATTGTAAGGATTCTAGTGTACCATTGCAAACTCTCGCTCTGTTGTTTGGTCTCTTTAAATTACGTCCTTGTCTTTTACTTATTTATCTGTAGCCCTACTTGAACACTTTCTCGGTTTGGACCCTCAGTTCATTGTAGTTCAACGCCACCACTGCTGAAAAGCAAAATGTCATTTGCAAAGCGTAAGTACCGAGATATTCTTTGTAAATGTTTTTTCGTGTTTCTTATCAACATGGTGCTTGAAATAGTTCTGCTAAACATGCTGTAAATATTGCTCACATTTCTTCTCCTTGCCAGATTCACTTCACGAATAAAATTTTTCTGCTCTGCGACAGCTCCTCCCCCATAAAGATGCTTCTGTAGTCGCCCCTCAAGACCTTAATGAAGTTCATTGTCTGTCTGTCTGCTGTGGACTTTCTGTAGATGTTTGCTAGGGTATTCATGTATGCATTATGCACTAGCTACTCTAAGACTGCCGGCATCTCTACTCAGTCGAATGCCTTTTATTAGACTCTGCAAGATACGTAAATGGATGTGTTCCGTTTCGCAGATTTTTCAATATGACAGCGTATTACTATGATCCACAATGGTACATTTGTTGATCTTTGTTTAATTCTTCAAATCTTTCATACCTTTTTTCTGTATTTTTTGGTATTCCCATATTTACAGTTCGGTTGTACATTTGATTCGCCAGTACGTGAGGCATCGTGCAGAAAGTGTCACAGGCTTGTTAAACACGAGATAATCATCTTTGATCAGGTCAACAATTTCACTGCATAATTTTTTGTTCTACATGTTTTGTAGGGCTATTTCATTCTCTCAGGATAGGGTGTATACAAGGAGATTCGTTCCTGGTTAGGCTTCTGATTTTATGTTTCTTTCTAACTTTGTTTATATTTACTCATGCAGTTTAAGTGTTTTGCTGAACTTTGGTTTCTGTCTCTGTTAGCTGGCTTATTCGGGAGCTGTAGCAAAAGTCTTCTGCCACCTTACTATAGATGTTGAGACTGCTGATTATGTTAGTCTATCTGTTGGAGTGTGCATGCGTAAGTAGTTAGCTATTGTCATGCTCAGTCATTTTTTTTAATTTTCACCTAATTCTTTGGTGCTATAAACCTCGTAGTCGGCAATTTTCTTTTTGTTAATCCGCCATTTTAGCTGAGTCAATTTAACTTTAGATCTTGAGTGGGTAGCTTTTGTAGATTGTTGTTTCTTTTTCTCGTTTTTTTTGTGATTTCGGAGAGTTTGCTTACTTCTTGCCCTAGTGCTTTAACCTAACTGCAATTGCGTTTTATGAATCAATGTAGTTATGGTTTTGTTCATTTCCTCTATGTCATAATTTTTTCTTGTTCAAAGGCCTCACATACGAGTGTTCTAAGGCAGTGCTGAGAATGTACGTGTCTGTGGCTCTGCTCCATTTTCAGAGGAGCCCTGCAATTTCTCCGCAAGTAATAATAATAATAATAATAATAATAATAATAATAATAATAATAATAATAATAATAATAATAATAATAATAATAATAATAATAATAATAATAATAATAACAATAATATTAATAATGTCATTTTTGGGTGCCTTGAAGTTGCGCATTAAATTTTGGTGGGCTTACTGATAATGATGACTATGGAATTCAAGCATGTGAAGAGATCGTTTTTGTCAGACATTTAAAATGAAAAATTAAAAACGAAAACGTATTAAGCACGAATCGCTGGTCATCGCTGCTGTATTTGAGGTTGTAGCTGCGTTGAATTTTGCTCGCAACAACTTAGGCTTACGTTGGCTCGTTGGCACTGCGTTTGTTTCTTGTGAGGAAAAGTGTCATGGCGGCTTCTGGTTTTGTCGTTGGACCAGCGCGATGTTCAAGCTACGTGTTTATTTGCGGCAAGCACTCTTCTTCGCCATAAATCTACTCTTGAGCGACGGCAGTGAGGAACACAAATTTTCACAGCTTCAAAGTGCAGCTCGTGTCAAGGACGGGTAAGCTGTCAACCTCTAACTAATCTTCGGGTGAACGCGCTTTTGCACCATTAATTTCGTGGCAGTGATGGTAATACCGCTCTGTGTTTATGTACCACAATTCAAAAATATTCTCGCTGCGCAAGTTGCTCGGTTTGTACAGCAACCTGATGAGATTATTTAAAGGCTATTAAAGATCTTGACAATAAAAGTAAGACTTTCATTGTTTACCGTACTTCCGCCGTACGTGTTGCGTGTTTCTCCTGTTGCGATACGTTTAATCATGATGTATATTTATTGTGTGTGTAAATAAACACGTTGCTGGTTTTAGGATCCCGTGTAGCTCTTCTGCTGTGTTTCGATCTGCAGCAGGAGCGTTTCAACCGGGTAAAATCGGCTGCGTTGACCCTCAGTGACGGACGAGTCAGCTGCTCAGTGCTGCATAACAAATTAGGGTGATACGTCACATTTGGACCACTTTTTAAATCGTTGTGCTGTTTGAATTAATGAACCATCGAACAAATTGCATATGAGCGTCGCGGGGGGGAGAGGGGGGTGGGGGAGAGGTAAAATGTTTTTCACATGCGCACAGGAATGAACTCTCCATTGGTTAGCCAGCAGTCATGCCTCCGGCACTTGACATACTGGCAATAAAATATAGAAGATACAATTAGTAAATATACTAATTTCGGTGCTACAGTGTAAAAACATCGTTTTTTTTCTTTCTCTCATATTTTCAGTCTTAGTGTAGTACATACTAGTCTGTAGACACAAGATGGCAGGAAATAAACAAAAGATGGCAGGAAATAAATGATGAAGACCCATTATTGATTCACTAACTCGGTAAAATGATTGCTCAAAAGAAACGAAGACAATGGGTGCATTGAAAATCTATTAAAGTACAGACAAAAATGAGCTATTATTACATGAATTACACGAGGCAGTACCAATTTTATTATTTAAAAAAAATGAGAAGTGGCAAGTTAAGAAACCAAAAAAATTCCGCCATATCCACGAAGTGAATGATGATGAGTGGGCGAAGCTCCGGAGGTAAACCTGGTAAACCATGAATCCTCTGTACATTTTGCCCACTCGATTTTATTACATCGCTCCCCCTAGCGTACGTCGCCGCACTAAATCGAACGATTGCCTTCAACCAATGACACGCGCCATAAGTGACATCATTTCTATTTTATAAGATCTCGCGTCTTTCATCAACTACAAGTACCGCTTTCTAGTTTATAACATCTTGCATCTTTTCATCATCAGCTACAAGTACCACCATCTAGTAAACACTACAAGAACTAAACTAGAGGTGGCTACATACAGGGGACGGTACCGCCATCTAGTGAACACTGCAAAAACTAAACTAGAGGTGGCTACATACAGGCTACAGGGGACGCACAGCCCACGCCCTAAGGAGCTTCGCCCCTAAAAAACACAGAAGTTGAGAGGAAGACAAGCCTAAAGAGATGAAACATTTGTGAACACGGGTTGTCACTGGCGCTATCGTCTCAACATGCAGACTTCTTCAAGGCAGCAACTGCCGACCTATTTGAATTGTGTAGGGCAGATTTATCAAGATGAAGGAAATGTGAATACACTGGTGCTACAATCAGCAAATGACCACAAAACAATTCACATATGTTGTACCAACAAGGCCGAAATTCATCCCTTGCCTACCTTAGTGCATTTTGTATATTCTTCATATCATGTCCTCTAACTTAAACAAAGAAGGGAAGGCCACATGTGAAAACAGGGAGATGAAAACGGGGAGTTGGCATGCTGAATTGGGCGAGCTGAAAGCCGATCCCCTGTGATGGGTTGCGCCTGGGTGAAAGGGGCAATCAATCAAAAGCACATGAAACAGAAAGAAAAGAGGGGCAGGAGGGAGCAAGAGCTTCGCATGGATGGGTAGAAAAGAAGACATTTTGCTGAATTATCTTTGCCTCGAGGAAGCACCACCTGACAATGGGGATAATTAGCCTTAGAAATCCCTTGTATAATGGCTTATTTTTGTACGTTTTTGTTGTGAATGTGCCATGTCAAATTGGTTCAAGTGCCCCCTTTGAAACCTTTATATTTGTTGACTAGAATGTATTAAACTTGTGAATAAGGTGCGGCAAATTTTTTTTCGAAAAGCTGGTTACTGTATTTACGATTTAAGATCGTTGAAGATATGTCCTGCCACTATAAAATGCTGCGCCATTGCTTTCTGTTATTTACCATGCTTGCTTGATGGCTATTGAATGAAACGTTAGCAGGTTATCCTGTTTGTTCAGTAGGGTTGAGAGCTGGGCTAGTTGGTGAGAAATTATTTCAACATGTGGTGTGGTAGCTCAACTTCGACGGGGACACAGATGACAAGGAAAGCGAGTGTTGTGTTTTTTTTTTTTGTAATTTGTGTCCCTGTTGAAGTTGTGCTACTACACCATGTTAAAATGTTTTCCTGTTTGTGACAACGTGTATATTTAATCATGTTGATAATGTTTAAACTAGTGCAGGTAAAACTAGACTTTTTACTATGCATAAATCACTTCTAGTGCCTTAAATTTTAACATAATCTTGAAGGTCTTTGCAGGTCTTAAATCTTGGATGACAACTAGGTATTATGTGTACCAAAAAAAATGCAGGTTTACTTTTGCACGCACTAACATGTCGGGGAACGTTTTCTTAAGCGGCTCGTTGCTTGTTAATGTTGGGTAATACTTGCGAAGGATATTATTTAAGTTTGAAAGTGCGTTTCCGTATTTGATTGCAAAGGCTAGCAGCTGGTTAGGTTGTGCTATGGGACATGTTCAGCTAGTGATCATTTCTTAATTTTCAAGCTTCATTTTGGATTTTGTTAGTAGTGCTGTGCAGGTGATTCCGCCAAATGTCTCCTTTGGCTTGCTTGATTGGTGAGCATAGTGATCGTTGTCGCTACAGACGCTTTGCCTGTCTCACGAATAATTCTTCTTTGCCATGTCATAGATGATGGCTTGTGTGGTCTATGTATTATAGTTGGCTATTCGTTGGCATTATGTAGAGTGTAGCCTTTGATTTTTCTGTAAAAGCAAGACTTCCAAGACAGCTCCATTAAGATGCACATCACAAAATTTTACCACTGAAGATTAAATTTGGCCAAACATGTTAGCAGCAAGAACAACATTGTAAACCAAACAAAGATCTTTTTTTTTGTCCGGTTCGACTGGGGCTGGAGTCTACTTTTCCTGCACACCCTTCCCCTTCAAAATTTAACTTGGCACTGCCTTGTTCATATTGTTTTTGATTGGCATTGCCTGCTATATGTTTATGGTGTGGGCAGAGCATTTGTCTTTTTTTATACCTCGCAATAAAAAATCTTTCAATAGATGCCATCATATCCAGGAAGTTAAGTTTGCTGAAAAGTTGATGCATGGTAAGTTTACTACTAGGGTGAAACTTCTTACAATCTCCAATGAATGTGATTGTTATGAATGCATGTCAGAAACGAGGCTAGCAGCAGAGCTATTGATTGATTTCATTTTCAATAATATCAGTGTTACCTCAAGACAACTTGTCCACTGAAAAATAAAAAGGAACATTTAAACAAAAAAATACATCTGTTAGTCTCTGTTTATGATAGAGTTGTAAAGAACAAGTGGAATAAATGTCATGTTTTGCCCCTATAACCCATGTATTGAAACTGTTGAAGGAAACTCTGGAGGGATTTATAGGCCTCTGCTGCTGTAGTCTCGAGCAGTTTGGTTCCCTTCACTGCAGCAATGCGACATGGGTGAAATCACATTGTACAAACACCGCACTCTCAACACCAATTTGCTATGCAGCTTTGCACTTGATTCACAAGTTTCTTGTGTGTAATTTACAAAAGCATTACAAGGATACCGAAGAGAAACAGTGACCTTGTTTAGATTGACAAACTGCTCTCTGAGAACTTTAAGCCAATGCGATATGTTTGACTATCCCAAGTTCATTATTAGCGGAGAAATTTAAGGTTGAAGTTTCACTATTGAAAGTTGTGCCGAAATGTCCATGCGTGACGTCAAAACTTTTTAAATGTATTTTTCATAATTTCGCGATTGGTTCGATGATATTTTCTGAAACTTCGTATGCTAGGTCTATGACACCCACAGATGACAATGACCTTCATTTTATTGATTATAAGCTATGTAGAGCCCAGTAAATGCCATCAAAATTAATATCATGGTGTTTGGTGAGACATTTTACTTGCGCGGTTTCGCACTTGCCAAGAGTTGTGTTGTGTTACGAATGGTACTGTGAAATAATACCTCAATAGTATGCGAAAAATTATTTCGCTCTTTAGTGTCCCTTCACCCCCCCAAAAACTAACAAGAATGATGTAGAGTAGCAGACCAGCTCATTCACCTGACCCAAAGAGAAATGAATGAGTGATTCTTAAGAGAGGGAAAGGAAGAGAAAAGTGAGCCCCGTTATTGTCTGCTTTAGTGAGCGACACCGCCACAGTAGCTCACAAGGGATGGTGGTGAGGAGGGATAAAAAGGGTAGGTGTAAAGGTGTAGAAAAGAGGAATAAGAAGCAACAACAAACTGAGGCGATAGGAGAGACAGGAAAGATGGAAGCATGGTCACTGGAGTCCGAGGACGGGGCACACTTGCGAGAGCTCTTGTCGGCGTCGGTAGATGGCGTAGAGCAAGTCCAGTAAGTCAGAGCTACACTGTCGTCGAAGGTCGTCGGCGGCAGGAGGTGACGTAGGGCGAGCCCAGTCGGCCAGAGCTGCGCTGACGCCGAAGATCGCAAGCGCGCGGAGCGCGCGGGCGCACAACCGGTTGGCACGGAATCCAGCAAGCGACCCCCGCCAAAGAGAAATGAAAGTCAGTGTAGTGTAATGTTAGGTGTATCACATCTCATTGCGTATAATTCTAGGAGGATAGAGGATAGGAAGCGTGACACAGAGAACAATTTATTGCAACAGATACACATTACATGTACATTTAAACGAGCCCATGCACTGCTTTTCTCAAACAAGCAAAAAAAATGCGGTCTCACAAGTCTGCAGCACTGTGGTATCTTGTGAGGGACGACAGTGTATAGCCATGCTGACTATGACTGGTAACGTGGGAAGTGTGTCCTTACAAGCTCAAAGGCTACTCATGGCTGAAGATCGCCCTCATTTACACAACTTGTCTGATGGACATGCGAGTTTCACCATGGTGAACTAAAACTTGAAACAGTGGAAAAGTATTCGGTATGCTGCGTTTTTTCTCTTTGCGCAGGGGTAGAAGCTGTCCAGGTTCTTAGTAATTTAAAGTGAGAGATGCATACTGGCCCAAGCACTACCTCCAACTTCATACTACTGTAAAATCCCGAGAAATCACCCCCTCGACGCTGAAAGATGATCTGGAAGGGGCTTTTGCTTGGTCTCGGACACTAATTCAATATAAAAGTGCCTTTAAGAAAAATGCACACCTATGTTTCTAATGAAATGCTGCATTCAATACACAGGCATTTACTGTTGTACAGACCCGAGGAGAATCCTTTCGTGAAATTTCAGGTGTTATGACAAGGAGGAAAAGATGTTCTACAAATGTTCAATTTGTGACAACTCAGAATGCAGCCTCGAGACATCACATTGTAAAAGTGTTGAAGAAATCTTGCGCATATATAAGGACTCTCAACACTTTGGTTCCAAAGAAGTGCTGCTGCAGAATTTCGTAGTGGGGAACAGGTTGAAAAATAATTGCGGGAGGAGAGGGGGCACTTGCTCGGTCATTGGCACATATTCGAAATCTCCTGTAAAGTAAAAAGGGGCGCTTACTCTCTATTTTACAGTGCCCACTCGCGATTGAAGTTGGAATGGAGGCACTACCATGTGTTTTCTTCATAGCATTGCCAGGGCTGCACAAGAGGCTTATTGAATGTGACTACCCGTAAAACCAAGAAACGCTTGCAACCAATTCAGCTGCTCTATCTGCGAGTGTTCTCTTCACACTATTTTAACTGTGCGATACTTTACAGTAAAAATGCACAACTATTTTCATATTTTTGTGTTTCAACCAACTTCGCTTAAACATCTGCAGTCTGAACAAAGTGGATACTTATTACAGCTTCTTATGCGAGTTTATGCTTTGAATTGCAGCCCAAGTCACGCAGTAAAGTTCATGCATGCACAGCTTACTCACCGCCACCTTCATTTGGGAGTGGAAAGATAGGCTGCTGCTTGAATTGTACAGGAAAATAAAGAAGGAGGTGGGGTAATTTGTCATTTCTGTTACAGGTAGGTGTACTTGCTGCCAAGGATCTCAAAGGAGGATAAGTGACAGTGGTGGAAATGAATCTGCACGAAGTGCACAACGAGCTAAGTCAGGAACATTATTGAAACGAACCACAATTTAAGCATTTTAAAAACTGCTAATAAAGCATTGTCTTGGCTTCATCTTTCAATATAGGGTCATTTTCATAATTCCTTTATTTTTCCTGCATCAAAAACCTCAAGCTGAGCATTTTGTTCTTATTACTAGCGCATATGGCTGCAGTTGCTTATTTTGCTGCAATCTTGGTTAGCATATTTAGTAAAAGTGTTCTGTGGCATTAATGTTTATCTGCTCCCTCGCCTCGTTTGGTTTTAAGATGCACTTTTATCCAGATTTGCACTTGTCTCTAATTGCAGAAAATTCATATTGACCCTTGAGGCGTGTAGTAAATAACAAGCAACTTTTTCAGGCAAGGTTACTTTATAATTTTCGGTGATATGTGGGGTTTAACATCCAAAAACCAACATACAGTTATGAGAGACGCCTAACTTTACCTTTTCTTGTCAGTAACTTTATTAAACATTTCTATTTGTCCTGGACATTATTTCTTTGACAGTATAGCTGCATGACTGCTGCACAATTACATAGAATTAGTTTGCCTAACGAAGATGAAGAAATTTTGTTGATTTGCAAAAGATGTGTGTCTGGGCCAACGTGAACACATAACCAACTGTTTCGAACATGCTCCCGTGCAGTAAATGTTCCCTCGTGAACTTGTCTTCTGGTTTCAACAAATGTGAAAAAAAAAGGTCATGGCAATAGGGAAGACCTTGAAAAATTACACTGCTAAATAATGCCATAAATCCTGCGATGAACCACACATTCACAAGAAAAAAACTGGGAGCAGAATTTTGCAAGCACTGTACATCTATGCTGGTTTAGAGCAAAATTAATGAAATTAAGTTCGACGGTTTCATGTCACAAAACTAAAATCTGGTTATGATATGCACTGTTTCAAGTGAAAGCTTAAGTATTTTGACCTTATAATCTCTCTGAGTGCATGGAACTAGGGCACTATTACATATTACAAGCTTTATAATGCGACCCCTGAGGCTCGGAATCAATCCCGTGATCTCGTGCAGAACTGCACGCAGTGGTGGATCCAGAAAGGGGGGGGGGGTGCCAGAGACGATCGCCCCTTCCCCCCCCAAAGCCTGTCAGTATCCCCTCCCCCTCTCTTCAGTGCTTGCCGTCCACCTGTTATCACCAATTAGGACAAATGAGTGGGATTACTTTAAGCACATATTAGTAGTATTTATGCTACGATAGAGTTTTTAAGCTAGTAAAAAACAAAAAGTAATGACAGGTGTTACTTTAAGCAATCCCCCTCCCCCTAAAATGATTGGTTGGATCCACCCCTGACTGCACGGCACCATTTTCCTTTACGTTAGGGTCAGAATAGAGATTCAGACGTCCCTTCTTTTAATGCACTACTTCATATTTAAGTAAAGACAGTCGCATTTACACTCATGATTTTTAAAGCTACGTGTGTAGACCAAAGAAGCATGTATATCCGACTGATGGTATAGCATCCTGTACAAACAAACAGTATTGCTCATATGCTCCACAGCAGAATGCTGAATAACGTCACTGTCTTAAACAATAGCTTAAAAAGAAAGCTCTTTGTGGTGAATGGGAGATGTGACATATTAATCTATTTTGGCATCTAGCATCAAAGACTATGCTAAGTCACAGTGAAATATGACAAAGACAGGTAATAATAATACGAATTCCGGGTTGTTCAAATGTCTATAATGAAATGCACAGGCATAAAGAAGGGGATAAATATTGTCACGCAGCAAAGGACGACGCAGTTGTCTATAAGGAAAACAAGTTTATTGGAGCGAGCTTGTGCTCCCCTAACAACTGAAAGAATACACAGGCGGCGAAGCAGCGGTCGGCAAAGAGACGTGCACGCTAGTGAGCGTCGGCGATCGAATGTCGCGGCATCGGCTGTGCGGGAATTTACATCCCTCGGCGCGAGCGTTTCTCGAATAGTCGAATTGTATAGAGAACGCTGTGATAGCGTTTGTTTGAAACGCTGTTTGTTCGGAACGCTCGAAGCGCTGTTCGATAGCGTTTGTTCGAAACGCTGTGATAGCGTTTGTTTGAAACGCTGTTTGTTCGGAACGCTCGAAGCGCTGTTCGATAGCGTTTGTTCGAAACGCTGTGATAGCGTTTGTTCGAAACGCTGTGAAAACAGTTATAGCACAGGCCGGCGCAGCCAGGCCGAAAAAGCAAAACACAAATAAACAAACCCAATGCATGGTTCGCGGCATTACCCCCCCTTCCCTCTAAGTGTGCATCGACCCGATGCTAACATAAGGGACAGTCCAAACAAACTAAAATAAAAGTTCGTCATCGTCCGTAGAAAGGTTTTAGGCAAACCACATGGACGACTTCGGGCCGCGTGCAGCGTCGTGATGTACGGGAGTCACCATCGGGGATCACTTCGTACGTTAGTTCGCCAACACGTCGTAGAATTTGGTAGGGTCCGAAATAGCGTCGTAGAAGTTTCTCACTGAGTCCACGTCGTTGAATGGGAGTCCAAACCCACACACGATCTCCAGGATGGTACTCGGCGTCTCGGCGTCGGAGATTGTATCGTCCGGCATCCACCAGTTGCTGGTCCGTTATACGAACTCGAGCGAGCTGGCGGGCCTCCTCCGCGCGTTGGAAGTATCCTTGGACGTCGGCGTTGAGGTCGTCGTCTTCTACGTGCGGAAGCATGGCGTCGAGCATCGTAGTCGGCCGTCTTCCGTAGACGAGCTCGAACGGTGTCATCTGCGTGGTTTCTTGGATAGCCGTGTTGTACGCAAACGTGACGTACGGGAGGACTTCGTCCCACGTCTTATGTTCAACGTCGACGTACATAGACAGCATATCCGCGATTGTCTTATTCAGCCGTTCCGTTAGTCTGTTCGTTTGGGGGTGGTACGCCGTCGTTCTTCGGTGATCCGTGTT
This sequence comes from Rhipicephalus microplus, assembly GCF_043290135.1. Classification (NCBI taxonomy): domain Eukaryota; kingdom Metazoa; phylum Arthropoda; class Arachnida; order Ixodida; family Ixodidae; genus Rhipicephalus; species Rhipicephalus microplus. The sequence goes on along the minus strand of NC_134705.1, from coordinate 13,241,203 downwards.
GCTGTAGCGTAAGATTCCTTGCATGAGCTCCGCAGTGAAGGTCGTTCCGCGGTCTGTGATTAGGACCTCAGGGGCTCCATGTCGCAGCACAACTTGATTAATAAAGAACTTTGCAACTTCTTGTGCAGTTCCCATAGGAAGAGCGGTGGTCTCTGCGTAGCGCGTCATGTAGTCCGTCGCTACGACAATTCATTTGTTCGCGAATCGGGATGTAGGGAACGGGCCCAGAAGGTCCATTCCGATCTGTTGGAAGGGCCTCGTTGGGACGGCGATCGGCTGCAGAAGTCCGGCTGGTCTCATAGGTGGTGTTTTTCGTCGCTGGCAGTCACGGCAGCTCCGGACGTAGTGGGTGACATCGGATGTAAGGCGGGGCCAGAAGTATTTCGCCTTAATTTTTGTAATCGTGCGAGTTGTTCCGAGATGTCCGGAAGACGGGTCGTCGTGGCACGCTTCCAAAATTTCGTCACGAAGGTCTGCGGGGATCACAAGTAGATAATTCGTTCTCGTTCCGGGGTTGAAATTCTTCTTCACTAGGATGGAGTTTTTGAGGCTGAACGCTGGTAAGTTGCGCTTGAACGCCCTAGGCACGGCGACGTTGCGTCCTTCGAGGTAGTCGATCATGGCGCGGAGGTCAGGGTCGGCACGCTGCTGGACGGCTAGGTCACTCTCTGTCACGACTCCGAAGAACGCGCTGTCTTCATCGGAGCCCTGTGGTGGTGGGTCGACGGAGGCGCGGGACAGGCAGTCGGCGTCGGAGTGTTTCCTGCCGGATTTGTAGAATATTGTAACGTCGAACTCTTGCAGGCGCAAGCTCCACCGCCCAAGACGGCCAGAGGGGTCCTTCAAATTGGCGAGCCAACACAGCGCATGATGGTCTGTCACAACCTTAAACGGTCTACCATAGACGTATGTGCGAAATTTTGAAATGGCCCATATGATAGCCAGGCACTCTTTCTCGGAGGCAGAGTAGTTTCTCTCCTCTTTCGACAGACCACGACTTGCATAGGCGACTACCTTTTCGTAACCGCTTTGCTTTTGGACGAGGACGGCACCCAAACCAATACCACTGGCGTCCGTGTGCATTTCCGTTTCGGCGTTTTCGTCGAAATGAGCGAGCACGGGCGGGTTTTGCAGGCGTTGTTGCAGCTCGCAGAATGCCTTTTCTTGGTCGTTTTCCCAGCTGAACGGGGTGCTTTCTTTCGTCAGGCGCGTGAGTGGCTCTGCAATGCGTGCGAAGTTTGCGACGAAGCGCCGGTAGTATGCGCACAGTCCGAGAAACCTTCGCACACCCTTTTTATCTTTCGGCCTTAGGAAGTTCGCAATGGCTGATGTTTTTGCCTGGTCAGGTAGGACTCCCGCAACGTTCATGATGTGACCCAAGAACTTGAGTTCCTCGTACGCGAAACGGCACTTCTCAGACTTCAGCGTTAACCCCGAAGTACGAATGGCCTCGAGTACAGATTCCAACCTTGTGAGGTGTTCGTCGAAAGTCCGGGCGAATACGACAACGTCGTCGAGGTACACGAGGCAACTGTGCCACTTCAGGCCTGCTAGCACAGTGTCCATGACTCTCTGAAACGTTGCGGACGCCGTGCACAGCCCAAACTGCATCACCTTGAACTCGTATGGACCATCCGGGGTTATAAATTCAGTCTTCTCTCGGTCTCTCTCGTCCACTTCAATTTGCCAGTAGCCGGTCTTCAGATCCATGGATGAGAAATACTTGGCGTGGCAAAGGTGGTCGAGGGCGTCGTCGATTCGTGGCAGGGGGTACACGTCCTTTTTGGTGATTTTGTTTAGTCTGCGGTAGTCAACGCAGAATCTTAAAGTGCCATCTTTTTTTTTCACGAGTACAACCGGCGCAGCCCACGGTCTTTTCGATGGCTGTATTATGTCGTCGCTGAGCATGTCATCTACTTGAGTCCGGATGGCTTCGCGCTCGTGTGAAGAAACGCGGTACGGTGACTGTCTCGTAGGTCGGGCTCCATCTTCGGTTATTATCCGGTGCTTCGCCAAAGGTGTCTGCCGTAACTTCAAGTTCGAGGAAAAACACTCGCTGTAGCGACGGAGCAACTCCAGTAATCTGTCCCGATTTTCTTGCGACAGCGCCGGGTTCACGTCGAAAGAATGTGGCAGCTTGGAAGCATCTGCGCGTGCGCGTTCAAAGGTGGCGACCGTGATCACTTGACTCGCTTCTTGCGTTTCTTCGAGGAACGCGATTGCAGCGCCCTTGTTTAGATGCTGGTACTCCTCGGTGAAATTGGTGACCAAACGTGGGATCTGCGTTGCTTAAACCGCGCAATGCCTTTTGCGACAGACACACCGCGGTCTAGAAGCAACCTTTGGTCAGTCTCCACGATAGCGTCGACGTCAGGAGCAGCACCTTCACAATAGCCGGCGATCATCCAGCTTGCGCGGGGTGGCAGGGTGACGTGATCGTCGGCGATTCTCACAGCAGCACGGTGTCCGAGGTTCGGCTGCGGCGTCGTGGAGTGATCGGAAGAAAACGTTATCGATCTGGTCTGCAGATCAAATATTGCGCCATTGTCCGTCAAAAAGTCCATTCCGAGAATTACGTCGCGGGAGCAGGTAGGCAAAATGAAGAACTCCGCAGGGTACGTAGTGCCGTCTATGGTGACGCGCGATGTGCACATTCCACTTGGGGTCACGAGGTGGCCTCCTGCTGTGCGTAAGTGGAGACCGTCCCATCTGGTCGTAACTTTCTTTAGCTTGGACGCGAATGACCCGCTCATGACCGAGTAGTCGGCTCCCGTGTCGATGAGGGCGACTACGTCAAGGCCGTCGATGGACAACTGGACGTCGGATGCCGCTTTCCTCGAATTTCGGGTGCGTCGAGGCGTCGTATCGCGGCTTGCGCGTGTTGATGGTCGGGCACTATGCGTCGTCATCGTCGTCTTCTCAGCGGCAGGCTTCGTCATTTCGGGTACGCGTCGCGCAGCGTGGCTGTCGTCGTTTTCGGGGCTCTCGTCAGGGTGTCGTCGGGTAGTCGGGATGAGGGCATGTCGTGAATCACGGTCTTGCGTCATTGGAGGGTTTTCATTTTCTCGCCATTGTGCAACTTCACCTCCAGAAGTTGCTGCTTTTAGTTTCCCCCTCGTGGGCTGGGGGACCTTCCACGGGCGAAGTCAGCATTGCTGCGACGGTTGGGGGATTGGTACGGGTAGGGCGACGGTGAACGGTTGAAACGGGATGGTCCACGGCTGGTGTTCGACAGGTATTCTTCGATCTCAAATGGGTGCTGGCCGGCTCGCAGGCAGGGTGCGTCGACGGAGAACCCACGCAAACCCAGCCTCTTGTACGGGCAGCGGCGGTAGACGTGGTCGGCCTCTCCGCAGTGGTAGCACAGCGGACGATTATCTGGCGTTCGCCACACCTCGGTCTTCCTTGGCGCCTGGTTTCGGGTTACAGGGGGTCGGGCGGGCGACATTGGGCAGCGGTACGGCGGGGCCTCTTGATTACGGGTTGGGACGGGTCGGGGTCGACGAGCAGCAGCGGAGTAGGTCATCGCTTGTGGTTCGCAAGATGCTTCCGATGGCGTGGAATTCCCTAGTGCTTGCCGAATCTCCTCGCGGACGACGTCAGTGAGGGAGGCGACTTGGGGCTGCGGCGTTGCTGAGAACAATTTTCTCAGTTCCTCGCGAACGACGGCGCGGATGGTCTCCCGCAAGTCTTCCGTCGCCAATCCAGGGGCGTTTACCGGGTTCACCGAAAGGGTGTTGAGTGGTCTATCGTATTGCCGTGAACGCATATCCAAGGTCCTTTCGATCATCGAAGCCTCGGTGACGAACTCAGCGACAGTCTTAGGGGGGTTGCGGATGAGTCCAGCGAAGAGCTCTTGCTTAACTCCCCGCATCAGAAAGCGCACCTTCTTCTCTTCTGCCATTTCGGGGTCAGCTCTCCGGAACAGCATCTTCATCTCCTCAGTGAACAGTACAACACCTTCGTTAGGGTGTTGCATTCGCGTCTCCAAAAAAGGGCGGCTCGTTCTTTTCGCACAACCGTAGCTAATGCTTTGAGGAATTCACTCTTAAAGACGGTCCAGTCGGTTAGGGAGCCTTCATGGTTCTCAAACGACGTTGGAGCTGCATCCTCCAAGTAGAAGAAGATATGACGAAACGTTTCTTCGTCATCCCACCTGTTAAAGGTGCGGATGCACTCTAGCTTCTCCAGCCACTCTTCCGGGTCTTCACCAGGAGATCCTCGGAATGATGGGGGCTCACGAGGTTGTTGCAGAACGACGGGAGGGTTGGTAGCGCTGGTCATGGTGCCTGCGTTGATCATCGTGGTTTTTACGTCTTCTTTCCCCTTTTAACCGGGAGCAGTCCAAACTCTGGCTGAAGACCTTGCTGTCGGCGGCTGACACGAGTTGGGCGTGCTTGTCATGTTGGGCTTGCTTGTCGGCTTGGCAATGGCTTAGGGTTCATGTACCCCGCACCTCCACCAGATGTCACACAGCAAAGGACGACGCAGTTGTCTATAAGGAAAACAAGTTTATTGGAGCGAGTTTGTGCTCCCCTAACAACTGAAAGAATACACAGGCGGCGAAGCAGCGGTCGGCAAAGAGACGTGCAGGCTAGTGAGCGTCGGCGATCGAATGTCGCGGCATCGGCTGTGCGGGAATTTCTATCCCTCGGCGCGAGCGTTTCTCGAATAGTCGAATTGTATCGAGAACGCTGTGATAGCGTTTGTTTGAAACGCTGTTTGTTCGGAACGCTCGAAGTGCTGTTCGATAGCGTTTGTTCGAAACGCTATGATAGCGTTTGTTTGAAACGCTGTTTGTTCGGAACGCTCGAAGCGCTGTTCGATAGCGTTTGTTCGAAACGCTGTGATAGCGTTTGTTCGAAACGCTGTGGAAACAGTGATAGCACAGGCCGGCGCAGCCAGGCCGAAAAAGCAAAACACAAATAAACAAACCCAATGCATGGTTCACGGCAATATGGTGCAACATATAGGACAAATATGTAAATGCAACAAAGTGGAACCTCAATACTAACTACTAAGATTCACTTAGTTCTATGACTATGGAGATCACCAGCAAAGCTTTTACTGAATGATGTTACCTTCTTCATGAGATGCAATAAAACACCACATTTTAATTATACAAGTTTTCTGTTTACTAAGTTGAGGCATTTGTTATTAGATCATTTGTGATGTGTTTGACAATCTGTGCAAATGGATGTAAATTGAAAGAGCAGCTGTTCAATCAGAGCAAAATATTCTATTAATTACAGTGAAGTTCAATATGTTATGACACCATCCTGACACGCTAAACAAAATCCAAATAATTTGTGACAACCTTGACTTCAGAAGTATTTGAATTTCTTGACAATTAATGTTCCGGTACTAGCAGTTTCTCAACGGATAGGAAAGAAGTTACATAAAGAGTAAAAATAGAGCTTAGTATAACGTTGCTCAGAGCCCAGAAAAAGAGCTTAAGACCTAGAAAAATAGTTGACTTTCCTTGGTGTTATGAAAGAGTCTTGAAACTCTACCGCCAAAGACTAGCAAAGGCTCTTTTGAATCACAGTCTAGAGAAGCCTCGCCTTGGTTTTTGAGCTAAGGAAGCATTTTCTTTTTGACCACTAAAGCCTCTTCAGTGGGTGTTATAGCATCTAAGATCATAAGTACTTTACCTCCTTAACTAACTCTAACCAGACAAACTTCCTAGTTCAAATGTATGGCTACAAGAGGCGACTCGAAATTTTTTATTATGCTTTTAATGGACAGCAATGTAGGTTCCTTCTGCTCTGCTGTGCATGAGCCTGCAAGCACAGAAACTTATGCAAGAACAAAAGATCTGTATATGGTGACAGACTCCCAATAATGCTGTGATCAAGTGCTCCCAGCTTTTAGTTAACTGCAAAATGAGTGGTTCTTAATAAAGAGAAAGGCAGAGAAAAGTGAGCGCCGTTATTGCCTGCTTCAGTGAGCGACACCGCCACAGGGCTCACAAGGGATGGGGGTCAGGAGGGATAAAAAGGGTAGAAGTAAAGGTATAATAAAGAGGAAGAAGAAGCAACAACAAACTGAGGGGATAGGAGAGACAGGAAAGATGGAAGCACGGTCACTGGAGTCCGAGGACGGGGTACACTTGCGAGAGATGTTGTCGGCGTCTGTAGATGGCGTAGAGCAGGTCCAGTAAGTCAGAGCTTCACTGTCGTCAAAGGTCGTCGGTGGCAGGAGGTGACGTAGGGCGAGCCCAGTCGGCCAGAGCTACGGTGACGCTGAAGGTCGCAAGCGCGCGGAGCGCGCGGGCGCACAACCGGTCGGCACGAAATCCAGCGAGCGACCATTTAACTGCAAATAACTTGCTTAATGTGCCGTAGCTGTTGGTTCATACCTATTGACCACATATTTTAGTCAAATACTATTACGCTGTGCTATAATAGGTAGGCATTGAGTACTATTTGGGTGCTTTTTATAAGCTAATGAACCAGCTGTCCTCGATTGTCTGAGCATGTTTTCAGAACCAAAAGTTTACACAGATAAATGTTGCAACAATAGAATTTATTATGCATTAAATATGCCAAGCAGTGGTCTTTGAGTTGCAGTTGAAAATTGCAATATGGTAGTGCATGATCAAAGTGTCAAGGCCATAATCTCCCTGGTCCTTTTATTATAGTATGAGATGTGATCTTCTATTGAATAATTTGCATTATGAAGTTGGAAAAAGCAACAAGACCATAACTGATATTTTTTGCCCAAAATAAATTACTGCTAGATCATGAAAAGAAGATGCACCGACCGAAACACGCTGCATTTAACTGCACTGTGGAATGTAGCACAATGTTATTGTTATCGCGTGCCATAAACATATCAAACAACACATTCACATACAATCAACACCCATACACAGCCTTCATAGAGCACGAGAAGGTGTTTGACTCAGTCAAGGCATCAGCAGTAATGCAGACACTACTGAATCAGGACATTGAAGAACGCTACATAAACATACTTGAAGAAATCTACAGTGGATGCACAGCCACCATAAAGAAAGCGGCAGAATTCCAATAAAGAAGGGTGTAAGGCAGAGAGATACAATCTCTCCAGTGCTATTCATCTCGTGTTTACAGGAGGTTTTCAGGACCCTAGCTTGGAAAGAGTTAGGAATAAGAGTAAAAGGAAAGTATCTTAGTTACCTGCGATTTGCTCATGACATTGCCTCGATGAGTAACTTAGGAGATGAATTACAGCTCACGATTACAGAACTGAACATGGAAAGCAGAAAAGTAGGTCTGAAAATGAATGTGCACAAAACTAAAGTAGTGTGCTACAGTCTCGGCAGAAAACAGCATTTTGTGATAGGTGGAGAGACGCTGAAAGTTGTAAAGGAATATGTCTACTTTAGACAGGTACTAACCGCGAAGCTGAGCCATGAGAGTGAAGTAAGTAGAACAATAAAGATGGGGTTGATTACATTCAGCAAGCATTCTCTAATCATGAATAGTAATCTGCCACTAACCCTCAAGAGGAAGGTATGTAACAACTGCATCTTGCCAGTGTTTACCTACGGAGCAGAAACCTGGAGGCTTACAAAGAGGGTTGAGCTTAAATTGACGATGACCCAGTGAGCAAAGGAAAGGAAAATGATAGGTGTTACTTTAAAAGACATGAAGAGAGCATAGTAGGTCAGTGAACAAACCAGGGTTCAGGATATCATAGATGTAATCAAGAAGAAGAAATGGACATGGGCCGGGCACATTGCATGTAGGCAGGATAACCGCTGGTCATTGAAGGTAACTGACTGGATTCCCAGAGAAGGCAAACGCAAAAAGGGGAGACAGAAAGTTAGGTGGGTCATTGAGATTAAAAAATTTGCAGGTATAACATGGGAACGAAAAGCACAAGACCGGGTTGATTGGCAGATCATGGGAGTTGCCTTTGCCATGCAGTGGGCGTAGTCAGGCTGATGATGATGATGACACCTTCAATGTACGATGAGGTTTAGATTTAGGTGTTAAGCAAAAAGTGAGCATGCGAAAGTTGCGCTGAAGGCAAAGCGCTCGCTTTTTATGCAGATCGCAATTTACAGGTGACCACTTGACACACCAATCATACGATATATGTATAATGCGGTTGTCAACTGCGGCTCATGTCAGCAGAACCCTAACAACAAAATTTGCCGAAAGCGTGAGCAATAAGCTTGTTTGCAAGACTCAACATGTACATGGGCTTCTTTGCAGACGCTTTATCTTTTCTAGAGACTTGCCTAAGTATGATGCATCGTTTCTGCGCAATTTTGATGTAATTAGCAGACTGCTTTGTTCTTGCATTGTCATGTAAGCAGCAGCCAAAGAAGCAGAGACAACAAAAGTGTACAGAACTGAACGATTTAACTTGGTATATGCATTCACGCGGTATCACCGACAGGGGATATCGCAGTTACAGCTTTTTTTTCTCTATGCTACTTGGACTACGTGAGCGAGTAGTGGAAATAATGTGATATTCATACCGCAGGTGTCCCACAGACACTTCTGATCGCGGTCAGGGCATCTGCGCCACACTCGAAGCTGCACAGCGCAGCAGCGACAAAGTTGTTGCGCGCGATCAAACTTTCTCCAGGAAACCGGTATCAGTCCCCGCTACACGGTCCGGAACAAATACAGTGCAGCGCGACCACATGCAGCAAGTACCCGCGTGACAGCGTTCACTAAGGCGCGTCAGAGCGCACCGCGCATTCAGAACGTCCAGACAGAACAGTCAAAATTCACGCATCACCATATTCGCAAGGAATATTATCGCAATAATACAAATCACCACACAACACCGAAAAAGAGGAAGCGCTGACACACACATAGCACAGCCAGCAGCGCCTTTACATACCCGCACCGCTCCAGCCAGCGCGGGCGCACTGCAAGAGACCAAAGTGCCTAGGGATGTTCGCGCAATTTGGTACCTAGGCCGCACACGGTCGTGAGAAAAGCACCTAGCGGGAAGCTACTCTTATTAGTTCGTGCCATGGCTCGCAGTGGCGCTGCAGTCACCTGGCTATGCTAAAGTCCCTTTAGAACAGAAGGCAGCAGAAAGGGGGGTAGTATTGGGGCATTCATTCATAAAAGTACAGACTCGCAAAGGGTCAAGCAGGAGTGCAAGGAACATCTATGGCTAAAAGGGAAAGTGGCAGGGCGAAAGACACTCCTTGGTTTCGTGTACTTGTGGATGGGAGCAAAGGCCAGAGAGGAAAACCCGGCAATGGTAGAGCGTATATCAAAAGACATTCAGGAGTTAGGAAGAGAGTGCGAGATAATTATACTAGGAGATATGAATGCACACATGGAAGATATAGATGGGTATACCGACCCGACAGGCAAAATGATCACGAATATGTGTGAAAGGTTTGGTTTGATCATTTGCAACAGTACCGAGAAGTGTGAGGGGCAAATAACATGGGAGGTAGGAAGGCTGCAGTCGACGATAGATTATGCACTGATGTCACATAGGATGTATGATAAGCTCAGGGGAATGCACATAGATGAAGGTGGCTCCAGAAGTCTGGGTAGTGATCACAAACGTATCAAGCTGAGTTTTGGAAGAGCAGTGAAAGTGGGAAGGAGCCAAGATGAGCAACTACAGGAAAATTTTTATCCAAAAAGGCAAATTGAAATAGCCACTAAACAAATTGAGAAAATAATCACGCAGGATAATAAAACAGTGTGGACATACAAGAATCTAATTAGAGTGTTTGAGCTAGAGCTTGCTAAGACGCGTGACAAGTCACCCCGGAAAAGAAGACACAAGCCAAAAAGTTGGAGGGATGAGGAAGTTAACAGAGCCATAGCAAAATGTCAGGAAACCTCTAGGGAACACAGACATGCTGAGAAGCGGGCTGGACCGACAGATGATGCTGAAAGAAAAGGGTAAACCTTGCTAAGCTGTAGAAGAGATACATCACTTCTGATCAATGAAAAGATTAGAAGAAAGGGAGCTCAGTGGCTGGCAGAAGTACATAAAAGAGATAGAAAGGCAGCCGCGAAATTTCGGAACCATCTAAACTCCTTAAGAAATGAGACGAGCCTAGCGCAGAGGTTTACAACTACAGCCCAAGGTGCCAGGCTAGAAGGGGACGAAGCTATTGAATATATAAGAACAAGGGTGACAGAAAAATTTCGACAAAGAAGTGCTTTATGCACCACAATAGACAAGGATGAATCAAGTGGCGCAACGGCTCCATTTTCACAACGAGAGTGGGAAAGGGCTGAGAAAAGGGTTCCTAGTAGTACATCAACAGGCCCAGATGGCATTCCAATTATGCTGATAAAGACATTTGGTCCGAAGTCTAAGCAGGCTTTGAGAGAGGCAGTGAGCAAACTAATAATCGATGGTGAAGTTCCTGATGGATGGAAACTTAGGAGGATGAGCATGATCTATAAAGGAAAGGAGGACAAAGCTGACATAAACAACTACCGTCCTATAACAGTGACATCTGTGGTCTACAGGCTGGCGATGCAGATTATAAGGAAAGACTGCAGGCACGGATAGAGGATGAGGGGTGCATGGGAACTGCAGAATGGGTTTTGGAAACACAGGAGGTTGGAAGACAATCTGTTCTCACTGACGCAGTGCATCGAAATATCAGAAACGGAACACAGGCCCCTGTGGCTAACATTTTTGGATATCAAGGGAGCGTGCGATAGCGTGGTTCAAGAGGAATTGTGGGGAATACTGGACACACTAAGCGGGAAACATGTAGTCACCAATCTTTTAAAGGATATCTATAAAGGTAACAAGGTAGTTATAAAGTGGGAAAAACAGGTATCCAAGCCTTCAGAGGTCAAATGGGGGCTTAGGCCGGGGTGTCTCCTGTCACCCTTATAATTCATGATGTACCTACAAGGATTAGAGGCCAAATTAGAGGGAAGTGGACTGGGATTCAACCTTTTTTTTTCATCAAACAAGGAAAACTCATTGAACAGGCACTACCAGCATTGTTGTACGCAGATGATATAGTGCTAATGACCGACAACAAGAAAGATTTGCAAAGATTGGTGTACATCTGCGGTAATAAGGGAGATAGGTTAGATTTCAGATTCAGTAAGAAAAAATCAGCAGCCATGATTTTTAATGACAATGAAGGTAGTGAGCATAGAATACAGGAGGTCACGCTAGAGATAACAGATAAACAGAAACATTTGGGCGTATTGATAAGCATTGGGGCCGAATACCTAAGGGAACACGAAGTATACGGGACGACTAAAGGTAACAGGAACGTAGTGGTAATGAAGAACAGGGCACTGTGGAATTACAATAGGTATGATGTTGTCAGAGGAATATGGAAAGGGGTCATGGTTCCTGGTCTGACGTTCGGCAATGCAATCTTGTGCATGATATCAGAAGTTCAAGCAAGATTAGAAATCAAGCAACGTGGAATAGGTAGGGTTACCTTAGGAGCTCACGGGAATACACCAAATCAGGGAGTACAAGGTGATATGGGATGAACATCATTTGAGCGTAGGGAAGCTAGCAGCAAGATAAAATTTGAGAAGTGATTGAGAGAAATGGGGGAAGAGCGTTGGGCTAGGAAGGTATTCAGCTACTTGTACATGAAGAATGTCGATACAAAATGGAGGAAGCGAACCAGAAAATTGACTGGTAAATACTTAGAAAACAGCAGGCGGCCAAACCAAAAAGAACTATCGGTTAAGAAGAAAGTGAAGGAAACGGAAGCTGACATGTGGAGAATGGGCATGATTAAGAAGTCCGCACTAGAGATCTATCAAACTTCTAAGCAGGAAATTGCCAAGGAAAAGATCTCGGGGTAGTTCTCTACTGTTTGAGGCCAGGACGGGAGTACTGCGAACCAAGACATATCGGGCCAAATACGAAGGGGTAGACACAGCATGCAGTGCGTATGGAGAGGAAGGAGAAACTGCCGAACACTTGATAATGTTCTGTAAAGGGCTTCACCCTATAGTTCAGGATGATGGCGCACAGTTTTTCAAAGTAGTTGGGTTTAGGGACTGCGAGGGGAAAATAGACGTTAAGCGGGTAGAATTAACTAGAAGGAGGTTATAAGATTGGTGTCTTAAGTCAAGGCGCGAGTGAAAATTAAACGCTTCACTGCAAAGTACGAGTCCTCAACCTCACTTATTTAAAGGGAAAAAATAAATCTAGTTTTTGGTTCATTACGTATTACAGCTTGGGGGCGCTAGCCGCCGCCCGATCTGAAGGGTACAGCCATATCCATCCGTCCATCCATTCACGAAGGGCTTCACCCTATAGTTCAGCAGGATGATGGCGCAGAGTTTTTCAAAGCACTGCGGTTTAGGGACAGTGAGGGCAAAATAGACTTTCAGCGGGTAGAATTACCTAGAAGGAGGTTATTTGATTGGTGGCTAAGGTCGGGGCGCGAGTGAAAATTGGGCCCTTCACTGCAAAGTACGAGTCCTCAACCTCACTATTTAAGGGAAAAAATAAATCTAGTTTTAGGTTCATCAAGTATTACGGCTTGGTGGCGGTAGCCATCGCCCGATCTAAAGGGTTCAGCCATATCCATCCATCCACCCATGGAACGGTGCTGGAATGTAATGTCGCCACCAGGCGCGGGTCAACCGTCTAAGCGTCAGGTGTGAAGATCAGGTCCCCGACGTACGTCGCTGGAAGGCCGATTCCCTTCAGCCATGCAGCGCGCAGGGCCCCATCGTGAGGCACCCGGTGCCCGTGCTTCTCCGCTGCCCAGTCGTTCGATGTGTAGCCGACGACAGAGCAACGCTTTTTACCCGTGGTGCTCACGTTAATGACGAAGTACATTCGTACGTGCGCACAGGCGCTGTATTTGAGCGAGTGTACACGTGCACGTGACATCTGCGAGGCTGGTTCTTCCACCGCAGTGCCAAGAAACAAGGGACCGTTTCGTAGCTGTGGGTGGGGACAGAAAATGACGTTGACTTCACTACTGTTTTTTCACACCTGATTTAGACCAGTCGCCGAGCTGCGTGCTACGTCACGTTGCAGATCGCCGAGTTGACGTCGCTACGCGTACAAGGGGGTCGGTCAAGCGTAGGAAAGATGCGTGGAAATTGTTTTTCGAAATAGAGGCTCTGCGCGGCGCGCAGCAGTGTAGTATTCAGAAAACGTGATCGTTGTGGTCAAATCTATGAATGGCTGAGCTGGTATGGGGGATGTAAAAAAAATTGGAGCCGGTTAACAGGGTGTTGTTAAGTTGGCGGGGCGCCTCGCTGTCGCGTGCACACCTGGTCAACGCACGGGGACCGACGGTGTACTCACCGCTCTTAAGGAGGCTTCGACGAAGCGACGTTAACGAAAAAGTTGATGGAGCCCGAGTGTGGGAACGGCTACCGACAGCGGTCGGCCGATACACGGCCTGGCATGGGAGAGAGTATGACACGCAGAGAACATATCCCCTCTCGTATTGTATTTCGTAACGTGAATGCAGTGTCTGCTATGAAAGTGTTTTTGTCATTGGTTGTGGCGATGCAAGCCTACACGTGTTATTGGCTTGTGTGGAGACCCTTTGTTCAATAGAGGGTTGAAAAGAGGATGTTTGAATCTGAAATTGGAGAGGGAGGTTCGGGCTTGGAGTCGGGCCTGGGTGCTGCAATAGAGGGTCTCTTCACCGGAATACGGCTCTTCCTTCGCCCTGCCACCGAGCACTCGAGTCATGGCGGGGACCCATTCCGAACCTCAAACACCTTACCTGCTTAGCTACTGTAGAATCTAGTAGAGGAGAAGGAAATTGACTCCCTAATTTACCCATACTCAGTAGTACTTGCACTCGCTTACCCTCGGTATTTCTTGGCCCTGTATTGGGACTGCCTGGTCTTCGTGATCATTGTACACCACCAATCCACATTTTGTTGCATTGAATCCTAGTCCTAGAGCCTCGCCTTCCCTTCGACATATATCTACCAGCCTGTATATCGTTTTGACGTGTCCGCAAATAGAACAATATCGTCTGCGTAAAATAGACCTAGAAGCTTCTGCTCAACCATCGCGCCGGCCTGTTTGTGTGACAGATTTAGCCCAAAGTTGGTACCTTCCAGCGATTTTTTCATCCTCACCATGTGCAGCGTAGATAACAGCGGGGACAAAGGACATCTCCGTCTCCGGCTCTTGTTAATCTCAACGCAGTCATTGCTACTTATTCCTTCCCATTCTATGCAAACTGTATTTTCCCGTTATATTTCTCTAAAATTTTTATACACTAGTTATCTATGCCCACTTCCTTCAATATGTCTCACTAAATTTCCTGATTAACGTTGTCATACGCCCCTGCGATGTCTAGATAAGCTAAGTATGAGGGCCTATTTGCTATTTTAGATATTTGTATTGTAAAGAAGAGGAAATACTCCGGCACAGAGGCAGCAGCATCGAGTGTGCAGCAGCGGCTCGAGCTTGGAAATTGCGGCTGGTGCATCGCCTTCCGAGCCTTCCAAGCATCAACCTTTCTGCTTAATAAATCTCCTTTATAATTGGTGGAGCCGTGCCGGGTACCGTCCCTTACACCTTCCCGCTACCATCCTGGAACTCCGTTCTCGACGGCTACCTTCTGCTATGCCGGACGCTGATCAGCAGACGCTTCTATCTCTTCCGGCCACCTGTACAGGCAGTGTTCCTCAGCGGCAGCCTCCAATCTTCAGTGGAACAGATGACAACGACGTTGAAGCGCTTTAAACAAATGGACGGACGCGGACGAGTTGACACGCGTGTCGTTCTACCTCGCGGGTGTAGCCAGCCTTTGGCTTAGAAACCACGAGGCAGACGTCCGAACGTGGCCGCAATTTAAAACGTCGATTGTATCAGTCTTCGATCGACCTGCCGTCCGAAAACTTCGTGCCGAGCAACGTTTACGCACACGCGCACAAGAAACGGGTGAAACCTTCACAAGTTACATAGAAGACGTCGTCGATTTGTGCAGACGCGTGAACGCCGAAATGACGGAAGCTGAAAAATGTAAGCACATCCACAAAGGGATTGACGGCGACGCTTTTCAAATGCTCTTGGCGAAAAGCCCGACCACTGTTAACGACGTAATTAGCCTCTGCCAAAGCTACGATGAATTGCGGAAGCAGCAAGCTCCGACAAGACGTCCTCCAGCGCACGATTTGGCATCACTGTCTAGTGTGATCAGTGGTCATGACCATGCGTCACTAATAGCCGAAATAAAAGCATTTGACCAGCTGCTCGCGAGCCTAATCCTGTGGCTGCTCCTCTCACCTACGCCGCGGCTGCAGCCATGCCAACTCGCAAGGCGCTTGCGCCTCCGTTCCAGCCTCGCGCGAGCTATCCTCCAGCTCCAGTTCACTGGACCAGCACTAACACCGCCAACCCGTGGCGCACTCTCGACAATCGCCCGATATGTTACGCTTGTCGATACCCCGGACATGTCGCAAGGTATTGCCGCCGCCGGACGCATATCACCAATGAAAACCGCCGTGAGCCTTTCTTCCCGCTTGACTCCAACGCGCGATACGGTTCCTCCACTCCAATGCCAGCCCGCTACCAGGACGACCACCGGCTTCGGTCGGGACGTCTTCGCTCGCCCTCTCCACGCCGCCACTCGCCTTCTCCTATGCGTCGATGGCCCGCACCTAACGAGGAGGAAAACTAGACGACGCAATTCCTGAGGCAAGAACTGCGCAAGTTTCGGTTTGCCCAAGTCCTCACTTGTCACCTACCAATGTTATTGATGTGTTCGTCGAAAATATCCCTACTGTCGCTCTTGTAGATACCGGTGCAGCTGTTTCTGTTATAGATGCTGGATTTTGTCGCTCAATTCGTAAGGTTACGACGCCCTTCTCCGGATTATCGCTTCGAACAGCCAGTGCTCAACCTGTTCAACCGACCGCAGTATGTACAGCCCGCGTGATAATTCAGGACGTTCTGTATACGATAGAGTTCGTGGTTCTTTCATCATGCTCTTATAATATTATTTTGGGATGGGACTTTTTGTCGCGTCATAACGCCGTAATTGACTGTGCTAGGGCTGAGGTTGAATTTTGCTCACTGGATGACCAAGCGTCCGTCGACACCCAGTTTGCCGCTAAACTTGTTGTTAGCGATGGCACCTACATCCCTCCATGCTCTTTTGCGTTCGTGCCAGTTTCATGCAGCGCCATATCGGACGGCACGGTCTTCTTCACACCATCTCCAATATTCGTCGGCCGAAGAGCCCTCCCCCTGCCTTTTGCTGCTCTCGATCTTGTAGAAGGCTCAACCACAATGCCAATTTATAATCATGAGTCGTCGTCTTATCCCTACTTTGTCACGAGTGCCTTGGCCACGTCGAGACAATCAGTTCTTCCAGAATTATATCCGTCCCCGATGAGGCGCCTTCTACCTCCGTCTGTGAACTGGCTGTCGTCTCAGCGCCTGACTCAACGTCGGCAAACATATTTCAAACATTCATCGCTGCAGATTTGACATCTTCGCAGCGTTCACAACTCCTCACCATTCTTGAGAGCTACCGCCATTCTTTCGACGTTGAACAAACATTTCTCGGCCGTGCCTTAGCAGTAGAACACCACATCGACACTGGGTCCCACTCACCGCTGCGACAACGACCATATCGCGTGTCCGCTACAGAACGCCGCGTCATTGCTGACCAAGTAGACGACATGCTTCGCAGAGGCGTCATTCGACCTTCACAGAGCCCATGGGCGTCTCCGGTGGTTATCGTCAAAAAGAAAGACGGTTCTATTCGTTTCTGTGTCGATTTCCGGCGATTGAACAAGATCATGTGGAAGGATGTCTATCCACTACCGCGCATTGACGATGCTTTGGACGGTTTGCAGGGTGCCGAGTTCTTTTTCTCATTAGACTTGCGGTCAGGCTACTGGCAGGTGCCTATGGTGGAGGCCGATTGCCCCAAAACCGCTTTTGTCTCGCCAGACGGCTTATATGAATTCACCGTCATGCCCTTCGGACTTTGCAATGCACCTGCAACGTTCGAACGAATGATGGACAACATCCTGCGTGGACTAAAATGGAAGATATGCTTGTGTTACCTCGATGATATCGTGGTCTTCGCCCCTAACTTTGACACACACTTACGTCGCCTTCAGCACGTCCTTACTTGCTTAACTAACGCCTGTTTGCAATTGAACCTAAAATAATGTCGATTTGCCATGCGTCAACTGAACATTTTGGGCCACGTTGTTTCCAAGAAAGGCATCCTTCCGCATCCCGAGAAATTGCGAGCTGTTACGGCGTTTCCTAAACCTGCCACCATCAAAGAACTTCAAAGTTTCATCGGCTTGTGTTCGTATTACCAGCGATTCATCCGAAACTTCGCGTCTATTATATCACCTCTCACGCAACTTCTCTGCAGCTGTAAAGACCTCTTATCGTGTTCCCCTGCCTGTGACGAGGCTTTCACCATCTTGCGACGGCTTTTCACGATGCCACCCATTCTACGCCATTTCGATCCTGAAGCTCCAACTGAAATCCACACCGACGCCAGTGGTGTACGCCTGGGTGCTGTGCTCGCTCAGCGTAAACCGGAACATCAGGAATACGTCGTGGCATACGCTAGTCGCACACTTACTAAGGCTGAGAGCAACTACAGCGTCACAGAAAAGGAGTGCTTGGCCATTGTCTGGGCCCTTGGAAAGTTTCGCCTATATCTATATGGTCTTTCTTTTGACGTCGTGACCGACCACCACGCGCTGTGCTGGCTTTCGACGTTAAAAGACCCATCTGGCCGCCTCGCTCGCTGGGCGTTGAAAATTCAAGATTACGACATATGCGTGGTTTATCGGTCAGGACGGAAGCATGCTGACGCCGACGCCCTTTCCCGTTCCCCCCTGTCCCAGAATGCCACAGCTGACTCCGCTTGCGATTCCACATTGTCATCGCTTGACTTTGACACCATTGCTATCAAACAACGCAATGACCCGTGGACTGCGTCTCTCCTCAATCATCTCTCCGACACTTCTGAACTCCCAAAGACGCGAACGCTTCGGCGCCAAGTTCCACACTTCTCGATACGTTACACGCTTCTCTATCGACGCAACTACGCACCAGAGGGACGAAAGTGGCTGCTCGTCGTTCCACGAACCCTGAGGTCGCAGATTTGTTCATCTTTTCACGCCGACTCACAGTGTGGCCACGCAGGAGTCTTCAAGACCTACGAAAGGCTTCGACATCACTACTACTGGCGTGGCATGTATACCTTCGTCCGCAACTTCGTCCGCTCTTGTGCTGAATGTCAGCGCCGAAAATCTCCACCACACGCCTCCGCTGGTGACCTGCAGCCTTTACCATGCCCTTCCCGACCCTTCGAACGGGTTGGAATAGATATTTATGGGCAACTTCCATTGACTCCGACTGGCAACAGGTGGATAATAGTTGCTATCGACCACCTAACGCGCTATGCTGAAACCGCTGCTCTTAAAACGGCTACAGCACAGGAGGTTGCCACTTTACTACTGCGTCATTTTGTGTTGCGTCATGGAGGCCCTCATGAACTCCTCAGTGACCGCGGCCGCGCCTTCTTGTCCGAGGTCATTGAAAAATTGCTCGCTGAGTGTGCTATTGTACATCGCGCATGTACCGCTTACCACCCACAAACCAATGGGGCTACCGAGCGCTTTAATCGTACCCTCGGTGACATGCTATGTATGTGACGCCTGACCACTCTAACTGGGACTTAGTTCTCCCAATCATTACATACGCCTATAATACGGCAACGCAAGCGACAACAGGCTTCTCCCCTTTTTACCTCCTCTACGGCCGTCACCCCTCCCACACCATTTACACCATTTTGCCCTATCGACCGGATGCGTCCGAGTGCCTACCGATCTTGGACGCCACCAGACACGCAGAAGAATGCCGCCAGTTAGCTCGTCGCTTTACCTGCGATGACCAAAACAGGCAAAAAGCAATTCATGATGCCCAGACCTCAACTCCCGTTTTTCTTCCGGGTGCTCTTGTATGGCTGTCAGTGCCGCATCGCACACCTGGGCTCTCTTCCAAACTTCTGCCAAAGTACGATGGGCCATATCGTATTGTCGAACAAACTTCGCCAGTAAGCTACCTCATTGAGCCTCTTACGCCACCATCAGACTTGCGACGTCGCAACCGCGAGGTTGTACACGCCCAGAGGCTCAAGGAGTACCACGTTTCAACGCCGCCTGCACAGGACTAAGTCGCCAGGATGGCTTCTTTTTTCTCAGTGGGGCCATTGTAAAGAAGAGGAAATACTCAGGCACAGAGGCAGCAGCATCGATTGTGCAGCAGCGGCTCGAGCTCGGAAATTGCGGCTGGTGCATCGCCTTCCGAGCCTTCCAAGCATCAACCTTTCTGCTTAATAAATCTCCTTTATAGTATACACTGAGTAAAAACAAACAGGTTACCATCTAACCACCTGTCTATTCAGAATTCATTCTGTAGTTCTCCCAAAATATTAATTTGCTCTGCCCATGTTTCTGTTTTTAATTTTACTGCCTGCATCACCAACGTGTTTAGCACAGATGGTTGGTGGTCTATACGAGCAAATTTTAACCTTTTGTCGCTTGCCTTTATAGAGTAAGCTCATTCTACTTTTCCGCCAAGTGAGTTGTATTTCCTTCTCCTGGAATCACTTTTCTAGGAATATCACCAGCGCTTGTTCAGTGTTGTTTCCTGGTTATTTAATGAGGCGGAGCGGAACGCCATCTAAGCTTGGAGTATTGCGCTCGGAAATTTTTCCTTCGGCCTTCTTTTAATTGAAATACTTAAGTACTACCTCTGCCTCAGTTGCACTCTTTTTCATACATTTACTCACCAGGAAAATCCCATGGGCAACTTTTTAAATGAATCTGCTGTTACCTTTAGAATATAACCTAGTGCTTCGTACCCTTCCAATTTATTTTCTTCTTCATCTACCATATGTTGTATCCGACAGATTTCCTACCTAGCGCTATTAGGTGGCTCCAAACTATTCTAGGTGCGGCCTTCTTCTTTCCGCAAATCTTTGTCATCGGCTACTCACTTTCATGTTTAATTTTTGCCTCCACCAATTTTGGCACAGTGGGTTTTTTTTTTTTTGTAGCGTTAGCTACACTGGCCTCACTGAGCCGATTTCGCGTGGCACTGGTCTGCGCATGCGCAATGATACTCCGCCACCGCCGCGCGCGGCTCGCCGCCGCTGTGCGCACAATTCGATGCGCTGCGCAGACGATCAGTGGTGTCACGCACCGGAGCCGGCACCTCCCTCGCACTCGGCCGCGGCCCGCGCGCGACTCGTCGCCGCCGGTGTGCGCTTTCCAGAGGAGCGCCATCATAGCCTTGGTAGACATATGGACGCCGACGCGTGCACCTTCCCTGTGCAGTCGCCATCTGACACTGCACTGGAGCCGCTTGATAGCGCCTCTGACTGGCGTTTGCCACAGTGGTATAGCCATGGAGAAGGAGAGTGCAAATGCTGCTCAACGTTGTAGTAGAGAGGAGAAGCTTAACTCATCGGATCCCGAAGTAGTTGCCCGGCAAAATAATTATACATGTGCCACATAATACGTATACCGTGTGTGTGTGTCCTTGGAACAGCTGTAAGCATGATAATCAAGCTAATTCTAGACAATCAGGAAAGCTTTCCAGAGGAGTGACGTTATGACCTTGAAAGACATATTGGCGCCCGCGCGGGTGCTGCTATGCTATCACAGAAAAACAGACAATTCGAAATACCGTGTTGGGGCCATAGAGACGGCAGCGTGTTACTTCACTGACCACCGAGCCGTCTTTGTGGCAATAAAGAAGATACCTGGACGTTGAGCAAAAAAATATACATCTGCCACATAATACGTATGCTGTGTGTGTGTCATTGCAGCAGCAGTAAGCATGATAATCAAGCTAATCCTAGACACTCTGGAGAGCTAAGAATAATCAGCTGAACCTTTGCTAACGCTACGTATATCCTGGCATAGCTGAGCTAAGCCACTGCTATTTTTTCCACTAAATATATTACCCATATTTGGTCGACTTCATCCTGCGACCACTTTTACCTTTTTGCCTGTCTGTGCTCATGTGAAGCCTCGCGTCGCTTTTCGATCGCTTCCCGGATTTCTCTGTTCCACCAACTTTTAGGCTTTCTCTTTTCTCACCAGCAAATCGCTTTCTTCTCTTTTTCTACTTTCAGCAAATAATTTTCTTGTCTCTCAACTTTTGCGACTATATTTGTTATTTGTGTGTCATTTAATTACGAGCTTCCAAAATTTGACTCTACGTTCTTACTCTGCGTTTTATATCCAAGTTCTAATGTTATGCGTTTATGATCACTACCCAAGCTGTTAATGCTTGCCTCGTCTATTCTCCTCTCTTTATGTTCTTCATATATTCCCTCTGTCATCCGATAATATTCAATGCTCGATGGTCTGTGCCCGACTTCTCAGGTGATCTCCCCTTCACGTTTAGGCCCCGCATTAACTATCTCAAGATTGTATTACTCGCAGGGCTCTAGCAATAACCCGCCATTGGTGTCTGAATATCCTTCAAAGTCCTGTGTATGAGCATTCATATCCCCTGGAGACACCATTCTCGGTGTTCCCCGAGAAAGGAAAATTAGTCGATTAATACCACTTTTGAAATCGGGAAAATCACCATTGGACTTGACAGTGCATCGCCCTATTGCCCTCGCAAGCTGCCTCGAAAAAGTGATGGAAAGAATGGTTCTATTTCGTCTCGAGTGGTACTTGGAACGATACACCAAATACCCTTCTTGCATGGCAGGCTTTCGTCGGGGCCGCTACTCCATTGACTGTGTCCTTGATTTATCGACATTTGTTCAACAAGAAAAAAGTCGCAAGCGCATATCAGTGGCACTCTTCCTTGACGTGAAGGGTGCATATGATAATGTAGCTCACGAAGCATTCCTCACTTCTCTCGCAGCAATGGGCATTGGTGGACGAATGTTTCAATGGATAAAAGATTATATAACTGGCAGGGGTTTCTTTGTACAAACATATGAGGGTACAACCGCCCAACATTACACCTACTGCGGAGTACCTCAGGGAGGTGTTTTAAGCCCCACATTGTTCAATGTGGCCCTCATTGGTCTGGTGAAGGTTCTGCCAAAGTCGGTGTGCCTATCCATATACGCCGATGATATTTGCCTCTGGAGTGCTGCAGTTACTCGCCCTCAGGTGCGTGCACGAATACAGCGGGCAGCAACCCTCATAACATCCTACCTTCAGAAACAAGGCCTAAATATATTAACTGTGAAGTGCGCGTTGATGGCGTTTACACGCAAACCAATGACGTCATACCCTGTTTACATCAATGGGCAGAGTGTCAAATATGCACGGACGCATCGTTTCCTGGGCATAATAATCGACAGAAGTCTTTCGTGGAGCCCACATTGTGCGTACTTGAAGAAGAGACTGCTATCTATTGTGCATATCATGAAATTCTTGTGCGGTAAAGCATGGGGAACTTCTGTGGCCTCCATGCTACAGCTGTACAGGGCCCTATTTCTGGGTTTATTGCACTACAGCTTGCCGGTACTGACTAACACTTGCAAATCGAATACTCATTCATTGGAGAGTTTGCAGAGTCAGGCACTGCGTATCTGCCTAGGACTGCCCCGATGCGCTTCTACTTATGCCACAATCATGCTTGCCAATGACCATCCGGTCAGGACATATATAGTTGTGGATTGCCTCAGAGCACACATTCGACATGCTAGCCGTGTCCCCGACCACCACGTGGCCCTTCTACCTTCCAGAAGACCACGTGCTACGTTTTCAGACGTCATAGCCAAGCACCTAAACAGCATTACATCAGGATATACGCCAGCTGCGAGAACGGCATGCCATTTGTGGTGCCTCGACCAGCCGCAAGTACGTCTAGAAATTCCGGGAATCAAAAAGAAAAGCAGTCACTCCAGAGTAGCATTGAAGCAAGCAACACTGCTATTATTACTTAAGTTGTACTTAGACTGAACGCAGATATACACTGATGGGTCCGTCTCATCCAGCAGCTCATCAGGTGTCACTGTAATTCCGGCTGCAGAAATGACAATCAATTTTAAGTTGTCGCATATGACTACATCTGCGGCATCAGAGCTTGCTGCTATAAGGGCTGCTTTACGATATCTCGTTCAAGAACGTCCAGGAAAATGGGTCATATTCTGTGATTCGAAGGCAGCGCTTCAGAGTTTGCAGTCTGCCATGCGTAGGAGGAGCCATGACCAACTGGTACAAGAAATAAGACATTGCCATCATGAAGCTCTAGCACGAGGGCATGATATTATATATCAATGGCTGCCTGGACGTATCGGTATTACCGGAAATCAATTAGCCGATGATGCAGCCCGCTCAGCCCATGAAGAAACTCGTGTAGTCCCGATTCCTCTATCAAGGAATGATGCAGCAAGACAACTTTACCTGCTGGCTCGAGATCTCACACGCACGTTCTGGTCGTCTACCAGCTTCCAAAGGTGTAAATTTTATGAACTGGATCCTTCGGTCAAGCTAACGCTACCATCACAACTTTCCCGCTCCGATGCGACACTGTTATGCCGCCTTTGGTTGGGTGTTGCATTCACAAAGGTGTACTCCTTTCGCATTGGTATGGCAGACACTCCTACATGCGACTACTGCGGAGATGAAGAGACCATCGAACACGTCCTGTGCAGCTGCGCTTGCTACGACACACAGCGATGCCAGCTACGGATGGTTTTGAATCGACTTGACCCCGGACCAATTTGTGTGCAGAAGATACTAGGACCTTGGGCATCTGCCTCAGTTCCGCAGAAAGCAACGAAAGCACTGCTACTTTACCTTAAGTGAACAAACCTCAGCGACCGCCTGTAAACTGTGTGTGCTCCCCGAGTGTGCTCGTGATTGTGTGTACCTTCTCATCTTTCTGCAACTTCTTTTCTCCCCTTTATCCCTTCCCCAGTGCAGGGTAGCGAACCGGATGTGCGTCTGGTTAACCTCCCTGCCTTTCCTTGTACCTTTATATCTCTCTTTCTCTCCCCTGGAAGGATTATTGCAACCCGCTGCCCCAATTAGGTGGTTACGTTGCGTATGCAATTCACTATCTCCTAATTCTTTTCCTTACTGTTATTCCCCGTCCACAACTAAGCTACACCTAGCAACGTTTTCTTTCCCCCTATTTTTCCGGAAACTCAATGATGCTCTGAACACGTTTGCTTCACTCTATGCCATTTGGCTTTGCTGTGGATTAGTATTTCAACCCTCCCCCCCCCCCTTTTTTTCTAATATGATCCTGTTGCATTCTTCCCAAATATAATTAAGAAACTGTGGTAACTCTTCCAAATATCTGAGGTGTGTTTCTGTAACCGTATACACGCCTAAATATTCCTTGTTTAACTGCTCCTCGGTCTAGCCACTTTGGCTTTTTTTACAGTAAAAGCTGTTATGAGATTACTTTTCGGATCACGCGCAGTTTTCCGCCGCCCCGACCGGTGTCCGTAACCACATGGCGTGAAATTAGAAAAAAAAAAACCTTGCATCAGTGACACAGTGGGTCTTGAGCCCAGGTCCGCTGGGTGCCAGCCCATTATTCTACCGCTAAGTTACGACGGTGCTTGTTACTTTTCAAACTTGCCTTAGGCAAACATGACCTAGCACCAATGGCACAGTGGGGCTCGAAACCGGGTTCACTGAGTGCGAGCCCTGTATTCGACCACTGAGCTACACCGGTGCTTGTGACTTGTGGTCAAACTTGCCTAAGGTAGGCTTGATGTCGGGAAAGTAATTCCGTTAATACGACTTATAAAGCGTTTTAAAACAGCGAAAGAACAATCAGTCATCGCACAATGCGGTTAGCGCAACGAGTGGGCCGTCCAATGCTTCAACTTATTACAAAAGCTTGTTTCTCGCCGCTTCCGCTTACTCTCCTACCTCAGCCAGTGTTTGAAGCTGCCACCTACACCATACACTCCGTGTTCGGGTTTTACAACTAACCATGTGCCCCGAACTTCTTCAAAACTTCCGCCTACTCCGTTCTCGTGTTCAACGTCCCTGCAACGTTTCCCGTGGCCCATATTCACAGTATTCGGAACGCAAGATACCAAAGGTTGATCAGAAAAAAACAAAAAAAGTGTTTATAAATAAAACATTAATTTCAACCCTTCTAACAACAAAACAAACGAAAAAACAGATAAAAGAAAAAAAACTTATCACTCGTTGCGCACTGCACCTGCCCCAACCGACCTGCCTGCTTCTACCACATGCGGACCAAGCGACATCTGGTGTCACAAACAATGTTTGTGGCACCAGATATCGCTCGGTCCGCACCAGCTGTCGCAACGCAAAGAGCCATACATGTTCTTTGTGTTCAATAGCTCCAACGATTTTGCGGTCGGTTGAAATACTCGGCAGTAAACTCTACATAGCGAACGTGGAGGATGGCGTTAAGAGTAGCAGTTCTCGTCTTATTTCGGAAGCGCGATTGCATGAGGTTCATGTGTGAAAAAACACTCTCGACATCAGCATTGCTCAGGGGGCATGGTCAACAACGACAGAGCGAATGCTGCTAATTTCGTGAAGCAGCTTTCACTACTCGCATCTGTGAAATACAGGACTTCTACCCAAAAAGAAGCAGTGCTATTTTTTGTAACATTCTTCCAGAGAAGAAGGCAGACCTGCCTATATTGGATGTCTAGAAGATCTATATCTCCCTTAGTCGGTGTAATCTCACATCATAAAAGGTGTAATCTTACATCATAAAGACATCGTGCCTCATAAGGACATGTGCGTCAGTCACAATTCACTTTGACTGAATGATAAAAAAAAACTGAATTGTTGAACAAGATGTGAGGTCACACAGTCTATGGTAAAAGTTTTACCAATTTATGTGAATATTTGTACGATGCCGATTTGCTCATTCGCAGTGCTCATAAAGTGTGGAAAAAAAGTATATTGTCCGGTTCATTAGTGAATAAAGGTTCATTGTTTGTCTGTGCTAGTCCGGCGTGTTTCTTTCATGCGTGTCAATCAATCAATCAATCAATCAATCAATCGATCAATCAATCAACCAGTTTGTTTGGCATTCATCCTCGTGCGTGCGCGCTGAAGTTCCAATTTGCTGGAAGTGCCGACTGGTAGGGAAGCGTAGTATCGCGCCGGTTTTTTTTGATAACAAACTGCGTGCCGGGCAATGTAACATTATTTTCCGAAAAAGCACAGGTAAGCCCCCCCCCCCCCCCCCCCCTCCAAAAAAAAAAAACGCGACAAGTGACCATAAAAATTCCCAAGCATCTCGGCGAAAAAAAAGGCCAAATCCGCTTATAATAAGCGAACTGGCAACTCTGACAAACATGCAAATGTTGGCCCCAAAGAGTGGTGAAAATGCAGGCCTGCGAGATTGCTTACCGGCATGTGGCGAACAATTTTGGTGTCCAAGAGCAACCAGTTTTGATTTCGGCGACCTCTACTTGGGGTGCTGTTTGGACTAGGAAAATGCCCAGTATCACGAGGTTTCGTCCATTACCTTTAGTTGTGAGTTTTGCGCTCGCTTGCCTTATCACTGCTTCCAGCTTATGTCCTGGGAACGCTCCTATTGAAACCTTCTTGTCGCCTCTTACTCGGTATTTGGTTGCTTCTGTGCATCAATTTAAATTCGAGTCCCCCTTGATTATCACGTGATGTGACTTTTCTTCTAGAGAGTCCCGCACTTGGAGGTTGCTTGCGCTTGTACCGCTGGCTCCTTTGTCCCCTCCCAGCCTCACCACTTCGCGGAAGCTCGAATTTGTGACTATTGAATTGGTTTAACCTGTTGTTTTTTTTTCAAAACTTTTGGGTGCCTGATCTCTACCGTTCTTGCCATCGGCTGCCCTTTTGTTCACTTTCGCAAGTGCCTTCTCGGCTATCTGAAGCCTTTTCCTCATCACCCTCGTTTATTCTTTTTCACTCTGTCGCCAATACAGTCTTCAGCTCAGCGATTCTCATCAGCGCGACTTGTGGCGCCAGCGAGTGGCCACTAACAGTTCGAGTGCAGGGAAGCTGGCAGAGGTCCAAGTGCAGGGAAGCTAGCAGCAAGCTGGTATTTTAGGAGCGATTGTGAAAAATGGAAGAGGAGCGTTGGGCTAGGAAAGTTTTCAGCTACTTGTACATGAAAAATGCTGATACCAGAAGGAGAAAGTGAACTCGAAAATTGTCAAGCAAGTACTTAGACAACACCAGAATACCAAGTCAAAAGGAAACATCGGATAATATGAAGGTGAAGGAAACACAGAGGGGCATGTGGAAGATTGGAGTGCTTACGAAAGCAACACTGAAAACCTACGGAAAGTTGAAGCAGGAAATTGCAAAAGATAAGATCTAGCTCTTTGCTGTTCGAGGCCAGAACGGGAGTATTGTGGACCAAGGCTTACCAAGCCAAATACGAAGGCATACAAACGTATATAGGGCATGTGGAGAGGAGAAGGAAACGACTGAACAATCGATAATGTTGTGTAAAGGGCTACACCCTATAGTACAAGATAATGGCGAAGAATTTTTCAGAGCGTGGGGGTTTATGGACAGTGAAGGAAAAACAGACATTAAACGGGTAGAAATAACCAGAAGGAGGCTAACTGATTGGTGGCTACAATCAAAGAGTGAATGAAATTCAATCCTTCAACACATAGTGATAGTACTTTACTTTATGGCTAGGGGGCGTGAGCCGCCGCCCAATCTAAAGGGCACAGCCGGATACATATATGCGTCTATCCTTGAGTTGTTAACAGGCGTGCGATGAATTTTCGTCTCTCTTTTTGGATGCGCCTGCGTTTAGCGGACATGCGGGCGCGGGATAGCTGCTGGTGCCATAGAGGTGGTGGTGGTGGTGAAGGTGATCAGAAAGGGAAGAAGGCGCCTAATTTCTGCAGCTTGGTAGGGAGCACAGCGCAGCGAGTGCGGGGAGATGGATTGGCAGAAAACTGGATAGGAGGGAAAAAGGTTTGGTGAGCCGTGGCACTGATCTATCTATCTATCTATCTATCTATCTATCTATCTATCTATCTATCTATCTATCTATCTATCTATCTATCTATCTATCTATCTATCTATCTATCTATCTATCTATCTATCTATCTATCTATCTATCTATCTATCTATCTATCTATCTATCTATCTATCTATCTATCTATCTATCTATCTATCTATCTATCTATCTATCTATCTATCTATCCGCCTACGACTTTTAGCTCTCCTGGCCATTTCGATAATGGTATGATACCAAACTTGGTATGGCATAACATGACTGTATGAAGAACATATTAGACTAGTCATAACATGAACATTATGACACGTATGTCATGAATGTCATGATTTACATTTCATGGTCCTGCAGCTCTTGCGGTGGTTTTGTTCACATGGCATGTTGCAAAACTGGTATGGTATGGCATGATTTGCATGGCGAACACAAGCGGCAGACCCTAAATGAAAATCATTACATGCATGTCATGTAACAACATGACTACATGCCATGGTCATGATGCGCTCGCGGCCGTTTCGCTAGCTTTACTTCTACCAAATTTGGTATTACAGTAGTGAATGGATGATGAAGATATGATACTGGTGCAAGCAAGATAAACATGAGATGAGTGTCATGCAAAAACTTTACTGCATGCTACGCTCATGATGCGCTCGTGGCCGTTTCGCACGCTTCACACGTACGAAATTGGGTATTACGCGACGCGAACAGATGAAATAAGTAAATGACACATTCAAACATGATAATCACGACATGCGTGTCATGTAACATGAGTACATGCCACACTGGTGAGGCGCTCGTCACCGTTTCGCTAGCTTCACATTTGCCAAATTTTCTATTACGTGACGCCAATGGATGACGAAGGTATGTGACTGGTGCAAACATGATAATCGTAAACATGATAATAAGAAAAAATAAAATAATTGATTCGCAAATCATGAGACACTCATTTTCTTATCGATATGTCTTGGTAGGCTAGAGATCTGGTATACTTCCGAGTGTAAAGGGAAAAAAATTGATAAAGCCTGTTTGTTCAAGTGCAACGATTCGACGCCATGCAGAATCGAGTTCAACGTTTTCTTCTTTCACTGGGAAGAAGCGTACTCGCACTTACAGTTAGAAAATTACTCGAACCAGTTGCTTCCAGCTTAACTGGTTATGGTTTTCAACTGGGACTATCAGCTTCTAGTTCAACTGGCGAGAATCCCCGCTGGCGGCCAG
This sequence comes from Rhipicephalus microplus, assembly GCF_043290135.1. NCBI lineage: Eukaryota > Metazoa > Arthropoda > Arachnida > Ixodida > Ixodidae > Rhipicephalus > Rhipicephalus microplus. Next base: position 13,212,082 of record NC_134705.1, on the reverse strand, counting down.
TTGAGCCGTAACTGAGGCTTCTGCTCACTATAACTACTTGTTACTGGGATCAACTGTTCTCAGCTGAAACAAGTTGAGCTGTAACTGGCACCAGCTACTAACTGGAACCACTTGTAACTGGGACAAACTCTCCCCATTTGATTCCCAGCTGAAACCAGTTGAACGGCAACTGAAACCAGTTGATGCCTGTTAATGTCAGTTGGAACCTTTTGGATTCAGAGTTACACACTTTCACCTGGGGTCGGATACTCCTTCAGTGTAAACAAAAGCACCATGACAAAAAGAGAGAAAAGAAGTTTTAAATGCTTCGCGGTTTTAAATGCTTCGGTTTTAAAAGCGGTTTTAAATGCTTCGCGTTTAAAAGGCAAAGGCAAGACCAGCGTCTTGTAACGATAAAGAGGCAAGTCGTTTCCCGATTCTACTGCAACGAATCGGTCAACGTAGCAGAAAAGAAAAGGTTGTGCCCCCGCGATCTCCGATGACAGCGCAGCTCTGGCCGACTGGCTTGCTCTACGCCATCTCCTGCCGCTGACAATAGCTTTCGCTGAGTGGTGCCCCGTTGTCGGACTCATGTGACCATGTCCATCTTTCCTATCTTCTCCTTGCTTCTGAGTGTCACTGTTCCTGCGCCACGCTCTCTCGTTCTCCCTCTCTATCTCTATACCTTCAATCCTGTCCTTTTAATTCCTCCTTACCCCCATCCTACGTGAGCAACTGTTGAGGTGTCGTGCTCTGATGCAGACAGTTACGGGGCTCACTTTTCTTTTCTTTTCTCTTCAAGAATCACATTAGAAAAGAAAAGCTGCCCGACTGCACCGAAAATTTTGAAAAGGCAGCCAAAAGTATCCTTTTCTTTTTTCTTATTTAGAGCATCGGTGATACGCTTGCCATTTGTCCGGTGTGCGACGTAGAGAAGAAACTGTGATCGTGCTGCTGCGGTGGCGGCGTCAAGCAAAATTTAAAACAGCTGTGCCGCTCTAAACCAACGTAACCATAGCCAAGTTTTATAAAGCCACGTTGAGCATCGTAAAGCCTCAATTTAGCTACGCATAACTAAGCTATCGAAATCACACTGTAATAAACACTACTTAGCACGAGCTGAGATTCCTGTATGCCCAGTCATGCCGCGCAAGGTAAAATGTGTGCAGCTTAGTCTAATACTAATTAAGGCTGAGCCCAATCATAGTACTAGTTTCGCCAATTACATAATCAAGCTTAGGGCACCTTACGATTCAACCTAATCCAGATGAAGCCTGAAACATGCAACTCAGGCCAACTGCCTATTTATAGAAATAAGGTACTTGGTGCTGCGATTGCGAAGCCCTAGCCAATACACGTGAAATGCAATGTGATCGTGTGAACATTGTGTGCATGGGCATGTAAGTGAACGTGTGCCTAGCAAAACCTGGACCAGCCAGTGCCGACTCTGCTCTGCCCCAGCGTTGCACGTCTCCGTTAGCGATCGAAAGGCTTCGCCGATGGCAGATCTCAAGTGGTTGGCACACATTTAATGACCTAACAAGGTCAAATGGTAGCGTGTGGCAGTTCTAGAATACTAACATGTAGCGTATACGGTAGCTTGTGCCTGTGTTTTTCGAGCTTTTTTCTGCTATTTAGCCTTCTTTAGCTGCACAGCAAGTGGTTATACTTCTTATAATAATTGTTGGTGGTTTTGTGTCAAAAAAAGAACGCGACATGAATTAGAGAAATTCTGTAGTGGAGGGCGCGGTAATTCGACGACGCGGGGTTAACGTGCTTCATAATCTGAGCACATGAGCTTCTAGAAGATGGCCTCCTTCGAAATGTGGCCGTGAACTTGGTCCTGCGATCTTACATGGTGTTAAATAAGATATGGCTAAAAGTCTAAAGCACGGCCGCTGTGGTCGCATTTTGATGAAGGTGACAATGGTTGAGGCTCATTTAGCTAAGGTGGCCGTTAAGGCATCCCAAGTGGTAGAAATTTTTGAAGACCTACACTATGGCATCTTTTATAATAATATGCTTACTTTGGGGAGTTAAACATCAACAATTACTATGGTTACTCAAGCAAAGATAGTCGTTCTAGAAGGTGTTGGCTTGCGGTACGCACAAATTGGTGAAAAGCACGTGTCTTACCGCTACAAATCTGCCGATAACTTGGCTTTGTTTATCAATGTGGTCAACAAAACAAGAAGCACTACAAAATAACTCAAATTTTCGTAGTTTAAAGCAGACGAAGAAGTGCATGTGTGCTGCTTTGTCTCAACAGTTTCTTTTTCTTAATTATGAGCTCAGCTAAGTGCAATTTCTTCAGTGACTTTGTGCTGTCTACTTCACTGGTTCCTTTGTGTATTCATTTCTTGTAAACCAACTATTGTGAAAAAAAAAAAGCAGGATTAGTTTGTCACCTATTGAAATTAGCCGTTTTCACTATAGACGTCTCGCAAAGAACAAAGTTGCTTAGCCATGCGTTTTCGAGGAATAAACTTCTCACAAAAAGTGTGTAAATTCAGTAACTACGCCAACTATATTTTATTTGGCTTCTTAAAAAGTACTCTTTTTTTTCTGCTTAAGGGCTCTCTTCTGAAGTGTAGTGTAATATATCCTAGCTGTTATCACGCATAGTCATGCCCATTACCCTCGGTTTGCATACTTCGCGGGTGGCTCAATCACATGCATATTTATTTTTTTGGTAGTCTAGGCTGTTATGAGTTACTATAAGATCGCGTATTTCTGGCGCAAAGTAACACTTTAGGTAGATCTTTTGCATTTGTTGTCCCAAATTCCAAACTTTTTTAAAGGGACACTCGAGTGAAACAATAAATTGATTTAAATGAATAAATTGTACGCCGAACCCCCTTAACGTTAATTTCACCATCACAGGTTTAAACTGGGGGTATTGTACTTCGAGGGAGGTTGAGATCTTGCTTGGCGAAAAGATTTTTATCGGGCAGATCCGGCTACCGGCGAACGATGACCACAACCTTCGATCATCGTCTTCTGTAACAGTGGAGCACTGGCCATTCACATTAAGTACAATAATTTGCCGCGAAATTAAGAACCAATACACACGGGAAGGTAGTAGCACTGCTTGAGTCTGAACACATGGACAATTTGTTGGCCGCGGCGACGATGATCAGATGACGGTTCCAGTAGCTCAATGAGGTAGTTTACCGGTGACGTTCTTTGGAGTATGTGATATGGGTCATGGTACTTTGGGACTAACTTGGTAGAAAGACCACGAGTAGCAGAAGGAAGACGAAGCCAGGCTATCAAGCCCGGGTCGTTGGAAGCAGTGTTAGTTGACGCGTCGTGGCACTGCTTCTGGCATCCTTGATCTTGTTTTGTGAATAACCATGCCATTGGGCGCTACATTTCAGCGTACGTAATCACTTGGGACAGAGTCGTGGACTCTGATTTTTCAAGTCTGCACCAAATTTTGGTGGCCATCGTGCAAGAAGATTCCCTTACGTTAAGAAGAAAAAAAAGAGAAAATCCAGTAGTGCTGTGAAGAGCGGAATCATAAGAGAACGTAAGAAACAGTACAACTCAGTTTTAATTCGAGTTGTCTGACGAGACAGTACGTCACCGAAAGTGCTGTTGAAGCGTTGACGCGTAATATCATAGGGCTTTGTGGTGTGGTGAACGAAATGGCACTCACGCAGCCATGCTGTGATGAAGTCGGAAAAGAACACACGACCACGATCCCTTAGCAACCCTCCTGGTGCTTCATGACAAAGGACGAGATTGTGCAGAATGAAAGTGGCAACGTCCTTGGTTGTATATGAAGGAACGGGTGAAGTTTCGGTGTACCGCGTGAGGTGGTCAACGTGGACGATGATCCGATGTTTACCATCTGCAGTTCTCAGAAAGGAAGCGTAGATGTCAAGGCCGACGTGGTCGAATGGTCAGATGGGCATGGCAAAAATATTAAGGGTCCCATGGCATGTTGAGGGAGAGCCTTGCGTCTCTGGCACGTGGAACAAACCCGAACGCACTGCCGAATAAAATGAAACGTGCTGCGATTAAACCCTACGACCCTCCCCCGGGAGGATCGCGGGCTGCTCCCACGTATGCACGAAGAGGTTTAGCCTCACCACCGCGTCGTAGGCCTTCTGGACAACCTTGAGTTGCTGTAGGAGGACCGGGCTCTTGAGCGGAAAATGAAAGTCATTTTCAGAAACTTATTGGCATTCTTCTTGTAACGAGAGAGATCTCAGTGATTTGAAAGGGTGCTGTAAGTCAAAATAAAGTGACACCCTGGAACCCCCCAGTCGCCACTGAATAAGGGTGCGAGTTGGACCGGGAACGTCAGGGTTTTCTTCTACTGTAAAGGGTGTTTTCACTTTTAATGAGTATGTTGGTTAGCACCCCTTTTCCAACGTTGCCTGCTCCCCAACCAGACAGAAGTTGGCCAAATGTTAACTTTTAAGAGTATTTTGGTAGTGTGAGAAAATCCATTTTCTTTTTAGTGTCATATAACTACGCCCGGGGCTTTCACCTATTCCGAGATGACGATACATCATGATTAAATCAATGGGACACAAAATATATCAGCTTCAGCAATGATGATGATGTTGATGCTATCTTTTTTTCTTTGCAACGGGTTGCGCTGTTATGCGACCCCCGCCTAGCACCACCAAAATAAAAAGAGCAATAATATTACTAAAAAGCACACAGCAAAGGAAGGGAAGAAGTGTACATTTAGAGGCTTGTTTTTGTTCTAGAAGAACTATAGCAATGATGACAAGGGAAGCGTTCCTAGTAACCGCAATGTAAATCTGAAGAAAGAAAGGTGGACGAAACGATAACTTTCCGCTGGCAGATACGAGGAACGTTAGACCCAATCTCTAAAGCAGTGATGACATCAACAGAGACATTTATAAGGATATTAGTTTGAACATCAATGGTTTGGTCACCGGAATCATGTTATAAGAATCACAATTAATGTCATTCGAGACTGGTTGGAGACTTCGAGCGCTCTTCGCATCTCAGATTTGTTGACGAGAATTTTCGTCGTTTTTAGGGCCGACTCGGCATTTCGGATTGCGAGGAACCTTCAAGGACTTTCACCATTACAGATATTACGCTTGTGCGACGTAAGCGTACAAAACAACACTCGTTCACAATTTCCATAACTAGATTTTGCCCAATTTTTCCCAAACGTATCATCTGTTCAAGCTGAACTAATCAGAATGAACAATATGAAAGGAAATGTGACTGATAGGAAAACAAGGTTAGCGGCTTTGCTGGGCAATTTGCCGACAATAAAACTTCGGGTTTCTGTCTGCAACAATTAAACTGTTGGTCCTTTATCTTGTTAGCGAAAGTTAAGCGAAGTATTTGAGTATTTTAGTATTTTTTTACCTTGAGCAAAGTTTGTTCAAGGTAAGGGGACACAAGATGACACACAGCGCTGCTCCGTGTTCTTTTTGGATTCCTCCCATTACCTTGCGCTATCTTTGTCACTCGAAGAATCCGTACGAACAAGCCTTGCAACATTGATCGAAATAATTATTGTGTATCTTAAAAGACGTAACATGTCATGGGCAAATACGCAACTCTGCACAAAACTTTCCAACATTTTACGCCTAGCATACAGTTGGTTAATGTTGCCTGGAATTGTAGCTGGTATTCTTCCACCTAAATGAACCCATATTGAAAGTTCAGGGATCTGTAAGGTAAAGTTTGACTTGTGTAAATTTGAATAAGTTAGTGTACTGCTCATTTCGCTTTGACAGTCATTTAAAACATACGTTTACACGTAGTGCTGTCTAAGTAATTCGCCGAATTGTCATATAACAACTTTTCAGCTAGGTAGCCGCAGAAAATTGCAAATAAAGTACAGGTATTGATTTTCGGCTATGTTCTGACCATAGCTATCTGAAAAGCCAAGGACCACCAGATTGCTCTTTGCCACTGAAGTGTGTCAGTGTATTTAGGATTTGTAGTACTGTAGTAGAGCATGGTCGAATATTGAATCATCAGGTAATGCTGTGATGACGTCTTTGACTTCTTTGATCAGTGCGCATGAGCACTGCTTTGTTATATATATATATATATATATATATATATATATATATCCGTAGGGGACAAGGCGCACGCACGAAGTAATTTTATTGATGTTTCGGCCGCGGGTCCGGCGTTCATCAGAATACAGCTTATGGCACGAGTGCTGTTTATATACATGTGCATATCAATAAGATAAAATATGAAAACCGGCGTGAAAGGCAATATATGGGCATATATATATGCAAGTCACACAATTTGAAGGGCACCTGATACACGAGTAAAAAGATATCGTTTCCATGCACGAGCACGTGGCGAGCCCGTTGTTTACGAATAAAAACTAAAACGCATAAAAGATAAAGCACATAAAATGAAGAATAGTCTGACCGGTAATAGCAAGGGGAAAAAGAAGAAAAATAAAAAAAATATTAACAAAAAATCACAAAGACGTTACAAAGCTGCTACGTAATCAACCGATACAGACAATGTAGTGGGACTTGTTGAGCAAGGTTGAAAAAAGATGGACAGGGTGATACAGGTTACGCAGATAGGCAACTAAGTTTTCCTACGTTTTCATTTAAACCAGATGCGATGGCGTCGAACTTATAGATGAGGAATGATTCACGGGCTTCTCTCTCATAATTTGTGCGAAAACCAGATACTAGTAATGTGTCATGTAGATTTTCAAAAGAGTGGTCAGGGAGGTGCACGTGTCTTGAAATGGGCAAGTGGGGCAAGGTGTTAGCGTGAGATTTATGGTTGTTAAAACGCAGTCCAAGAGGCTCTTCTGTTTGACCAATGTACTGTATTTCACATAGCGCACATTCTATCATGTATGTTGCGTTCTTAGAATCACAGTCAAGATTGCCTTTGATTTTTAACGAAAAGTTGGAACCAGTACTGGTGACTTGTTGGCGTGTGTGCATGTACGGGCATACTTTGCATCGCGCTTTTCGGCAAGGATGGCACCCGATCGTGTCAGGACTGTCTGCTTTCAACGATAATGACGATGAGAGTATGTCTCGAACAGTTTTAGCTTTGCGATACACTGCTTTAAGTGGTTCGGTGAAAATGGTTCTTAAGCGTTCACTTTGCATTAGAATATTGTGGTGCTTTCTCAGCACATTCGAAACACGCGGAACTGACGCAGAATGGGTAAGGACTAAGGTTGTCTGCGGTGAGGGAGTCGAGTTCTTAGCAGCGCACAACAGCGTTCTACGATTATGCATGTCGGCACGTTTTATTGCGTCATCAATTAATTGCGGCGGATATTTCTGTTTGACTAGAGCCTTCTTTAGTGTTCTGCAATTAGTTTGAAACTCTGATTGCTCTGAGCAGATTCTTTTAAAGCGTAAGGCCTGACTGTAAGGGATGCCAGTTTTGCAATGTTTCACAAGGCTACTGTCAAAGTGCAAATACTGTTGCCGGTCTGTAGGCTTCCTGTATAGAGCAGTGGATTGCTTATCATTTACAGCTGAAATGCCTAAATCAAGAAAACTAAGCGTTGATGTGGAATAAGTGTGAGGAAATGATATTGATAGATGGGCATCATTAAAGTCAGATATGAAGGAAAGCAACTCCTGTTCACCATGCGGCCAAATAAGGAAAATGTCAACGATGTAACGTTTATAATAAAAAGGTATCAGCGCGCGGGTTCGCGAAAATTCACTTTCAAGCTGGCGCATGAATATATTGGCGTAATTGAGTCCAATACGCGTACCAAGTGACGTGCCGCTAACTTGGACATAGTGTTGCCCATCGAATTGAAAGTTATTTAGCTCTAAAATGAGCCTAAACAATACTGCTAATGTGTTGCTGTCGATAAATTTAGCCGGTGACGCTGCTTCATAGGACCCGGCGACTGCCGCCATTCTGTCTACATGCACAATATTGGTGTATAAAGACGCTACGTCTAGTGTGACCAAAGAAGAACCTTGAGAAATAATCAGATCAATTATACCAGAAACAAAGTCGGTAGTGTCCCTTACGTAAGACGGATCTGATGCTGGGAAACTACTGACCATAGAATCGACATAGCTGGACAATTTTTCTGTGACAGTATATATACCTGAAATAATGGGACGGCCGGGGTTGTTTATCTTGCGTATTTTAGGCAAGAGGTCAAAACGACCAGGAACAGGACTTAGCGGAATAAGACAATGAATGGCATTGTCAGGCAACTTTTTGTTTTCCAGAAGCTCTAGCAGAGTGCTCTGGACAAGAGATTTAAATTGTTCAGTGGGGCCATGATCCAGACGCTTGTAAAAACTCGTGTCTGCGAGCTGTCTTTGGGCACTGCTTCGTAATCAGACTTGTTCATTACGACAACAGCCCCACCTTTGTCCGCCGGCTTGATGATGATGTCATTGCGACAGGACAAGACATTTAGTGCTTTCATTTCACTGGTGAATTGGTTACGGCAAAACGGCGTTTGCTTTCGATACGACTGTAGTACGTCTCATTGTAGAGCTTTGATATACATATCTAAGCATCTGTCTCGTTGTGAGGGAGGTACCCAACGTTTTCCAGAAGGTAATGCGCTTGTGGAACGATTTGTATTTTGCCGGTCCTGAAAAAACTTGCGCAAGCGTAAGTTGCGGGCAAAACTATCCAAGTCTTTCAGTAATTTAAATTCACTGTGTCCACCTGTGGCAGGACAGAAATTGAGACCGCGGCACAGAACACTGCGCTCCTCAGCAGTTAGTACATTGTCCGAAATATTTACTATAATGTTCTGCTCCTTGACGATATGTTTGTCAATGGAAGGTGACAAAGAAGTATAGGGGTAAGCTTGTACCGGATTCATTTGCAAAGGAACGTAATTGCATGCATTGTTCTGGCTAGGGCACGGAACACCGTCACGCGACATTTTCTTGACTTCCAATGCGTAAATTTCACGATGCTTCTTAGATGCGAATGCCTCTAGTGCGGCGGATTCATTAGACGAGAGGCTTAAATTTGCTGACATTTGATTTTGAAGTTCGACGCCGTCGCATCTGGTCTAAATGAAAACGTAGGAAAACTTAGTTGCCTATCTGCGTAACCTGTATCACCCTGTCCATCTTTTTTCAACCTTGCTCAGCAAGTCGCACTACATTGTCTGTATCGGTTGATTACGTAGCAGTTTTGTAACGTCTTTGTAATTTTTTGTTAATATTTTATTATTTTTTCTTCTTTTCCCCCTTGCTATTACCGGGCGGACTACTCTTCATGTTATGTGCTCTACCTTTTATGCGTTTTATTTTTTATTTGTAAACAACGTGCTCGCCACGTGCTCGTGCATGGAAACGATAATTTTTTACTCGCGTATCAGGTGCCGATATTGTTTCCATAGTATCATGGAAACAATATCTTGTTACTCGTGTATCAGGTGCCTTTGAAATTGTGCGACTTGCATGCATATATGCCCATATAGCGCTTTTCATGCCGGTTTTCATATTTGTATCTTATTGATATGCACATGTATATAAACAGCACTCGTGCCATAAACTGTATTCTGATGAAGGCCGGACCCGTGGCCGAAACGTCAATAAAATCACTTCGTCACTTCGTACGTGCGTCTTCTCCCCTACGGATAATCTTACCCGCACCCAACATCACTTTTGTTTTTGGTATATAAATATAAATATATATATATATATATTTATATATATATGTATATATATATATACGTTTCGCCCGGGGCACGGCCGGAACGTAAATCGATAAAGTAAGTGCTTGCTTTCTCCTACGTGTACCAGCTTCTTTTCCTATATTGCCACAGAGACTAATTACACTATCCGATATTATGAAGAATCAGCATCCACAGTCTTATGCGCGCTCGTGCTTGTGGCCGCATGACTCATGCCTCTCGTTTACGGGCACGAGTCAGTGTGCGTTGCACCTGCGAAGAAGAAGAAGGCGCGTTAGCGAATAAACAGTTTTCGTTTTGAAACACTCTAGTGGACTCTTTCATTTTTCGCACATAATTTTCAGGGCACAAGTTCGCCCATAATAAACTGGTTTTGGGTGTTTCTTCTCTTAAATTTGTTACATTCTGGTAGACCGTGCTGGGTATGATTGGAAGCCCCCTTGGCGCAAGAGAGCGGAGCTCCGATCCTCAATGATTGGAACCTGGCGAACTGACTCCGGTACACCAGCGTTCAAGCCGCGGCCTTAGAGGAGAGCCGCCTGAATTTGCACCCCTCCCAGTGCTCCAGAATCACAAGCAGCGTCCGCAGACAACGAAATGATTCTTGCCAGGTGATATCTCCGGAACTTATTCTGTCGCCACTGTGCCTGAGCGCTTCCACGGTGACACGTTTGAAGATGTAGAAAATTGGTTAGAACACTTCGAGCGTGTTGCAGAGACCAACAGCTGTGACGAAGCGAATAAACTGCGTCGCGTGTACTTCGCATTGGAGGATCCAGCGAGGACATGGTATGAAAACCACGAAGCGTTCATACCAACATGAAAACAGTTTCGACGACAAATAGTAGCTACATATGCCAGTACCGATCGTCGGGACAAGGCGGAGAATGCTCTACAGTCCAGGAACCAGCGCACGAACGAAAGCGTTGGCATGTATATTGAGGAAATGTCCCGCCTTTTCAAATGCGCTTACCTGAACATGAACGAAGAGAAAAAGCTGCGTCACTTGATGCGAGGTGTCAAACAGGAGTTATTTGCCGGTTTGGTACGCAACCCATCTCGTACATTTGCTGAATTCTACACCGAAGTTACCTCTATAGAGCGGGCATTGCAGAAGCGCTCCCGTCACTACACTCATAATACGAGTAGTGTTCGCGCGGATGTCTTCTCAGGAAACCTTGGCAGCAGCAGCGAAGCGTTGAGGGAAAAGGTGCGATCCACTGTGAAGGAAGATCTCCAGAAGCTGCTGCCTCCACAAGCCGTACCGCCAGTTGCGTCTCTCACTACCCTGATCAGCTATGAAGTTCGCCATGCCATTCTACAAACAGAACCCAAGGCGCAACCTGTTCGACTCGAACATCAATTGCTGGAACGCCCCGTACCGACTGATGCCAATGCTGTGCGCCAGCCTGCCGTGCATAGTGCTTCGTTTGCAGCTCCCAGTGGCTACCGACCGGTTTCGCGTGGCTCAAACTATCCAGCTAATTCCAGGCCACGAAAAAGCGACGTGTGGCGCAGACCCGACAGTACGCCGCTATGTTTTTACTGCGGTGAAGCTGAACACCTATACAGAATGTGCCCATATCGACGAATATGTCTCCGTGGGTTTTCCCACAACGCGGCATGCCCACGAATAGTGAAAGACCCGTTGAAATCAAAGATTACTTGTCCGGCCATCTGTTTCCAACTGCTGGTTTCCAGCATCAGCCTAGATCACCAGCGCCTGCTCGCTGTCGATCACCAAGCCCTCGACGATTTAGTTCACCTTCTCCAACTTGAACCTCAACACGCCGTCGTTCAAGCAGTCCCTACCAGGAAAACTGAAGCCAGCGACCTGTGGAGGCAAGGGCGCTGATGTCCGACCAATTGAAGATCCTCCGTCAAGGACTCAGTGCAGCAACTACCAGCGGAACACTAACACTAGGTTAGGCAAAAACAAAATTTCTTCAGACTTACGCGTAACCGTAGACGGGTGTGAATTTAATGTTTTAGTTGACACAAGTTGTAAAGGAAAACTACCGATCGGCGAAGAAACCAGACCGAACGCCGTTTCTCGTTTTCAATTTCTTCTTCTTCTTTCTTGCAATACTAGTCTGCACACGTTTATTCCTTCTCTTTTCCAACATACTCCCGCCCCCAGTAGCGTCGTTCAATTCTAATCTGTGCAATTTCTGTACTGGTTTTCTGAAAATCTTTCCGTCCTGAGCTTTCACTCGACAAGCTCGTATTATTCCATCTTGTCCAGGGTATGGGTCTGTGATACGCCCAAGGGGCCAAACTCTTCTGGAAATACCAGACTCTTCGATTATCACCACGTCATTTACTCGGAGGCAGTTCCTGGGATGAGCTGGGTATAGGTGAAGTGCCCGTAGTTCTAATAAATACTCTTTTTTCCATCGCATCCACATATGACCCATCATCTTCTGTCGGTATCTCAACTTTTTGCTGATGTCTCTTCGACCAGCTTGAGCACTGATAGCAACGTAGTCATTGTTGCTCTGATCCGGAGGCGCTAACAATGAACGTCTAACAAGAAAATGCGCTGCACATATGAGAGAGGGCTCTTTGGCGTCCGTATACGTGTAGGTCAGCGGTCTTGAATTACCAACCGCTTCTACCTCTAGTAGCATCGTTTCAGCTTGTTCGCTGCTGAGCTTGCTTTTTCCTATCACCCCACGCAACGATGACTTGACAGTCCGAACAAGCCTCTCCCACAAACGACCAAGGTGCACCTACCTGACACGATAAACTTCTACTCTATGCGGCAGTTCAGCAGAAAAGATGCGAATGGAGAGCACTTCATGAAACTCCATATGTTTTTAAAGTCCCATGACGATCTCTTGAAGGCAAGAGCGTTATCCGAGTACATTGTTGCGGGTACTCCTCTGCGAGCAAGAAACCTCTTGAAGGCTAGCAAGAAGGTGCTGGTCGAGATCGCACTCGTCAGTTCAAGGTGTACTGCTGTAGTCGTCGCACAGGTGAACAGCAGGATATAAGCTTTTGATGTATCACCATGTAGCTCACGTTGCTTTATATATAGTGGACCTGCAAAGTCCAATCCTACTACATCAAATGGTCGTGACGATAGAAGACGGTCTTCAGGCATCGGCGCATATTGCACGTTCTTAGGTTTCATATTGTACTTTTGGCAGAGAAAGCATTTGTTGATGATTCACTTGACTTCTTGTCGAGCGTGGATGATCCAATACCGCTGTCGTATTTGCATCATATTGTTTGCCACACCACCATGCAAAGCTGCAGTGAGCCTCAATCACCACCAGAGACGTGAAAGGATGTCTCTGTGGCAGTATGACCGGATGTTTTTCGTCATATGTGGCGTCCATTCTCTCCAGTCGTCCGCCAAGCCGAAGCTGTCTGTTTTGGTCCAAGAAAGGGTGAAGATCGATCAGCCTAGACTGTTTGGGGAGTGGGTGTCAAAGCTGCAGTTGTTCGACATTCTTCGCGAATACTTCCAGCTGAGCATATCGGACCCAAAACATTTCAGACTTGCTTAGCCCCCGTGCCGAAATCGGTTCGCTGAGTAAAGTTTGAAGTCCACGGCATCGATCCACAAAGAGAAAGACCCAGGCGGTGACGCGCAAGAGCTTCTGCAGGTCGTTATGCTTCCTTATATTGATCACCGGGTGTGAGTTCCTGGATGACGCTTGAAGAAAAACATGTTGCGTTTCAATATCTGCCTCTTCGTTTATCGGTTTGTACTGGTTAGGTTCTGAAGGCCAGCTTGATTTTGGCTGGGACAACCATTCAGGTCCATGCCACCAATAGCGACATGCACGTAGAGTCCTTATCGGTTCCTCTAGTCAATACATCCGCCGGGTTGTCTTCGCCCGGGCAGTAGCGCCATAACGCTTTTTCAGTAATTTGCGTTATTTCAAACACTCTGGGCTTTACAAATTGACTCAACTTGCTATAGTTTCCGCGGATCCAGCTCAGTGCGATCATGGAGTCAGTCCACATGACGCAATTGAAATGCTTGAAATCCCGAGAAGCAAATGTCTTTTAGCAATCTGGCTCCCACTACCGCGGCCATAAGCACGAGGTTTGGAAGCGTTAATGTCTTAATAGGTGCCACTCTTGACTTCGCTACTATGAGAGATGTAGCGGAGTTTCCACCTTCATCAAATGCTCTCAAATAGGCCCATGCTCTATAAGCCTTCAGGCTGGCGTCGACGAATATATGCAGTTCAGCCTCTTTAAGTGCTCCACGCAGTCCGTCTCTCACGCAACGCGGAATCTTTATGTGGCCGAGCTGTATTATATCGGCACACCAGGCTGCCCACTGTGTCTTGATCTCCGCAGGCAATTCTTTATCCCAGGAATGGCCTAAAACCCAGAGGCATTGAAACAAAAGCTTCGCAGTGATGGTGAATGGCGATGGAATGCCAAGCGGGTCATAAATTCGAGAAGCAACCTTCAGTAGTGCACGTTTCGTGTCGAGCTGGCCAGCCACTAAATACTGGGCCACAGACTTGGAAGAAAACTTGAAGTAATCATTTCCTATATCCCATTGCATTCCCAAGACCAAATCTGCTTCTCCGGGTGCTCCTTCTACTTGCTCCTCCTGGTTGTCAAAAATGTTCTGCAGCTCATGGTCATTGGTCTTCCACTTTCTGAGCCTCATGCCAGCATCTTTCATAATTGCTTTCGACTGCTCATAGATGCGCCGACCTTCATGGAATGTCTCCGCACCCACCAATAGATCGTCGACATAAAATGCCTTCTTTAATGTAGAAGCGAGCTCTTTATCTTCACATGCGTTATCTAAGTGGCAGTGAATAGTTGCCATGAGCAAGAAAGGGCTTGACGTTGATCCAAATGGTACCTGTGTCATGCGCCACTCGACGAGCTTACGGTGTTGGCTTATGGAAATAGAGTCAAACCAGAAAAAACCGGAAGGCATCTCGGTCAGTCTCCTGTATTTCACTTTGTAAGAATGCTTTTTCGATGTCGGAATTGATGACGACAGGGTACCACCGAAAGCGAAGAAGGACTTGCAGCAATTCTGGATTGAGATTCACTCCTTTATCCAAGCAGTCGTTAAGGGATGGTACACCTTGGATGTGTGACGATGCGTCGAACACTACACGCAGTTTGGTAGTTAACGATTCCTCTCTTTTTACTTCCCGATGTGGCATATAATATATGGTGTGATCTCGATCCCGAGGAGTATCCTTAGGCACCACTTCCGCGTGACTCATCTCCAGATATTGCCGGATTACTCTGTCATATCACTGCAACATTCCTTCCATCGTTGATAGCCCCCGTGTTAATCTTTGTAGACGTGATAGCGCGATTTCCCGGTTGTTCCCTAGGAGCGGTTTCTTATCTTCTTTCCAAGGCAACGCCACTGTGTATCTGTCGCTTTTCTTGCTACTGGTTTCATGTAATCGTGCAACGGACTCATGGGAGGAAGGTGCCGTTGAATCTGCGATGCCCATTGCTTCTAGTTGCCAAAAATGCAAGATCTGCGAGGTTGATTCGTCATCAACAATTGCTTGTACTTTTAGATCACAGACCATTAGGCTAGAGCTGCCGTCAAGAAAGGCTTTTTGGTGACTGGGTCCTTGTAGCGTTCATCCGGAAGCTGTATCTATTGCTACGAGTCCTGGAACTTCTGCACTTTTGACGATGCGTCCCGACATGATTTGCCAGAGGTGGTCAGCACCGATCAACAAGCTGAGGCTATTTTCCGTTTCCGCATCAAACTTCTTTTCGTCCGCAATGACCTTGCCTTCAAGACGCAGGTTCTGAACGAAATGGCTGTCAGCTTTCGGGGAAGCAATATCGTGGCAGATAACTGGAACAATGCGCGCACCGTGCAGGTGTCAGAACCATGTTGGCTACGCAGAGGAACTTCCACCACTTGAAGTCTTTCCACAGTACTTGGTGATGAACAGCCAAACGTAGTCAGCGCCATTTGAGTTTTTCCCAGCACCTGTAGGTGTAATGTCTTGGCGAGATCGTCCGTGACGAAGCATCGCTGGCTCCCTTCGTCGAGAATCCCTCGGACATACCTTGTTTTGCCATTTTTGATGACAAAGTCGCGAAATGTTTGTAGGTATACTTCACTGTGATTTGTTGTGCATCTGCTCAGTGAATCCTTCTCACACAGCATAACTGATTTTGACGACACCATTCCTACTGTGCTGCCGGAGGAGTCAACTGGACGAGAAGGTGTCGCTGTTTGGTTTGATGTATAGTGCGGGTCGCATAAACTTGATGCCTGTCTCCCGTGGCAGCTCGAGCGTATGAGTTTGACGCGGCAAGAACGTGCCTGATGTCCTCGGGACGTGCATCGATAGCAGCGGTTGTCTTTCGCAAGCATTCCTATTTCGAATCGATGGCAAGGTTCGCGTCACAAGCGCGGGTGCCATGTTTCTTTGGCTTGCAGAAAAAACACCCCCCCCCCACCAGCTGTTCGATGTGCTGTGTAGTACGGAAGCCGTGCTGGTGCTGCCGCTTCGAGTCCTCTGTGCACGGTCATCTAGCAGTCGGTCATTAAAGGGCTTGCACTGCTCCCGACTTTCTAGCTCTATACGTGTATAGGTGAGCAGCTCCTTTAACTCCGCATCATATGTAGGTGGTGGTGGTGAAAACATTTAATAACCATTAAATGGTTACAGAGAGGTGATTGGGTTGGGGCCTTATTGGTCTCCTACCCTCACAGCACTAGGTGGAACCCCTATTCCGGGGCTCCATTGGCAAGCAACGCCGCCCGCGCACGTTGAACCAGAGCCTCTTGGGCCTTCAGGTCTTGACAGCCGAGCAGGGCCGCCTCCCAGTCCTCTCTCGTGGGATTGGGGTTGGGGGGGATAGATGGATTAGACTGGCACGCCCAGACGATGTGAAAGGTGTCAGCCACCTCACCACAGAACTGGCACGTGCCATCAAAGGATGAATTGAAATGTTTTAGCACCGCCGGGCACAGTACAGTATTGGTAAACAGTTTTAAAAGGAGGCGCTCGTCAGCGCGATGCAGTCCCTTACAAGGGTCTGGATAGCGCCGGTGCTCCTCCTTGTAGTAATTGGTAATATCTTTGAATGAAAGGGCCGAATTGTCTGATTGCGAGTAGGCTTCCAAAGACAGGGAGATAGCCCGGGAAGAGAGTGCGCGGGCGGCCTGATCGGCCTGTTCGTTACCCCTGAGTCCTTGGTGACCGGGTGCCCAAACCAGATTTCGCGGAGTTGGATTAACGTATCGGCAGCTAGGTTCCAGTATGCGCTGAGCAAGCGATGAAGCCCACCCTAGCTGATAGTTCCGACAGGCCCCTCGTGAGTCGGTGATGATATGTTTAGAAGAGGGATAGGTGAGAGCCAGAGCGATGGCAACCTCCTCCGCGTGTGTTGCGCTGTAGGCTTTGAAAGTGAGCCCGTTTACGGTGTTTGCGTTGTGTATGACTGCGGCAGCATACCACCCCCCATGGTGCGGGCCGGCAACGTCCACGTAGCACACGTGTTCCTCTTGACCAAAGTGTCGCTGCAACGCTTCCGCGCGCGCCTGGCGGCGACCACTGTGGTTTTCTTTGGACATGTTGCGGGGAAGGGGTCGGACCCGGAGGGCGCGTCTCCAAGGTTCTGGCACTCTCACCCTTTCCTCAATATAGTAATCGTGTTTGATATGTATTCGGTCCAAGAGGCGGCGACCGGAATGGGTCTGTGCAAGGCGCGTGTATTGGTTAACGAGGTGGGCTTCTCGAAGTTCCCGGTAGGTATTCACCACGCCTAGGGCCAGAAGTCTCTGGTTGGACGTGGTGATAGGGAGGTCGAGAGCCCGCTTGATAACTTTACGGTGGATGACCTCGAGTTGATCATCCTCGTGTTTGCGTAGGTGCAAGTAGGGAGTCGAGTAGAGTATTCTACTCGTTACGAAAGCATGGGCAAGCCGCATTGCATCCCTGCTTCGTAATCCGCCCCGCTTGTTGGAGACCCGGCGGACCATACGGCCCACCTGGTCTCCCACCGTGCGAAGTTTGGCTATTGTGGTGTCGGCCTTGCGTTGGTGGTGTATTAAGAGGCCAAGGACGCGGATCTCCTTGGCCTCACGGATCGGTCCCGAGGGAAGACTGATATGGAGCTGAGTTGTGTCCTGAGGGGAGGGACGTACGTGCACAAATTCTGACTTAGCCGGGGCACACTGGAGTCCGCAGTAGGCTGCGTAGTCGTCGACTACAGTCGCTGCTGCTTGCAGGCATGACTCCATGTGACCCAGGTTACCTTGCGTGGCCCAGATCGTGATATCATCCGCGTAAAGAGCGTGATGTATCCCTGGTAAAGAAGCCAATTTGGGGGGAAGATGAAGCATGGCTATATTAAATAGGAGAGGAGAGAGGACCGCGCCTTGAGGAGTTCCCCTCGAGCCGATGACGTAAGGCCCATGTTCCTCATCTTGTATGCGTATGTAGGCTCGACGGTCTGTAAGAAACTGTCTAACATAATTGAATGTTTTATAACCACAGTTGGTCTGACTGAGGTGGTCAAGGATTACCTCATGCTTCACGTTGTCGAATGCTCCTTTGAGATCCAAGGCCAGGACTACCTTGTCATTGTGGGGGCGTTCAACAGGATCTAATATGTCATGGTGGAGCTGTAGAAGTATATCCTGGGCTGACTTCTGAGGGCGGAATCCAAACATGGTGTCCGCAAAAGTGTGCTGTGTTTCTAGAAACTCGGAGAGTCTGTCGCGCACCATCGTTTCCATCAGCTTGCCGACACAAGACGTGAGGGAGATGGGGCGAAGGTTCTCCACGTCAATAGGTTTACCTGCCTTCGGGATGAAGGTCACGAGAGCTGATTTCCATTCAAGAGGGAGAGGAGTTTCTCCGTCCCAAATGCTATTGATGTATTTGAGGAGCGTGGCGTAGGCTGCGTCGGGAAGATTGGCCAACAGTTTGACCGTAACCTGGTCACGCCCTGGTGCAGTGCCACGCTTCATCTTGCGTAAGGCCGCCTGGAGGTCGTGGAGCTGGAACGGGGTGTCCAACTGCGTGTTCTTTTTGCCTGCGTAAGAGTATGCGGCCGTCCGGGGGTCCTTGGTAGTGCACAGGTATCGGTCCCTGAGCGTGTTTGCCAGCTGTGTTGTCGTTCCTGTAAAGTTGTGCATGACCTTATGTAAGTGACGTTGAGTTTCCGTGCGTGTTTGTGTTGGATCGATGAGAGCGCGAAACAGGCGCCACGTGTTGCGACCAGACATCTGGCGTGCAGCCGTGTTGCACCTGTCCACCCAGTTAGTGTCGGCTAGCTGAGCAGCATATTCCGCAGCTTGCTCCGTGAGTTCTAGGATGCGTTTCTTGAGGCGTCTGTTATGTTTCTGTTTTTTCCATCGTTTGGTGAGGCTGCGGCGGGCCTGCCAAAGATGGAGGAGGTGGTTGTCCACGTCCGTTTGAGTTTCCGTGAGCTGTATCAGCTGTTCGTGTTGTTTCAGTGTAGACGTCAGTGATTTAGACCAGGTGTCGTATCCCGACTGGAGAGGGTCTACAATAGGTAGAGTGGTGCGGAAAGTTGTCCAGTCTGGGATACGAGCTTGTGTAAGTGGGCGTTTTAAGGGACGCATGTACACAGTTGTGTTTAATACACAATGATCACTACCGAGAGTGTCCTGTGTGTTCAGCCAGTCGGCATGGCGTATGTTGCGTGTAATTGTGAGGTCCGGGCAAGTATCTCGTTGAACAGAGTTGCCTACACGTGTTGGGCTGGCGGGATCAGTGTGGAGGGTAAGTCCAAGTGTAGAAAGAAGTTCCGCAAGCTTCCTTCCACGCGTGTCCTCTCGTGGGTAACCCCATAACCTGCTTGGGGCATTGAAGTCGCCGACGATCAGGAGGGGGTCCCGTCCTGCCACCTGCATAGCTTGTGTGAAAGTTTCGCTGAACGTGACGTTCTTAAGCTTTGGGGGACAGTAAATGTTTAAAATATGAACAGGTGGGTCAGATCGCCTTATAGGCAGCACCGACACCATTGTGTATGGGAAAGGCGGTGTTGTGGGGAGTGTGACTTCCTGGGCGGTATATTGCTTGTGAACAAGTATACATGTCTCCGGGTTGTGTTGAAATGTAGTGTAATTTGTGAGTTTGACGTCCGAGCCGGGTTCCTGAAGGGCAACCACGGCAACAAGGAACTCAAAGGTCTCAAGATAGAGGCGGAAATGAGCCCGCTTCTTGTGGTTCTTGAGACCTCTGCAGTTCCACTGTGTTAGTAACAACGGCTGAGTTGCTCTGGCTCGCGACCTAGGGTTGGAGGCCATGTTCGGAGATAGAGGGTGGGGTTGTGTTGTTAAGATTACTCAGTTCACCAGCACCCTGTGCTGACGTACTGGAGTCTTCAGAAAAGTCCGACTCATCTGGAGTCACTCTGTTAAATTTTGAGGGGCGATTAACGTCCCTAATTGGCCCTACGCGCTTGAGGACGCGTGTATTGTCTTGTATCCACTTTTGGACAATGTGAGTTACTGTTTGTGTCACCTGTGCGATGACAGTCTCCATATGACGCGCGATGGTGTCGTGGATAATTTTGGGGAGGTCGGCCAATTGTGTTTCTATTGCATTCACCTGGGTCCCCAGGGCCGCGACGCGACTTTCTACAGTAGTAGGAATCTCCCTGTCTGTTATATTTTCCTCTTCGTCGCTCAACGAGGGTTTAGTAGTGAGATTGGTTTTGAGCGAGTCAAGTTCGCTGGCTAGTTTTTCATTCTGAGATCGCAAAAGGGCGAGCTCATGCCTGAGTTTTTGTGTTTCGGTAGTGCTTGTGGCAGAAGGAGGTGGAGAGGAGAGAGAGGAGGGAGAGGAGGCGACCTCCACCCAACTGCCCACCTTGGGTTGGTTGCGTGCAGCGTTGCCAGATGGAGCGCCGAGAGCTGGAGATTCCGCCGCGCCAGGTGGTAGCGTTGCCGTTGCTGCTTTGCCAGGAATTGGCCCTTTGCCAGTTGACCGGTGCTTTGGTTTTGTTGGGGTCCCCGATGTCCTGGACCCTGGTTGCTGAAGCCTGATGAATTTTTCAGTGCATTCGCGGGAGCTGGTGAGGTGCGGACCCCCGCAAACTATGCACGTTGGGTTGCATTCGTGGGGGGCCATCCCCTCAGGACCAGCGCCCACGTTTTCGCCACAAAGGCTGCATCTTTCGGTGACCGGGTTGGGACAGATATCCGCCCGGTGCCCCAGTGCACCACAGCGGTAGCACGCTGGCACTGTCTTCTTGTACTCCCTGACGGGAGTCAGTTCTGCGTTATAGTGGACGAAACGCGGAACCTTCCTTCCCGCGAAAGTCAACACAGCTACGTTGGAGTTCCCCAGCTTGCGCGCATAGACTAGTTCACCGCCACGCCACTGCACACTATGTTTCAGAGACGCACTGGTTTCGAGGTTGTGCACAGAAATCACGCCGCGACACACATCACCGGTGAGCTTGAGGTGACCGCGAAGCGGCAGCGGTCCTTTGCTGGTGTTGATTTGAAAGTCCGACAGCAGTTTCTGAGCCACCTCGTTATTCTGTGTGCCACAGATGATGATGTTTTGCTCCCAATTGGGAGAAATGCTGATGTCATTCATGTGCTGCCTTCCGATGAGTTGGGAAATGGCAGCGCCGAGCTCACCTTGTTGAAACGCTGCCTTGAGGGCTACTGTGATGCGTGGCTTGAGCACGATCACGTAGTCTCCAGGATTCATCCTGACCGTTGGTTTCGGCGTCCACTTGGAGACTGGTGAAGTCTTTTGTGGAGCTTTAGGAGATGGAGCACGAGCGTCTCCAGTGGCTGAATTGTTGAGAGGAGTTTTCAGTGCAGACGCTCCTTCCGCGTTTCTTCGGCGGCGACGCCGACCCTCGACGAGTTGAAAAATGTCGGCTTGCTCCGCCGAAATGGTGGATGGGCCGTCGTCTGATAGATTTGTCGGGATATACGACCACGACAGAGTCGTAGGGTCGTAGCCACGTAGTTCAGGCAGCGCCATGTTGAGGAGTTGACCGAGCGGCGTCTCCGCATCCAGCAGCGGCGGAGCCGCCGCCGTGAGGCTTAGCTCGTTCGCTACGTTGTGATGCAAAGTTGCTCGAAGTGGCCGAAAATTGGGCGTACCTGGGTGAGATCGGTGTCCCCAGAATCTTGCTGACTTGGCAGATGCAGTCACACAAGTTTTAGAGCAGCCACATTGAAGAGAGCACGGTTCCAGCCGAAAATCGACGGAGCCGATGAGCGTCGCGTCCGATCACTTCGCGAAGCGCCCGCGTCTCCCCTCCACGGTAGAGAATCTGCCTCATATGTAGCAGCTGCCACGCTTGGCTCAAAGACATTGGCAGCAGACCCGTTTTGTCTTAGTGCCTGACTGCGCTTTGCACGTGTGTAGGCCAAAATGATGTACGGTAGGGATTTCTGTAAAATGTCAATCAGCATAGCGGAAAAGCTAAGCGTAGGACATTTAGTGCAGTTAGACAACGAATATTCAGCTGCACAGCATCGTAAAGTCGTCTAAGGCCGCAGACGTCGCTTCCCGACTTGATGAGAGGTAGATTGCGAAGCGCTGCTAGGTGGTGTTCCTCGATGCGTTTTCAATCTCCGAAGAGTTCCTTCAATAACTCGATGGCGTCTGCATAACAGGCTTCAGAAGTCGGAAAACCACATATCGCAACTGCCGCTTCACCCGCTAGATAATGAAGTAGATAGAAGAACTTCGTCGTTGTTGACAAAGCGTTGTTCAGGTGGACAGTTTGCTCAAACTGCTCCCAAAAAGCCGAACATTCATGTATATCACCTCTAAATGTTTGCATGCTAAGGTTCGGCAGCCTTGGGCCAATTGCGGGTGGCACGTCAGATGGTGATGTGTTTGCGTTCTGAGGAGCAGCCGCTGCTGTGCTGTCTCCATGTCGCAAACCGTCTATCTTGCAGTGAATCTCAGCGAGCATGCTTATAGCTTCGTCAATATACTCCGCTGCCGCGATATACTCAGCTTCGAGCTCCTCGTCCGCTACGTGCTCCTCGAGCGCATCATTGATCGTAGAGAGCCCGTTGTTGCTCGCTGACAAACGGTGACATATACCTGTGAGTTTGGGCTTGTCCGCGGTAGGGTCACTTAGTAGTGACCTTGCTTCTTTCAGGAGCTTGGTGTTCTGGGCTCGTCAAGCGGAGCGCTTGGTCTTGAGGCGATCCATCGGATCCGGCGTTGGAGTCTAGTCCGGTCTACGCCGATCAGGAATGATTCGTTGCAGTCCTCGCCGCCCGCAAAACGACGCGGTCGAGTAGAAGGTCCCCTAGAGTCGTGCGATGAAGGAGACGTGTCCACACAAGGGGTTTCGGCACCACGATGTAAAGGAAAACTACCGATCGGTGAAGAAACCAGACCGAACGCCGTTTCTCGTTTTCAACTTCTTCTTTCTTGCAGTACTAGTCTGCACACGTTTATTCCTTTTCTTTTCCAACACAAGTGCTGATTATTCTGTTCTCAGTTACGCTGCTGCAAACGATTTAAAGAAAGTTCTGACACCTTGAAGTCGACCCCTAATACGCACGGCTGGGAAAAATCTCATTACACCTCTGGGAAGATGTACCGCAAGAATCGGTATCCAAGGCACTACTTACGTTGCTGACTTTGCCGTACTTTTGGAATGCTCTATAGATGCAATACTCGGAATTTATTTTCTGCTAGCAAACAGAGCTATAATTACCCTGCAGAATTCTAGTGTTTCCTTTTCGACGAATTTGGCCGTAGACACAAATGAGCCAGAGTACACTGCATTACGTGTTATAGATTGTGATGTTACCGTGCCGCCACGATGCAGCGTAATGGTCAGTGTAATAAATGAAGCATTCGTTGACTCGGAAGGTATAGCGAACTCAAACATCGAACTACTGCTCAAGAAAGGCATTTGTGTAGCTCGAGGCATTATTTATTCGCGTGGTGCATGTGCCGATGTATTGCTTACGAATTTCGGAAACGAAATTTAGCATGTTGCACGGGACACTGCTATCGCCTTCCTGCAGGGTTTTGAAACAGTGACAGACCTATGTGATCTGGTGTCAGGGCCACCTGATTTGGAACCTGCACCTGATGTCAGGGCAAGAGTCGCAATCTGCAAAAATCTATCACCAGGTGATAATAAAATTCTTCGAGACCTCATAAGAGACTTTGACGGATGTTTCTCTACCACGTCGAAAGTACGGCGGACCCAGGTTGTTAAACACCGAATGATAACAGATGAAGCTACAAGGCCGGTACACCAACAACCATACAGAGTATCACCGAAGGAACGAGAGATCATAAAGAGCCAAGTGAAAAAGATGCTGGGGGACGATGTTATACAGCCATGCAATAGTCCGTGGGCGTCACCTGTAGTTTTTGTGAGGAAAAAGGACAACACGCTAAGATTCTGTGTTGATTACAGAAGGCTGAACAGCGTGACCAAGCAGGATGTCTACCCTTTGCCATGTATTAATGATACGTTAGATCGACTATATGGCACGGAAGGTATTTCTCTTCATTTGATTTAAAAAGCGGTTATTGGAAAATTGAAGTTGATGAAAGGGACCGTGAAAAGACTGCTTTCGTAACCTTGGAGAGTCTATATGGGTTTGAAGCACTTCCATTCGGCCTCTGTTGTGCGCCTGCAACATTACAGCGTCCTTTCAGGCCTCAAATGGCAGTCGCGCTTAGTCTACCTGGACGACATTGTGGTGTTTTCAGCAACGCTTGAACAACGTGTAGAGCGACTATACGTTCGGTACTTCTGGCTATCCAGTCAACCGGCTGTACGATTAAACCAGAAAAATGCCACTTTGGATTCAAGAAGCTTCGTTTCCTCAGTCATGTAATCAGCGCTCGAGGTGTTGGCCCGAACCCCAAGACTGTGGCCGTGGGATTGTTTCCTAAGCTAAAAGACAAGAAGAAGTCACGCCGATTTTTTTTATTTATGGGCTTATTACAGGTGGTTTGTGAGAAAGTTCGCGAAAATTGCCGAACCTCTAACCTCTAACAAGACTCCCGAAAGAGGACACGCGATTTATTTGGTGCACCGACAAAAAAAGCGCTTTCAACGAACTAAAGAAACGCTTGCCAGCCCCACCTATCCTGGCCCACTTCGACGAATCCGCCCGTACTGAAGTTCATACAGATGCCAGCAATCTTTGCCTAGGTGTGGTCCTGGTGCAATGGCAAAACAGAGAAGAGAAAGTTATAGCATATGCTAGCCGCAACCTCTCAAGCATGGAGCGAAACTACTCTGCAACCAAAAAACAGTGCTTGGCGGTTATATGGGCGATCAGCAAGTTCAGGCGATACCTCTACTGCAGGCCGTTCCATGCCGTCAGCGACAAACACTCAGTTTATTGGCTGGCGAGCTTAAAAGAACCATCAGGACGGCTTGCGAGATGGAGACTGAGGCTCCAAGAATGTGACATTACGGTCGTAATTAGGTCTGGCAGAAAGCATGATGATGCTGACTGCTTATTACGTTCACCAGTCGACTCGACTCTTTCAGGAGGACTTCCCACTTATTTGTGTGATAAAAACCTCAGAAATCGCCGAGCATCAATGGACTGACATGGAACTGCTCCCAACAATAAAGTACCTTGACGGGCACAACGAATAAGTTCCTCACGTATTTAAGCGAGGATTATCCTCATTCTGCCTCCGAGATAATGCACTTTACAAGAAAAATTCGAACAAAACAAAGAGAAGTTCTAGTTCGATGTACCATCAGCCATGAGGCATGAAGTCTTGGAAGCCTGTCATGATGAACCATCTGCAGGTCACTTGGGCGCGAGTCGTACATTTACCAAAATTAATCAGAAATATTACTGGCCCAAGTTGCTAGCGTCAGAAAAGCACTACGTCAAGACATGTCGCGAGTGTCAAAGGTGCAAAACACCACCTCTCAAGACGGCCGGCCTTCTCCAGCCTATAGAGCCCCCTGTGACTCTATTTCAACAGGTTGGAATGGACCTCCTCTGATCGTTTCCAATGTCGGCATCAGAAAAAAAACATAAATAATAGTTGCTACTGACTATTTGACACGTTATGCTGAAACCGGCTGCCTTGAGCAAGGAACGGCAACGGAAGTTACAATTTTTTTCACTCAGAATATTGTTCTTCGCCATGGAGCCCCACTCGTCGTGATTACCGAATGAGGAGCAGCGTTCAGGGCTGATTTGATGCAGTCCTTATTATCAATGACTAACAGAAGTCACAGGAAGACCACTGCATACCATCCCCAAACCAACGGGTTGACAGAACGCCTGAACCGCACCATTGCTGACATATTGTCGTACGTTGACATTGAGCATAAATTGTGGGACTAAATCTTGCCATACGCAACCTTCGCCTAGAGTACGGCCGTGCAGGAGACCATCCGCGTCACACCATTTCAGCTGGTCTACGGTCACACTGTCACTACGACACTCGATGCCGTGTTGCCAGTAGACAACAACAATTACGAGCCATCTGAATTTGACGACTTTCTGCAAAGGGCTGAAGAAGCACGCCAGTTGGCACGACACCGAATACAACAGCAAAACAAGGACGCAAGCTACTACAACCTGCGTGGCAGAAACGTTCAGTACAGCCCAGGCGAGCGAGTGGGAATATCGACACCAATCCAACGCCGCGGCCTACCAGAAAAGCTCCTTTGTTGATACATTGGTCCCTATAAGGTTCTCCAATGAATTAGTGAGCTAAACTTCGAAGTCATGGTCGATGGACACATCCGTTCAAAGCGGCAAAACAGAGCAGAGTCGTACACGTCGTTCGTATGAAGCCCTATTTTAAGAGGCAATGAAAAAGCTCCCTTTTTTGTTTGCCTCCCTCCATCGCGCATAGGAACGATGTGTATTTCGGAGGGGTACTAATGCCACAGAGACTAATTACATTATCCGATATTACGAAGAATCAGCGTCCACAGTCTGATGTTTGTGGCGCTCCTGTTTGTGGCCGCACGACTCATACCTCTCGTTCACGGGCACGAGTCAGCGTGGGTTGGACCTGCCAAGAAAAACGTAGAAGAAGAAGACAGGTTGGTGGATGAACAGCTATTGTTTTGGAACGCTCGAGCAGACTCTTCCATTTTCTTGCACACAATTTTCAGGGCAAAAGTTCACCCATATAATGGTGTTTCTTCTCTTGAATTTGTTAATATATATATATATATATATATATATGGTATAAAAACGTATTGTATTAACACAACTAAAGAAACTGTTGGATGCAGAAAAGATAACCAACACTAACCACAAACTGATGCGAGCAGCATACCCTCGTCCAGGTTTCTTCTTCATCGTCCCCAAAATTCATAAACCCGGTAACCCAGGTCGACCAAACATCAGGCATCGGTACCATAACTGAACTCATATCAGGGTACGTGGACAAACTAATAAGCCACATTCCATGCACCGTCGCATCGTACATAAAAGACACCACACATTTTCTTGATTGATTGATTGATTGATTGATATGTAGGCTTTAACGTCCCCAAACCACGATATGATTATGAGAGACGCCGTAGTGGAAGGCTCCGGGAATTTCGACCACCTGGGGTTCTTTAACGTGCACCCAAATCTGAGCACACGGGCCTACAACATTTCCGCCTCCATCAGAAATGCAGCCGCCGCCGCCGGGATTCGATCCCACGCCCCGCGGGTCAGCAGCCGAGTACCTTAGCCACTAGACAACCGCGGCGGGGCCCACATATTTTCTTCGAGACATAGCAGGTCTGTGTGTGCCGAAAAACTTGTACTTGGTTACTCTCGATGTATTTTCATTGTATACAAATATCCCTCATGATGACGGCATAGCTGCATTACAAAACATGTGCACAGACCATAGACAATCCAACACCCCAGATTTCTCTGCAATCGTAACTTTGACGAGGATAGTCCTCGAGTTAAATTCAATCGAATTTAACCAAGAGTATTTTTGACAAATCAGCGGGACCGCTATGGGCACCAAAATGGCACTTAATTATGCCAACATATTTATGGAAAAGCTAGAATTGGAGATTCTTGAACAAAGTTCCTTGAATTAAACCACTATTAAACCGAAGATACGTAGACGACATCTTCTTATTTGTACCCACAGCGAGGATGAACTTCTCTCTCTTTCTTTATATATATATATATATATATATATATATATATGTGTGTGTGTGTGTGTGTGTGTGTGTGTGTGTGTGTGTGTGTGTGTGTGTGTGTGTGTGTGTGTGTGACGCTAAGATGAATGGGCGACGTGGCCTGGCTCATACGCCATGTTTATTTCATTCTCAGTTCTTCTTTCTCTACTTCTTCTAACCATCGCTTAATACGTCACATGATTCCCCCTCTCGCCAAAGAAGACATGGATTGGATTACGAACAAGAAAAAGTAAACAAGGCAAGTTTGAGAAGTCACAAATGTCAAAACGCACAATTGGTTTCATGTCCCAGTGGTGTTCCGTCAACTCGCAAAACTTCAGAAAAGAGTGCAGCAGTCCATTGAATGGGGGAGGTCTTGTGGGCGAGGTTGGCTGTGGCGTTCTGGAGAAGGTAACCGCGTCTTGCAAAACTGCACTGACCATGACGTGACTTGAGCACCTGCGAGGAACGAACAAGGTTGGAAGTCCTTGGAGCATTTGAAGGTCGAATGTCGCACGAGTCGACAGGATGAAGACCTCGCAACCACTTCATCGCCCGGCCATGGTCATTTAAGACCTCAGCGAGACGCAGGGACCGAACG
Source organism: Rhipicephalus microplus (assembly GCF_043290135.1). Taxonomy (NCBI): domain Eukaryota; kingdom Metazoa; phylum Arthropoda; class Arachnida; order Ixodida; family Ixodidae; genus Rhipicephalus; species Rhipicephalus microplus. The sequence continues at coordinate 13,183,769 of NC_134705.1, read as the reverse complement.
CGGACCACAGAAGAACGTGGACCACCAAGACCACCAAGCATCATGACAGCAGCATCAGATGACCTTGACATCCCTAAGTACACCGAATCAGCGGACGACGGCCCGTACAGGACTGGTTCAACCTGTTCGAGCTCCATGCCGCTGCTTCATCATGGTCGGAACGGGAAATGATCACCAACTTCACTGACTACATCTCCGGTGAGGCATTTAGGTTTTACCTGATACACATATTCGAAAATGATGAATCATGGCAAAAGATCAGAGAAGAGATGATTGCCCGTTTTAAGGACTACGACAAGGACTTCCTCATTACCGGCCATCTGCATACAATTACACGCGGCCGTCACAGTCCACGCTTATTTCTCGAAAAACGTAGCTTTTCACTAGGTTTCCCTTCACGAAACCCGGTATTTTCAAAGTCGTTGCTCCAGCACACGACATGAGACGTTGCTTACCCACTTCATGCACTTCATTTTTCGTCTCGCATACGTGGTCCACCTTCCGGTTTTCCATCACGTGGCTCTTCAAGCGCTCCGGACGCTCACCGTTTGCCTCATAAGGACACCGTGTTCACGATAGACGAGTTGACACACCGAGAAAATGCCCAGTTGAGCCATGCTCCTTCCGCACGGGTTCATGCATCACCGTTCGGTGCATGCACACTCGACAGTCGAAGCAACACCGAAGGGTCAGGCGCATCGAACGTCACACGCTGCCATGCGCAAGAGCCTCTCGTAGTGAACAGTGCAGAAAAAACTTCTGAAGAACTTTCCATCAACTCTGAAGCATCATCTTCATTGCTTGAATTGCATGACAACAGCTCACAGACTACCAGCTGCCGGCTGGAGACCCCATCAGGTTGTCATGAAAACCAGCGCGATGTTCAAGAAGTGCTTCCACCGCAATACGGTCCACAGCAACGTCAGCAACGCCAGCAAAAGCACGTCCGTGATCGCAGACACTCCAACGGACACACTAACAAGGACGACGACGCAAAGCAAGCCTCTTAAAACAAATTCAAGAAGCGAGGCAACTTCGCATAAGGGATCGGCACCAGAAACGCATTTGGCACAAAATATCCGGACTGCGCTTAAGATTACAGCTCCGAAACCTCAGGAAACACCGAACAAGACAAAAAGTCACCTGTTTTACCACGCGAAGATTCAGACACCATCCCATTAGTTTGCGACAATGGAGCCAACGCCACAGAAAACTACGAAAGAGACTGAGCGTTATAATTTGTACAACGCACGAACATAGACATAATTCCTTGAACTTCAGTTCTTGTACACGCAGGCTGCAAGCACTAATTCTGTCTCAGCCGCGACACAAAATACAGCGCGCACGACAGAGGAATTGGTGTATCTCAGTTCAACAAGTCACATCATCTACCAAAACTTTGGGTCGCGTTAATCTAAAGGTACAGATAGGAAAAGTGACAAGAGAAATTCAGTCTCATGTTCTACAAGGCATGAAGAGCAACTTACTGCTTGGCTTGGATAGTGCATGTTTATTTAACTTGTCGCTGGACCTTGACACCATGACTCTACGCCAAGGAAAAGACTTCCTCCATTCTCGTACACAAAACCACACCACGGCTAACATGGGCGCGTCTTAACAAGGTCTTGAAGTTTGCAATATACTACATCTAAATAACACTTAACAGTTGGCATAGAAGCAGCTTATCCACAAGTACGATGACATTTTTTCCAAATCACAGACAGACATTGGGTGCATCACTGGCGAAATGGATCGCATTCATCTCACCAACAATGTTCCCATTCGTAGAGCTCCCTATCGATGTTCAGAAACCGACAGCGTTGAAACGGACAGACAGATCAACGAGCTTCTCAAGCAAGGTGTCATACGACTGTCTACCTCCCCATACGCTGCGTCAGCACTTCTGGCAGAGAAAAAAGGAGAAGGACGCATGCGCTCCTGCATCGACTACCGCAAGCTGAACGAATTGACGGTGCCTGATTATCAGCCCATCCTTCGCATCGATGACGTTCTCGATTCTCTGGGGAAATCTACGTACTTCTCGACGTTAGACATAACGTCAGGTTACTGGCACATCAAGTTTCACCCTGATGACATCCCGAAAACAGTGTTTGTCACACTTAACGGTCACTACGAGTGGCTCGTCATGCCTTTTGGTCTTCGGAATGCTCCGACCACCTTCGAACGGGCTGTCAAATTCATATTGGCAAAACACCGTTTGCAGAACGTCACGAATTACTTCGATGACAATATTGTCTACTCTGACACGTTTTGAGACCACCTGAGGCATCTGGAGGGCGTTTTGAAAGCTTTCAAAAGTGAAGGCGTCAAGCTGAAATTAAAGAAATGTCAATTCGCTCGAACCTCCATTGAGTACGTGGGACACAAGGTTTCGCATGGCACCGTCACTTCAAAGCAAAGCAACGTGGACGCAATCCTACGGTTTCTGACACAATCACGCCCTAAAGAGTTGCAGCGTTTTCTCGGCACTGTCAATGTTTACCGTCGATACATTGACCACTTCAGTCAAATCGCTCACCCACTGACGCGCCTGCTCAGCAAAGACGCCACCTGGAACTGGGACTCGGAGTGTGAACTGGCTTTCACTCAGTTCAAGAAATGCGTGACAGAAGAGCCAATCTTTAACATCTACGATGCCACTAAGCCTTGTGTGCTATACTGTGATGCATCTAACAGAGGTATCGGCGCCGTCTTGAAGCAGGCTGATGATGAAGGTAGAGAACACCCAATTGCATATCATTCACGGAAGTTACTAAAACAAAAAATTAATTACGCCATCACAGAACTCGAATGTTTGGCAATTATTGACGCCATTGATAAATGGCACTGCTATCTACACGGGAAACCTTTCACTGTGATCACAGATCACGCAGCGTTGCAATGGCTTAAAAGCATCAAGAATCCCCGAGGCCGACTTTTCCGGTGGTCTTTGAAACTCTCCAAGTACGACGTGAACATCAAACACCAAAAGGGCATTGACAGCATTGAAGCTGATGCACTATCTCAAAGCCCGGTAGTTCAACTCCTATCTGCTGAGCAACTGCGAAAGCATCACAACGACAAACCACCCGTAAAGCACACCATTGCGAACGGACTGAGTATAGTGACACGCAGAGGAATACGAAAAGTCTATGTGCCTTTTGCTCTCCGGTCTTCTCTTCTCCAAAAAGCTCATGACGCCTGCGGTAATGTCGGGGTAAAGAAGACGTTGCGGCTTCTCTCACCACAGTACTATAGGCCCAACATTATCACTGACGTGAGCGAGTACATACGCCACTGCGATACTTGCGAGCGCTGCAAGAAACCGAAGACCAAACGATTTGGTTCCTTGGAGTCTTTGCCACCAGCGGAACAACCGTTTGATCTTCTGGCCATGGACCCTATTGGAGGTTTTGGCAACTACGGCTCATCCAAAAGATTCATTGACTTAGCCGTTGATCATGCCACCCGTTATGTCTGGGCTTTCGCACACAAGAATGAGACTTGCGACGCGTACATCTCCTGCCTGAAGAGTATCTTCACTGTGGGAAAGCCTCGGAAGTTCCTTTCCGACCGCGGCACAGGATTCACCACCAGCAAATTTAGGCAGTTCCTCAAGCACAACAATATTCATCAGCTTTTAACAAGCTCACAACGCCCGCAGTGTAATGGCCTAAACGAGCGCACTAATCAGACAATCGTTACTCGCCTCCGATGCAAGATCAACGACAAACCCTGAAAACCATGGCCGCGTCTCCTCTCGGACGTTCTCGGCGAGTACAATAGAACAGCTCACGAAGTCACAGGCTACCCATCCTGCTTTCTTATGTATGGCACACCATCGTATCCCTATCTTCTTTCAGGCGTTACCAAAAATCTGCAGGAAGCTCGTACAAACGCAGTCCGCAATTCAGTGGTATATCACGAGAAAAACAAGGTCATATATGACAAGAAGTTCCTTTCATTAGAGCTTGAAGTGGGAGACTTTGTTCTATATGAAACACCCTGGCACCCGAACCGCGGCAAACTCAGCGCAATCATGGAAGGACCCTATACGATCAAACGCAAGATTTCGGCAGTTAACTACGAGATCGACCGCAGTGTGGCTCCACTCGGTCGCCAGACTGACATCGTTCATGTCGGGAGACTTAAACAATATCATCCGCCCCTGCATCTACGTCTCTCCCGGGGGAGGGGGGAAGCTTGTGACGAACCACACGAGAATGGTGTAGTGGAATAGTAGAGAAGGAGGAAGACGAAGGAAGACGAAGAAAAATAAATGGTTCATCGTAAGCCATCACGTCTATTCCCAGAGAAAGCAAGCGGGCTAGGGGGAGACAGAAAGTTAGGTGGGCAGATGAGATTAAGAAATTTGCGGGTATGAATTGGCAGCAGCCAGCACAGGACACCAAGCTAACTGGCGGAACACGGGCGATGCCTTTGTACTGCGGTGGATGTAGTCGGGCTAATATATATATATATATATATATATATATATATATATATATATATATATATATATATATATATATATATATATATATATATATATATATATATATATATATATATATATATGTTAGCCCGACTACATCCACCGCAGTACAAAGGCATCGCCCATGTTCCGCCAGTTAGCTTGGTGTCCTGTGCTGGCTGCTGCCAATTCATACCACGCTGACGCTGAGACGCTGCCTGGTAGCGTTGTCATCGTTGGCGTCTCAGGGCGTCCCTGGGCTGGCGGACGCCCGTAATGGGAAGCCAGCTCCCGAAGAAGGCGCTAGCCTTCGACGTAGTCGTCCCCGAGGGGACTAGTCCCGAACACGTCGTTGACGCGACGTCTTCAATAGTAGGAATCGAAGAAGTGTGCTGCGTTCAGCACTTTGGAGGCCGGAACTACCAAGTTACCGTCAACAGCGAGGCCGCATTGGCCCAAATCGTAGACGCGTCGCACCTTATCATCCGAGGAGAGCGCGTCGCCATCGTACCCCTGGGACCCCAAGTGACCCAAGTGACCGTCCTGTTCCTGCCGTGCCGCGTACCCAGCGAAGTCCTCGCACAAGCACTCTCTCCCTACGGGAAGGTGCTGCACATCACCAGAGGACTCATGGGATCGCGCCCAACCGTGACCACTGGGACGCGATACGTCCGCATGGAAATGAAGGCTTCGTCACCGGTGCCCAACTACCTCAAGGTCGCGGGCCATCGAGTAACCTGTGACTATAAAGGGATCCAGCGAGTGTGCCGTCGATGTGGAGACAGCGGGCACTTCCGCATGAATTGCACAGCTCCGTTTTGTGGAAGGTGCGGCGTTTACAGCCACGACGGGAAGGGCTGCTCGCTGCCGTGTCGCCGTTGTGGTGACCCGCATGCCACCGTTGCCTGGACCATCAGGCCGTCGTATTCCGAGGCGGCCTCCAAGAATTACCCGCCACTTCAATCAGGCAAGAATAAGGACGTCGTATCATTGACGCTAGGCCCGGATGTTTGCCAGGACGAAGTTAAGTGCATCACAATGCCACACCAGACGCCACACCAAACGCCCACAGTGTCTCTAGCCAGCCCCGACCAGGCAGCCCCTCAAGGTGCGGATGATCCATTTAGCGGCCCGCGACCAGTGGCGGTTCCCACAGAACCACAAGTCGAGCCCTCACCAGAGGAGACGCCACTCGGCGAGCGCATCGCAGATGCTGACGTGATATCTGTTGCTCACCCCATGGCTGCCCAGTCGTCTGTTAGTCCTATCATTGAAGAGACTTTGTCCCAAGGCGACGAGGTTTCCATCAACGAGGACACGAGCAGTACTAGGAGCGACACGGCTCTGCAGATAGACATCGACAGCACTCCAAGCGAGATCAGTCGGGGCAGTTTTGACGAATTTGTGCCATCTTCACTCAAGAGCCTCGGCACCAAGCGCCACCGAATATCCAGCAGCGACTCGGAGGCCCCCAGCAGAGACAGAAGTCCCCTGCGGACTTCGATGCGGCCCCGGAAGCCCCGCGCTTCCGGTGGGTTGCCTGGTCGTAAGAAGTGATTGAGCTGCTTGCGGGGCACCCGCTCCCGCGTCTGTCAGAACTGTGAGTCTAGTATCCAAATTTGTCTTTGTTGTTTACGATGGCTACCGCATTGAATATTATTTCCTTCAACGTAATTGGTTTTCGCAGTTCGGTAAAGCAGGCCGAGGTGATTAGTGTAGCCCGTGCTGCAAATTGTGATGTTTTATGCCTGCAGGAAACTAATTTTTGTTCACTATCCGACGTTAGGGCTTTTAAACAAAAGTTTAACTTAGATTGCTATTTTTCTTTCGCTACAACTCGTTTTACGGGAGTAGGCATCATTATATTTAATTGGGCTTTATTGAGAGGTCACCACGTTGTTTATGACATCGTCGGTAGAATTATTGCTTTAGATTGTACCTACTTTTCTTTTCGAATGAGGATACTATGTGTGTATGCACCTGCACAAACCGGACAGTCTCAAGATTTTTTTCGAAATTTGGATGTTTTTTTCCTAGACGGTTGTCATGTAATTCCAACTGGAGACTTTAACTGTGTGCTAAATACGCGATGCGATGTACAAGGTCCTGGCTGGGGTCGGTCTGCTTGGAATTCACGTGAGCTGCGACGCCTTGTCCAGCATTTTTCATTGCTGGATGCGCATAATGTCATACACGGGAATACTTTTGTTTGGATATGGCGCCGCGGGCACTCCTCCAGCAGACTCGACCGGGCTTATATTCCACATGCTTTAGAGACGTTTGTCTCCGACTTACGTGTTCCGCCCATCCCACCTTCGCCTGTGTACATCTCTGACCATCGTCCGATTCTATTAGAAATAAAAATTCCATTTTCTTTTTCGGAGAAACCATGGCGTCTTGATGTTCGCGTCCTCCAGGACGCGCGCTCTCACTCAAATTTGTCCCGTGCAGTTCGCGTGTCACTCACTGCGTCTGATTCATTTGACAGGGATGCGCTTAAAACGCAGTGGCACCTGCACTGCCCAGTTGAAGGGCGTTCCCTTCGTCGTCGCGTTTCTGAGGAGCTGGCCGATACTGCAGCGAAGTTACGCATCGCATTGCGTGCTGAAACGCCGTCTCACTTGATGCGAGCTTGGCAACATGAATTACGTGAACGCTTCCAGCGTTTGATTGCCACCTCGTCTCTGGCGGCGGCTGCATGGCGTTGTAGGCACAACCCTTGTGCCCACCCCTAGGTGTTACGCTATGCGAGGCAATCGTGTTTTGGCCAGTCACAATCACCTGTTTTTACGACCATGCAGACACCACCTACACAGCCGCTTCCTAAGCGCGATCGATCTCTCTTTCTGGCGCATTTTGAAGAGATGTCATGTTCGGCCATGCGGACAAACTGTGATATAACACCGCCTAAGCTTAGAGGTTTGCCTCGCGTTCCTCGACAAGCTGCTGATTCTCTCCATGTCCCTTTATCAGTTGAAGAGGTAAAGGCAGCACTACAATCTATGAAACGGGGGACAGCCCCTGGGCCAGACGGTTTCCCAGTTGAATTTTACTTATCATTTTGGAATGAGCTTGGTACTGCATTAACCGCGGTTATCCGGCGATGTTTCGAGGATGGTGTCTTTCCATCAAGTTTTCGAGATGGACGCATTGTGCTTATTCCAAAAGGTGATGCTTCTTCTGTTAATCCTGAAGATTGGAGACCTATCACGCTTCTTAAAGTTGACTATAAGATATTCGCGACGGTGATCGTTCAACGTTTGAAGGCTCTGTTGAACACCCTGGTGGGTCATCACCAGGCTTCACCTATGCCTGGACGGGAAATACACAGCTTGTCCTTTACCACCCGGGATATCATAGCCTATACTCTGTCGCGATCTGTGCGTGGTCTCCTTGTGTCTTTAGACCAAGAGAAAGAATTTGACCGACTAGACCACACGTATATCTTTAAAGTGCTCACAGCCCTTGGTTTTCCCGGTACTTTTGTTGAATTAATTAGACATACCTACTCTGGTATAAAAAGCACACTAGTTCTAGATGGTTGGGAGAGTGCTGCCTTTTCTATTACACGTGGGTCCGTCAAGGATGCCCCTTGTCTCCTGTTCTATTTGTCCTCAACCTTGAGCCATTTTTGTGCGCTCTAGAAGCAGATTCGCATGTCCGGGGTCTTGCGCTTCCCGGCAGCAGTACCGTAAAAGTCACAGCTTTTGCTGACGACATAACCTTGTACCTTTCAGATGAAGACAGTCTTTCTCATAGCCTGCGTTTATTCTCCCAGTATGGGGACATTTCAGGTGCCGCGCTAAACCTCTCTAAATCCCGGTATTTGTTCAATGGCTATCCCAACTCCACACTTAGGTCCACATCTCTTCTTCAGCCGGCTGCGTCTCTTCGCATTTTAGGAATTCTATACAACCACTACGGCATTTGTTACTCCGTTTGGTCAAACGCCCTCAATGAAGTAAAACAAGAAATTGAGAACGCCCGGGAATTCGACTTCCCGCTTCTTGAGCGGAGGTATCTTGCGCAGACTGTGTTCTGCGGTCACATTTGGTACCTTTCTCACGTGGAACAGCCGCCTTTACGCATCGTGAGGTCATTGCAGTCTGCCTTGTGTTCCTTGTTTTGGTCTGGCGGCACTGAGTTGGTTTCTCGTGCGGCGTTAGGACAGCAGCGTTCCCAGGGAGGGTTTGCTTTCCCTTCAGTATCAATACGCTGCCGGCTATTGGCCCTGCGCTTCCTGTTGCGCCTCGTACAAGGAGAGGAATCCCCCGCGCAAACTCTGGCATATTATTTTCTAGGCACTCACCTTCGGTATTTATTGCCTAATGTGCGCCTTAATCAGGGCCCACAATCATTAGTACTTCTTTCGTTTTATGCAACAGCTGTCGCGTTTTTTCGTCATATCCAGTCGACTTGCCCTGATTTAGATGTGTTAGACAATTCTATCGTTGACACAACAGCCGCGTTGTTGCTCCCGTTAGTTCCTCCAGCACGCCGCACTCGCTCTAGTCGTGTGTCTTGGAGCACGCTGACGGCATCATTTCTACCTGGCCACCTCCGGGACTTCATGTGGCGGCTTGGATGGGGCGTTCTTTCTACCCTTGACTGACTAGAAAGGTGGAGGATAGTCGAGTCATCAACATGTCCGAACTGCTCCCTACGGGAAACAAATCAGCATGTGTTGAGGCAATGTGTCGTTGCTCGTGTTTTCTGGAGGGCTGTGCATGCAGGATTTCGTGGCCTCGGAGTAAACCGCTTTGTTTCTTCTGGACGTTGTTCTCGAGGCCGCTTTGCCTGCCTTCTCATTGTTGCTGGTGCCTACTGTCTTTGGCGTAACCGTTGTGAAGCTGTTGCAGCAGGTCGTCGCCACCGTGCTCTCTTCCCGATTTTGGAGCGACTGTACAAAGAAATAATATCTGTGTTGTCGGAGGAACTCTTCTTTCTGGGTGAGGAGGAATTCCTTCGACACTGGTCCTGCCGTTTTGTGTTCATCTGTGAGAGACGTGTAAGGCTTGTTTTCAGGCCTGCCTGGGATTGGTAGGTTAATCTTTCTTTAGTACTCATACAAATACCTTGTAAATACTATGTAAATATCTGACATATTGATCTCTACATTTCATTTGTGTGTTCTTCGTTTACCACGTATTGTGCATATGTAGACATTGTTTTTGTAACAATTCCTGTTTAGTTAGGTAAGTTGTGTATGTTGTATTCCGTTTACATATGTACACATATCTTTTTCTAACAACTTTTGGTGTGTCTGTGGATGTTGTGTTCTGTCGCAATGTTCTGTTGGATTGTAGTTGATGTTCACTGTCTGTGAGAATAAATTTCTCTAAACATACCCGCAAATTTCTTAATCTCATCTGCCCAGCTAACTTTCTGTCTCCCCCTAGCCCGCTTGCCTTCTCTGGGAATCCAGTTAGTTACCCTTGACGACCAGCGGTTATCCTGTCTACACGCTACATGCCCGGAATATGTCCACTTCATGTTCTTGACTTCAACTATGATATACTTAACCCCGATTTGTTCCCTAATCCACTCTCCTCTCTTCTTGTCTCCTAAGGTTACACCTACAATTTTTCTTTCGTTGCTCACTGCGTCGTCCTCGATTTAGGCTGAACCTTCTTTGTAAGTCAACAGGTTTCTGCTCCTTAGATAAGGACCGGCAAGATGCAGCTGTTATATACCCTCCTCCTTAGGGATAGTGGCAATCTACGTGTCATGATTTGAGAGTGCTTGCGAAATGTGCTCCACCCCATTCTTATTCTTCTAGTTACTTCGATCTCATGGTTCGGCTCCATGGTTATTACCTGTCCTAAGTAGACATAGTGTTCTACAACTTCAAGTGCACTATTACCAATCTCGAAGCGCTGCTCTCTTCCGTGGTTGTTGTACATTACTTTCTTTTTTTGCAGAATAATTTTAAGACCTACTTTTCTGGTCTCCTTGTCTTAATCCGTAATCTTGAGTTGCAATTCGTCCCCTGAGTTACTCAGCAGTTCAGCGTCATCGGTGAAGCGGAGGTTACTAAGGTACTCTACAGTAACTTTTATGCCTAACTGTTCCCATTCTTGGCTGCTGAAAACCTCCTGTAAGCACGTGGTAAATAGCATTGGGGAGATTGTTTCCCCTGCCTTATACTCTTCTCGATTGGTATTCTGTTTCTTTTTTTATGAAACACTATGGTAGCAGTTGATTCTCTGTAGATACCTCCCAGGATGTTTGTATATATGCTTCGTCAATGCCCTGACTCCGCAGTGTCTGCATGACTGCTGAAATTTCTACGGAATCAAACGCCTTCTCGTAATCTATGCAGGCTACGTATAGTCGCTGGCTATATTCTGAGCATTTTCTATTACTCGATTGCTATTATGAATGCGGTTGATTGTTGAGTAGCCTGTTCAGAATCCTGCTTGTTCCTTTGGCTAATTGAATTTTAATGTTGTCTTAATTCTTTTACCATTTACCTTTGTAAATGGCTTGTGTACGACAGAGAGCAAGCTGATCGGGTTGTAATTCTTCAAGTCCTTGTCATCTCCTTTCTTATGCATTAGGGTGATGTTAGCGTTTATATAAAAAGACGAAGGAAAGTTTTCCCGGATCCGGTGACAACCTTTACACACACACACACACACACACACACACACACACACACACACACACACACATATATATATATATATATATATATATATATATATATATATATATATATATATATATATAGGCTCTTTGCAGCAGCGCTGGGATAGGCGTGAAAACTTGTCCCGCTGCTGTCATCGACACGTGCCCGCGGCTGCATCTCGATGCGTCATGGGTGCCACATGTGACTGACCGAGGCGTCGACCACCACCATGGGTGCTCGTCATACGACGAAAGGCTACTTAGGCTGCTGCTGCAACTGGGCCCTTCGGGTTCCGGTGCCGACATGCGAACCGCACACTTACGGCTGCTCTTTTTGCAGGTTGGTCAATTTTATCGTTATAAGATTGGTGCTACTGTTCGAAAGTCGGTACCGGAGCCCCCCGGGACCTTTGTGCGAATGTTGGTTTGTGCTGTGCTTAGCATTGATCAGTTTATTGCTCTGGCTGCGGTGAAGGCAAGGCTGCTTTTGTCAGGTGATGTGGAGGAAAACCCAGGGCCAATAAGCAAGGAACGGGAGCAAGAGCTTGTAAGGGCTCTTCGTTGTTTACCGCAGATATCCGAAGCACAGGACAAGCTTATGAAACAACTCGAGAAATTAGAGACCGGGCAACAAGAACTGAACGATAAACTTCAAGCCCCCGAATGCAAAATCGATAGGTTGGCAGGAGACTTGCCTACTGCATCATCAAGCGAGGAAAAGGCAGAGCTATCCACTCAACACAGCCAGCTTGTTGACAGCATGAGAAACGCTTTATTGAATCAGGACGAAATAGAAAACTGGTCGCGTAGAAACAATCTTTTGTTTTTTAGTCTGCCTGATGGGGGTAAGGAAACGTGGGATGAATCCGAAAAGAAAGTGATCGATTTGTACGCAGAAAAGCTGCGTGTAACAGTGTCCCCCTCCGCAATCGAGCGTACCCACCGAATTGGCAAGGTCGGGGGCGAGAAACCTCGGCCAGTTATTGTGAAATTTGCGTTTTTCAAAGGCAAACAAAGAGTTATATCTGCTGCCTCAAAACTAAAGGGAACGAATTTTTCTATTGGTGAGAATTACTCCAAAATCGCTCGCCAGCAAAGGCAAAAGTTACTGGAATACGGGAAGCAAATTGACGCGAAGGTTATGGTCAAATACAACAGGGGCAGAATGAAGGCCAAAATCGGAAGTAAATCTTTCGTGTACGACTGTACAAGTGACTCGGTGAAAGAATGCGCTCAATAGCGGTTGGGGGGCGCTATATCACCGCGCAAAAAGGGACTTCCCGAGACCCTATCAGTGATTGTTGTCAATTGCCGAAGTTTAAAGAATAAGGTTTACGAGTTTGATACCCTGATTCGAATTTCACAACCCGATGTTGTTTTTGGAACTGAATATTGGCTAGATGAACATATTTCAGATAATGAAGTTTTTCCAACAGGTTACACAGCCTACCGCAAAGACCGTAATACGCACGGTGGGGGTGTGTTCATTCTGATTTGAGACGGCATACCAATTGTACCAATACAGGGCGCAGATAACAACACCGAATCGGTTTGGTGTAGAATAACGTTTTCGCAAGGGAACGGTTTAGTTTTTGGGTCCTTTTATCGGCTTCCTGGTAACTCTAGAGAGTTACCTTTATTTAGTTTGTCTAAAACCATTTCGGCTCTTTCCTCCGAACCAATTATGCTGGCGGGGGATTTTAACATGCCCAATGTCGAATGGTGCAATTTTCGTCCAGTTGAAAATAGTCGGTCAATACTTCATTCTGCCTTTTTCGAGCTTAAGAGTTTTTGACCTTTTCCAGTTTGTTCAGTTTCCAACACGACTGGGTTCGGCCAGTGATAGTGTCCTGGACCTTTTTTTATGAATCGTAACAATTTAATGAAGTCGGTTGTTCTAGTTCCAGGCATAAGTGACCACGATGTCGTTGCGGCTACCATTGAGTGGAAAAAGATAAAAATCAGTAGACCTCGTTCACGAAAAGTTTTCGCATATGATAGAGGCAGGTTTGATGCCATCAATTTTGAACTGGATACATACCTTTCGATGTTTATCCAATGCTGTCAGTCCAATGACATTGAAATATTGTGGGGGTTGTTTAAAAAAAACTGTTGTCTCTGGTAAACAATTATGTCCCATCGAAAATTGTAACTGCCAATCGTCGTGGTGATAAACCTTGGATTACTAAAGATATACGTGCGTCAATTAAGCGCAAGGCTCGGGTGTACAGAAATTATTGTCGCACGCGCAGTGCTGATTTATTTAGTAAGGTTAAAGCATTATGCTCTAGCCTGAAGACACAGATAAAGCTGGCGAAGCGCGAATATTTATCGTCCCTTAATAGAAAAATCAAAACAAATCCAAAGGAAGTCTGGCGTTACGTTAAAAGTAACAAAAAAGACATTAGTGGGATTCCCTTTATCATGCACAATGACGAACTACTTAGAGATGATATGAGTAAAGCAGAATGCTTCAATGCGTATTTTCAATCCGTTTTTTTTCCGCCAAGCCCGATATCTCCCGTTACGACACTCAGATCGTTACCAACTATGAATGATATCATAATAACTGAATCAGGTATAAGAAAACATTTGAATAGGCTGAATCCCCAGACTGCGCATGGTCCCGACAGTATTTAAAACCACATACTAAAACGATGTGCTGATCATATAGCTCCATTTCTAGCTGCTTTGTATGAAGTATCGATAAGGTGTGGAAAATTGCCATGAGAATGGAAGTTAGCCAATATCACGCCTTTGCACAAATCCGGCGTCCGTGATAATGTATCTAACTATAGACCGGTATCGCTAACCCCCGTTTGTTGCAAGACACTGGAACACGTAATCTATTCTTGCCTTATAATACACCTTCAGGATAATAATTTTTTCACTCCGTCTCAACATGGCTTTCGCGCAGGCCTTTCGTGTGTTACACAGCTAACTGAATTCGTACATGACATCGCTTCATCATTCGACCAGGGCATTCAATTGGAGGCTGTTTTTTTGGACTTCGAAAAAGCTCTTGATGTCGTCCCCCACAGTCTTTTGCTTCATAAGTTGTCGTTTCTTGGTATTCCTATAACCCTCATAGACTGGATTAAGGATTATCTCAGCGGCCGCAAGCAATGTGTTGTGATAGATGGTGTGTCTTCATCAACAGCTGATGTACTGTCCGGGGTGCCACAGGGGTCGGTCCTGGGGCCGCTTCTGTTTTTGATTTTTATCAATGATTTTCCACTGGGTTTGAAATCAACAGTGAGGCTTTATGCTGATGATTGTGTTTTGTATTGCCTAGTCAAGTGTTTTGATGACACCACAGTACTTCAGTCTGACCTTGATAAGATTGTGTCTTGGTGTGCTCAGTGGCAAAGGAGTTTGAACCTAACTAAATGTTTTCATGTGCAATTTATTAACAAAAAAAGGTAGTATCTAGGTCTTATTACTTAAATTCCTGCGCAGTACAAAAGGTAGATCAAGTTAAGTATCTCGGCGTAACATTCACGGCAACACTAGATTGGACCAGTCACGTAGATCTAATCACAGCCAAGGCTTCGCGCTTAATTCATTTTTTTCAATGAAATTTCAGCGACGCGCCGCAAACACTCAAGCAAACCCTGTATATTACAAATGTGCGCCCAATTTTAGAGTATGCTTGTGTTTCTTGGGACCATTTCACGAATGTACTAAAAGAGAAGTTGGTGAGGGTGCAAAAAAGGGCTGCTAGGTTTGTTACAGGAAACTACGATTTTAGAATAAGGTCTTCTGGAATTCTTCAGGCCTTGGGATGGGAACCCCTTTGTGGACGACGGAAAGTTCAAAGACTTAAATTTAGGAATTGTCGTTTGCAATCGTAGTTCATGCCCTCTCACCTTAAGAGCTCACGAAACACTGGACTATGTTCATCCTGTTGATGACAACGTTATTGTGCCTATGAGTCCCACGACCGTGGCTAGCAACTTCAACTGAACGCCGTTACTCCTCTTTTTACGCGGGATGACTACTCCTCGGATATCTTCAATCGTTCCATCGACAGCAAGCTTCCTCCGGATCAACGGGACCAGCTAATGACCCTTCTCCATGAATTCCGAGATTCATTTGACCTTCCTCAAATGGCACTGTGTCAAACAAACACCGTCGCTCACACAATCTACACTGGAACGCACCCTCCTTTGCGGCAACGCCCCTACCGCGTATCACCCAAGGAACGAAGTGTGATTGCAGAACAGGTGGATGATATGCTTCAGCGCGGTGTCATCAAACCATCTTCTAGCCCCTGGTCTTCACCTGTGGTGCTAGTGAAGAAAAAAGACGGTTCGATTAGATTTTGTGTCGACTACCGGCGACTGAACAAAATTACACGGAAAGATGTATACCCTCTTCCCCGCATCGACGACGCCATCGATTGCCTACAAGGTGCCGAATTCTTTTCTTCGCTGGACTTACGTTCAGGTTACTGGCACGTTCCGATGGCAGAGTGTGACCGTCCCAAAACAGCGTTCGTTACGCCGGATGGCCTATACGAATTCATGGTTATGCCATTCGGTCTGTGCAATGCACCTGCAACGTCTGAGCGAATGATGGACAGCATTTTACGCGGCCTTAAATGGCAGATGTGCTTATGTTACCTCGATAATTTTATCGGATTTTCTCCTGATTTCCCTACCCTCGTCGACCGTCTGCGCATTATTCTTCAGTGTGTTACCAAGGCAAACCTCCAGCTTAACCTAAAGAAGTGCCGCTTTGAGGCTCGCTTGTCTGGCTTCGACTGCCCTTCCACTCCCCAGGTCTGTCCGATAAGTTTGCCCCCAAGTTTCACGGTCCTTATCGCGTCGTCGAACGTCGATCTCCTGTCACATACGTGATCGAGCCGGTCACGCCATCTACAGACAGGCGGTGCCTTGGTCGTGAGACTGTTCACGTGAGTCGTCTCAAGCCATATCACGACCCACTCCTAATCTCATCACCTTGACTTGCCAGAATGGCTCGTCTTCGTCGCCGGGGTATTGTAGAGAGGAAGAAGAAGATGTGCCGCAGTGGGTCACGCCTTTAGCAAAAGGAGCCGAGCGCGAGCTGTTGCCCCGAGCGTTGTGTTTCCTGCGTCGGTTCCTGCCGCCCGCTTTCCGCATCAATGAACCTGCTGTGCAAGTACTACTTGCGCCAATAAACCTCGTTTCATCTATAATATATATCACGGTAAGACTGGGCTAAATAAAGAGCGGTATTTAAAGACGCCTAGTTATATGTCCGAACGGAAAGATCACTTATATAAAATTAGAGAATATACCTGTCGATTGAATGTTCTTGAATACTTTATCTTTCCAAATTCTATTAGTGACTGGAATGCGCTAAAAATACCAATATTCTCTGATTCTAATTTCCTAACAGCCATTGAAACATCATTTTGAGCTGCTGAAATAACCCATATATTTAACGATGGCTTTGTACTTCTCTTGGTTGTTGATTTTTTATATGTATAATTACTGCTTTCGTTGTATAATCCTGTGTTTCGTACTTTTGTTCTAATGCTGTACTACAAGTATTTATTTCTCCTGCATACTGTAATGCACGCTTTATTTGCTTTTAATTTTTCTGTTTTGTATTGTATTTTCTACTGTAACCCCCCTACAACAATGCCCAATGGGCGATGTAGGTACTTGTAATATATATATATATATATATATATATATATATATATATATATATATATATATGTGTGTGTGTGTGTGTGTGTGTGTGTGTGTGTGTGCGTGTGTGTGTGTGTGTGTGTGTGTGCAAAACATCTCGAGAATTGAAAATGTTGGGACCATCTTGCGGATTCTCTAATGCACGGTAACACTGTCTCTAATGCACGGTAATGCAACAGCAACCAACACATAATCGTACATTAGTTCGGTTGTATTGAGAATAAAACCCAAAATTTCCTAAATGGTGGGCACATGGGCTGCTCTTTGAAGACAGAACTTTTTTTCTCTCTTTCCAATGGTGACAGAAGTACAGGGCAAGCATGCCGCCAGGAGAGAGCACAACATAAAGTCTCACACCGCGGATGGCTCACGAACGACCATCCGCAGCGCTGCGTCGTCACTCCCTCGTTACTAACGTTCTGCCCGCCTTCTCTTTGTTGTTCATAGAACGTGACACGTCCATTTTCACGGCTGACTACAGAAGAGAGGCAAGAAACCCGAGGCTCTGAAGGGAAAACGTGCTCCACCACCGTCGCCGCTAGGGTTCGCACTCGGCGCACAGCGGCCTCGGGGCTCCCGCCAGAGGGCGACGCATGATCACACACACACGCAACAGTAGCTGCAGGCACGCACTGCTGGCCCTTGGGGTCAGTCCGGGGAGTTCCCGCGTGACGACTCGCTGCCGGTCATCTGCAGGTCGCTCGGTGACAGTGGCCTATACCGGCGCCTCCTGGTAGCGAGGAAAGAAAAAAAAAGTCACAGTTCTGACACAAAGGCGAAGCAATGAATGCGATGACAACAAATTGGAAGGTCACGCGCAGAATGACAAGCAGATTCAAACGTACGTGTCCCACGTTTCTCACGCACAAATAACGCATGAAACATACTCACAGGTACAAATGAACACGAATAAGCATCTCAGTTGTTACTTCGCTGTGTCTGAAAAGCGTGCTCTTTTCGCAAACGCAGACAATGCAATGATCGCAGTGATTTTGTGGGCCTGGTACCTACAATAGAATCGTTTCGGTGAAAGCTTAAGTACAAGCAAGACATAAGATGCTCCCAACCGCGATATAAGGGCGCGCGAATCTGCGTTTAGGGGCGTTACGACCACACACTCCTCTCTGCGAGGGAAAGTACGCGTGAGAGATGAGGGCGCATGCCACCGCGCACTGCTGCGCGCTTATTACGCCATTCTCCTGCTAAGGCTGAAAACACAATCATTCCACTCTGAGATTTTCTTCACCACCGGTAAGTGGTAATAAAACAGCTTCCCGTGTCACATTGAAAGACGAGCTTCTCGGTGGGTAAGTGTTTAATGCTTTGCACTCACGATGCAGAAGTTCCAAGTACGAATCCACGCGCCAGAGCCCTTTTCTGGATTTTTTTCTTTCCCGATTTCCATCAATGTGTTTACGTATATATAAATTCGGTGAGCGACGGCGGCGGCAAAATCCAGCTGATGGTGTCCATGTAGTTGCTATCGCAAAAAAAGCAGGAGCCTGCGAGCAACGCTCACTTTATCACTCACTTCACTACACAGAACGATTGCTGGCTCATTAATGGGCATATGGTATTTTAAAGGGGCCCTGCAACAATTTTCGAGAATTTCCGGAGCCCTCCACTACGACGTCTCTCATAATCATATAGTGGTTTTGGGACGTTAAACCCCACATATCAATCAATCAATCAACAATTTTCGAGCATGGTCAGAAAGCGCTGCCGATCAGTAGTAGAGGCTCCCGAGTCTGACAACACGTGAAGGAAATATTATAGCACAGCACGTGGTGTGGAATTCGTAATAAATTATCAAAGTCAGCTAAAAATTGCTTTCTCTTCTCTCGACAAATCACGGAATACGCCCAAAATCACTCGAAGTAAGCCTATCTATCAGTCATTGGCTGATTTGAACATGGCGCACTCGGTCGTTACAGACGTTGCTGCGGGAGGCCGCGACTTGTGCAAGTGTGGGCGCACGATCACACTGAAAAAGCTGCGCATTCGAGGAAAAAGAAAGTGATCAAGGTCACGAGGCGCATTTGACGTTTTTGCGCCAGCCATCTCTCCCTGATTAGCTTCCAGGGCTTTCGTCGAGACGAGAGAAGAGAGAATGCGATCGCAGTATGCGAGGAATCTTAATAACTCCACTCGCACTGGACGTATTTTTAAAATTTTTTGCGCCGTTTATTTCGTGACGCAATAACCTCTTTCATAGAGTTCATTACATGGTTACTTAAAAAGTGTTCCAGGGGGCCTTTAGCCTTCCTTAGGAGCCATTTCAGTGCGATAGCGTTAGAGAGCTCATGTTGCAAAAGTTCCGTCGTCGGCATCGGCACCATTAGTTGTGAGTGAAAAATCGAGAAACAAGAAATAAAATAAAAAAAATATGCGGCTCATTGAGGATCGAAACCGGGGTGTTCGCGAGACAAGCAGGTGGGCCCCCACAAAGCCACAATGTCACCGGCAGCTGCTCTGATAGAAAAAAAAAAACACTACATAAATGTCTTGTAGTGAAGGAAGTCTCCTAACTCGTTTTGTTCAACAGGTGTCACGACAAAACCGAGCACATTCGGTACTTTGTAGGCGCACTTGGCAGGCCATCAAACTACGCCAAAAAAATGGCAGATCCCATTGAACTGTGCCAATCAGTGATATGCGAAGCACGAATGAGGAAGGCTGATATGTCACTTTAAAATCAGCGCAATGTTACGAGGGAAAGGTAAATTATGCTGTACATTACTTTCCTGTCATGATTATCATGTTTGGGCATGTCATTCACCTTTGCTATTTATTCACATCACGTGAGACGTAATTTAGTATATGTGGAGCTAGCGAAACGGCGGCGAGCCCACCGCGAGCATGGTATGTTGTCATGCTCTTACATGACACGCGTGTCATGATTATCATGCTTGCACCAGTCGTATACATTCGTCATCCATTGACGTCAGGTAACAACATATTTTGAATGTGTAATGCTAGCGGAACGACAATGAGCGCCCTATAAGCGTAGCCTGCAGTCATGTTGTTACATGACACGCACCTGATGATTATCATGTTTGAACCAGTCACGTACCTTCGTCATTCATGCATGTCCCGTAATACCAAGTTTGGTATAAGTGAAGCTAACGAAATGGCTGTGAGCGCATCATGAACGTCGCATGTAGTCATGACCTTACATGACACGCATCTCATGATTATTATGCTTGCACCGGACACATACCTTCGTCATCCATTCACGTCCCGTAATACGAAATGTGGTATATTTGAAGCTAGTGAAACGGCCACGACCGCATCATCAGCGTAGCGTGTAGTCATGTTTTTACATGACACGCATCTCCTCATTATTATATTTTCACCAGACACATGCCTTCGTCATTCATTCACGTCTCGTAATACCAAATTGGGTGTATGTGAAGCTAGTGAAACGGCCGCGAGCGCATCAAGAGTGTGGCATGCAGTATCATGCCGTATCATAATACGCATATCCTGACTTTCATGTTAGGATCTGTCACTCGTGTTCGCCATGCAGTCACGTCATACCATGCCAGTTTTGTAACATGTCATGTGAACAAAATAACTGCAACAGCGGCAAGACCATGATATGTAAATTATGACATTCATGACATACGTATCCTGATTTTCATGTCATGACTAGTCACTTAGGCTCGTCATACAGTCATGTTATGCCATACCAATGTTGGTATCGATACCATTATTGAAACGGCCAGGGGAGCTAAAAGTCGTAGGTGGCTAGATAAACAGACAGACAGACAGACAGACAGACAGACAGACAGACAGACAGACAGACAGACAGACAGACAGACAGACAGACAGACAGACAGATAGATAGATAGATAGATAGATAGATAGATAGATAGATAGATAGATAGATAGATAGATAGATACGCTCAAAGTCGCCGAAGTACATTAAAAAATGCTTCGCATTTAAAAAGAACCACTTGGTGTTATCCTTGCGGATGGCATGGTTGGTTCAAAAAGTTCAGGTTTTGTCAGGACGTGCTCGGCTGACGCGTTCACGTTTGAGGGGCAGTTTGCGCTAGCGTGCTCGCATTTTCGTGACTGTTATTAATCGTAAGGTGCTTTCTGGACGACTCCTCGGATGGTATGAACATGGTTCTGATGTGGATCAAACAGGTGAACGTGGGTGGAACATGCAGCATTTCGGCGAAACGGCCCACCAGCGACACCAAGAGCGATGAAAACATCGCTGAAAGCAAGAGAAGCCATTGCCGCAAAACAAGCCTAACCGCATGTATTCTATAACGTCAATTTCTCTTTCGAAATAAGCAATCGTCGCATAAAATAAACACTACTGAGGTTTCTGGAATGTCATTTAAAAAATTGGCAGATCCCACGTACAGTGGGAATCGATGATAGGGGAAGCACAAATGAGAAACGTTGGTATGTCCCTATAAGATCAGCACAACGTTACGAGGTGGAGGTAAATGATGTCGTACATGACTTCCGTGTCATGATTATCATGTTTGGATGTGTCGCTTACTTTCATCATCTATTCACGTCACGCGAGACCAATTTTAGTCCCCGCAGGGGCGTCTGCGTAAGCAGGCGTTTGGTGTGTAGCGACACCAAGGATCCGAGCTAGCGGGGGGGGAATGGGTTCGACTCCCTCCCACGCCTAGCCGTGTGTGGCTTTGCCGTGTCCGGGGAAAAGGGGATCCGGGGGGTTTCAGCCGATGCCGGGTGATTGGACCTTTAAGGCCCCCCAACAGAGGCAACACACCCCTTTGGCCCCGGCTTCACGTAGACCGCACCTATGGGCTGACCCACCCAGTTGAAATCGGCAGTCGCCTTTTCCTACCTCTCTCTTCCTACATCTTCGTCTTTCCCCCCACCTTTTGTCTGTCCTGTCTACTCCTGTCTTCTATTTGCTTACTTGTTGTGCGTGGCTAACCACCCTGACTTAAGCCATATTCGGTTATAGTCGTGGTATACAGCTGGCGTGGGCAGGTCTTGCACGTGAGACCCTGTCCCGTCCCCTCGTTGGGCTCCATGGCGGGCGGCTGCTACTGCAGCTGAAAGACACACAAACTAGATGGACTCTCCTGTCTTTTAACCTGATCGCCACCCTCAAAAGAAGACGCGCACCGATGTAACATAAAAATTTTTCACTAACAACTAATGCACATTCCCAAGATTCCACGTGATTCACAGCGAGTACGCAGAAAGAACAGCGAGACATGTCTCCTCTTCCAAAGTATCGAGAACCCTAACCGACACCTTAAGGCAAGGGTGTAAAATCAAGCAACTAGCCAATGGTGACCTTTTTTTTGGAAGTACTGTACAAGCACCAGTATGAGAACCTTTCAAAAATCACTGCCTTCTAAGACATTCCAGTGTCTATTACACCTCACCGATCACTAAACACTGATGATGACCTCTGATGATGACGGAGGATGAACTTCTGTTGATGACCTCAAATATGTAAGTGAAGAACTCCTGGATGGACTGAAGGATCAAAACGTCACAAATGTGTACAGAATAAAAATCAAACGAGAAAAAAAGGAAATACAAACAAAGCACTTCGTTCTCACTTTCGCATCGAGCATACTATAAGAAACTGTGGAGGTTGGATACACCAAACTCAAACTACGCCCATACACACCAAACCCGCGACGAATTTGCTGTGTCGCGAGGGTAGCGGTGGTGAAGAGCGGCGAGCCGTCGAGCGGACTTCGCTGAAGCCTTTGCCCGAAGGCGAAGCAGGGAGGCAATCCGTTTTTTTTTTGCGCTGCCGTCCGTCCGTTCGTTATTTTATTATTACTTTATTTTTTTATTTGGGCATAACACATACAGGGTTTGCAAGGCAAAAGGAGGACTTAAACCCCCTGACTAGGCCGTACCTCGCGGGGGCAGCAGAGAGAGCGGATTCGAAAGTTGCAATTTCACTAGAACATAATAAGTCAACATGAACATATTCACTAGAACAATAAGAACATCATCGCTAATTACAGTAAGAACGTAATGACAGTA
The DNA here is from genome assembly GCF_043290135.1 of Rhipicephalus microplus. NCBI lineage: Eukaryota > Metazoa > Arthropoda > Arachnida > Ixodida > Ixodidae > Rhipicephalus > Rhipicephalus microplus. The sequence continues at coordinate 13,160,969 of NC_134705.1, read as the reverse complement.
ATTGTATAGTAACAGCAAGAACATAAACACTAAGCAACAAGAACATAACAATGCAGTGACCAGTAATGCTTACTTACAGTAACACTTAGTATCAATGCTAATGCAGTAACCAAAGATATTAATATTTACACAACACATCCAATTCCGAAGCAAGAAACATGTTCATTATTGACTGTTGAAATTCATGAATTGTTTTACAACTTCTGGCTATTTTAACAACATTAGGATACATATTACATAAAGAGATAGTTTCATACTCAATGGTTTGCGTACCATAGTTTGTACTGGCCTTCTTCATTACTATTGATGTGTAGCGTAAATTGTACCCTGTGTCTCGACTGAGGTACCGGCTTGAAAATGTCTCAAAGTTGCTGGAAACTTCTTTAAACAGCCGAATGCAAATCTTTGATCTGTAAGAGTTTCTAATGTCAAGGATATTGTAGCGCATCATTAATTTAGAAGACCCTATGTGTTGATTCTATGAATACATAGAAGACCCTATGCCTTGAAAACAGCAACAAGAAGGAGCGTTTACTGTAGCAGGTTGTCGTTTTTTTTACAGAGTCAGCCAGCACGCCAACGACGGCTGGGGCAAATCATCTAAACATGGGGCAGGCACGGCCTTAAATAACGTTTTGGTCTTTTCTGCGAGACCAGTTCCCTGGAACGGCACAGTGCCTTGGCTGAGGGACGCAGCCATACCCGGAACTGCAAGGTGGTTCGGCGGAGGAAGCGACGTTATCCCCGGAACTGCACGGTTCTCCTGCACGGAAGGCGGTGCTGGGAGGGGGGAGACAGTTCGTCGGAACAGCGCTCGATCTCGTGAGACGTGCTCCCGAAGGAGGGAAATGTCTGTGGCATAACAGCACCCCCGCCGCCAGACAATGCATCAGGAGTTTTGAGCCGTCAGCACGGCTCGGAAGGAGGGATGCTGGTTGACCGTCGGTAGCCGTTCCGCTCTCTCCGCCCGTTGAGACTTTCATTGGCTTGCAGAGGTTCACTGGAACGACGGAGTAGAACACAAAGCCGAACCACTCTGGGCAAAGCAAGCGCCCTCCAAATTCTGATCAAATCGCCAGACCAGCAGAAACCAAATGTTTCCTCGAGATTACGCTGCGCTAACAAATAGCATCACGAGCAACGAATCTCGGGAGGAATACACAATGCCGACACTCTTTTACAGTGCGTGACCCTAAACCGAACAGAATTTTTGTTTTCGCGTGCGATTCTCGATTGTTACCCGGGCAGATTGAGGATGATCGAAGCTGCCGAGGTTAACTCAATTTGGCCCCGAATCTACAATTTAGAACACCAAGAACTCCCGAATCACGCACATTTGCGTTGCCTGCAAGCATAAGATTGTCAAACTTGACAAAGTTCGTTCTCCTCAAGCTCTCACTTCAATGCGCGCAGCCAATGATCTTCACAACAAGATAAAACGCACTTGAAAAATAAGTAAATAACAATGAAAATCAAACTTGTGTGCGTTAAACAAAACGAAGGGCAAAGTTGACCTACACTGACGCGCATAGTAACATGTAATGTCAAACACAAAAGATATTTTAAACAGGGGCTTTTACTTAGCCTTATCTGTTAAAATAAAACACACTAACTGTTACCTTTGAAATATTATGAAAACAAAATTAATCAAACAAACATATCAATGCCTGCTTCTCCAATTGGAAGGAAAGGAAAACTTACGAAAATTCAGATGCATTCATAGCTCATAAGAGGGCGACAAAATTAGAAAAGGTTATTCTTAAAATTAAATACAAAAGATACACTCCTCGTATTAGCAAGGTGGCACTCTCTCAGGTGAACTCTGCGGAGTCGTGCACTCCACAGCTTCTGAGGGTTGCGGTCTGCGTTTAATCTAGATCTCAGCAGCGACTTCAACTTCAACTGTTTCTTACTGAGCTTTGTCCCGACCTCAGCCGTGATATTGAGTATGGCCTCTAGAGAGCCATGGCGTTTAGCCACTTTGGCAGGCTTGGCGTTATTTGACTTTGCCTTATGTTTTCGCCAGCGATTCTGCCTAACGAAACTAATCGCCGTGCTCAGAGCACTGGTATTCATACTCGCAGGTGCACTGCCTTCACTTTGTGGAGTCAAAGCTCCAGACTGGTTAGCTAGGTTTTCCTCGGGCCCGTTGCTAGCAGTGTCTGCCTGCGACAGAACAGGATTCCCGACGCCTTTAAGGCAAACCATCTCGCCTGAAGGTGTCTCTTTAGTTCGTGAAGGTTCTCTCTCCCTTTCCAGGATAACCCATGTTCCCAGGCCTTCGTAGTCTGCCTCCTGCTCTACTTGACGCAATTCATCATGATCACGAGCGCCGTGAAGTGGCTCCGTCTTTTGCGCTTTATGGTGCACCTCGGCGTTCTTAGCTACGCGATGAGCCTCGGCCCCTAACTCCTCACGATACACCTCAGCGTCTGGCTCTATCCGACGCACTTCGGCGTTTTGTATATTGTGACGAGCCTCAATGTACAGCGCCTCGCGACTCTCTTCGGCGTCCGGCTCTCTCTGGCACACTTCAGCGGCTTGTTCTTCGCGACGGGCCTCAGCTTCTTTGGCTTTTCGGCATGCCTTATCTTTACGTGCTTTTCGACGCGCGTCTACTTCTAGCGCTCTTCGACGAACCTCATTTTCACGCGCTTTCACCTCGATCACCTAACGCCGCGCCTCATCTCGCTCTCTCTGACGCACGTCGGCGTCCTGCGCTTTGCGATGGGCTCCAACTTCTAGCGCTTTGCTGTGCACTTCAGTGCTGTACTTGTATTCTGGACTTTCGCAGTCGGCAGGACTCGGGGCAGCAAAGTGGCCGATCAAAGCGTGTTTAACTCTATCAAAGTCACGCGCTTCCTCGGTGGATAAGCGCTCCAAAATGCTTGCGACTTTGCACGGAAGCAACATGGCAAGCTTTTCCGACCATAAGTCTCGCCCAACACCAACATCGTCGCAAACCTTTTCAAAATTAACGAGAAAAGACGCGATGTTCTCGTCTATTCCGAAGAGTTCAAGTCGGTATTGTGCTCGCTGCCACTTAACCACTTCAAGTTTACGATCAAGCTCTTTCATTCTTAGAGCATCCTCTCTGCTTTCTCGACTCTCTTCAGCCTTCCATTCTTCATGCCTTTGAGCTTCGAGCTCTTCACGGCTTTTCTCGAAAATGAGCTCCCGAAACTCGACAGCTTCCTCGGCCGTCACATTCTCTGCCCGCATCACCTCGAGAATCGCTTCCCTTGTTTAAGCAGACCTGGCGGAAATCCCCATGGCCCCACAATTTTCGAGGAGGTCCTCCCCAAGGTACTGCTCCATCGCGATCTGGTCCCTCATGATGCTCTACTACTGATAATCACCGTACTCCAAAGCTAATTTTATGGTTTAAAGTACGTGAATTTTAAATTATAACCTACAAAAAAGACAAAATACTCTCCTAACATCTGCCTGTGCTAGAGAGGTCTGGCGAAATGAAAAGTAAACGTTGGGCACTCACCCAACCAAAGTAGCCGACGATAATCCAACTCGTGGCTGCTGTCAAACAGTGCCGTGGGAGTCCTCTGGCCTTCAGGGATCCGGTCCAACCCGCAAGTGTTGAGATCCGGGGCTGCCTGTCCCAGCTTGCCGAACGATGAGAATTGGTAGCGTTTCCAGCTTATCCAAACGCTGATATCTGGTCGGTCATACTCGAGCTTCCAGAGGTCCGATCCGGCGTGCCAAACGTAGGGTAGCGTATCACAGCGTAGCCAAACGCTATCACGGTGGTCGTCCTCGTGCTCAGAGATCCGATCAGACTTGCCAAACGTAGGATATCGTATCCCACCTCTGCCACCACTGTTAGGAATTTGCTGTGTCGCGAGGGTAGCGGTGGCGAAGAGCGGCGAGCCGTCGAGCGGACTTCGCTGAAGCCTTTGCCCGAAGGCGAAGCGGGAGGCAATCCGTTTTGAAAACAACAAAAAGAAGGAGCGTTTACTGTAGCAGGTTGTCGTTTTTTGACAGAGCTGGCCAGCACGACAGCGTCGGCTGGGACAAATCCTCTTAACATGGGGCCGGCACGGCTTTAAATAACGTTTTGGTCTTTTCTGCGAGACCAGTTCCCTGGAACGGCACAGTGGCTTGGCCGAGGAGACGCAGCCATACCCGGAACTGCAAGGTGGTTCGGCGGAGGAAGCGACGTTATCCCCGAAACTGCACGGAAGGCGGTGCTGGGAGGGGGGAGAGTTCGTCGGAACAGCGCTCGATCTCGTGAGACGTGCTCCCGAATTCGGAAAATGTCTGTGGCATAACAACAGCCACGGCTCGCAGAGGTACAGAGGCCAAAAGACATGTGATAATTGTGCCTCTCACGAACACACTTCCGAAAATGGCACAGTCGAACCACACCACGTTGTGAATTGTGAGGGTAGTCATCCTGCGTACTTGCGTGCTTGCCCAATGTGGAAACAAGAAAAAAAAGCGTTGTTACTCTCAAAGTTAAGGAAAACATCAGCTTCAGAGAAGCACGGAAGCGTCTTTCGTTGATGGAAAGCAGAAGATACTCCGTTGTGCTGCAACAGGGTGCGGCAACACAGCGGCCTTCAGTGCCTGCCCCGGGCACATCTAGTGACGTCAGGGCAGGGCACCCAGCGCCCAAAGTGGCCGCAGCTTCCACTGCACAACTACCTCGAACTCAGGCTGTGTGAATCCTAGGGTCAGCGAGCCTCAAAGCCTCTCTTCATGCGACGAGGCTAAACGAAACGAAATCCGTACAATCAGGACGGACGTCCATCGTGTCAGGCGATGCGATGGACCAAAGTCAGGGTAGTTCTGGACCGTCGACGTTAGAACGACGGCGGGACTCCTTAGATCGAAAAAAAGACAAGCCCAGAATCACTGGGCCTGATAACAAAACTTGAGTTATACACTACCCGTAACATTTAACATGGCTTTTACACACTGGAACTGCAAGGGACTCCTACATAACCTAAACGACATAAAGGAAATACTAGCCACTTTCTCACCAGTAGCCTTGTGTTTACAAAAAACCAATCTATGTCCTAAACATAGAAACATCTTGAAAAACTTGTGTATTTGGCACGACCGAGAGAAGTGTATTTTGGCACGACCGAGAGAAGGCAAGTATTCTCTCGGGTGGTGTTGCAATTATAGTCAAGAGCGGAGTACCAGCGCGACAACACAAACTTACAACGAGAATAGAAGCCGTGGCGGCTACCACCTACACTTTTAAATCGATTACATTGTGCAGCGCATACTTTGAGCCACATCATGAAATATCCAATTCTGATTTAGAACACCTTATAGAACAGCTGCCAGAGTCATTTTTGGTGGTTGGAGGATGTAGTGAAAAAATTGACACTATAGAGGCCAAATAATTGAAAATTTTTTAATGAGCAATAACATATGCCTACTTAATACAGGAAAAGCAACCTACTGCTATCCTAGCTGAAGAAAATTGAGCTGCATAGACTTATCATTTTGCTCACCTTCTGTTTTTATAGATTTTAAGTGGGATATCCCAAATGGAAGCGACCATCTGCCCATACTAATCAGCCAAACAACACCTCAAGTCATTCAACAAAAAACACGGCGTTGGAAGTTACGAGTGTTGAAGGTTGGGCGAGTTGGTTCGTCGTACTTGAACTGGTATAGTGCATTACGGGGAAGAAGAAACGGCCGAGCAGACCGACACAAGAGGACGGAGCTCAGTTGGAAGTTAGCGCTCTGTCCTCTTGTGTCGGTCTGCTCGGCCGTTTCTTCTTCCCCGTAATGCGCTATACCAGTTCAAGTTGGAAGTTATATTTAGCCGACTGGGCCCTCTTCTAAGAAAATGCTTTCCTGGAAAAACTAGGGACAGAAGGTCTCAACATAGATGAACAAAACGAATGTACTACAAACTGCATCGTAACAGCTGCCCGGCTATCTATCCCTCAGACATCTGGACTCGCAAAAAAAAATCGCAAAACATGGTATACATACGAATGCAGAGAAGCTAAAAAGAAGCAAAATAAAGCCTGGGGGACCTTTCGCAGGTACCCAACACCGGAAAGCTTTGTAAGTTTTAGGAAAGCTAGAGCCGAGGCCAGATACATCCGTCGCAATGCTGAAAAAGCATCGTGGCAAAAGTACATCTCTTCCATAAACAGCACCACCACATCAAAAAGATGTGGGAACGTGTCCGGAAGATAGACGGCAAGTTTTTTCCGTTAACTGTACCGTTGCTGATGCCTGCTCACGTACAGACAAGTATTGAAGAACAGGCGAATATTCTAGGTGAATTCTTCTGTGCTGTTTCCAGCTCGTCACACTATACACAATCATTTCTGAAACAAAATCACGCAGCCGAAAAACAAAGACTTCCAACAAGTGAAAACACAAACGAACCATACAACTGCTTAATTACTTATCAAGAAATACGTACAGTGTTAGCAGCAGGCAAGAAACCTGCACCGGGACCCGACGACATACAATACGAAATACACTACGAAGTGACTCTGTTTCGGTAAGCCAACACCGTAAGCTCGTCGAATGGCGCATGACACGGGTACCGTTTGGATGAACGTCAAGCCCTTTCTTGCTCATGGCAACTATTCACTACCACTTAGATAACGCATGTGAAGACAAAAAGCTCGCTTCTACATTAAAGAAGGCATTTTATGTCGACGATGTATAGGTGGGTGCGGAGACATTCCATGAAGGTTGGCGCATGTATGAGCAGTCGAAAGCAATTATGAAAGATGCTGGCATGAGGCTCAGAAAGTGGAAGACCAATGACCATCAGCTGCAGAACATTTTTGACAAGCAGGAGGAGCAAGTAGAAGGAGCATCCGGAGAAGCAGCTACGGTCTTGCGAATGCAATGGGATATATGAAATGATTACTTCAAATTCTCTTCCAAGTCTGTGGCCCAGTATTTAGTGGCTGGCCAGCTCGACACGAAACGAACCCTACTGAAGGTTGCTTCTCGAATTTATTACCCGCTTGGCATTCTAACGCCATTCACCATCACCGCGAATCTTTTGTTTCAACGCCTTTGGGTTTTAGGCCATTCCTGGGATAAAGAATTGCCCGCGGAGATCAAGACGCAGTGGGCAGCCTGGTGTGCCGATATAATAAAGCTCGGCCACATAAAGATTTTGCATTGCGTGAGAGACGGACTGCATGGAGCACTTAAAGAGGCTGAACTGCATACATTCGTCGACGCCAGCCAGAAGGCTTATGGAGCATGTGCCTATTTGAGAGCATTTGATGAAGGTAAAAACTCAGCTACCTCTCTCATAGTAGCGAAGTCAAGAGTGGCACCTATTAAGACATTAACGCTTCCAAAGCTAGAGCTTATATCCGCGGTAGTGAGAGCCAGATTGCTAAAATACATTTGCTCTTCGTGGGATTTCAAACATTTCAATTGCATCATGTGGACTGATTCCATGATCGCACTGAGCTGGATCCGTGGAAACTACAACAAGTTGAGTCAATTTTTAAAGCACAGAGTGTTTGAAATAACGCCAATTACTGAAAAAGCGTTATGGCGCTACTGCCCGGGCGAAGACAACCCGGCGGATGTACTGACTAGAGGCATACCAATAAGGACTCTACGTGCATGTCGCTATTGGTGGCATGGACCTGAATGGTTGTCCCAGCCAAAATCAAGCTGGCCTTCAGAACCTAACCAGTACAAACCGATAAACGAAGAGGCAGATATTGAAACGCAACATGTTTTTCTTCAAGCGTCATCCAGGAACTCACACCCGGTGATCGATATAAGGAAGCATAGTGACCTGCAGAAGCTCTTGCGCGTCACCGCCTGGGTCTTTCTCTTTGTGGATCAATGCCGTGGACTTCAAACTTCACTCAGCGAAGCGATTTCGGCACGGCAGCCAAGCAAGTCTGAAATGTTTTGGGTCCGATATGCTCAGCTGGAAGTATTCGTGAACGACGTCGAACAACTGCAGCTTGGACACCCACTCCCCAAACAGTCTAGGCTGATCGATCTTCCTTTCTTAGACCAAAACAGACAGCTTCGGCTTGGCGGACGACTCGAGAGAATGGACGCCACATATCACGAAAAACATCCGGTCATACTGCCAAAGAGACATCCTTTCACGTCTCTGGTGGTGATTGAGGCTCACTGCAGAGCTTTGCATGGTGGTGTGGCAAACACAATGAGGCAAATACGACAGCGGTATTGGATCATCTGCGCTCATTAAGAAGTCAAACGAATCATCAACAAATGCTTTCTCTGCCAAAGTTACAATGTGAAACCTGGAAACATGCAATATGCGCCGATGCCTGAAGACCGTCTTCTATCGTCACGGCCATTTGATGTAGTAGGATTGGACTTAGCAGGTCCACTATATATAAAGCAACGTGAGCTACATGGTGACACATCAAAAGCTTATATACCGCTGTTCACCTGTGCGACGACTAGAGCAGTGCACCTTGAACTGACGAGTGCGATCTCGACCAGCGCTTTCTTGCTAGCGTTCCGGAGGTTTCTTGCTCGCAGAGGTGTACCCGCAACAATGTACTCGGATAACGCTCTTGCCTTCAAGAGATCGTCATGGGACCTCAGAAACATCTGGAGTGTCATAAAGAGCCCTCCATTCACATCTTTTCTGCTGAACTACCGCATAGAGTGGAAGTTTATCGTGCCAGGTGGTTGGTGGGAGAGGCTTGTTCGGACTGTCAAGTCATCGTTGCGCAAGGTGATAGGAAAAAGCAAGCTCAGCAGCGAACAAGCTGAAACGATGCTACTAGAGGTAGAAGCGGTTGGTAATTCAAGACCGCTGACCTACACGTATACGGACGCCAAAGAGCCCTCTCTCATATGTGCAGCGCATTTTCTTGTTAGACGTTCATTGTTAGCGCCTCCGGATCAGAGCAACAATGACTACGTTGCTATCAGTGCTCAAGCTGGTCGAAGAGACATCAGCAAAAAGTTGAGATACCGACAGAAGATGATGCGTCATATGTGGATGCGATGGAAAAAAGAGTATTTATTAGAACTCCGGGCACTTCACCTATACCCAGCTCATCCCAGGAATTGCCTCCGAGTAAATGACGTGGTGATAATCGAAGAGTCTGGTATTTCCAGAAGAGTTTGGCCCCTTGGGCGTATCACAGACCCATACCCTGGACAAGATGGAATAATACGAGCTTGTCGAATGACAGCTCAAGACGAGAAGATTTTCAGAAAACCAGTACAGAAATTGTACAGATTAGAATTGAACGACGCTACTGGGGGGCGGGAGTATGTTGGAAAAGAAAAGGAATAAACGTGTGCAGACTAGTACTGCAAGAAAGAAGAAGAAGAAATTGAAAACGAGAAACGGCGTTCGGTCTGGTTTCTTCGCCGATCGGTAGTTTTCCTTTACAACTTGTGTCAACTAAAACATTAAATTCACACCCGTCTACGGTTACGCGTAAGTCTGAAGAAATTTTGTTTTTGCCTAACCTAGTGTTAGTGTTCCGCTGGTAGTTGCTGCACTGAGACCTTGGCGGAGGATCTTCAATTGGTCGGACATCAGCGGCCTTGCCTCCACAGGTCGCTGGCTTCAGTTTTCCTGGTAGGGACTGCTTGAACGACGGCGTGTTGAGGTTCAAGTTGGAGAAGGTGAACTAAATCGTCGAGGGCTTGGTGATCGACAGCGAGCAGGCGCTGGTGATCTAGGCTGATGCTGGAAACCAGCAGTTGGAAACAGATGGCCGGACAAGTAATCTTCGATTTCAACGGGTCTTTCACTATTCGTGGGCATGGCGCGTTGCGGGAAAACCCACGGAGACATATTCGTCGATATGGGCACATTCTGTACAGGTGTTCAGCTTCACCGCAGTAAAAACATAGCGGCGTTCTGTCGGGTCTGCGCCACACGTCGCTTTTTCGTGGCCTGGAATTAGCTGGATAGTTTGAGCCACGCGAAACCGGTCGGTAGCCACTGGGAGCTGCAAACGAAGCAGTATGCACGGCAGGCTGGCGCACAGCATCGGCATCAGTCGGTACGGGGCGTTCCAGCAATTGATGTTCGAGTCGAACAGGTTGCGCCTTGGGTTCCGTTTGTAGATTGGCTTGGCGAACTTCATATCTGATCAGGGCAGTGAGAGACGCAACTGGCGGTACGGCTTGTGGAGGCAGCAGCTTCTGGAGATCTTCCTTCACAGTGGATCGCATCTTTTCCCTCAACGCTTCGCTGCTGCTGCCAAGGTTTCCTGAGAAGACTTCCGCGCGAACACTACTCGTATTATGAGTGTAGTGACGGGAGCGCTTCTGCAATGCCCGCTCTATAGAGGTAACTTCGGTGTAGAATTCAGCAACTGTACGAGATGGGTTGCGTACCAAACCGGCAAATAACTCCTGTTTGACACCTCGCATCAACTGACGCAGCTTTTTCTCTTCGTTCATGTTCGGGTAAGCGCATTTGAAAAGGCGGGACATTTCCTCAATATACGTGCCAACGCTTTCGTTCGTGAGCTGGTTCCTGGACTGTAGAGCATTCACCGCCTTGTCCCGACGATCGGTAGTGGCATATGTAGCTACTATTTGTCGTCGAAACTGTTTTCATGTTGGTATGAACGCTTCGTGGTTTTCATACCACGTCCTTGCTGCATCCTCCAATGCGAAGTACACGTGACGCAGTTTATTTGCTTCGTCCCAGCTGCTGGTCTTTGCAACACGCTCGAAGTGTTCTAACCAATTTTCTACATCTTCAAACGTGTCACCGTGGAAGCGCTCATGCAAACACAGTGGCGACAGAATAAGTTCCGGAGATATCCCCTGCCAAGAATCTTTTCGTTGTCTGCGGACGCTGCTTGTGATTCTGGAGCACTGGGAGGGGTGCAAATTCAGGCGGCTCTCCTCTAAGGCCGCGGCTTGAACGCTGGTGTACCGGAGTCAGTTCGCCAGGTTCCAATCATTGAGGATCGGAGCTCCGCTCTCTTGCGCCAAGGGGGCTTCCAATCATACCCAGCACGGTCTACCAGAATGTAACAAATTTAAGAGAAGAAACACCCAAAACCAGTTTATTATGGGCGAACTTGTGCCCTGAAAATTATGTGCGAAAAATGAAAGAGTCCACTAGAGTGTTTCAAAACGAAAACTGTTTATTTGCTAACGCGCCTTCTTCTTCTTCGCAGGTGCAACGCACACTGACTCGTGCCCGTAAACGAGAGGCATGAGTCATGCGGCCACAAGCACGAGCGCGCATAAGACTGTGGATGCTGATTCTTCATAATATCGGATAGTGTAATTAGTCTCTGTGGCAATATAGGAAAAGAAGCTGGTACACGTAGGAGAAAGCAAGCACTTACTTTATCGATTTACGTTTCGGCCGTGCCCCGGGCGAAACGTATATATATATATATATATATATATATATATATATATATATATATATATATATATATATATATATATTTATATTTATATACCAAAAACAAAAGTGATGCTGGGTGCGGGTAAGATTATCCGTAGGGGAAAAGACGCACGTACGAAGTGATTTTATTGACGTTTCGGCCACGGGTCCGGCCTTCATGAGAATACAGTTTATGTCACGAGTGCTGTTCATATACATGTGCATATCAATGCGATACAAATATGAAAACCGGCATGAAAAGCGCTATACGGGCATATATACATGCAAGTCACAGAGTTTGAAAGGCACCTGATACACGAGTAAAAAGATATCGTTTCCATGATACTATGGAGACGATATCGGCACCTGATACGCGAGTAAAAAAATATCGTTTCCATGCGCGAGCACGTGGCGAGCACGTTGTTTACAAATAAAAAATAAAACGCATTAAAGATAAAGCAAATAACATGAACAGTAGTCCGTCCGGTAATAGCAAGGGGAAAAAAGGAGAAAAAATAATAAAATAATAGAAAAAATTACAAAGACGTTACAAAACTGCTACGTAATCAACCGATACAGACAATGTAGTGCGACTTGCTGAGCAAGGTTGAAAAGAGATGGACAGGGTGATACAGGTTACGCAGATAGACAACTAAGTTTTCCTACGTTTTCATTTAGACCAGATGCGACGGCGTCGAACTTCAAAATCAAATGCCAGCAAATTTAGGCCTCTCGTCTAATGAATCCGCCGCACTAGAGGCATTTGCATCTAAAAAGCATCGTGAAATTTACGTATTGAAAGTCAAGAAAATGTCGCGTGATGGTGTTTCGTGCCCTAGCCAGAACAATGCATGCAATTACGTCCCTTTGCAAACGAATCTGGTGCAAGCTTACCCCGATACTTCTTTGTCACCTTCCATTGACAAACATATCGTCAAGGAGCAGAACAATATAGTAAATATTTCGGACAATGTACTAACTGCTGAGGAGCGCAGTGTTCTGTTCCGCGGTCTAAATTTCTGTCCTGCCACAGGTGGACACAGTAAACTTAAATTACTGAAAGACTTGGATAATTTTGCCCGCAACTTACGCTTGCGCGAGTTTTTTCAGGACCGGCAAAATACAAATCGTTCCACAAGCGCATTACCTTCTGGAAAACGTTGGGTACCTCCCTCACAACGAGACAGATGCTTAGATATGTATATCAAAGCTCTACAATGAGACGTACTACAGTCGTATCGAAAGCAAACGCCGTTTTGCCGTAACCAATTCACCAGCGAAATGAAAGCACTAAATGTCTTGTCCTGTCGCAACGACATCATCATCAAGCCGGCGGACAAAGGTGGGGCTGTTGTCGTACTGAACAAGTCTGATTAGGAAGCAGTGCCCAAAGACAGCTCGCAGACACGAGTTTTTACAAGCGTCTGGATCATGGCCCCACTGAACAATTTAAATCTCTTGTCCAGAGCACTCTGCTAGAGCTTCTTGAAAACAAAAAGGTGCCTGACATTGCGATTCATTCTCTTATTCCCCTAAGTCCTGTTCCCGGTCGTTTTCACGTCTTGCCTAAAATACGCAAGATAAACAACCCCGGCCGTCCCATTATTTAAGTATAGGTACTGTCACAGAAAAATTGTCCAGCTCTGTCGATTCTATGGTCAGTAGTTTCCCAGCATCACTTCCGTCTTACGTAGGGGACACTACCGACTTTGTTTCTGGTATAATTGATCTGATTATTCCTCAAGGTTCTTTTTTTGGTCACATTAGACGTAGCGTCTTTATACACCAATATTGTGCATGTAGACGGAATAGCAGCAGTCGCCGGGTCCTATGAAGCAGCATCACCGGCTAAATTTATCGACAGCAACACATTAGCAGTATTGTTTAGGCTCATTTTAGAGCTAAATAACTTTCAATTCGATGGGCAACACCATGTCAAAGTTAGCGGCACGTCACTTGGTACGCGTATTGGACTCAATTACGCCAATATATTCATGCACCAGCTTGAAAGTGAATTTTCGCGAACCCGCGCGCTGATACCTTTTTATTATAAATGTTACATCGTTGACATTTTCCTTATTTGGCCGCATGGTGAACAGGAGTTGTTTTCCTTCATATCTGACTTTAATGATGCCCATCTATCAATATCATTTCCTCACACTTATTCCACATCAACGCTTAGTTTTCTTGATTTAGGCATTTCAGCTGTAAATGATGAGCAATCCACTGCTCTATACAGGAAGCCTACAGACCGGCAACAGTATTTGCACTGTGACAGTAGCCTTGTGAAACATTGCAAAACTAGCATCCGTTACAGTCAGGCCTTACGCTTTAAAAGAATCTGCTCAGAGCAATGAGAGTTTGAAAAAAAATTGCAGAACACTAAAGAAGGCTCTAGTCAAACAGAAATATCCACCGCAATTAATTGATGACGCAATAAAACGTGCCGACATGCATAATCGTAGAACGCTGTTGTGCGCTGCTAAAAACTCGACTCCCTCACCGCAGACAAACTTAGTCCTTACCCATTCTGCGTCAGTTTCGCGTGTTTTGAATGTGCTGAGAAAGCACCACAATATTCTAATGCAAAGTGAACGCTTAAGAACCATTTTCACCGAACCACTTAAAGCAGTGTATCGCAAAGCTAAAACTGTTCGAGACATACTCTCATCGTCATTATCGTTGAAAGCAGACAGTCCTGACACGATCGGGTGCCATCCTTGCCGAAAAGCGCGATGCAAAGTATGCCCGTACATGGACACACGTCAACAAGTCACCAGTACTGGTTCCAACTTTTCCTTAAAAATCAAAGGCAATCTTGACTGTGATTCTAAGAACGTGATATACATGATAGAATGTGCGCTATGTGAAATACAGTACATTGGTCAAACAGACGAGCCTCTTAGACTGCGTTTTAACAACCATAAATCTCATGCTAACACCTTGCCCCACTTGCCCATTTCAAGACACGTGCACCTACCTCCCTGACCACTCTTTTGAAAATCTACATGACACATTACTAGAATCTCGTTTTCGCACAAATTATGAGAGAGAAGCCCGTGAATCATTCCTCATCTATAAGTTCGACGCCATCGCATCTGGTCTAAATGAAAACGTAGGAAAACTTAGTTGCCTATCTGCGTAACCTGTATCACCCTGTCCATCTTTTTTCAACCTTGCTCAGCAAGTCCCACTACATTGTCTGTATCGGTTGATTACGTAGCAGCTTTGTAACGTCTTTGTGATTTTTTGTTAATATTTTATTATTTTTCTTCTTTTTCCCCTTGCTATTACCGGTCAGACTATTCTTCATTTTATGTGCTTTATCTTTTATGCGTTTTAGTTTTTATTCGTAAACAACGGGCTCGCCACGTGCTCGTGCATAAAAACGATATCTTTTTACTCGTGTATCAGGTGCCCTTCAAATTGTGTGACTTGCATATATATATGCCCATATATTGCCTTTCATGCCGGTTTTCATATTTTATCTTATTGATATGCACATGTATATAAACAGCACTCGTGCCATAAGCTGTATTCTGATGAACGCCGGATCCGCGGCCGAAACATCAATAAAATCACTTCGTGCGTGCGCCTTGTCCCCTACGGATATATATATATATATATATATATATATATATATATATATATATATATATATATATATATATAACAAAGCAGTGCTCATGCGCACTGATCAGAGCGATCTTGTGGTCCTTGGCTTTTCAGATAGCTATGGTCAGAACATAGCCGAAAATCAATACCTGTACCTTTTCTTGCAATTTTATATGGCTACCTAACTGAAAAGTTGTTATATGACAATTCGGCGAATAACTTAGACAGCACTACGTGTAAACGTATGTTTTAAATGACAGTCAAAGCGAAATGAGCAGTATACTAACTTATGCAAATTTACACAAGTCAAACTTTACCTTACAGATCCCTGAACTGTCAATATGGGCTCATTTAGGCGGAAGAATACCAGCTGCAATTCCAGGCAACATTAACCAACTGGATGCTAGGCGTAAAATGGTGGAAAGTTTTGTGCAGAGTTGCGTATTTGCCCATCACATGTTAAGTCCTTTAAGATACACAATAATTATTTCGAATAAAGTTGCAAGGCTTGTTCGCACGGATTCATCGAGTGACAAAGATAGCGCAAGGTAATGGGAAGGATCCAAAAAGAACACGGAGCAGCGCTGTGTGTCATCTTGTGTCCCCTTACCTTGAGCAAACTTTGCTCAAGGTAAAAAAATACTAAAATTTTCAAATACTTCCCCTAACTTTTGCTGGCAAGATAGAGGACCAACAGTTTCATTGTTACAGACAGAAACCCGAAGTTTTATTGTTGGCGAATTGCCCAGCAAAGCCGCTAACCTTGTTTTCCTATCAGTCACATTTTCTTCCATATTGTTCATTCTGATTAGTTCAGCTTGAACAGATGATACGTTTGGGAAAAATTGGGCAAAAACTAGTTATGGAAACTGTGAACGAGTGTTGTTTTGTACGCTTACGTTGCACGAGCGTAATATCTGTAATGGTGAAAGCCCTTGAAGGTTCCTCGCAATCCAAAATGTTGAGTCAGCCCTAAAAACGACGAAAATTCTCGTCAACAAATCTGAGATGCGAAGAGTGCCCGAAGTCTCCAACCAGTCTCGAATGACATTAGTTGTGATTCTTATAACATGATTCCGGTGACCAAACCATTGATGTTCAAACTAATATCCTTATAAATGTCTCTGTTGATGTCATCACTGCTTTAGAGATTGGGTCTAACGTTCCTCGTATCTGCCAGCGGAACGTTATCGTTTCGTCCACCTTTCTTTCTTCAGATTTACATTGCGGTTACTAACAACGCTTCCCTTGTCATCATTGCTATAGTTCTTCTAAACCAAAAACAAGCCTCTAAATGTACACTTCTTCCCTCCCTTTCCTGTGTGCTTTTTAGTAATATTATTGCTCTTTTTATTTTGGCGGTGCTAGGCGGGGGTCGCATAACAGCGCGACCCGTTGCAAAGAAAAAAAAAAGATAGCATCAACATCATCATTGCTCAAACTGATATATTTTATGTCCCATTGATTTAATCATTATGTATCGTCATATCGGAATAAGTGAAAGCCCCGGGCGTAGTTATATGACACTAAAGAGAAAATGAATTTTTTCACGCTACCAAAATACTCTTAAAAGTTAATATTTGGCCAACTTCTGTCTGGTTGGGGAGCAGATAACGTTGGAAAAGGGGTGCTAACCAACATACTCATTAAAAGTGAAAACACCCTTTACAGTACAAAAAAACGCTGACATTCCCGGTCCAACTCGCACCCTTCTTCAGTGGCGACTGTGGGGCTCCACAGTGTCACTTTGTTTTGACTTACAGCACCCTTTCAAATCACTGAGATCTTTCTTGTTACAAGAAGAATGCCAATAAGTTTCTGAAAATGACTTTCATTTTCCGCTCAAGAGCCCGGTCCTCCTACAGCAACTCAAGGTTGTCCAGAAGGCCTACGACGCGGTGGTGAGGCTAAACCTCTTCGTGCATACGCGGAAGCAGCCCGCGATCCTCCAGGGGGAGGGTAGTAGGGTTCAATCGCAGCACGTTTCATTTTATTCGGCAATGCGTTCGGGTTTGTTTCAAGTGCCAGAGACGCAAGGCTCTACCTCAACTTGCCATGGGACCCTTATTATTTTTGTCATGCCCATCTGACCATTCGACCCCGTCGGCCTTGAAATCTACGCTTCCTTTCTCAGAATTGCCGACGGTAAACATCGGATCATCGTCCACGTTTACCACCTCACGCGGTACACCGAAACTTCACCCGTTCCTTCATATACAACCAAGGACGTTGCCACTTTCATTCTGCACAATCTAGTCCTTTGTCATGGAGCACCTGGAGAGTTGCTAAGGGATCGTGGTCGTGTGTTCTTTTCCGACTTCATCACAGCGTGGCTGCGTGAGTGCCACTTCGTTCACCACACCGCAAGCCCCTATGATCTTACACGTCAACGCTTCAACAGCACTCTCGGTGACGTACTGTCTCGTCAGACAACTCGAATTAAAACTGAGTTCTACTGTTTATTACGTTCTCTTATAATTCAGCTCTTCGTAGCACTACTTGATTTTCCCTTTTTTTTCTTCTTTACGTAAGGGAATCTCCTTGCACGATAGCCACCAAAACTTGGTGGAGACTTGAAAAATCAGAGTCCATGATCGGAGGTTGTGGTCATCGTTCGCCGGTAGCTGGATCTGCCCGATAAAAATCTTTTCGCCAAGCAAGATCTCAACCTCCCTCGAAGTACAATACCCCCAGTTTAAACGTCTGATGGTGAAATTAACGTCAAGAGGGTTTGGCGTACAATTTATTCATTCAAATCAATTTATTGTTTCACTCGAGTGTCCCTTTAAAAAAGTTTGGTATTTTGACACAACAAATGCAAAAGATCTACCTAAATTGTTCATTTGCGTCAGAAATACGTGATCTTATAGTAACTCATAACAGCCGAGACTACCAAAAAATAAATATGCATGTGATTGAGCCCCCCGCGAAGTATGCAAACAGAGGGTAATGGGCATGACTATACGGGATAACATCTAGGATATATTACACTACACTTCAGGAGGTAGCCCTTAAGCAGAAAAGAAACGAGCGCTTTTTAAGAAGCCAAATAAAATCAAGTTAGCGTAGTTACTGAATTTGCACACTTTTTGTGAGAAGTTTATTCCTCGTAAACGCATTGCTAAGCAACTTTGTTCTTTGTAAAACATCTATAGTGAAAATGGCTAATTTCAATAGGTGACAAACTAATCCTGATTTCTTTTCACAATAGTTGGTTTACAAGGAATTAATACACAAAGGAATCAGTGAAGTAGACAGCACAAAGTCACTGAAGAAATTGCACTTAGCTGAGCTCATAATTAAGAAAAGAAACCGTTGAGACAAAGCAACACACATGCGCTCCTTCGTCTGCTTCAAACTACGAAAATTTGAGTTATTTTGTAGTGATTCTTGTTTTGTTGACCACGTTTATAAACAAGGCCAAGTGATCGGTAGATTTGTAGCGGTAAGGCACGTGCTTGGCACCAATTTGTGCGTACCGCAAGCCAACACCTTCTAGAACGACTATCTTTGCTTGAGTAACCATAGTAATTGTTGATGTTTAACTTCCCAAAGTAAGCATATTATTATAAAAGATGCCATTGTGTAGGTCTCCGA
The DNA here is from genome assembly GCF_043290135.1 of Rhipicephalus microplus. NCBI lineage: Eukaryota > Metazoa > Arthropoda > Arachnida > Ixodida > Ixodidae > Rhipicephalus > Rhipicephalus microplus. Next base: position 13,142,413 of record NC_134705.1, on the reverse strand, counting down.
AAATTTCTACCACTTGGGATGCCTTAACGGCCACCTTAGCTAAATGAGCCTCAACCATTGTCACCTTCATCAAAATGCGACCACAGCGGCCGTGCTTTAGACTTTTAGCCATATCTTATTTAACACCATGTAAGTTCACAGGACCAAGTTCACGGCCACATTTCGAAGGAGGCCATCTTCTAGAAGCTCGTGTGCTCAGATTATTTATTTATTTATTTATTTATTAGAATACCCTCAGGGCCCGTAGGGCATTACAGAGGGGGCGGGTACAACATATATAACACACAAGAAAAAAGACAAAATAAAGAAACAAGTATAAGATGCGCAAATCAGGAAGGCAACATAAGTCAACTAAAAATGTATAAGAATTCAAGCACATACAAGACAAAGATAGATAATGGAAACTGCGTATAGTTACAAGCATTGCTGAGAAATTGCAGTCTTGAATAACAAAGGGTCTGTTATTGATACAACGGAAGAGGGAAGGTGGTTCCAATCGGCGGCTGTTTTCGGTAAGAAGGCTGCTGAAAAGAATTTGGTGCGGCAAAACGGAATGGCAACCTTATGCTGATGATCAATGCGCGATGAGTGGTATGACGGTTGTGAAATGAGGTCTCGCTTCATTGATGGATTGTGAAAAAATATCTTATGAAAAAAATGCAGTCGCGCCAGTTTCCTCCGGACAGTTAAATTGGGTAGGTCAAGGTTAGATTTCATTTCTGATATGCTAGCAGTACGGGAATAATTAGAACAAATGAACCGAACTGAGCGGTTCTGAACAGATTCTAACGCGTTAATTAAATTTTGCTGCACGGGATCCCATATAGCGGACGCGTACTCAAGCTTTGGGCGAATTAGTGATCGGTATAATAGAAATTTGAGGGACAGCGGAGTGCGAGAAAAGTTGCGGCGTAAGTATCCTAGCGTTCGGTTAGCGTTATTACAGATGTAGGTAACATGCGTGTGCCAAGATAGATTGTTGGTAATATAAACACCGAGGTACTTATATGAAGAGACATGCTGGAGGGGAACGGCGTTAATTCTGTAGGTACAGGGGGGAGAAATAGATCGCCGGGTTATTGACATGCATTTAGATTTGTTAGAGTTGAGAGTCATAAGCCATTTATTGCACCAGGTTGAGACAGTGTCAAGGTCTGACTGTAGAATTTGGTTATCATATTCATTGTTTATTTCGCGGTAAATTACACAATCATCTGCAAATAACCTTATAGCGGAGTTAATGCTGTCTGGGAGATCATTAATATATATAAGAAAGAGTAAAGGGCCTAATACGGAACCTTGGGGTACGCCGGATGTTACTTTAGAAAGAGGTGAGTTATAGCCATTAGTTGTTACAAACTGAGTGCGATTAGTCAGAAAGCATTCAATCCATTTAAGAATGTTCGGGTCAATGTTTAAGGTACTAATTTTCAGGAGGAGTAATTGGTGAGGTACTTTATCGAAAGCTTTTTGAAAGTCAAGAAAAATGCAATGCACAAGTGAGCCGCGATCTAAAGCCGATGCTATGTCATTAGTAAAATAAAGAAGTTGGGTTTCACATGAGTAACTTTTTCGGAATCCGTGCTGGTAGGGAGTAAAAAAAGAATTTGATTCTAGGAATGAGACAAGGTTGGAGTAAATTATATGTTCTAACATTTTACAAGGAACACTGGTTAGGGAAATTGGTCTGTAATTGAGAGGAGACTGTGTGTTACCAGATTTGTGCAGAGGGACCACCTTCCCCACCTTCCAGTCAAGCGGCAAAGTGGAGGTCTGAATAGATTGCGAAAAGATTAAGGACAAGTAAATTGATGAATACAATGCAGTGTTTTTTAGAAACTTTGAGTTGATTTCATCTACGCCACAAGAAGAGGATAACTTAAGCTTGTGAATTAAATTTTGCAAAATTAAATTATGAAGCACGTTAACCCCGCGTCGTCGAATTACCGCGCCCTCCACTACAGAATTTCTCTAATTCATGTCGCGTTCTTTTTTTTACACAAAACCAGCAACAATTATTATAAGAAGTATAACCACTTGCTGTGCAGCTAAAGAAGGCTAAGTAGCAGAAAAATGCTCGAAAAACACAGGCACAAGCTACCGTATACGCTACAAGTTAGTAACCTAGAACTGCCACACGCTACCATTTGACCCTGTTAGGTCATTAAATGTGTGCCAACCACTTGAGATCTGCCATCGGCGAAGCCTTTCGATCGCTAACGGAGACGTGCAACGCTGGGGCAGAGCAGAGTCGGCACTGGCTGGTCCAGGTTTTGCTAGGCACACGTTCACTTACATGCCCATGCACACAATGTTCACACGATCACATTGCATTTCACGTGTATTGGCTACGGCTTCGCAATCGCAGCACCAAGTACCTTATTTCTATAAATAGGCAGTTGGCCTGAGTTGCATGTTTCAGGCTTCATCTGGATTAGGTTGAATCGTAAGGTGCCCTAAGCTTGATTATGTAATTGGCGAAACTAGTACTATGATTGGGCTCAGCCTTAATTAGTATTAGACTAAGCTGCACACATTTTACCTTGCGCGGCATGACTAGGCATACAGGAATCTCAGCTCGGGCTAAGTAAGGTTTATTACAGTGTGATTTCGATAGCTTAGTTATGCGTAGCTAAATTTAGGCTTTACGATGCTCAACGTGGCTTTATAAACTTGGCTATGGTTACATTGGTTTAGCGTGCAACAGCTGTTTTAAATTTTGCTTGACGCCGCCACTGCAACAGCACGATCATGATTTCTTCCCTACGTCGCACACCGGACAAATGGCAAGCGTATCACCGATGCTCTAAAAAAGAAAAAAGAAAAGGATACGTTTGGCTGCCTTTTCAAAATTTTCGGTGCAGTCGGGGAGCTTTTCTTTTCTAATGTGATTCTTGAAGAGAAAAGAAAAGAAAAGTGAGCCCCGTAACTGTCTGCATCAGAGCACGACACCTCAACAGTTGCTCACGTAGGATGGGGGTAAGGAGGAATTAAAAGGACAGGATTGAAGGTATAGAGATAGAGAGGGAGAACGAGAGAGCGTGGCGCAGGAACAGTGACACTCAGAAGCAAGGAGAAGATAGGAAAGATGGACATGGTCACATGAGTCCGACAACGGGGCACCACTCAGCGAAAGCTATTGTCAGCGGCAGGAGATGGCGTAGAGCAAGCCAGTCGGCCAGAGCTGCGCTGTCATCGGAGATCGCGGGGGCACAACCTTTTCTTTTCTGCTACGTTGACCGATTCGTTGCAGTAGAATCGGGAAACGACTAGCCTCTTTATCGTTACAAGACGCTGGTCTTGTCTTTGTCTTTTAAACGCGAAGCATTTAAAACTGCTGGAACGCTTCTTTTCTCTCTTTTTGTCATGGCGCTTTTGTTTACACTGAAGGAGAATCCGACCCCAGGTGAAAGTGTGTAACTCTGAATCCAAAAGGTTCCAACTGACATTAACAGGCATCAACTGGTTTCAGTTGCCGTTCAACTGGTTTCAGCTGGGAATCAAATGGGGAGAGTTTGTCCCAGTTACAAGTGGTTCCAGTTAGTAGCTGGTGCCAGTTACAGCTCAACTTGTTTCAGCTGGGAACAGTTGATCCCAGTAACAAGTAGTTATAGTGAGCAGATGGCCCCAGTTACGGCTCAACTGGCCGCCAGCGGGGATTCTCACGAGTTGAACTAGACGCTGATAGTCCCATTTGAAAACCATAACCAGTTAAGCTGGAAGCAACTGGTTCGAGTAATTTTCTAACTGTAAGTGCGAGTATGCTTCTTCCCAGTCAAAGAAAAAAAACGTTGAAATCGATTCTGCATGGCGTCGAATCGTTGCACTTGAACAAACAGGCTTAATCCATTTTTTTCCCTTTACACACGGAAGTATACCAGATCTCTAGCCTACTAAGACATATCGATAAGAAAATGAGTGTCTCATGATTTGCGAATCAATTATTTTATTTTTTCTTATTATCATGTTTACGATTATCATGTTTGCACCAGTCACATACCTTCGTCATCCATTGGCGTCACGTAATACAAAATTTGGCATATGTGAAGCTAGCGAAACGGCGACGAGCGCATCATCAGTGTGGCATGTACTCATGTTACATGACACGCATGTCGTGATTATCACGTTTGAATGTGTCATTTACTTATTTCATCTGTTCGCGTCGCGTAATACCCAATTTCATACGTGTGAAGCGTGCGAAAGGGCCACGAGCGCATCATGAGCGTAGCATGCAGTGATGTTTTTGCATGACACTCATCTCATGTTTATCTTGTTTGCACCAGTATCATATCTTCATCATCCATTCACTACTGTAAAACCAAATTTGGTAGAAATAAAGCTAGCGAAACGGCCGCAAGCGCATCATGACCATGGCATGTAGTCATGTTGTTACATGGCATGCATGTAATGATTTTCATTTAGGGTCTGCCGCTTGTGTTCGCTATGCAAATCATGCCATACCATACCAGTTTTGCAACATGCCATGTGAACAAAACCACCTCAAGAGCTGCAGAAACATGTAATGTAAATCATGACATTCATGACATACGTGTTATAATTTTCATGATTTGACTAGTTAATGGTTATGTGGAGTTTAACATCCCAAAATCACCATATGATTATGAGACGCCGTAGTGGAGGGTACCGAAAATTTCAAGCACCTGGGGTTCTTTAACGTGCACCCAAATCAGAGTACATGGGTCTACAGCATTTCCGCCTCCATCGAAAATGAAGCTGCCGCAGCCGGGATTCGATCCCGCGACCTGTGGGTCAGCAGCCGAGTACGTTAGCCACCAGACCACTGCGGCGGGGCCATGTTACGACTGGTCAATTATCTTCTACATACAGTCATGTTATGCCACACCAAGTATGGTATCGATACTATTATGCAAACGGCGAGGAGAGCTAAAAGTCGTAGGCGGATAGATAGATAGATAGATAGATAGATAGATAGATAGATAGATAGATAGATAGATAGATAGATAGATAGATAGATAGATAGATAGATAGATAGATAGATAGATAGATAGATAGATAGATAGATATGTTCAAAGTCGCTAAGAAATGCTTTCCATTTCAAAAGGCCGTAAGTGCAGCGATTGCCACTAAAAACACGCATGAATTTTTAAACAGCTCTAAAAATGGACAACTAGGTCCATCTAACAAAAAGTCCATCTAGCGGACAACAAATCACGCCTTTATTGAGGCGTTGATCAATCAAATAACAAACGCTAGATATTGTGCTCCCATCTGTGAGGCATTGTCAGACTCCTTATGGCCTCCGAAATGGCGAGCGCGTGGTTTGTATGTTGGAGGCCAAGCAACCTTTGCTTTAGATCAAAAACCTGTATGTACTATTCGCGCGTGCCTGTGTGTTTGTGTGCCATGTGTGAGATATTGTGGAAAACATCTCTCGACTACAGAAGAGTACCGTTCTAGCAGAGGGAAGTGGCCACACTGCACAGTCTTGCTTATCAATCAGCAACGAGCCACGCCTACGCGCAGTTCATAATTAATACAGGACCATGTGACTATGTCACTGTACAAAATTTTCATAAAGTTGCTATAAAAGTGCTATTAAAAGTGTACCATTACTATAGATACGTTGCGCTTGCACGCGCGCGCGTGTCTGTGCGTGTGCGTGCGCGCGTGTGTGTGTGCGCGTGTAACAAAACATAATATTAAGTATGCACTTAGGGGTTGAAGGGCGCACTAGGGGCCGAATTTCGCTGTCTCATTCCCCTCTTAAAGGCGAAGCTGGTGGTTATCCGAATTTTTTTCTCAAAAACCACTATATATGTAAAAAGTTTGGCTTTTTTTGTTTCATTTCATTCTTCTCTTCTTGCGATCGAACTGAAGTTACTGCTGCATTTCTGCTCCCGACAACTTCGCAGTTTTCTTAGCAAAGAAGGTAGCTTCTGTTGTTATTTATTTTAGGTAAAATTGCCGAAAAGTAGTATTTTACGTACGTATACCAATCTAGCTTAGCAGCTTCTCATGGGATATTTTATTGTGGTTAAAAATCAGACTTGCGCTTTTTGAAGTTGTTTTGATAATGGGGATATTGTAACGAGGTTTATTTCGTGATATTGTCAGTTCAAGAAGAAAAACAAGCTTATTTTATGTTTTGTTCAAAACAATATTGTGCCAAAGAATTTATTAATGACTACAGTCAGCGAGTAAATGACTTTTTTGTTTTCTTGCTCTTCTGGCTTATTTTCTCATGTCTTCTGTGTCTTTACTGGCAACATACTGTCGATTGCAGCCGATATAACCCAATCATACCACAGTGTTGTACCTCGGTGATATGCCAAACGGCGCTGAGAAAGTTTACTTGAGCCATGGCTGCGTCTTTGAAGATTGGAAAAGTTTGAAAAGTGGCAGGTTTGAGGGTTTCCATTCCAAGGAACATGAGCCATTCCGTTCTCTACCAGTGCCTCGCTTCCTGCGCATTTTGTGCATGCGAAGCTATTCGTATTAACATAGGTCAGTGTAGTCATTGTCGCTGCAGGTAACATTTTCTTCTATCAGCGACACGGAACGAGGACAAACCTTACTTGCTAAGTGTTCGCGCACGCGCTCCCGTTTTCGTTAGCAGCAGCAACTTGTAGATTTCGAATTGTACAGCGCTTCAATAAGCAGTGTCGTTGGTTTGTAAACACGAGGGTATAATTTGCTGCCGCAACCAAATCAACAAAGATGCAAATAAAATAAACATAAATGCATAGAACTCCGTCCCCAGGGAAACTTCCTAGGCCACCCCCAGAATTTGGATGGTAGGTTGTGTTTCACCGAGAATAAATAATTAACATAGGTGTTTTGCAGGCCTCCAGCAAGTGCCCCCACCAAAAAGAAATTGTGTGCCTCACACACACGAGGCAACTGCACATGGTTAATACCACGTGAGTACAAGTGTGTGTAAGTGAGAATGTATTAGAAGGCAGAGAGGTTGGCCTGAGCTAGCTCGCTCTAGCCTGCTACTCTACATAGGAGAAATAGGAAGAAGGAAGGAAAGAGAGATGAAGAATGATAATAACGACGAGAAGAGGTGATGAGTATGTACAGTAGCCACTTAGCATAGTACCCTACAGTCTAGTATCTAATCCAGTGCTTTTGATAAAGTCTAAAACAGCCTTAGTAGAATAAAGTGCACCATGTGCCTAAGTAGCCAGAATTCTTTTTTATAGGCCTACTAAGCTCAGAAAAATGACCAACATCAATCTTTTGAAAGTTTGCTTGAGGCGGAAAGCTCAAGTTCTGATCGATCTGAGATAAGGGGCCTTAGTTGCTCGTCAAAACTCGAAAACTTGGTCCTTTTGGCTAAATCAAAACGTGCATGTGCAAGGCACTGGATTTTCTTAACGAAGGTTCAATGAGAAAAAAACTGCCATCTGTCCAGAAGACTTTGCTAGAGCAGCGTACGAGCGCCCAGAACTACCGTTCGTAAACCTACTCTGCGCGTAATGATGGTGCCAAATTGCTAACAGAGCGAGGGTAAGACCACGAAGTGCGATCTGCTCGGCTACTCAAATTGGTGAACGTCATTCTGTAACGCTTCATACGAAGCGTTTTTCTTCGACTTTACCAATGAGCCGGGTTGTGCAACGTATCTTGAAATTTCTTTTGAACAATTTTAGCTTGCTAGAACCTGATTGATTGATATGTGGGGTTTAACGTCCCAAAGCCACCATATGTATATGCTAGACGCCGTAGTGGAGGGCTCCGGAAATTTCGACCACCTGTGGTGCTTTAACGTGCACCCAAATCTTAGCACATGGGCCTACAACCTTTCCACCTCCATCAGAAATGCAGCCGCCACAGCTGTGATTCGAGCCCGCGACCTGCGGGTCAGCAGCCGAGTGCCTTAGCCACTAGACCACCGCGGCGGGGCTTGCTAGAACCTTTCGAGCCAGTTTGGAGTGTTGGCAAGCGCAGAGACCAAGCGGTGAGATAAGCTTTGAAAGCGTTTCAACCCGAATCAATGGGCCCACATGCGTCAGTGACACATCAATTGTATCGTATCAATCTGAGGCATCTGTTTTTTTACGGAGAGCTTACGTGTCAAGATGTTAACATCGCATTTTCAAGCCACTGCACATGCGCGTAACTTTTTGTCCTTTCCAGAAAATTTACCGATCATAACCAGTTCGTAATTTGGAGCGCCTCTGTCTCTTTCATCTGTCTTATCTTTTTTGATGAGCTAACTTTGCGCCAAATTAGTATGTTTAGGATACTCAGGCCCCAACTAGCCCAAGTTTTTCAATATATGTAAGAGATACTCCCAAGAAAAAAATTTAGTTCGTACCTTGCTGGCACGCAGTGGTTGGGCGGTGGATTTCCAGGTGGTGGTTGCGGGGACTCTTGCGGCCTCCAGTGTCCGTCGGGCACCATGGATGCCGACGCCGAGTGGCTGAGGGGCGCCACTGAGAAACGAGGCCTCTCGGGCTGCCTGACCCGAGGTCGTGGGATGCGAGACTCGGCGCACCCACTACGACCTCCCAGGCTGTCGTCACCATCGTCCACACCGATGGTGGGCTTCATCTGCGCAAAAGTTGTACTAAGATTTTCGTTGCACACTCTCACCAGTTTTCCTAGTCCTACTTAAAGTTGTGGCTATAATGACATCCACAGGAAGCTCAAAAGATAATGCATAGCTTTGGAGAAAGAAAAACAAATGCTTGAAGAACAGCTATAGCTTAAGCCAAAGCCTCGACAAGTGGTCTTACGAAGATGCATTGCTGGCAGTGACACCTACTTTTCAAGCATTTCATCACCTCTACAAAATGAAGTAGTGCCTAGTCATAGGCTTATGGAAATTGCCGTTTGTGGCTTCAGGGTTGCTGCAGCAGCAGCCTTCGCACAGCTAAGGTCTCTCTTGCGCCACACGCTGCTTATGTGAAGACCGACATATAGTCGACTAGCTGTTATCACAAAGAAGAGAGCGAAATACATTCGACGTGATGATAAGCCTAATTCCCTACTTCAGGACCAACTTGTAAAAGCTTAGCATAAATGCGGAGGACTTCTTTGCGTACTGCAGGTACGTTTAGCATCCGCCCGCCCGCCCGTCCGTCCGTCCGTCCGTCCGTCCGTCCGTCTATCTATCTATCTATCTATCTATCTATCTATCTATCTATCTATCTATCTATCTATCTATCTATCTATCTATCTATCTATCTATCTATCTATCTATCTATCTATCTATCTATCTATCTATCTATCTATCTATCTATCTATCTATCTATCTATCTATCTATCTATCTATCTATCTATCTATCTATCTATCTATCTATCTATCTATCTATCTATCTATCTATCTATCTATCTATCAAGCCGCCTACGACTTTTCGCTCTCCTGGCTGTTTGGATAACGGTATCTATACCAAAATTGCTATGCCATAGCATAACTGTACGACGAGCATACCTGACTAGTCATAACATGAAAATTATGACATGTATGCCATGGTTTACATTTCATGGTCTTGCTACTCTTGCGGTGGTTTCGTTCTCATGTATTGCAAAACATAACTGACATACCCTAACGTGGAAATCATGACATGCTTGTCATGTTAGTCAGGACTACACGCCACGCTCATGGTGCGCTTGCGGTCGCTTCGCCAGCTTCACATATACCAAATTTAGTAATACGAGACATGAAAGATGATGAAGATATATGACTAGTGCAAACATGATGATCCTGACATGGGTGTCATGTAAAAACATGACTACATGGTACGTTTGAATGCGGCAGTGGCTGTTTTAGCTAGCTTCGCATATATCAAGCTTAGAATTACGGGACGCGAACGGACGATGAACGTTATTGATACGTCCAAACATGATAATCATTTATTGCTTGTCATGTAAAACATATAACTACATACTACGCTCATAGCGCGCTTGCGACTGTTTTGCTAGTTTCACATGTACAGAATCTGGTGTTACGGACGTTAATGGATGACTAGGTATATGACTGGGGCAAATATGATATTCATGACATGGGTGCCATGTGAGAACGTGACTACTTGTCACGCTCATGATACGCTCGCGGCCGTTTCGCTAGCTTCACATATATCAAATTTGGTATTACAGGATGTGAACAGACGACGAAGGTTATTAATACGCGTAAAAACAATAATCTTGACATGCTTGTCATGTAAAACATGCGCACATGCTATGCTCATAGCATGCTCGGGGCCGTTTTGCTCTCTTCGCATATACTAAATTTGGTATTACGGGATGCGAACGGACGAAGAAAGTGTTTGATACGTCCAAACATGATAATAATGACATGCTTGTCACGTAACACATGACTTCATGCCTCGCTCATAGCGAGATGATGGCCGTTTTGGTAGCTCCACATCAACGCCTCCTAGGAAAAAAAATTCGGCAGATCCCACGTACCTGGGAATCGACGTTATGCGAAGCATGCGGAGGGAAGGTGACCCTGTTGCAATATTTTGTATTGAGCGACACGTCATGAAATGACACTAAATATATGTACAAATGTTGCACGCACAGACATGCGTTAAAGAGTTTCAGATGTTTATATAAGCAGTTGTTTGCACTTGCGCAAAGATGCCAACTGAAACACGCGTATTAGCAACACCAGAAGGGGATATGAAGCGCTGATGCTCGCGATGACGCTAGCGCTGGACACTGCTACATAAATCAACTTCAGCACATAGCAACAACCACAACTGACGTTAACCCGACGTGACGGCTGTGTCAACGAATTACATATGTATTATTTATAAAATTGAATAGGCAGCCATGCAACCACTAATGACGTTTCACAAAGATTAGTGCCGATTTGATAAGTCTTCCTGAGAGCTGGCGTAGCTATGTGGTAAAATGCTTCATTGCCACGCAGATTGCTTGAGTTCGATTCCTGCTCAGACTATGACATTTGTTCTTTGCATTCGTCGGGTAGACGCTACCGATGTCAGGTATTTCTTAACGCTTGCGCGTTAAAAAATTTGGCAGATCCCATGCACCTGGAAATCGACATTATGCGAAGCATGCGGAGGTAAGGTGACCGCGTTGCAATTTTATTGTGTCCTGAAGTGACGCTAAATACATGTGCATACTTCCATGTACAGACATAGGTTGAAGAGTTGCAGATGTTTATATAGGCAGTTATTGGCAGATGCACAACGATGCCAACTGGAACATACGCATTAGCAACACCATAAGCTGGCATGAAGCGCTCATGCTCGCGAGGATGCTGGCCCTCAACACTGCCACATAAATCAACTTCAGCGCATGGCAACTAACCAAAATAACGTTAACCCGACATGACGGATATATGAAAGCAGCACATGTGTAATGTTTACAAAATTGGGTAGGCAGCACTGCAACCACTATTGACGTATATCTCTTAAAATATATTTTTCAGCGTTACTGCCGTGATTGTTTTTTTTAAATGCTTTACCAACTAGCCCACCAACAAGTACTTTTACAAGGTATACGTGGTTTTGCTGCGTTGTGACAAGCGATGACGAACGCGCTCATACGACCGCCCTTTCAAATTTGAAAGAATTGAATGAACGTCACCTCGACGACCACAGGCACGTGGAGTATTCCACCCCAGCGTTCGCCGGGGTGCCTGGCGCGGCCGTTGACCACCAGTCCGGCCGAGTTGCAGCGCTGAACCTCGCGCGAAGCGTCCAGTGAGCCCTGCTCAATCATGGATTTTGGCCGGCGCCGCGCCAGTACGCTTCGTCTGGCCACCGGAATTCGCGAAGGAAGCTCGTCGCTGCTGCCGACCTGCAGAGACACAGTGGTGCGTCATGCACTGCGTTCCATTTTTGGTGCCGGCCCGCACCCAACGTTTGTGTAAATGGAAAAAAGGAGTCTACTATTAACAAAGACGACACGCCGTGCCAATGCCACCCCCCCCCCCACACACACGCGCACGCACGCGCACTCGCGGATACACACACACACACACACACACACACACACACACGCGCGCGCGCGCGTGCACACACGCACACACGCACGCACACACACACACACACACACACACACACACACACACACGCACGCGCACACACGCACGCACACACACACACGCACGCACACACACACACGCACGCACACACATACGCACACACGGACGCACACACACCCACACACACAAACACACACAAACACACACACAGAAACACACACACAAACACACACACACACAAACACACACAAACACACACACGCGCGCGCACACACACACAAACACACACACTCACGCACGCAAGTGCACACACACACGCACACACACACAAACACACACAAACACACACAAAAACACACACACGCACGCACGTGCACACACACACACACGCACGCACACACACACACACACACACACACACACACACAATACAAAACACTGCACTTAACCGAATGGCAACATGAGGAAATTCGAATGCATTTGGTGCACCCGATGAGTGTGCGATAATTTAATGAAGAGAGATGACAGTGTGCACGTAAGCGTCTTTTATTCATACGTCAGCACTTTTTCGTGTTATCGTTGTACTTGACGGCCACAATCACCGGCTTGTGGTCGCTGAAGCGCATGGTCAAAAGGTATTTGAAAAGCATACGCGCGGCACAGTTTTGCGTAAAGACCAGATCAATGCAACTCCTATGAATGGTAGCGGGGCGCGTGTTGTCGGAGGCGGCAGGGGAACACTGCATAGAGTGCTTGGTCTGCAAGTACTCCACCAGGAATTCGCAACTCATCCTGCGCACGCCAACGTTGAAGTCACCAACCAGGACATTGGGATCAGAAGGTTTAGAGTGCACATGCACGCTTTCCATAGCCGCGTCCAGCTTCGCGGCAACGGCGCCCCGAGTGAGGTGCACGGTCACCACAAAGACATCGTCTCCGGTGTAGACAGAGAGTGTATCTCTCGCGGCAACGATGGACCTTTTCTACGGAGAGCTGTTGCACGATAGTACGAAAGCTAACGTCACAGCCTCGGCAGTGCATTTATTGGGTGGTCACGCACGCTAACACAAGCCCAGAGAGGGCTATGGCGGTGCCCAGAACGCCTTGAATGAAAAGGTCTATACCTAGTGTTATCGTGGCCGTGAGGAATTCGACTTCACCGACTTCCATCCCCATGGATGGATGGCCCGATATGGCTGTACCCTTTAGATCGGGTGGTGGCTAACGCCACCAAGCTGTAATACTTAGTAAACAAAAAAACTAGATTCACTTTTTTCCTTTAAATAGTGAGGTTGCCCCGCCGTGGTGGCTAAGGTACTCGGCTGCTGACCCGCAGGTCGCGGGATCGAATACTGGCTGTGGTGGCTGCATTTCCGATGGAGGCGGAAATGTTGTAGGTCCGTGTGCTCAGATTTGGGTGCACGTTAAAGAACCCCAGGTGGTCGAAATTTTCGGAGCCCTCCACTACGGCGTCTCTCATAATTCTTTATTCGTTCTTTATTCGAATCACCTTACCCATCGAAGTAAGTACTCCATACTCGGAGTTGACGTCAAGGTGGCCTTCGATAACGTCAGCCACGACGCGATCCTCAACAACCTCGAAGGCGTTGGCTGCGGCATTAGAACCTACACGTATGTCAGAAACTTCCTGACAGACCGTACAGCAACTGTGGGCATATGCAACATCCGCAGCAAAAGCTTCCAACTACCGAAAAAAGGAACGCCGCAGGGTTCGGTCATCTCGCCGTTACTTTTCAATGTGGCTATGATCAATCTGCCAAAAATTGTCGACAGAATACCTGATTTACGGCACGCGATCTACGCTGATGACATCACGCTCTGAACCAGGGCTTCGAACACTGGAAGACAAGAGACCTGCCTACAAACCGCCATAGATGCCATCGAACGGTATCTATGAGACTGTGGTCTCTACTGTGCCTCCGAGAAATCCGAGCACCTCGTCCTCAAAGCGAGAACAAAAGGCAGACCCACTCTATACGATGAGCCCGACCCTAGCGTAACGCTGAAAGGGACCTTAATTCCAAAAGTCGAGACCCTGCGAGTGCTTGGAGTTCACATCTACAAGAATGGATCGGGAGCTGCCACCATACCGAGACTCCAACGGACACTATCACAACTCACGCACCTCGTCAAGAGGATCACGAATCAACGAAACGGACTCAAAGAGCACGACACTCTACGTATATTGCAAGCTCTGTTCACCAGCCGCATTACGTACGGCACGCCGTACCTAAAGTTGAAAACCGCTGAAATTGAAAAACTTAATATCATGATAAGAAAGGCCACTAAAGTTGCCCTGGGACTTCCGCCAATGGCCTCTACCACACGTCTCCTAAAGATGGGCGTCCACAACACGTGGCAAGAGCTCATTGAAGCGCATAGGAATAGTCAGCTGGAGAGGTTCAAGCTGACGCCCACGGGGAGGTCGGTGCTCCGGTACCTCAACTACAGCGACACGTTCATCGCCGATGCAGACCGGAAAAAGCGCATCCCGCTGTACATTAGAGAGTCGCTGTCCATCGCACCTATTCCACGCAACATGCATCCTACTTTCCACAAAAGTAGACGCAAGGCTAGAGCTAACGCTATTCGACGCAAGTTCAAGCAAGACTCGGACGCCCGCTACACTGACGCAGCCAAGTATCCGCATAGAAACGCGTACGCTGTCAGCGTCGTCGATTCTCAAGGCCGAGAATTAGCGTCAGCCACTGTCAACGCACTCAATTCAGACGCCGCAGAAGAATCGGCAATCGCTCTAGCAACCACAACATGTACAGACGCCGCGGTGATTTTCACCGACTCACAAGCCGCCTGCAGGAATTTTGCTAAGGGCCGTATCTCAGCCAATGCCATCAATATTTTGAAACGGCGAAGCACTCCACTCCAATACACTGGTGTATTATGGGTGCCAGGACACGAGGGTCTGCAGGGAAATGAAGCGGCCCACGCCGCTGCCCGCGAGCACGTCAGCCGGGCTGCCCCCTGCCCACAGGACATTCGATCCGTCGTTGAAGAGACGGAAGTTCTTCAAAACACCTACTCGTCGTTACTCCAGCATTACAGGCTGGAGCGACGAGTATACCCTCCACCACACAAAAAACTTACAAAAGAGGAAAGCGTAATAGTGAGACGCCTGCAAAGCAGCACGTACACACATGGGGCCCTAATGCACCGTCTCTACCCAACGAGATATAGCTCTATGTGTCCGCTTTGCAACGTACCGGACACCCTGGCGCACTTGCTTCTTGCATGCCAGTGTATTACCGGACGTAATCTGCAACAACACATGACTGATAACGAAGCAGGACGGACGAACGAAGACCTAACCGAAACGTGGGAGGCGAAGCTCGCCCTCGAGGACCTGGAAGAGCAACAACAACTCGTCGCCAGGGCCAAGAGGGCAGTAGAAGCCAGAGGGTTCCTGGACTAAGGAGCCCTCCCACCTCAGGGTGACATCGGGCATTGCTCGGAACACTGTTTCAAAATAAACGTTTACTTCTCTCTTCTTTATTCGAATTATACCTGCAGCGCCAGAAGGCGTTATAGCAGGGGGGTTACAGATTCGAAAGAAACAAATTTTCATTTAAAGCAGACACTTGTACACTTGTGAGCCATTTCCACTCATGTATTGTTCTGACAAAAAAAGAATTTGCAAAAATTCCAGTCCTGGGACGGTATTCCCTCAGTTTAAAAGGATGATCAATTCAATCATATGGTGGTTTTGAGACGTTAAACCCCACAAATCAATCAATTAAATAGTGAGGTCGAGGACTCGTATTTTGCAGTGAAGGGTTTATGTTCACTCGTGCCTTGAATTAAGCCACCAATCAGATAACCTCCTTCTAGTTAATTCGACCTGCTTAAGTTTATTTTGCCCTGCCGGTCCCGAAACCCCAGTGCTTTGAAAAAACTCTGCGCCATCATCCTGAACTATATAGGGTGAAAGCCTTTACAGAACATTATCAAATGTTCGGCAGTTTTCTCCTCCTCTCCGCACGCACTGCATACCGTGTGTACCCCTTCGTATTTGGCTCGATATGTCTTGGTTCGCAATACTCCCGTCCTGGCCTCAAACAGTAGAGAACTACCTCGAGTAGTATTATAGATCCTTTCCTTGGCAATTTCCTGCTTAGAAGTTCGATATATCTCTAGTGCGGACTTCTTAGTCATGCCAATTCTCCACATATCGGTCTCAAGTTCCTTCACCTTCTTCTTAACCGATATTTCTTTTTGGTTTGGTCCCGTGCTGTTTTTCAAAAATTCAATTAAAATTCAATTTAAAAAATTCAAATTCAAATTCAAAATTCAAGAAAGTTCAATTTTAAAAAAGTCAAATTTCTGGTCGCTTCCTTCATTTTGTATCAAAATTCTTCATGTACATGTAGCTGAATACCTTCTTAGCCCAATGCTCCTCCCCTATTTCTCTCAATCGCTTCTCAAATTTTATCTCGCTGCTAGCTTCCCTGCCCTCAAATGATGTCCATCCCCTATCACCTTGTACTCCCTGATTTGGTGTATTCCCGTGAGCTCCTAAGGCAAGCCTACCTATTCCACATTGCTTAATTTCTAATCTTGCTTGAACCTCTGATCTTATGCACAAGATCGCATTGCTGAACGTCAGACCAGGAACCATGACCCCTTTTTATATTCCTCTCACAACATCATAGCTATTGTAATAACACAGTGCCCTGTTTATCATTACTGCTGCGTGCCTGTTACATTTAGCCGTCACGTATATTTCGTGTTCCTTTAGGTACTCGGTCCCATCGCTTATCCATACGCCTAGATATTTGTATTTATCTGTTATCTCTAGCGTGACTTGTATTTTTTTGCTCACTACCTTCAATATCATTAAAAATCATGACTGCTGATTTTTCATTAATGAATCTGAAATCTAACCTATCTCCTTCGTTACTGCAGATGTCCACCAATCTCTGCAAATCTTCCTTGTTGTCGGCCATTAGCACTATATTATCTGCGTACTTCAATGCTGGTAGTGCCTGTTCAATGAGTTTTCCTTGTTTGACAGAAGAAAAGTTGAAGCCAAGTAAACTTCCCTCTAATTAGGCTTGTACGCCTTGTTAGTACATCATGAATAACAAAGGGACAAATGACACCCCTGCCTAAGCCCCCGTTCTCCCTCTGTGTGCTTGGATACCTGTTTTTCCCACTTTATAACTACCTTGTTACATTTGTAGATATACTTTAAAAGATTAGTCACTCCATCTTTCCCTCCTAGTGTGTCCAGTATTCCCCATAAATCTTCTTGAATAACGCTGTCGAGAATCGTGTACACGATTCCCGACAACTTGAGCTCCGCAAATTGCTTGTTTCGCGTACTTTTTCACCGCTTTAAACGATTAAGCAGGTGACTCGATAAAACAATCATAACACCTGTCGCTCCGTGTTTTACAAATAACGCAAGCAAACGAAAATTTTTGGCATTTTTATACGTAGCTGTGCGATTCGGTGATCTTAGAAACTACGCAGCACTGAAAAACGGCGCTGTGCCACACAGACACCGCTAACGGTCCTTAAAAACGTACAACACAGGACACAATCACAATAGCAACGAAAAAGTACTACCGCACTTAGCGGGATCGCCTCGCCGGACTGCTTGTGAGGCTATGGTTGTGGCGTCAGTGGTGTGGCTGTGCGGCGGTCGCAAGGACCCGCACGGCCGTAAAGTTGGTTTCCCCTAAAATGGACGTTTTTTGCACACGTGAGCGCAATCGGCGTATGGGGACGTGAGCGGCGAGTTCCATCAGTGGTGCAACTACCTAAAGGTAGCATATAGAGTGACTCTAGCTGCTCCTAAATTCCCTTGATCTTGGGAAAGTAATGATACTCTCCTTCGCGCGCGCGTTTCCTCCTCGATTTTTTTTGCCCTCTTGTTGTATGCACGCCACGCGGCGCCATTTTTCTCCGACGCTCCTGCGGGCTCGCCGCAGAATTCAACCAAGGCGAGTTATTCGCAGCATCTTGCATGCCACAGTAGCGCTGAATTTTTTCTAAAATATGACTGTAAATATAAGAGCACTGAGGCAACCATTTATTAAAGATTAGCTTCTTTCAAAGGTCATTTTAGTGGGGCATTTATTAGTAGGCTATTAGTGGGTTTTTTAAGGGAAGTTCTACTATGCGGATAATTTTTAGCCACATAATACATTTATGTACACTCGCATCTCATATAGTTCCGCTTGTGGCATGTCCGTCAGTGTTCGCATTTTCTTTGTGCCTGTGCACCAGTATACGACACAGGTACTTACAGCATCACATATTAAAATGACCTCGTGGATGGTGGATCGTATAGCCATGTGTTCATCTACTCGGCATGAAAGTAGCTTTGCGCAGTGGCCTGCAAACTGAAAAAGGCCTTTGAGCAATGTCAATAAGAGTAACTGTTACAAACACTGACTAATTTGCCACATTAACAGAAACATAAGAACGTGATCAATTAGAACTGTGTTTCGATGTTGTCAGAGAAAGTAGCGATCGAGTTACCTGTGAGAGGAGAAACTCTGTACCAAGAAGGTCATCATAATCTGCGCGTCGATAGCGACCAAAAGACCATATCTGTACTGACATATCCCGATCAAAAGTAAACATGTGACACTGGTATTGAAGATGTCATAGTTTCTTATTGGTGAACGGAAAATATACAGGCGTTACTAAAACGATTTACGGTCTCCTCAAAAATGGCTCACTTTTGGTATCACTGTGCTAAGCTTTTTTTTTTTGTTGCGCCTCTGTGTTTCTTTCCTTCTTTCGATGAATTGATTCTCTTTCGTGATTTTTGTGCGTTAATGCTCCTTCCCCTCCCCTTCCCCAAGAAAACAACAAACTAAATACTCTAACAGAAACGAGCGCCAATTAGTGTCGTCTCTATTCATTCAATCATTTGTTTTCTCAAACAAACGTTCTCGTAAACAAATTCTGCCCCGTCCCGGTAGTCTAGTGACTATGGTACTCGGTTGCTAACCCGCAGGTCACGGGGTCAAATCCCGGCGGCGGTGGCTGCATTTCCGATGGAGGCGGAAATGTAGGCCTGTGTGCTCAGATTTGGGTGCACGTTAAATGACCCCAGGTGGTCGAAATTTCCGGAGCCCTTAACTACGGCGTCTCTCATAATCATATAGTGATTTTGGGACGTTAAACCCCACATATCAATCGTAAACGAATCCTAACAGTCACAAAAAGCGCGATGAAGCAGCTGTGTGATACCACGTAATTGTTCGCAGCGAAAACAGACTACAGCTGTGCATTTTTGGGCGATTGTCGAGGTGGGTGCGAGATAATGACGTTTGAGCTTAATATTTTTATTTATTCATTTATTTATTTATTTTTTTAGACATACCGCAGACCGGCGTTTTGGTCCAGACAGGAGGGGCATACGAAACATCACATGATTCGTATTAGCGAAAACATGTATCTATACGCTTACAGAGGTCATATGTCTGTGAAACAGCAACAAAATGTAAAACACCTTTGCACATTCTAATATCCAAGTAGATAACTTTGTAGCATTATAGGAAAATTGTCAGCCGAAAAAATCTCATGATGCAGTGCATTCAAGTCATCAACTGTTCTGGGAAAATAACTATTTGTAAGCACTACTAGTTGGTGCAAATATGGGTGACAAGGATCGATCATGTTTACGGCGGGTATTGCTAGCAGTGGCTGGCTGAACAAAACAAGGTACATTTAAGGGAACTTTTCCTGACACAAATTTGTACAAAAACATAAAACGATTCAACTTTGTTTTTGTTGCTAACAAAATAATTCAGCATATTGATGACAACTGCAGTTTGAAGCAACGCACAAATAGCCGAGAAAAAAATCACAGCATATCCACGAGGTGAATGATGACAAGTGAAGCGAAGCATGCGGACGGATGGATGGACGCATGGATGGACAGACACACGGATGAACGCAGGCATGGAAGCACAGACGGACTGATGGACGCTTCATCCCACTCATCACTATTCACTCCGCGGATATGCTGTGACACCATTTTTATTGACATCCAATGCAATGCAACTGGCTACTACTACGACACGGGACATACGACGCACTGCGTAAGGAGCTTCGCCCCTAAAAGTACGCATGTTGATGAGCAGGCCAAAACAATATTTAAAATGCAGCATTCGGTGATGCTTTGATACGGGCAATAAGAAAAGTGCCTTACATCACAAAGAACACTGTTCTTTGTAGAAAGTT
Source organism: Rhipicephalus microplus (assembly GCF_043290135.1). Classification (NCBI taxonomy): domain Eukaryota; kingdom Metazoa; phylum Arthropoda; class Arachnida; order Ixodida; family Ixodidae; genus Rhipicephalus; species Rhipicephalus microplus. Next base: position 13,122,219 of record NC_134705.1, on the reverse strand, counting down.
TTTTCGACCAATGTTGTGCAGCAGTGGTGTTGAAAGCTATTTCGGCCGATATTTCGCAGCCACTGCTGCTTGCGCGAGCCATCGCTTTCACTTCGGTGTATTATAAAAAGCGCGTAACAATTTTCAAGGAAGGAAAATAGAGAGACAAGAAAGGCAGAGAGGTTAACCAGCCTATAGGCAGCTGGTTCGCTACCCTGCGCATGGGAGAGAATGAGGGAGATGAAAGATAGAGAGCAGAGAGGGAAGAGAGAAAGAGCACATTCGGCAGCACACGTGCGCACAACAATTTTCAACGTGGTTGTTGCAGTCATGGGCACAACAGCACTGCATAGAACCCGCACAAAGCGCTGAAAACAAAGCGCGCGCGACGCTCGTCACGTGGAGCGTCGGCGAAAAATGGCATGAGCGAAAAAAAAACACAAGCAAAGTGCAAGATCCACGCGTTTCTAAGGAAAACCGCGAAGGAGACCAATCATCATGCAGAAAAAATTGTCAGATCCCACGTACAGTAGGAATCGATGATATGCGAAACACGAATGAGAAATGTTAATATGTCATTTTGAAATCAGCACAGCGTTACAAGGGGGAAGTAAATGATGCCGTACATGACTTCCGAGTCACGATTATCATGTTTGGATGTGTCGTTTACTTGCGTCATCTATTCACGTCACATGATACTAAATTTCGTATATCTGGAGCTAGCGAAACCACCGCGAGCATGCTATGAGCGTGGCATGTTGCGTTCATACATGAAGCTCCGGTTGCTAGGCGCGGCGCAGCTGTTGCTAGGGGCGAAGAAAAGCGCACGCCGACCAAGTACGCACGGAAACCCCCGACTAAGAACTGCATTCGCCTTTGAAAATATTTTCGAGCCTGCTCACTATAGCGTCACTCGTTTTGAAGAAGTGAGCAGCCTACTTAAAGCTGTGAATTCATTGCTACCATCGTCTCTTGTAAAAAGAAATGCGTTGGCGGCGAGTTTTACATGCGTAACAGCTTTTTCTACCTTTTGCATATGTAAAGGCACTGGCTTAAGGAATGTATTACGCTTTAAAGGGGCCTTGAAACAGATTTTCAAGTAACGATGGAATGGACTCTCTGGAAGACCTTATTGGCTCACTAAATAAACGGCGCAAAAATTTTGAAATTTCCTCCAGTGCGAGAGGAGTTACAAGAATTCCTAGCATGCTGCGGTTGCATTCTCGCTTCTCTCGTCCCAACAAAAGCGCTAGACGCTAAGCAGGGAGGAATGGCAGGCGCAAAGAAAAACGTCACGCACGCCTTGTGACCTTGATCACTTTTTTTTTCTTCGTATGTGAGGCTTTTCCAGTGTGATCATGCGCGCACGCGTGGATGGGTCGTGCCCTCCCACGGCCATTTCTGTTGCGACTGAGTGCACCATGTTCAAATCAGGCAATGGCTTATAGATGGGCTTACTACGGGTGGGCTTATTTTATGAATTGTCGAGAAAGGAGAAAGCATTTTTTAGCTGGCTTTGATAATTTATTGCCATTTCTTGGCCGCTAACTGCGCTATATATTTGGGTTGTTTGATGTCGGAAGCCTCTACTACCGATCGGCAGTGCTTTCTGACCGTGCTCAAAAAGTGTTGCAGGACCCCTTTAAAGACTTAGATGATTTATCTGTAAGTCCTTCATTATTCCATGAAAAAGTAAGAAAAGATTGCTCAATATCGGAGGTGTGGTCAATTTAAAAGAGCAAAATTCAATGGTCCAACAACATGACGAAATAAATGAGGTCAACTGTGTTCATTATTTACACATTCACACACGCGCGCACGCTGACGCTCACATACGCACAGTATGTAGAAGGTGCACAGAAACTGTTCCTACTCCATTGCTGAATTTCTGGATTTTTAAGTTAGCACTATTGTACTTTTTGAACATCTGTCCTCCATAAAGACTTAATTATTAAGCAGAATCTTGTCTGCAGCTAAAGTATGTTACGCAGCATGATGTCAGGCGATGACCATTGAAACAGACACAAAAATGTCTTGTGACGAAAAAGAGCAGCAACGGCATTTTCACTTTTCTTTTGACCTCTGTCGCACTGATGCGTATTCGCTTATATATCTTGGAGCATTGAGAAAAATTGTCGGCACCGCGTAAGACGTGTGGCCCCCATGGTAGCTGCTACTGTACGGCTGGTTCATGGATCGGTAAGGTTCCTAAGTATGGCTTGACGTGGAGCTCAAGCATTTGGGAAAGTACTTTACTGCAGGTGTCTGCAGTCATGTTGATTCGGCTGAAGTGCATGAGGACGTATTTAAAAGAAACAGAGTAGACGAAAGTGCTGACGAGACTGCCGCAAAACTATGGTACCACCAGAAAGTGTTTAAAACACCGCCAAAAAATACTATGCACAAAACCGATGCACTAACAGTGCATCAGCACCCCTTCTTTTTTTCTTTACCAAAAAAACGGAGGTATTAGAAGAAGCACGCGGTGATATTCGAAAATATCGAAATGCTTACCGATCTCCTAGGTACAATATCTGCTCTGGGAATGTGCTGCCACGCGCACCTTTTGATGAGAGGGCTTATATGTAAACAAGTCAGAAGTGCACACGACATCTTTGCTTCAGAGCAAGAAGTGAACATATTGAAATAACTTGCAAGAACGGACGCCCAAGCACATTCGGGTCACGAAGACAGCGAATGTAGACGTCATATAGACGAATGACACGTTCCCATTCTTTTCTTCCGTCGTCCTTAGAAGACGAGCACACTCGCATTTTCGGTCCATTGCCGTAAATACGACAACCATTCGGTACGCAGCAACGCGCCATCGTGCGGATTTGCAGCCATATAATATACAAATATCTAGTGCACAGTGCGCATCGCATATCCTCGCCACTGTGCACAGACACGAAAAAAACTCAGTCTTCTTCAGTCCTGCATCCCTTCTTGTTTTCCGTCAAGTTTGCGCAGTAAGTCGATTTTCGCGCAGTAAGTCGACTGTCGTTTTCCTTCAAGTTTGCGCAGTAAGTATAACCCAACTAGTGTGCAAAAAATTGATTGATTGATTCGTGGGGTTTAACGTCCCAAAACCACCATATTGTCACGGGGTCGTGACGTGGCCGAAGACAGGAGACTTCTTGTTGGGATTTAACTGTTTATTTGGGCGAACCTGTGCCCGGTAAACAGAAAGTCCAATTACAGCAGCAGTCTCGCAGAGATAGCAGTCTCAGACTGATAGCGGCGAACGGAGCGTCGGCCTTCGATCAACAACTGACAAGCGGCGAAGCGCGTCGGCATTTATACTCCCGCCGTCGAATGTTCTAGCGCTATCGCTGGCGGCGGCGTACGTTCCAGAACAATCTGTACCATTCGCACAGTGGGCGTGATCTTATCGAAATGATCTACTACAGTCCAGAACCCTCTCGAAAACTGCAGGCGCGGTTTGCGCTGAGAATCGTGTGGTGTTTTGGGACGATAACAAAAACTTCGGAAATGGAACGTGGCATTCCCCTCTCTGAAAAAGGCATCGTCTCTATGCTTTAACTAAAGATGAAGGTACAATAATAATGCAAGAAAGTACAATGAATAAATTACGATACAACAATAATACAAAAAAACACTGTTTCAGTTTGTTAACGCACATGAAACGGCTTGAGGCGTGCGACATGGACGACCTCACCTCAAGTCGCGATCGGCGTCGTTGAGAGTTCGTGATGCCGTCGGGGACAACCTCGTAATCAAGTGGGCCGAGACGTCGAACCACCCTGTACGGTCCGAAGTACCGTCGCAGAAGCTTTTCACTTAGTCCACGTCGGCGTATCGGCGTCCACACCCAAACACGTTCACCGGGCTGGTATTCCACGAAGCGTCGTCGAAGGTTGTAATGGTGGCTGTCGGTCATCTGTTGATTTTTGATACGGAGCCGCGCAAGTTGTCGGGCTTCTTCGGCGCGATGAAGGTACTCGCTCACATCGAGGTTTTCTTCGTCGGTGACGTTGGGTAACATGGCATCGAGCGTCGTTGCCGGGCTCCTTCCGTAGACCAATTTGTATGGAGATATCTGCGTCGTCTCCTGCACCGCCGTGTTGTATGCGAAGGTCACATACGGAAGAATGGCATCCCACGTCTTGTGTTCGACATCGACGTACATTGACAGCATGTCGGCGATCGTCTTGTTAAGCCGCTCGGTGAGGCCGTTGGTCTGTGGGTGGTACGCTGTCGTCCGGCGGTGGTTTGTTTGGCTGTATGCCAAGATCGCTTGAGTTAAGTCGGCAGTGAATGCCGTTCCTCTGTCGGTGATAAGGACCTCCGGGGCGCCGTGACGTAGGACGATATTTTCGACGAAGAACTTAGCTACCTCGGACGCACTGCCTTTTGGCAGGGCTTTTGTCTCGGCGTAGCGGGTGAGGTAGTCGGTAGCTACCACGATCCACTTGTTTCCGAAAGCCGACGTCGGGAACGGCCCCAGTAGATCCATACCAATCTGCTGGAAAGGTCGGCAAGGTGGATAAATTGGCTGCAGAAGTCCCGCTGGCCTTGTCGGCGGTGTCTTGCGTCGCTGACAGTCCCGGCATGTCCTCACATAACGAGTGACGTCGGTGGTAAGACGTGGCCAGTAGTACCTTTCTTGTATCCTCGCGAGCGTGCGAGAAACACCGAGGTGCCCTGCCGTCGGATCGTCGTGCAGGGCCTGCAGGAGTTCTGGTCGCAGAGCTGAAGGCACCACAAGGAGATACTTAGCCCGAAGCGGTGAAAAGTTTTTCTTTTGTAGAAGACCGTTTCGTAGAAAAAACGACTCAAGTGCGCGCTTGAATACCTTCGGGACTTCGGCGGTCCTGCCTTCGGTGTATTCTATTAGGGCCTTAAGTTCCGGGTCGGCCCGCTGTCGTTCAGCGAAGTCGTCGGTAGTTATCGTTCCCAAGAAGTAGTCGTCATCCGGGTCGTCGGGTAGCGGTTGGTCGACAGGCGCACGAGAGAGACAGTCGGCATCGGAGTGTTTTTTGCCGACTTGTAAATGACAGTAATGTCATATTCTTGAAGTCTCAGGCTCCATCGTGCGAGGCGACCTGAAGGGTCCTTCAAAGTGGCTAGCCAACACAAGGCGTGGTGGTCGCTCACAACTTTGAAGGGCCTGCCTTAGAGGTATGGACGAAATTTCGACGTAGCCCAGATGATGGCGAGGCACTCCTTTTCTGTTGTGGATTAATTTGCTTCTGCTTTGGATAGCGATCGGCTGGCGTAACTAATAACCCTTTCAAGTCCGTCAGCCCTCTGCACAAGAACGGCGCCAAGACCTACGCTGCTTGCGTCAGTATGTATTTCTGTCTCGGCGAATTCGTCGAAATGGGCAAGTAACGGAGGCGTCTGGAGGCGATGTTTAAGCTCCTGGAAAGCGTGTTCCTGTGGCGTTTCCCACTTGAACTCGACGTCGGCCTTGGTAATGTTAGTGAGAGGATCGGCGATGCGGGCGAAGTTTTTCACGAACCGCCTATAATAGGCGCACAGGCCCAGAAATCGGCGCACGGCTTTCTTGTCAGTGGGCGGCGGGAATTCGGCGATAGCGGCTGTTTTCCGTGGATCAGGACAAACTCCAGACTTGCTGATAACGTGCCCCAGAAACAAGAGCTCTTCATACGCAAATCTGCACTTTTCTGGCTTCAGTGTGAGTCCGGAAGTCTTGATGGCTTGAAGTACAGCTTCAAGGCGCCGAAGATGCTCGTCGAAACTCGAGGAAAACACGACGACGTCGTCCAAGTACACAAGGCAAGTCTGCCACTTCAAACCTGCCAGTACTGTATCCATAACGCGTTGAAAAGTTGGAGGCGCTGAGCAAAGGCCGAAGGGCATCACCTTAAACTCGAAGAGGCCGTCCGGTGTTATAAACGCCGTCTTCTCTCGGTCTCTTTCGTCGACTTCGATTTGCCAATAGCCAGTCTTGAGGTCCATTGACGAAAAGTACTTGGCGTTATGGAGCCGATCAAGTGCGTCGTCTATTCGTGGGAGAGGATACACGTCCTTTCTTGTGATTTTGTTCAGGCGGCGATAATCGACGCAGAAACGTAGGATCCCATCCTTTTTCTTCACTAACACCACGGGGGATGCCCATGGGCTCTTGGACGGCTGGATAATGCCATCCCGCAGCATTTCATCAACTTGTCTCTTGATGGCCTCACGTTCTCGCGTCGAAGCCCTGTACGGGCTCTGACGGAGTGGTCTGGCATTTTCTTCGGTTATGATGCGATGTTTCGTGATTGGGGTCTGCCAAATTTTCGATGACGACGAAAAGCAATCTTCGTATTGCAGGAGCAGGGCCTTGAGCTGTTCTTGCTTATCGTTCGGAAGTCTGGAATTGACGTCGAAAGCTATGGGAGGGGCTTGGTTCCTCTGAGCAGGTTCCGCAGAATCGGCGAGGGCGAAAGCACTGGTGGCTTCGACAATTTCTTCGATGTATGCGACCGTTGTTCCTTTGTTCACATGTTTGTACTCATTGCTGAAATTTGTGAGCATAACCGTTGCTTTGCCTCCCCGCAACTCTGCAATTCCTCTTGCGACGCAAATATTTTGGGTGACCAACAGATGCTGACTGCCTTCAACGGCGCCTTCGAAGTCAGGTGATTCAGGAGCGCCGACTGAAATATGACGCTTGAGCGAGGCGGAATGGTGACTTGTTCTTCCAGCACATTCAAGCCTGGTGTCCAGACGGCGTGCGCGGCGGTAGTGCTTCTTCTGTGGATAACGTTATCGACTTTGTTTTTAGGTTGATGACAGCACCATGGAGGCATAAGAAGTCCATGCCAAGGATGCTATCTCTCGAGAAACGCTGTAGGACTACGAAGTCTGTAGGATAAATACGGCCGTTAATGGTGACTCTCGCTGTGCAGACTCCTGCAGGCGTTACGAGATGACCTCCGGCTGTGCGGATTTCAGGGCCTTTCCAAGCTGTCCTAACTTTCTTTAACTTCGCGGCGAACGACCCACTGATGACAGAATAGTCGGCTCCAGTATCGACGAGAGCGGTCACACTGTGGCCGTCGATAAGAACGTCGAGGTCGCTAGTTCGCCGTCTCGCATTACAGTTAGGGCGTGGCGTCGGGTCACGGCTGCGTCGGCTTGTTTCACTGCTTCCATGTTGCGTCCTCAGGCCACCTTCGGTAAGTGAGCTTTCGCCGTCAGGGCTTTGCCTGGTTGGCGTTGTGTTCGGAAAGCTCCGTCGCGGCGTCGTCGTCGTCGGAGGATCTTCGGTAGTTCGTCGCACAGCAACCGCACCTCCATCGGTTGCTGCCCTTAGTTTCCCGGATACGGGCTAGGAGACCGGCCCCGCGTAGGGCCAGAGTACTGTCGGTGGTGCGGTGACGTGCGGCGGCTGGGCGACGGCGAACGCGAAGGGCTTCGTGGCGTCCACCGAGTTCCTGTCAGGTAGTCGGCGATGTCACGTGGTCGTTCTCCTGGCTGTGGGCGCGGTGCATTGACGGCGAAGCCACGCAATCCCATCTGTCGGTACTGGCAACGGCGGTATGTGTGTCCGGCCTCGCCGCAGTGGTAGCAGAGCGGGCGATGGTCAGGGGTGCGCCAGACCTCAGTCTTCCTCGGTGCACTGCGCTGGGCCGCTGGCGAACGGTATGACGTCGGTGGGGGTGGTGGCGGCGGTGGCGTCTGTCGACGGAAGTGCGATGGGGCGGCGTTTTGGCGTGGATGGGGAGGAGCGTTGTGGCGCAGTGCAGCGGCGTAGCTCATGGCTTCCGGTTCGGGCAGCGGTGCGTGGGGAATTTGAAGCGATTGCCGAACTTCTTCTCGCACAATGTCGGCGATTGAATCCACTTGAGGCTGCGCCGAAGGCAACAGCTTGCGCAGCTCTTCCCGCACGATCGCTCGGATCGTTTCACGCAGGTCTCCGGAGTTACTGGTTTGAGCAGCAGCGCAGTCTGCAGTCAGGCGACGATTATACTGTCTGGTGCGCATGTCCAGGGTCTTTTCAATAGTGGTCGCTTCGGCTACAAATTCTTGGACGGTTTTCGGTGGGTTTCTCATCAGCCCCGCGAAGAGCTCCTGTTTGACCCCTCGCATGAGGAAACAAACTTTTTTCTCCTCAGGCATGTCTGGGTCAGCGTGACGGAATAGTCGGGTCATTTCTTCTGTGAAAATGGCGACATTTTCATTTGGTAGCTGAACCCGGGTCTCTAATAAAGCAGCGGCCCTCTCTTTTCGAGCGACGCTCGCGAACGTTTGCAGGAATGCGCCGCAGAAAACATCCCACGTTCGGAGCGTGGACTCCCGATTTTCGAGCCAGGTCCTTGCGGTGTCTTCTAAATAGAAGAACACACGACGCAGCTTTTCGCCATGGTCCCAGTGGTTGAGGGCGGCCACACGGTCGTATGTCTCTAGCCAGGACTCCGGGTCTTCGAACGATGACCCATGAAAAATTGGTGGTTCCCTAGGTTGATGCATGACCATCGTGGGCTGGGACGCTGCGGTTGTCATTGTCGCTGCAGTCGCGGTCATGGCCTTAGTCTTCCGCGGCTTGTCGTGTAGAAGCCCGTACTCCGGTAGTAGCCCTTGCTGTCGGCGGCTTGTTCGCTGCTCCTGGTTGGCGTCGGTGTCTTCTCCGCGACGTGGGCTGGGTTCACGGCTTGACGGGGGCGTCCGGTACATGAACGAAGCAGCACCTCCACCAAATGTCACGGGGTCGTGGCGTGGCCGAAGACAGGAGACTTCTTGTTGGGATTTAACTGTTTATTTGGGCGAACCTGTGCCCGGTAAATAGAATGTCCAATTACAGCAGCAGTCTCGCAGAGATAGCAGTCTCAGACTGATAGCGGCGAACGGAGCGTCGGCCTTCGATCAACAATTGACAAGCGGCGGAGCGCGTCGGCATTTATACTTCCGCCGTCGAATGTTCTAGCGCTATCGCTGGCGGCGGCGTACGTTCCAGAACAATCTGTACCATTCGCACAGTGGGCGTGATCTTATCGAAATGATCTACTACAGCCCGGAACCCTCTCGAAAACTGCAGGCGCGGTTTGCGCTGAGAATTGTGTGGTGTTTTGGGACGATAACAAAAACTTGGGAAATGGAACGTGGCAATATGATTATGAGAGACGCCGCAGTGGAGGGCTCCGGAATTTTTGACCACCTGGGGTTTTTTAACGTGCACCCAAATCTGAGCACACGGGCCTCGACATTTCCGCCTCTATGGGAAATGCAGCCGCCGCCACCGGGATTTGAACCCGCGACCTGCGGGTCAGCAGCCGAGTACCTTAGCCAATAGACCACCGCGGCGGGGCTAGTGTGCAAAAAAGTATTGCTTCTTTTAAAGTCGCCAGCGAGCACGTTGCGAAAGCGTTCTTTAGGCTGGCAATCCATTTTTTTTACCAGCCTGAGCAAGCGTAGGCAAGTCTGTGCAGTCAAACGCGATGGTCAAAAGGCAGTGACGTGAGAGCCCGTGGCAGCATAGAGTTTCCTAAATATCATGCCAGGAACAGTAAGCAGGCCTGAATTTATCTCGGTGGCATTGACCGTATGGCAACGATGCTGGTTGGTGAATACCGGGTGTGTGCTGCGCATGCACGCACCCAGAAACTATGGCCGTGGTGCCAAAAGCGGATGCCATCCACCGCCAAACTCCCAAGTGGCTGTCGCGTGATTAGAAGCGCTAGCTCTGAAGTGATACTTTCATTTGCTTGAGTTAGTATCCTCAATCTACAAAGGCAATATATGTGTGTTGACTCAGCAATGTTTTCTAAGGACTTATTAAAATAATTGATGCACAACAGGCTTAGTGATTAGCGCCCCCGAAACGTTGTAGGAAAGACATAACGTGTGAGGCTTTTTTAGAAATAAAGAACGCTGCTACACATAGTGGCAGCAACGGGAATGCAGCAGCTTTGCCGCGGTAATCTGCTGCTGACCCCAAAGTCGCGGCTGTGGCGGCTGCATTTTCTATGGAGGTGAAAATGCCCTAGCCCATGCGTTCAGATTGGGGCGCACGTTAAAAAACCCCAGGTAGTCGAAATTTCCGGAGCCATCTACTACGGCGTCTGTCATATTCATATGGCAGTTCTGGGACGTTAAACACCACATATCAATGATCAATCATGGGGCATGTATCATTTCAGTTTTATTTTCTTAAGGACCCAGGAGAGTTGATCACACAAAAGGTGGGTTAACATACAATCGATAGTGTTGTCCCTATGACCAGTGTGAAGTTACATTTGCAATACTATGCATGAAGCCTGGTGGGCAGGTTACTGTCGCGATATCGTAAGAAATGCCGTTCCAGTTATTTGCTGCTCTGGGAAAAATTGAGCAGAAAACATTTTATAACGGGCACGTGGGCAAAAAATGGAAACGCATGGCGATGAGGTATGTGGGCTGCAGGGATAACGTAATGAGAACAATCAAGCTGCACGTGGGAAAACTTGCAAAGTAATGAGACGGTTGCAATGTGTCGGCGCAAGCTAAAAGGGATAAGATACACTCGGCTTTGAAGGATGTCGTATGACTACGAAGAACGAATTAATCTAGCTGCACGATATTGAATGCTTTCAAGAGAATTTGTAACAACTTCAGACATATTGCAGATGGTAGCTGCGTACTTTGACATGACTAATGATGTGTAAGCAAGTGGTTTTACATGACTCGGAGCATTGCCTAAATGGTGTTTAAAGAAGGCCATGGTTCTGTTGGGTGTTGATGCGATTATAGTAATGTGAGTGTTCCACGGCAAATTGTAAGATAGGAGTGGATACGAGGCAACCATTAGCGGCGTGTTGTGTGTAGCGCAGCAAAGGCGGCTGCTGCAGAGCGCGGAGTTCCCGACCTGTTAACTAACGACGCCGATCGCGAAAAAAAGGACAGTCTTTCGTTTACACGGTACTCGAGCGGAGCTGTCAAGGTCACCCCCGTTTGGGACTAGAAAGGGAAAGCTCACTCGGAAGCGCGTCTTGCAAGAATTACATCAAGCGCTGTCATCTGAGGTAAAGTCGTTGTGGCGTAGTCATGTGCCACTGAGAATGCCGCAGCGACGCGACCACTGGACTGACGGAGAGAGAGAAAGAAAAACGTCTTTAGTCACAGACGTTTCTCTCTCTAGCTCTCTCTCCGTCAGCCCAGTGGTCGCGTGCCCGCGGTGACATGGTGGCGGCACGCAGACGAGTTTATCCGACGAGCGTCCATCCGCCCGTCCGTGCGTGCGTCTGTTCATGCGTCCGTCCCTGCGAGTGTTCATGCGTCCATCCATGCATCTGTCTGTGTGTCCGTTCGTCCATCTATTCAACACTCTAAGTACCACCACCTCGCATCTTTTCATCCTATATTCCCCATATAGAAGCACCACCATCCAGCGGACAATCCAAGGACTAAACGAGAGGTGGCACATGCACACTTTCTTACGGCTTGCGCTTCGGGTGTACCTCCCATCTTTAACCACCTTGAGTTCATGGTATATACTAGTTCAATGTATTCATGGCACTGCGGCCCAAAGCTCGCTAAACCTTTCTAAAATCAAGGAGGTTACGCCCAGCGTGTATAACGTAACAACCTTTTCCTGTCATAGTGCTCAATGTACATGCCGATGGCTGCTAATGGGAATTGAGAGACAGGAGAATTCGGCTTTTATCTCCTTACGGCTTGCGCTTCGTATCTACATTTCATCTTTAACCACCTCGAGTTCATTCATGGTATATACTAGTTATTTGTATTCATGGCACTGTGGCTCAACGCTCGCTAAACGTTTCTAAAACTAAGGAGGTTAGACTCAGCGAGTATAACGTAGCAACCCTTTCTTGTGAGATGGTGCCCAATGTACATGCCAATAGCTGCTAATGGGAATCGCAGTGTGCGCTTTAACTAAAGGCCGAATGCTCCTGTCTCTCATTCCCCATTATCAGCCCTTGGCATGTACATTGGGCATTATTTTTTATTGTTCAACAACGCACAGAAGAAATCTCTCTTCGGCACCACCTTGGAGGTCAGAATATTATACTTGTTACATGCTACAACAACTACGTGGGACGAACGGGTGCCGCTATAAGGAGCTTCGCCCCTAAAAACCGCCGACACCAGCGGCGTTGGTGGGTTCATCTTGCTCTGCAAGACTGCAGCAAGCTCGGTCACACCAACGACAAGCATGGTTACCTCTTCCAAGAAATAGGGACGTGAAGTAGGTACAGAGCGGCGCAAAATCCCGTTGGTGACAACATGCAGTTCTGTGCACTGCGACATGACAAGTGAGTAGGCGTGGCCGCCATTTTTCGACATTGCTTGACTTGCGCTTCGGTGGCAAATGCCGCAAAATCGTCCGAGAGCGATTGGCGCGGAGAGGGCCCTTTCGGCAGATCTCGCCGCCACCGAATCAGATTCGGCGCACTTTCGGTGGCCGGAATGCTCAGTGTGAACGCGCCCTTACCCCTAGTTCACGCTGGCGCATCGTCTTTCTACAGTGAGCGAAATTATCCTGCCGCCGAAACGCAGCGTCGTTCGCACTGGACGTCGAATATGCCATCTACCACGGGATGAACGCGGGTTGCGTGCGCTGTCACCCGGTTGTTGTCGCAAACGCCACTTAGCTATCCGGTGGTCTAGTCTTCAAATATTCTCGTACGCAGGAAGCAAGAAGAAGCAGTATTGCTTACTTTGCTGGCAGGTCGCTGTCTTGTGATGCATGAAGAGCAGGAAAAACTACCGATGCCAGTGGCGTTGGTGGGTTTGTCTTGCTTTGCAAGACCGTGTCAAGGTTGGTCACGCCAACGACAAGCTCGGTAAGCTCTTTCACGAAATAAAGACGTCATGTGGACACAAAGTGTGTCGAATTCTCGTTGGTTACAGCATTCAGTCACTTGAACTGCGACATCACGAGTGAGTAGAGCTTGGGCGTCGTATTTCAATATTCTTTGACCCGCGCTTCTATTGGCCCGCGGTGACCGATTTGGCGGCCGCGAAAATTGGTCCGAGAGAAATCGGCGCGGAGAGACCCTTCCAGTGGATCTCACCGCCACCGAATTGTATTCGGCGCAATTTCGGTGGCCGGAATGCTCAGTGTGAATACGCCGTTACGGAGGCTTCTACAAAGCGATGTTTCATGTGGTGACGCGAAGCCCACACGGGTGATTGGCTTGTGTGGAGACCCTATGTTCAACCTAGGGTTGAAAAGAGGGTGTTTGAATGTGAAACGGGAATGTGGAGTTTCGGGCTTGGAGTCGAGAAGACGCCTGAGGCTGCAATAAAGTGTCTCTTCACCGGACTACAGCTCTTCCTTCACGCTGCCACCAAGCACTCGAGTCATCGAGGGGAACCCATTCTGAACCTCAACACCTTCCCTCCTTACCTAGCGTAGAAGCTAGTCTAGGAGAAGGAAATCAACTGGCCCATTCGACGTGGAGTGGAAAGCTGGCAGCGAGGAAGGCACTGAAGTCAAGGATGTTGGCAAGACACTCGCTGCTTTGGGACCTCTTGGCGTGCAGCAAGAAGCAGCATTGAAATTCAGCCCGAGCCTGCTAATCAAACCTAGAAAATTACCCTGTAGTGCTCAGGACCTGAACAGCTGGTATTCCACGAAAAACCTTCCTGGTGACGGTCGAGACATACATTTCCGACCTACATTTCGAATCCGAGGACTTAATCACTTGCTGCGAGCACATCTTAAGAGAAAACGTGAAACCTTCATGTGGTATGCGGACACCAAAGCCCGGTTCGTTTCCTCAAATTTTCCAGCAACATTAACCAGCAACAATAAAGCACAAAAGGAAACCACCGATACTTAGGGAAACCGTGAATTTCTTGGGCCGTGTGTCCGGAAGCGGTGGCTATTTGTCGACGTTAACATAGAAAACAGTGGTGTTGACGAAGCTATGGCGTCCCCTCCAATCCTGAGTTGTCTCCAGAGCTAGCAACTTGGTTGCCTGTACTACAAGACTAAACAATGTTCTAATTCTGGAAGGCCGAGCTTATCTTGGAAGAAGTTTTTTTTTCATATTCGCTCTTTGTGTTGCACTGAAAGCTTCAAAGCAATGTCAGCCAGATGGTTGCCAGATGGACGAAGGTTAAGTCTTTTGTTACCGCTTCTGCCTTGTCGATTTTGACAATAACTTTGTTTTGAACAACTTTGAAAAGAAAAGAACTTCTTGCAGTACAAGCTGGACATTTCTGGATTGAAACTTTCTTCGGTCATGTACTGCAGGTGACCTAGTGCTACCTCTGGACATACCTCTGGAACGAAAGGGGGGGGGGCAGTAGCTTCGTTGACATAAAAGTACTCTATGTTAACGCCAGACATCACTACGAACGGCTGACACATGGCTCTGGAAATTCACGGTTTCTTCTGTATTTTCGGGAGTTCTCTTTTGCGCTCTAATGCCACCTATTTAGACAGGTGTGCAGGAATATTCGGAAAAATTCAAGAAACAGCACCGGGCTCTGTGCCAACTTAACACATTCAATTTTAACAACGTTTCCGCCTACTATGTGCCCGCAGCAAGGGGTTAGGTCCTCGAATTTGAAATGTAGGTTTTGACTATAATCTGAAGGCTTCTCCTGAAATAGCAGCTGTCCAGGCCTTGAGAACTGCACCGTTATTTGGGGTTTGAAGAAGTGCTGCTGATCACGTGTTTTCTTCGGAGGAATCGCTAATTGAACAGCCCGGCGCGCTACAAGTCGGCTTGTTTACTATCCTACTGCTAAATTACTCAAGCATGCTCGATCGTCGTGTAACGTGTGAAATACAAATTGTAAAAGAGGTTTTCCAAATAAAAGTTAATTATATACTGGCTGTACGCCATCTATTTCACTGTGTTCTATTTTTTCTTAAATTAGTCTACCATAACTTTGGAAGCCCTTCTCCTAACTCCTCAAATAATTCCAGCTACAATACAAGGAATTTGTGTATGAGATGCATCTTCACATAAAATTTATACCATTTTTGTCAGCTGTGCCAGCGTGAGGCGCGCAAGCTCACTGATATAAAGCACAGCATGATTGTGGCGCTAATTCCTGCAAGACTGCTCATGTTGCCTGCCTATTTTCCGTTAGCTGTTCAAAAAAGAGTACAACCGTTTTTATATATGTTCTTCTACGCAATTTATACGATGCGTAGTCCATAACCTGAAGGCTCAGATAAACCCCATTTACTGCAGAGGCGCAGGCAGAATTGTTTTTTGGGGCCTAGGGGTGCCACCTTGATCTGAAGAGTGTCGCTTATTGCTCTGTAAACAAGAGCGAAAAAATTTATTTGGGGGGGAGCGGCCCTGGCCCAGTGTGCCACCCGCTAGCCACACCACTGAGTCATTAAGGCAAACAGATGATCATACAATTTTTAGGTACAGGTGCGGCCCCTATATACCACTAAGTAGTACTCATTCGGCCCTCATCAAGCTGCTTTCACTATGATCCGCGTATTTGGAAACGAATTTCCCGCTGTTTCGCAAGCAGAGGTAGCAGACGACGCTCCTTCACCAATCCCAAAGCGACAGCAGCGCCGCCGCTGCACGAGATACAGGAGGGGGCCGCTCGTCGCCGCTGAAACTACGCACGCTCATAAAACTGTAGAGAGTTTTAGCGCTGGGTGCCCAAGTGGCTTTTGTACCCAGGAAGTTGGGGTGGTGGTATTGCGATTGCGCGAAACCCCAAGCAGATGCGTCGCAAGATCGCTGGGGCACTAGGGCCATGTGTCCACGCGGCCATAAACAACGTTAACGCTGCCACCACTGGCCTCTTAGCGGGGATAAGCTGCCCTGGCCCACATGCTGCCGCATCATGTTACCCGTGATGTCACTCACCTTCACGGCGAGCCAAGCCGAGGCTGAGCAGAGCCACCAGCTTGACAAAATTATTATAGCAAAAAGGCACCAAGTCTCGGACAGCATGGCTCGGCCGCCTTCTAAGATGCCACCTCCGGCCAAGCAGTGCCGAGCAAGGTTTTCCTTTACGCTCGAGGTGGACATTTTTCTGTTACGTGAGGTACTGGCAGTGGATCAATAGTGATTAAATTGTTTCAGCCATATTACGAAAGCTAGAATGACCTAGAACATAGAAGTCAAAATGTGTGAGCCCCCGACCACCAGAATAGGTGGCGCATTCTAACGGGGCCATACTGAACCAGGCAAAACCTACTAAAGCTTTCTCGACTATGCCTCTTTCATGAGATATTGTCACGGGCTAAGTAGATGCCTGAGGATGACGACGACGAAGTGCTGAGGGGAACGTGCTCGGACTGCAGCAGCGTTGTACGCATTTGCTCGCCAGTATATTCATCGTGTATACTTTATTCCCCGTAACATCATTGGTGGAAGGTGCGGGGTACAAATCGCCATACAGCCCCAGGAGCTGGATCTCCGCAGCGGACGGCGCATAGCAGCTACTACGATGACTGACCAGGTTACTCAATGTGAACAAGATCCGTCAGCCCCGCAACCGATCGTTGTTGTGCAACCTCGTGACCCAGGCCCATTCGACGGCACAAGTGGCATAGACGTCGATGACTGGCTGGTTCTATATGAGCTCGTCAGCAGCAGCAACCATTGGGACCCGACGCTTATGTTGGCGAACATCATCTTCTACTTGCATGGCATGGCAAAACTCTGGTACGAGACACATCAAGAAGAGTTGACCAGCTGGGACGTCTGTAAGCAGAAGTTGCGCCATCTATTTCGGAAAACCATCGGACGTCAAGTGGCCGCAAAAAAAGAGCTTGTGACTCGTGCCCAGACATCCACAGAGCCGTACATCGCGTACATCCAGGACGTGTTGGCTTTGTGCCGCAAGGTCGACAAAGACATGCTCGACGAGGACAAAGTCGGACACATCCTGAAAGGAATTGCCGATGACGCCTTCAATTTTCTGCTGTGCAAGGACTGCTCGACGGTGGAGTCGGTCATCGAAGCATGTCGTCACTTCGAACAATCGAAAAGTAGGCGCATAGTTCACCGATTTGACCGCCTTCCCAACACGGCGGCTACGTGCTCTTGCGAAGATTCGCCCACACTACATCAACCACCGGCGCCGAAAAACGTCATCAGAATAGTCCGTCGGGAACTCGAGGCTATGGCACCCGCTATGTCTAGCGTCAGCACGCCAGGACACAACCTCGATGCTGTTTCAATGATACAGGCCGTGGTTCGCCAAGAGGTCGCGAATACGGGCATTTCGCCACCTCATCAAAATGCCCCTGCTACTTCCAGCTCGGCTCCAGTCGTTGCGGCTGCCACTCCGAACCGCACGCTCGCGCCACGACGAAACCCAGCTGAATGGCGCGCTCATGATGATCAACCAATATGTTTCACGTGCCATCGGATGGCACACATCACTCGCCATTGCCGCAGCCGTTGGACGTCAACACCTCGACCGAGCTTCTATTATTGGGGACCTCGCTCCGAACGTGCACCTTATGCGCCGTCCTACCATGCTGAGACAGGCGCAGAGCATAATCCAGAACGTCGGACCAGCCGCTCGCCATCGCCCGTGCGTCGTCAGTCCCGCTCACCCCAACCCCGCCGTTGTCGGTCTCCCTACGACCGTCGCTCAGAAAACTAGCCGGTGCAGCCCCCGAAGGTGACGCTGCATACACGACTCGGACTGCAAATCCTCTGATTACTCCCGACTAGCGGTGCAACCTTCTTACAATTCTCGTTGATGGTTTACCTGTAACTGCTCTTATTAATACCGTTGCACAAATATCTAAGATGAGCTCAGACCTCCGCCGCCGCCTCCGAAAAGTTCTGACGCCTGCAATTGCACCTACCGTTCGTACAGCGGATGGGAGTACTCCTGCTGTGCTTGGAATGTGCACTGCGCGATTAACAATTTCTGAGAATCAAACTTCAATTCTTTTTGCTGTACTGGAAAATTGCCCGCATGACCTCATCCTTGGACTCGACTTTCTGACTTCACACACTGCGCTCATTGACTGTTCCAAAGGTCTTCGGCTCGAACTACCATCCTTCTCAGAGACCGTCTCTACCAGCCCACCTCGTCGACGCTCTGTCGATTTCTTCAGACTTCCGCTGCAAGCCGCAGTCCAACTCTCACCATATCCTCCAGTACCCGATGGTGATTATGTTTCTGCCCCGATTTCTGACGTAATGTTGCACTCCCCAACACGGTGGTTACCGTTAAGGACAACCGAACTTCATTTCCCGTCCTCAATTTTGGCTTCTCAGCGCGTTATTTCTCGCGGCATGTCACTTGCGCATCTGACACCACTGGTCGACCACACAGTTTCTGCCCTAAACACCAATTCGCCACCCGATTTTTTATCAACGTCGCTTTCGTCACGTTCCTGTTCCGGCATTTTCAAGCCAATGCTATCTGACAAGCTCACCTCTGAACAAGTCTCTGTTCTCTTCCGTGTGCTTGCTTCTTATCAGGTCATCTTTGACTTCGGCGACCGTAATTTGGGCCAGACATCCATGGTAACCCATCGCATCGACACTGGTTACGCTCGACCTATTCGACGATAGCCCAACCATGTGTCAGCCCCGGAGCGTGCTATTATACAGCGAGAAGTCGATAATTAGCTTCATAAGGGCATAATCGAACCCTCACCTAGTCTCTAGTCTTCACCCGTTGTACTTGTTAAAAAGAAGGACAATAGCTGAAGATTCCGTGTTTATTACCACCATCTCAACCATATTACCAAGAAAGATGTCTATCCCCTACCACACATAGATGATGCACTCGATTGCTTACACGGTGCCAAATATTTCTCTTCAATAGACCTTCGCTCAGGATACTGGCAAATCGCTGTGGACGACAAAGACAGAGAGAAGACGGCCTTTGTGACTCCTGATGGACTGTATCAGTTCAAGATGATGCCTTTTGGATTACACAATGCCCCCGCGACGTTTGAACGCATGATGGACTCTCTCCTTTGAGGCATGAAGTGGACCATCTGCCCCTGCTATGTTGACGACGTTATTGTTTTTTCGACTACGTTCCACGACCATCTTACCCGTCTGTTCACAGTGCTTGATGTTTACCGACGTGCAACTTGCAGCTGAACTCGTCCAAATGTCGCTTTGGGCAACGCCAAATATGCGTACTCGGCCATCTTGTTGACGCAGCGGGCGTTCAACCAGACCCTACGAAAGTCCGAGCAGTTCGCGACTTCCCCACACCCCGCTCAGCCAATGACGTCCGAAGTCTGGGCCTGTAGTCCTATTTCCGTCGTTTTGTCGAGAAGTTTGCTGAAGTATCCCGTCCTCTAACCTGCCTCCTCAAAACAGATGTCGCATTCACCTGGAGCCAACAGCAAGCAAACGCCTTCTCGTCGTTCGTTGACATTCTGACCAATCCACTAGTCCTAGCACACTTCGACCCATCTGCCGCCAGGAAGCTTCGTACTGACGCCAGTGGCCACGGCATAGGCGCAGTGCTGGCGCAGCGGCAATAAAGAATGCACCGCGTCGTCGCGTACGCAAGCCGACTGTTGTCGCGCTCCGAACAAAATTATTCGATCACAGAACGCGAGTGCTTAGCTCTCGTCATGCCATTGCGAAATTCCGACCTTACCTGTATGGCCGACTATTCTCAGTTATTACGGACCACCATGCACTTTGCTGGCTCTCCTCACTCAAGAACCCTACGGGACGCCTTGGTCGCTGGGCGCTGCGCTTACAAGAGTACACGTTTTCCGTATCCTATAAATCCGGACAACTTCACAATGATGCCGACTGCCTGTCCCGTTTCCCAGTCGATCCCCCCGACATGATGGAAGATGGACAAGAGGCCCTCGTTCTTTCAATTACCGACTTCACCGACATAAGTGCTGAACAACGCCGCGACCCCTCTTTGCGTGCTATTATCAATGGTGTGCGCTCTCCCCACCCTGACCACTCCTTACAACTGTTCGTTCTTAACAACGACATCTTGCACCGCTACAACGCCTGCCCAGATGGTGCTGAGCTTTTACTCGTTGTTCCTGCGCATCTTCGCTCAGACGTTTTAGCCCAGCCACATAATGCCCCCTCCACTGGACACCTAGGGGTGTCACGCACGTATGGCCGCGTTCACCGTCGATTCTTTTGGCCTGCCCTCTACCATTCTGTGCGACAGTACGTTGCAGCATGCGACCTCTGCCAGCGCCGCAAGACACCTGCTCTAGGACCTGCTGGTACCCTCCAGCCCATTGAAGTACCAGGTGAGCCATTTTTCCGAGTCAGCCTCGATCTTCTAGGACCTTTTCCCGTGTCGGCCACCGGTAATAAGTGGATTGCTATTGCTACGGACTACGCAACGCGGTATGCAGTTACACGCGCCCTCCCCACCAGCTGCGCTACTGATGTAGCCGATTTCCTTCTTCATGACATCATTCTGCGTCATGGTGCTCCTCGTCAGTTGATCACCGACCGCAGCCGTTGTTTTCTATCTAAAGTAGTCGACGAGCTCCTGCGATTTTGCTCTACCCACCACAAGTTCAATACGGCGTACCACCCACAAACCAACGGCCTCACGGAACACCTCAACCGTACCCTGACGAATATGTTAGCGATCTACGTCTCCAAAGATCACAAAGACTGGGACATCCACTTACCTTTCGTTACCTTCGCATACAACAGTTCACGTCATGATACAGCTGGATTTTCATCTTTTTACCTACTGGTTGGTTATGACCCGCCTTTGCCCATGGACACCATGCTTCAATCTGACCCCCCCTCATCGACTGTTTATGCTCGTGATGCCCTGGCCCGAGCAGACATCGCGCGCCAAGTCGCCAGGGATTGTTTATGTGCCTCGCAGCTTCACCAAAAGAGTGCTTACGATCGCCGGCACCGCGACGTACAGTATTCACCGGGGTCACTCGTCTTGCTGTGGCTACCATCACGTCATGTTGGTCTCTGCGAAAAACTGATGTCCCGTTACGTTGGCCCCTACCGCGTCATACGCAAGGTCACCAGCGTGACCTATGAGATAGCTCCACTCCATACTGCGTCAGTACCAGCTTCAGTCTCGACCGATATAGTGCACATCTCACGGTTAAACCATACTACTCACGCCCCGAGAATTGATCGCACCGGGACGGTGCTTCTGCCGCCGGCGGGTAATGTCACGGGGTAAGTAGATGCCTGAGGATGACGACGACGAAGTGCTGAGGGGAACGTGCTCGGACTGCAGCAGCGTTGTACGCATGTGCTCGCCAGTATATTCATCGTGTATACTTTATCCCCCGTAACAATATTGGATTACATTCATCGGCTTCGATCCTGTTTCATCGCATCCGCTTCCCATAGTTCTGCTCGTTTACCACCATCATAAAGTTCACATTTAATGTCAGCGTACCACAACATAATTAACTCATTTCTTCCGACGACGTGCGCTGATTGGAATCACCTGCCTGCCTCATTGGTAACTATAGCAGACACTCATCTTTTTCGTGGTGTACTTACAAACCTTACCTAGAACGTACACCCCTACGCCTTGCTTGCTTATCTTTTTTCCTTTATGCTGTAACATGAAGGTGCGAGTGCTAAAGCCAACTCCGAATTTTCCCAGTGCGATCTACTTTTGAGTTTTTGCCTATGTTCACCTTATATTCGTATTCTTTATTCGTATTGCTTCTTAGCAGCGTGATTTTCAGTTGTTTTCACCTTATACTCAGTATAGTTTTTAGCAGCGTGTTTTTCAGTTTTTGATTACATTCACCTTAATCTTGTTGTTGTACCGTAACATGCGTGTCTTGGCTCATGCATTTTTACTGTTGGTTCATTTCTTTGAGTTACCTGTTTTTTACGTGCCTTATAATCTACTGTTGATGTAGCCCCTGCCCTCTTTAACGCTTCTTGTAAGCCCTGAGGGTAATAAATAAATACACAAATCAAAAACTGTTATTGCAGAAACATTGTGCACTGTACGTCTCGTACAAAAGCCGCGCAGCGGCGTTATTACAAATGAGATACCTTTTTAATTATTTTCACCTCGAAAACATTGCGCGTGAGCCAACGCGTTCATGACTGTGGTTTGACGAAGTGTCACTAGATTTCGACACCATCGTGAAAGTAACCTTGTATTTTTCACCCTTTTGCCTACACCAAAAAACTGTACACGATAAAAAAATTCTCGCGATTTCGCCGCAATGGCGATTCAAAAATATGCACGTTAAATGCAGTTCGCATCACCATTTAAGGTTCGCGAAAACGTAAAGCTATACACATTTACGTACGTACGTAAACGTTTACGTATGAGGAGCTCAAAACATGCGTTTCGGTAAGACGGTAGGTGCGAACTGGTATCCGGTAACACGTTAAAGTAAAGACGTATACGTACAAACGACAAAGTACACAGAGTTACACGTTACACCATTGTTTTGTTGTCACGCTTGTAGTACTACGACCAGCCATCTGGATTGCGACTGAAGCCGGTATCGTCGATGCCAAGCAACTGCGGGACATACGAAAAAAAGTTTTTTTCGGGTTGATAACCATCATATTGTTTAGAAATATTTTATGTAAATTAGCTTACTTCATGTCACTATGTGTGTTTATTTACCATTTTAAACTGTAAAAATTACTAAACAATACTTACGCGACAAGACGATATGGCGCTGCGAGCGCCTGTGACCTTCGTGAGGCTTGCGTTTACGTGCGCACTGCTATAAGGCATTTCAATTTGGTATGTTTGGGTACGCAACACCACGCGCCCCCAAGCCTGCAACCCTCCAAGAGCTTGTGTACCCAGCACTAAAACTCTGTAGTATCTAAAAACGTTGGCTGCTGAGCCCTTGGGCTGAACAAACGCTGTCTCAACCATGGAGGAAGGAAAAAATGAGGAGAGTCCCCATCCTATCCCAATGCATTGCGAGAAGTGTGGCGGAAATGAAGTCAAATTTACGGGGCAAACAAACCAGTATGGGACAAACAAAACAGCAGACGCTCCGCGGCGTGCTCTCAGCACCAGTGCGCTTCTGTGCGTACTTATAGCCCCGGCGTAAACTTGACGCGTATTGCATGGTTTGCATGCAGTAAAATGTTGCGAGCACACCTTTCCGAAACTGTTCGTGTGCGGCAGGCCCGAGCACGGCATGCTGAAGTACTTCGTGGAGTGCTTTGTGCAACAGCACAGAAAGCAGCGGTACGTGTCGTAACCTAAATCATTCAGCCCCTGAATCATCGCATTCGAACTCACCCGGCAGTGGCTTACGCGTTCTACTCGCCATGAGGCCTTTCTTCTTTTATATTTTAGCCAGATTTCCCGTTCTTTGGGTCGATTAGAAGTTCTTTGCTCGTATATAGTGTCAGTGTGGCAATGCACGATTTTGAAAGCTTGCTTCGCAGTGATTCCGTGCAACGCCAGCCTAGTACTTGACGTACTTCACGTCGGTAAGAAGGCACCACTGTATTGTACACGCAATCATGCACGTAAAGTGTGTAATTATAAGGCGCGCGCACACAACTAACACGCAGCGAGTGCACACCATACAATACATACAGATTATTTCCAATTACAAAAAAAGTTTATTGTCGTTCCGTATAAACGACACAACTTCATAAAACGCGACACGATGCCTACAAAACTAAAAACGAAAGTTCGCGCGTGTTCTAGCTCAGTTGACGCAACGAGTAAGAACCAATGTAGCGTGCAGCTGAGAGCTCCGCATGCAAATACCATGCAATATTGATCAACAGTGAAGCGAACATACATGAAAAGTGCCACCAGGTACATCCGGCGGTGCACGTCATTCGCACCGAGTACACACTACAGCTATTCATCGCACGGCTTTCCTAAAACACGCAAAACAAGCAGCACTCGTGGATTTACTCGCAGCCGGCAGAGAACACCTAGCACACAGCCGGCGCCGCTTCGAAGGCCGCTGCGGCGACTGCTCGCCAGGAATTACGAAGCGTTTATCTGCTTCCGCGCAAGGAGGTTGTGCGGGTGTTTGCGATGCTGTTCGGACTGTCACGGTGGATGGACGTGTTTTTTGAGCGCTTCCAATCGACTGCGCAGATAAGTTGTTTTGCATGTTTTGAGCTTGTATACATAATTATAGGGCAGCAGTTGAAATCCTTGTAGCACTTATTTTGTTGTACGGATTTTTCGGGGGTCAGTCACCAGGTATTTATTAGTTTGTGCATGTGTGTGTGTTTGATTTTTTGTTTTTTGTTTTTCTTTTTTTTGCCACCCCGTGGGGGAGGTGCACGTACATCGAACACACAAATTTTGTAGTAGAGCGTAGACTTTTTCCTTTTCGTAGGGCAGGGCTTGAGTATTGTAATTATTTAGTGAGACAAGTCATAGGGACAATTGGTGTCGGAAAGATATGGTTAAAAAGATTGTCAAGTGTTCTGGATGTGGGGTTGGTTTGAAAGTGGACCCAAGTGTAGAAGCGGAAGGTGAAGAGGCTGGCGCGAAGTGTAGGCAATGTGAGGTCAAGGAAAAAATGGACAAAATGATGGTTACCCAGAGTGACCTGGTGATGAGTATCACCGGCCTCGAGACTGCGTTGGCGACAGAGCAAGAGAAAACGAGGGCTATGGGAGAGAAGCTGAAGACCGCCGAGGAAGCACTAGCCAAGGCAAACAGAGGAGCGGCCAACGGAGAGAAGAGTAGGAAACCGGCAACCAGAACTGCGGAGAAGAAAGAGCAAGCAAGTTTGGAAAAAACAGGTTCAGCCGGTTCATTTGTCGCAAGGCCCAGATTCAGCGAAGTAGTGGTGAAGCTGGAAGGAGACAAAGCAGCCGGCGTCACAGGTGCAAGTAACCCCCAGGTGCAGGACGCTCCAGCTGAAAAGTTACAGCGTGTGATAATCGCCGGGGACTCGAATTTAAATTGATGCACAGGTGCCATCAAAGAGAGGGTAAGATGTGACAAGAGGGTTGCAGTAGGGGCGTTCCCAGGACGCAAGCTGGAAGCAGTCATGAGGCAAGCGAGCGCAAAACTCAAAACTACAGCTGATAGACAAAACCTCGTGATAATTTTAGGCGGTTTAAACGATGTCTTAAATGAAGATACAGCAGGACTAGCAACTACACTGGCGAAAGGCGTCGAGGACATGCGCGCCACTTCTCCTCAGGTACAGGTAGCGATATGCACGGTACCGAAGGAATCGGTGCGTGATAGCAACCTGCAAAGAGCAGTTGTCAACGCAAACCAAGGGATATGGCGGATGAGTCGAAAGAAAGGCTTTCAGGTGGTGAAAATAAACAGAGAGGTGCATAGGTGGGATGGTTTTCAGCGAGACAGAATTCACTTCGATAGGCGGCTAGCTCATGAGGTGGGTTGACGACTTGCAGGAAGCGCAGTAGCTTTTTTGGAGGGCAAGCGGGCCCTTCGGGGTGCAGGATGGCTAGTAACGAGGAAAACAGCCAGGGAAACTCTTTGACAGGTGGTATAGACAGATACGATTCCAAAGTGGCACCAGTAACTAAGATAGCTAGAGTCCGGGGCAGAAATAGACGTAGCCACGAGTGCCGAGCCAATTCAGACATAGGGTATATTACCATGCAGGGTGATAGGAACAGGCTGAAGTGAGAAGAGATAGAAGAACAGCTAAGCGAGGAGAGGCCGCTGGTATACGGTTATGTATAAACACATCTCAGGGACATGGAACAACCTCCGAACAATGCGGACTACGCGTGGGAATATTGTAATAGAACAGAAGGCAGCAGAAAGGGGGGTGGTATTGGGTTATTCATTCATAAAAGTACAGACTGGCAAAGGGCCAAGCAGGAGTGCAAGGAACATTTATGGCTAAAAGGGAAAGTGGCAGGGCAAATGACACTCCTTGGTTTCGTGTACTTGTGAACGGAAGCAAAGGCCAGAGAGGAAAACCAGGCAATGGTAGAGTGTAAATCAAAGGACACTCAGGAGTTAGGAGGAGAGTGCGAGATAAATATACTAGGAGATATGAATGCACACATAGGAGATAAAGATAGGCATACCAACGCTACAGGCAAAATGATCATGGATACGTGTGAAAAGCTTGATTTGATCATTTGCAACAGTACCGAGAAGTGCGAAGGGCAAATAACATGGGAAGTAGGAAGGCTGCAGTCGACGATAGATTACGCACTGATGTCACATAGGATGTGTGATAAGCTCAGGGAAATGCGCAAAGATGAAGGTGGCTCCAGAAGTCTGGGTAGTGATCACAAACGTATCAAGCTAAGTTTTGGAAGAGCAGTGAAAGTGGGAAGGAGACAAGATGAGGAACTACAGAAAAATTTTTATTCATAAAGGCAAATAGAAATAGCTACTAAACAAAGTGAGAAAGTAATTGCTGAAAATAATAAAACAGTGCGGACGTAGACGCATCTAATTACGACTGTTTGAGCTAGAGCTTGCCAAGGCACGTGACAAGTCACCCCAGAAAAGAAGACACAAACCCAAAAGTTGGTGGGATGAGGAAGTTAAGAGAGCCATAGCGAAACGTCAAGAAGCCTTCAGAGAACACAGACATGCTAAGCAACGGGGTGAACCGACAGATGATGTTGAAAGAAAATGGGAAACCTTTCTAAGCTGTAGAAGGGATGCATCCCTTCTGATCAATGAAAAGATTAGATGAAAGGCCTGGCAGAAGTACATAAAAGAGTGGCTGGCAGAAGTACATAAAAAAGATAGAAAGGCAGCTGCAAAACTTTGGAACCATCTGAACTCCCTAAGAAATGAGATGAGCCTAGAGCAGAGCTTTATAACTACAGCTCAAAGTGCTAGGCTAGAAGGGGACGAAACTATTGAATATACAAGAACAAGGCTGACAGAAAAAATTCAACAAAGAAGTGCTTTATGCACCACAATAAACAAGGATTACTCAAGTGGCGCAATGGCTCCATTTTCACAACAAGAGTGGGAAAGGGCTGAGAAAAGGGTTGTTAGTAGTACATCATCAGGCCCAGATGGCATTCCTATTATGCTGATAAAGACATTAGGTCCGAAGTCTAAGCCAGCTTTGAGAGAGGCAGTGAGCAAAACTGTAATCGATGGAGAAGTTTCCGATGCATTGAAACTTAGCAGGATGAGCATGATCTATAAAGGAAAGGGGCACAAAGTTGACATAAACAACTACCGTCCTATAACAGTGACATCAGTGGTCTACAGGCTGGCGATGCAGATTATAAAGGAAAGACTGCACGCATGGATAGAGGATGAGGGGGTGCTGAGGAAACTGCAGAATTGGTTTCGGAAACACAGAAGGTTGGAAGACAATCTGTTCTCACCTACGCAGTGCATCAAAATAGCAGAAAAGGAACACAGGCCCCTGTGGCTAGCATTTTTGGATATCAAGGGAGTGTACGATAACGTCGTTCAAGAGGAATTGCGTGGAGTACTGGACACACTAGGCGTGGAAAATGTAGTCACTAATCTTTCAAAGGATATCTATAAAAGTAACAAGGTAATTATAAAGTGAGAAAAACAGGTATCCAAGCCTGCAGGGGTAAAACGGGGGCTTAGGCAGGGGTGTCCCCTGTCACCGTTATAATTCATGATGTACCTACAAGGATTAGAGGCCAAATTAGAGGGAAGTGGACTTGGCTTCAACCTCTCTCTCGTGAAACAAGGAAAACTCATTGAAGAGGCACTACCAGCCTTCATGTACGCAGATGATATAGTTCTAATGGCCGACAACAAGGAAGATTTGCAGAGATTGGTGGACATCTGCGGTAATGAAGGAGATAGGTTAGATTCCAGATTCAGTAAGGAAAAATCAGCAGTCATGGTTTTTGTTGACAATGAAGGTAGTGAGCTTAGAATACAAGAGGTCACGCTAGAGATAACAGATAAATACAAACATCTGGGCGTATGGATGAGCAATGGGGCCGAGTACCTAAGAGAACACAAAATATACGTGTCGAGTAAAGGTAACAGAAATGCAGCTGTAATGGAAAACAGGGCACTGTGGAATTACACTAGGTATGATGTTGTGAGAGGAATATGAAAAGGGGTCATGGTTCCTGGTCTGACGTTCGGCAATGCGGTCTAGTGCATGAGATCAGAAGTTCAAGCAAGATTAGAAATTAAGCAACGTTGAATAGGTAGGCTTGCCTTAGGAGCTCATGGGAATACACCAAATCAGGGAGTACAAGGTGATATGGAACGGACATCATTCGAGGGCAGGGAAGCTAGCAGCAAGATAAAATTTGAGAAGCGATTGAGAGAAATGGGAGAGGAGCGTTGGACTAGGAAGGTATTCAGCTACTTGTACATGAAGATTGTCGAAACGAAATGGCGGAAGCGAACCAGAAAATTGACTGGTAAACACTTGGAAAACAGCAGGGGGCCAAACCAAAAAGAATTATTGGTTAAGAAGAAGGTGAAGGAAGCTGAGACCGATATGTGGAGAATTGGAATGATTAAGAAGTTCGCATTAGAGATCTATCGAACTTTTATGCAGGAAATTGCCAAGGAAAAGATCTATGATAATACTCGGGGTTTTTCTCTGCTGTTTGAGGCCAGGACGGGAGTATTGCGAACCAAGACATATCGGGCCAAATATGAAGGGGTAGACACGGTATGCAGTGCGTGTGGAGAGGAAGAAGGGACTGCCGAACACTTGATATTGTCCTGTGAAGGGCTTCTCCCTATAGTTCCGGATGATGGCGCAGAGTTTTTCAAAGCACTGGCGTTTGGAGACAGTGAGGGCAAGATAGACTTTAAGCGGGTAGAAATAACTAGAAGGAGGTTATCTGATTGGTGGCTAAAGTCAAGGCTCAAGTGAAAATTGAACCCTTCACTGCAAAGCACGAATCCTCAATCTCAATATATAATGCAAAAAAATAAATCTAGTTTTTGGTTCATTAAGTATTACGGCTTATGTATTACGCTTGTGGAGGTGGCAACTAAAAGCACTGCTGAAGCCCGCACGGGTGTGCCTGCAGCCAACGCTAAGCATGAAGTAGAGGTGGCTTCGAGTGTCCAGTCACAGGCATGTTTTTGCTGCGGGTCGCCGAAACATTTCGGCAAAGCGTGTCCCCACTTATAGGACAAATGCTATAAGTGCAACGAAAGGGATCACCTTCAACGAGTCTGCCGTAGCGCCTCCGGCACGTCGCGTGGGAAACGCCCCATCAAGAGCCCTGTAAAAACATTAGCGGTGGTATCCCACTCAGAAGTGGTAGCCGTAATGTGCGTATCTGCTCCCAGTATGCAACCTATCATGGTACCGATGAAGGTAAATGATGAGGAAGTCTCTGTGGAGCTAGACACTGGTGCCGCCGTCACAGTCATGGCTTTCAAACAATACCGCCAATTTTTATCATCAAGTAGACTCGAGCGCACAGAAGTCAAGTTGCGCACATACACAGGAGCCCTGGTGATTCCAAAAGGTGTCCTACAGGTCAAGGTGCAGCACGGCGGCAGCACGGCGAGCCTGCCTTTATTCGTCGTCGACCAGGACGGACTGCCATTGCCATGTCGGGAATGGCTTCAGTCAATCAGGCTGGAGTGGAGCAAAATATGGAACGTCCACCACCTGCCAAGGTCAGAGCTGCCCATTTCGTGTCCATTAGAAGAAAGGTTGCACGCTTTAGTCACAAAGTACGACTCTCCTTTTAAAGATGAGCTAGGCATGATTACCGAAGAAAAGGCCAAGTTGCATTTCAAGCCTAATCAGGCACCGAAGTTTCTTAAAGCAAGAAAAGTGCCGTTCGTGCTGCAAAAGGCGGTCGAGGCTGATCTTTCCAAGATGGCAAAAATGGGCATCATAACAGCCGTGGCCACATCAGATTACGTCACGCCAGTCGTACTCGTTATCAAGAAAGACGGTGGCATACGCCTCTGTGGTGATTATAAGGTGACAGTGAATCCTGGCCTTGGCGTCACCCGTTTTCCGCTGCCGAAGGTCGATGACTTGTTCGCGGCTCTTTCCGGAGGCATGCATTTTTCAAAGATCGACCTGAACCGCACTTACCAGTAAGTGGTGATGTCTGATGCCTTGAATACGCACAAAGGATTGTTTGTTGTCAACAGATTACCTTTTGGAATCGCTCCCGCGCCGGGGATTTTCCAAAAGATAGTGGACACTATGTTGAAGGGCCTCAAGGGTGTTTGCTGCTACCTAGATGATATTTTGGTAACGGGAAAAACAACAGAGGACCACTTAGCCAATCTCGAAGCGTTGCTAGAGCGTCTTCAAAGCCGAGGCGTCAGGGTAAAGAAAGAGAAGTGCTCGTTTTTCCGAAGCGAACTTCACTACCTTGGTCACAACATCGGCGCTGAAGGCATGGGCCCATTGTCAGATAAAATACCTCACTTCTTCAGGCACCACAGCCGAAGTCAAAGAAGCAGCTTCAGTCTTTGTTGGGCATTATTAACTATTACAGCAAGTTCGTGCCCCAGTTAGCTACGACAGCTAAACCATTGTACAGGCTTCTGCAGAAAAGGGTAGCTGGCAATGGGATGAGCATGCTCGAAAAGCGTTCAACCAAGTGAAAACTATACTGGCGCAACCACCTACGCTCGCACACTATGATGCCGAAAGACAACTTAGGCTGTCATGCGACGCGTTACAGTATGGTGTAGGAGCCGTCCTATTTCATGTCTACGATGACGGCAGGGCACGACCAATTGCTTACGCTTCTAGAACGCTATCCGAAGCGGAAAAGAAAT
Organism: Rhipicephalus microplus; assembly: GCF_043290135.1. Lineage (NCBI taxonomy): Eukaryota > Metazoa > Arthropoda > Arachnida > Ixodida > Ixodidae > Rhipicephalus > Rhipicephalus microplus. Next base: position 13,091,715 of record NC_134705.1, on the reverse strand, counting down.
ACAGTGAACTGGAGAAGGAAGCGTTAGCCATCATTTTTGGTGTAAAGAAGTTTCACTTCTATCTGTATCGGCGCTCATTCACCTTGGTCACAGACCATAAGCCTCTTCAAACAATATTATGCCCAACAACTGGAATTTCCACCATCGCGGCTGCTCGGTTGCAACGCTACGTTGGCAGCGTACTCGTACAATCTTATCTTCAAGAAATCAAGCGAGAACGCGCAAGCCCATTTTTGCTCGCGTCTGCCGCTGCCAGATCTTGAAGCGGAAACCAAAGAAACAGAAGAAGCGTTTTATTCGTTGCGATTGGACTCGTTGCCTGTTTCTAGTCGAGACGTCGCGGTTGCCACGAGTAAAGACCGAATTCTTTTTCAAGTGAAGGAATTCACCAATGTTGGATGGCCCACGTTAATCACGGATGGGCACTTGAAGCCTTTTTTTCGCAGGTGCAACGAGCTGACGGTGCATCAGGGATGTGTCATGCTGGGCACAAGAGTACTCGTCCCTGAAAAGTTGCAGGGGTTCGTTCTGGACAAACTCCATGACGGCCATTCCGACATCGTGCGCAGCAAAGAGCTAGCGCGCAGCTACGTGTGGTGGCCAACGCTTGAGGCAGACCTCGAACGTCGCATCACTGCGCTAGTTGTCGAGAGCAACGTAACGCGCCAATCGGCGCACTTCTTCACCCGTGGTCCTGGCCGACTTCACCGTGGCAGCGTGTTCACGTAGACTTCGCAGGACCATTTCAGAATACCATGCTTTTAGTGGTGGTTGACGTACATTCCAAATGGCCGGAGGTTTTTGAAATGCGCTCGACAACTGCAGAAAGCACGATTCGTAGTTTGACCTAGCTCTTCGCACGTTTTGGTTTCCCTGAAACAATTTTTCCCGATAATGGATCTCCATTTGTTTCGCAGGAGTTCAAGCACTTCGTGCAGGCAATGGAGGCACGGCACGTCCTCACGGCTCCCTACCACCCCAGCTCCAATGGGCTGGCAGAGCGCTTCATTCAAACCTTAAGGAACGCCCTCCGCAAAAACAGCACCGGAGAGACTCTGCAGGTAAACCTGCATAAATTTTTGCTGTCGTATCGCAACACGCCGCATGCGACAACTCGTGAATCACCAGCGGCATTGCTTATGGAACGGCGCTTACGAAGTCGGTTAGATGCCATTAAGCCCTCCGTGACGGAAAGAGTAGCCCACAGACAATGCACTCAGGCACTAAGTCGCCCGTATCGCGATCGTCATTTCTTGGTAGGCGACAACGTGTTAGCACGTAATTATTCTGGAAAACCAAAGTATACTCCCGCTGTGATTGTTGCTAAAACAGGTCCTGTCTCTTTCCAAGTGCGTGCAATCACACAAAGGGGCACCTTAACCTGGCGTCACCACCAGGATCAGCTGCTGCATAGACCTGCAGAGAACGCTACCCCTATGCATGGAACAGCTCGCGAAGCTACGTCCAGCGAGTTCCTGGTTTTTCCTGAGACTGGCGACACACCAGTTCCTCCCACGCCACAACCGTCCAGGGCAACTTCGATTTCGCCACAGGCAACACCCACCGAAGCAAGACGCTACCCCCTGCGAAATTGTCGCCCACCATATCCATTCCAAGCTAGACACTGACTGACTGTGTGTGTTATTAAAAAAAGGGGAGGTGGTGTTGTGTCGGCCTGTGCTCCATCGATAAGAGCACTCTGCAAAGTGCGCATGCGCCACTAGGTGTTTAAAGCAGAGTGCCGCTTGCTAGCGCGCCTCTTATTCCCCGCGCCACGAACCCACAAGAATGGGTCAATAAACGCCGTTCACCCAAAACTTCTCTGGTCCTTTCGGCACGTCTGTTGCAAAACGTAACAAAAACGATTGCCTCCCTATTCCGGCTCTGGGCGAAGGCTTCAGTGAAGTCTGTTCGACTGCTTGCCACTCTCGGCTACCGCTACCATCACAACACAGCGAATTTTTGGAGTGGTGGCAGCGGTTGGATGTCACCAAGTCAGAAGTCATAACAGTGGATTTTAGCTTCGGCATACGCTACCCTACGGTTCGCAAGCAGATAGGATCCCTGGAATATTAAGGACAATTGTCCTGATATCAGTGTGTGGGTACGCGGGGATATGCTGCCCCTGTCTTCAACGTTTTGCTGTTCTGGGACCCACTACCCCGATCTCAACGGCTGGAAAGTTGGAGTGGATCCTTGCAGACTCGAGGGCACCCACGACATCGTTCGACAGCAGCGACGAGATGACTCAAGTCACACACTCTGGTTGCGTAAGTGCATGACGTTCATCTTTCTGCCATCGGACCCTGTTAGCACAGAGTAGCCAAGTGTGCTCTTTTAGATGTTTAGGTGGCTAGTGTTTGGCTGGTGCTCGAGTGGCTTCACGTCGTAGAATCTAGCTTCTGAAACAAAGCTCTTTCAGAAGGGAGCGTGCACGAGTCGCGATATACTATAGAATAGCTCAGACTTAGAGACCTTCTCGATATTTGTGAGCAGCTGGGTGTTTCCGTTGCTAGTAGAAGCGGTGAAAAAAGTATTCTTCATGCCATGAGAGCGGATGGAATAACTGAGGAGGACGTAGAAGAGGATATGCAGACAATTGAGTAAAGACGGTGAGAGGCCGAGAAGCATCGAAAGCGCAAACGCGAGGAGGCCGAGGAGCATCAAAAACGTGACCGCGAAGAAGATGAGGAACGTCGAAAACGCGAACGCATTGAGCCTGAAGTGGAGGCGGTAAAAAATTATTTAACAAAAAAACAGGAGGTATGCAGCGACTACCTCGTAAGAGGATGGCACCCACTACGAATAGGTGGGGATCCCTAATACGGGATGCCATTGGCGTCGGCTGGGGCTTGGGCTCGTCGAACCAAGGCTTTAAGGCCTGGAGGTTAGAGCAGCCAAGCAGGGTCACCTTCCATTCCTCTCTGGTAGGGTTGGATATAGAGGGTACAGCAGGGTTGCGCGGGCAGGCCCAAACGATGTGGCAGATGTCCGAAGACGGCTCCCCACAGTGTGAGCAGCTGCCGGAAAAAGTGGGATCGAAATGTTTGAGGGCTGCTGGACAAAGCATAGTGTTCGTGAAGAGTCGGAGTAAAAGCCGCTCTTCTGCTTTATTTTGGCCTTTGCATGGGCATGGATAAATTCTGTGATCAAATTGATAATAGTCCACAATTTCGCAAAATGAATACACCGGATTGAATTCAAAGTTGTCCTGATCGGGGGAGGTGAGTGGGAATGCCCACTGAGAGAGCGTGTGGGCGTCGGCGTCGGCTGCCTCATTCTTTTCGAGTCCCATGTGAGCAGGGGCCCAGACTATACGGTGGGGTGCATGGTTTCTCTGATAGTCCGAACGTTGCAATAAGTGGTAGGTCAGGTATGTGACACGGCCGTTCACGATGTTTCGACAGGCCCCTCGAGAGTCGGAGATTATGATTTGCGACCTAGGGTAACAAGCGGCCAATGCATTAGTGAATTCCTCCGCATGGATTATGTTCCGGGCTCGAAACGTGAGCCCTTTAACTGTTTGGTTCTCGTGTACGACACCGGCCGTGTACCAGCCCCCAGGGTGTGAGCCGGAGGCGTCCACGTAGAACACGCCGGGTTTCGATCTATAATAGTGGGCCAGGGCTTCCACCCGTGGCAGGCACCGGCCATTGTGGTCTTCTTCTGTCATATTGTCTGGGAGAGGACGCACGTAGAGGGCACATCACCACTCGAATGGGAGTTGAACGTGACCTTTCGTGATGTGAATATGTGTACACTTTAAGGCAAAACTGCCCGAAAAAGGAGTAACAGAGCCCAATAGGCACGCGCGATGAAGATAGACCATTGAGGAGCAACCACAGAGGAAAGCGTGCCGCGCGCAAACCACTTAGTCTCCAAACACGCTCCTAAGGGCTCAGTGTTTCCCCGTATTTTGCTGGGGACGGTTCGCGTTTCGTCGCGCTTGGAGTGTTCGACCATGGCAGCCTGGATTCGACGATCCAGGACTTACGATGTGGTGCTCGTGTGTACGCTTGGATGAGCGTTTGCTGCTGCTTTTACGTTTCCCTGCACACATAAAGCCTGAAGCAAGTCTCGACACGTCACCACGCCACGCCGTATATCTCTGGCTTTAACATAGTCACGACCAACACAAGACAGCAATAGTTAGGAAGGACAATATGGCAGCCGAGAAGACAGCAGGCTTATCGGATATATACTTCAGTCCGACTCGGGGCAGAAATCAGCAAGTAGGCTATTCTTAAGCAAGTAGGTTCTTAAGAAAGTAGGTTATCATTCTTTATTCTACTCTATTTGTCGCGTGTGCGATACGGATCGCGCTAGCTGGCAACGGGCTCGGTCGTTTTGTATATCACGCGCATGAAATGCACCGCGAAGGTCAGCTTGGGCGTCTGCAGTCCGCCTGTGCTTTGCGAGCGCCTGGAAATTAGCCGCCATTACCGTCGGCCTCCCGTATGCTCGCTCATCGAGTGCTCGTCTGTCTTCGCCGCTGCGATGAGCTCCAGGCTGACGATATTCGGTTGAGACCTCGTCGCTGTGTTGGGAGTCGTCGAAAACACGTTGCGAGTTCTTGTAACGAGCTTGGTTGTAGTATGTCGCACGCTGCAAGTGCACCGGCACGGACTGGCGGGGCTTTCGCTTGCGTTGCCACTCAGTGAAAATTGGTCACCATTACAGTTGGCTTTCCCTTCAGTCGGTCGCAGGAGCTCGGCGCCGTCCGTTGGCCGCGGTGGCGGACTCGCGTTCGTGCACTGCACTCACTCGAGATCGTGGAAAAAGGCAGCATTACCATCGATTTCATCGACGCTAGCTCCGAAACAGCTCGGCGCCATTCGTGGCAGTGGCCAAACATACGCTCGCTCTCCTGTTCGAAGTTCGCTGGCGGCAGACACTCCGCGTGCAGCACCGTGTTTGGTCTCACGTTCGCTTGGTCGAGCTGAACGACGTCGCTCGCTTAGGACTCACCGGCTTGTTAGCAGAATGGTGTTTCGGGGAGTTGTGGCTGCGGCCGCCGCTCCTAAGCTATTGCACTACGGGGATCAAAATGAGGCTTCGACGATGTGTGAAAACACGGTGAAATTATTAGCATGTCATATATCAAGTGTGTTCTCATTTCTCCTTGCACGTATGTCTCATATGCATTTGTATTCATCTTCCGTCACGTGTGACTCACTATTTTACAAACTTATTGTGCAGCCGTGGGCACACACCGTGCTGAAGACTTTGTGCGCTGGTGTCTGCGAAGCCTGTCATCCATATCTTTCGTCAGAGCAGCTTTAGAAGGACTGTGTGAAATGTGAAGGTAAAGTTATTTGTGTGTCATATTTTACATGCACGTTTTTATATTTTCGTGCACGTACTCGTCTTATGCATGCATCTTCATCTTCCGTCACGTGTGTCTAACTATTTTTACTATATTATTGTACGTGTAGCCGTGGTAACACAACAAGCAGAAGGCTGCGTGTGCTGGCGCCTGAAATGCCTGTCATCTATCGCTTTCATCGGAGGAGCTCCACAAGGAGTGAGCAAGATGTGACAACGAGACTGGACTTGTACGTTTCACCATGAATTCACTTAAAAGGATGGAGAAACTTAACGTGTATGTAAGAAAATAAAAGATTTCGATGTCTCACTTTTGTTGTTACCGTGTCTGCGTAAGCAGTTACAAATAGGTGGCTAACTATTTTTCGCGTGATCTTGTCTGTGCGATTGGTTGCTCACTGCGCAGAAAGACAAGCGAAAAAAGTATTAGGCCTGGTAGAAAATAAGCAAAAAACAATGTTTGAACTGGGGATAAAAAGTTCATCCGATTGGAGTATTTGAGTGGATCAACCGTTCGTACGGTGAGGTGCAACTGTGAGGACTAACGGTTGCCCAGTAACGTATAAATGTGGGGATTAACAGTTGCCCTATAAGATGCAAATGTAGGGACTAAATGTTAGTCCTTTGAGGTGAATTGTGGGACTAACGGTTACTCACTAAGGTTGTAAATGTGAGGACTGAATGTTAGTCCCTTGAGCTCGTCTGTGGGGACTAACTTAAAGTCCTTAAAGGGATTAATGGTTGTGCCAGCCCTATTAGTCCCCAAAAGGACGATCCACACACCCTTTTAACACACTTTTGCTTTAGAGTGTAGGCGGCGCCCCGTTACTGTCTGTGATTGTCTGTGATCTACTGTCTGTGATTGATTATTGTCTCATGACTGAAGGAATTTACCACAAACTGACAGAAATGAGGATAGACGAGGAAGGCATCAACAGCTTGGGTAGTGATCATAAACGAATAACATTACAAATGGGATACGAAACTGAAAATATGAGCATGGAATCAAAGTCTGGCAGCTCGTATTTAAATGACAAACAAATAATAAATATAGCCGCAAGAGTCGAGGAAGAAGTAGGCGAAATACCAGGCAAGGACTGGGAGTATAGTGAGCTGTTACATCTAATGACGAAGGAGATAGGGAAAGAGAAGAAAACTGTTTGCTGGAAAGGAAAAAGGAAGCCAAAAAGTTGGTGGAACAAGGAAATCCGGGAGGCGATCGAGAAGCGACGCGAAGCATCACGGGAGCATAGAAAGGCAAAAAAGGAGAAGCGGCCGCAGGACGAAGTCAAAAAAATATGGGAAATATATTTAAAGAAAAAATCCCTTGTACAGAAATTGGTAGAGGCAAAAATTAAAGGTGAAAGTGAACGCTGGATGACAGAGATACACGAAAAAAAGGAGGCCGCGCCTAGGATTTTTTGGAGCCACATAAAGGCGCTAGGTAGGAAGTCTGTCACAACGCAACAACATATTCTAGATGAAGGAGGAAATCAATTGGAAGGGTACGAAGCGCTAGGTTACATCCAAAAGGTAACAGCCGATTCGTTTCAAAAGAGCGTCCAGGGGATCTCCCCGGTGAGTAAAAGTGTGGCGGAGAAAGCAACAGAGGAAGAGCTAGTACTTGATAATTTCAACTGGAAAAAGGCCGAAGGAAAAATTCCAAAGCGCACTGCCGCGGGTTTAGATGGGATTCCCGTTAGCCTCATTAACGAACTAGGACATAACACTAAAGAAGCATTGTTAAAAGCAGTAGAAAAAAGCTTAAAGGACGGACAAATACCGGACAGTTGGCGACAAAGTAGAATGAACTTAATCTATAAAGGCAAGGGAGAAAAGGACAAGATTCGCTCGTATAGACCACTAACCATTACATCGGTACTATACAGGATGGCGATGCAAGCAGTAAAAATGAAAATAGAAACATGGGCCGAACATAACGATATTTTGGGAGAACTTCAAAACGGATTTCGAGTCGACAGGCGGTTAGACGATAACCTGTTTGTTCTCACTCAGTGTATAGAAATATCTAAAATAGAGAATAGGCCCTTGTACGTGGCTTTTCTAGACATCACTGGGGCATACGACAACGTTAATCAGGAAATTTTGTGGGATATATTGAAAGGAATGGGCATGGGCGACGACTGTATACAGCTTTTGAGGGAGATATACCGAGAAAATACAGTTTGCATAGAGTGGGAAGGAATGCGTAGCAAAGAGAACGTTGAGGTTAGCAGGGGTCTGAGACAGGGATGTCCTTTGTCCCCGCTGTTATTCATGCTGTACATGGTGAGTATGGAAAAAGCGCTAGAAGGTAGCAACATTGGTTTTAATCTGTCACACAAACAGGGCGGCATGATGATTGAGCAGAAGCTTCCAGGTTTATTTTATGCGGACGATATCGTCTTATTTGCGGACAGTCGAGATGATATACAGCAGCTGGCGAATATATGCGGAAGGGAAGGTGAAGCTCTTGGACTAGGATTCAGTGTAACGAAGTGTGGATTGATGGTATTCAATGATCCCTGTGATCAGACGGTGTCCATACAAGGCCAAGAAATACCGAGGGTAAGTGAATACAAGTACTTTGGAGTATGGGTAAATGAGAGTGATAGATACATGGAGGTACAGGAAAAAGCCTCGGCAGCAAAAGGAAAGAGGAATGCGGCAATAATGAAGCACAGAGCGTTGTGGGGATACAATAGGTATGAGGTGCTTCGAGGTCTGTGGAAGGGTGTAATGGTTCCAGGGCTTACTTTTGGGAACTCAGTGGTGTGCGTGAGGGCAGAGGTGCAAACGGGAATGGATGTAAATCAAAGGACTGTGGGACGCCTCGCGTTGGGTGCTCACGGGAAGACGACAAACGAGGCTGTAAAGGGCGATATGGGGTGGGCAGGTTTTGAGGCGAGGGAAGCGCAGAGCAAAATAAGGTTCGAAGAAAGGCTAAGAAATATGAAGGAGAGTAGATGGGCAGAGAGGGTGTTCCGTTATTTGTATAGGAAGAGCGTGGACACACAGTGGAGAAAAAGAACTAGAAGACTCACTAGTAAGTATACGGCTGGTATTGTAAGCCATATGTCAACAAAGAGCGTTAAGGGAAAAGTCAGGGATGCGGAGAGGATTTACTGGATGGCAGCTATGGAGAAAAAACCGGCTTTGAGTAACTACCGAAAGGGCAAAAATGAAATAAGGAGGGAGGCATTTTACGATAATTCAAGGGGAAGCGCTTTACTGTTTGAAGCGAGATCGGGTTGCCTTAGAACGCGTAGTTATAAAGCAAGATTCAGTAAAGAAGAAGAACAATGCACATGCTGCGGGAAAGATAAGGAAACGGCGGAGCATGTTCTGATTGAATGTGGAGATATCCACCCAGGTGTACGTTTGGGCACGAGCCTACAGGAAGCCTTGGGTTTTAGGGACAACAATGGAAAGCTGAACACACCCGCGATTGAAATAAGTAAGAGACGGTTAGAGTATTGGTGGCAGAAAATTAGAGAGAAAGGACAAAAATAAATATTGGAAAAATAAAATATGGACAGTGTGCCGTAAATGGCAGAGAACGTAAGCTGAAAATTTACCTTTTTTTCCATTAAGATAGAATTTATCGAAGTAGAGGCATTAGGCCAACATAAAAAAAGAAAAAAGGTTTTTTTTTTGTCGAGCCTGGTGGCATACTTGTCACCACCCCGTTATAAAGGGGACGCTCATAGCATCCATCCATCCATCCATCCATGAAAATCGAGTGTACTGATTTGTGAGGTGGGCCTCTCCAATCTTGTGATTATCATGTTACACCAGTCATATACTTTCGTCATCCATTCACTTCCCAGAATACCGAATTTGGTAAGTGTGAAGCTAGCGAAACAACCACGGGCGCACTATGAGCTTGGCGTATAGTCATGTTGTTACAGGATATGCATGCCAATATATACATGTTAGAGACTGTCATTTGTGTTCGCCATGCAGTCAGGTCAAGCTATACTAGTTTTGCAATAAGTCATGTGTATGGGACCACCGCAAGAGTAGGAAGAGTATGAAATATAAATAATAAAATTCGTGATATACATGTTATGATGTTTATGTTATGACTAGTCACTTATGTTCATCATACAGTAATATATTGTCATACCAAACTTGGTATTGATACGATTATCGAAACGGCCAGGAGAGCTAAAAGTCGTTGGCAGATAGATAGATAGATAGATAGATAGATAGATAGATAGATAGATAGATAGATAGATAGATAGATAGATAGATAGATGGGCCACGCCACCAAATTAGGTCTTGATGTCAAATAACAACGCTTCGACAACGCTTCGACAACGCTTGCAACAACGCTTCGTTGTGGCGTCAATGTGATGATTGCTGGTGCGCGGTCTGCGGTAGTTCCTCCAGCTTCGCTTCACTTTATTACCTTAAAGACCCTTCATGTGGGTGATACACAAGGGGTGGGTTGTACTGAGATGTAACTAATGCCACAACTTATTAACGAGGCAGGCAGGCACATAGATAGACTTTGAAAAAATATTATGGACAAGTGATAGTAACAATGTCGCGGGGAAGGCCACTCCATTCTGCAGTTGCACGGTAGAAAAGAGATGCAGAAAAGGGAAAAGGTAGAAGTGCTAGAACAGGGTCTGGAGACTTCAAGTGAATGGCCCGTACGGGGGGGAGGTGGGGGGATGCGCGTGGCGGGAGCGATGTAAGGAGGTTGGCTGAAAGAACTGTGATAAAGCTTGTGGTAAACTGATAGTGTAGCGATTCTGCGGTAAGACGAAAGAGTAGACAGCCCAGATTCATTTTTAAGGAATGACACACTGATATCATATGAATAAAAGAATGAATGAAACGCGCAGCACAATTTTGCACTGCTTCGATGGCGTTTACTAAGTAAACTTGATGAGGGCTTAGAAGATGACTGTTTCATTTTATCTATTATAGAAACGACACCAGAGAAGCTTATGCTCATGAGCGGCATTTCAGGCAGGCTAACAGAGAACAGTTCCGTATCAGTAGGGTTAGCTTCGTTCGTAAAGACTGAATGAAAGGCTTCATTAAACACATTCACACTTTAAAAACTACTTGCTTCTTGACTAGACTGATTAGTAAGGATAACAGAGGGGTGGGGGGTGCCACGTTAGTTTATAACTTGCCAAAAGCGTTTGGGTGAATCAGTGAGGATTTTAGGCAGTTCACTGTGCAATAATAAATATTTTGCGTTTTAAACATGTTTTTTCTGCAATGTTGTACTTTTCCCATGCGCAAGCATTGTCTCTAGTCTTCGCGGCCCGAAAAAGGCGTTGCTTCTTGTTTTCAAGTGTTTTAAATGATTTCGTAAACCAAGGTTTTTGGCGGGTGGGATGAAAGGTTATGTTAGGGATAAATTTTTCAGCTAACCGGTTCAGTTTGTTTTTGAAAAGAAACCAGTTTTCGTTAATAGGTTGATCCCAAAACCGGTCCTGAAACGACAGAAAAAAGGCATCAAGTTCGCGAATGATGGCGTTCCCCTTGTCATATTGCCGAATTGTCTTACTGCAAGCTTCATGTATTTCAGTAACAAAGTTAAATTAGCGTGAAAGGGGAGCAGTTAGGGATAAGAGTCAATGGAGAATACCTTAGTAACCTGCGCTTCGCCGATGACATTGCATTGCTGAGTAACTCGGGGGACGAATTGCAACTCATGATTACGGAGTTAGACAAGGAGAGCAGAAAGGTGGGTCTTAAAATTAATCTGCAGAAAACGAAAGTAATGTACAACAACCTCGGCAAGGAGCAGCGCTTCGAGATAGGTAATAGTGCACTTGAAGTTGTAAAAGACTATGTCTACTTAGGGCAGGTAATAACCGCACAGCCGAACCACGAGATTGAAGTAACTAGAAGAATAAGAATGGGGTGGAGCACATTCGGCAAGCACTCTCAATTTATGACAGGTAGATTGCCACTATCCCTCAAGAGGAAGGTATATAACAGCTGTATCTTGCCGGTACTTAGCTACGGAGCAGAAACCTGGAGACTTACAAAGAGGGTTCAGCTTAAATTGAGGACGACGCAGCGAGCAATGGAAAGAAAAATGGTAGGTGTAACCTTAAGAGACAAGAAGAGAGCAGAGTGGATTAGGGAACAAACGGGGGTTAAGGATATCATAGCTGAAATCAAGATGAAGAAATGGACATGGGCAGGGCATGTAGCGCGTAGACAGGATAACCGCTGGTCATTAAGGGTAACTGACTGGATTCCCAGAGAAGGGAAGCGGGTTAGGGGGAGACAGAAGGTTAGGTGGGCAGATGAGATTAAGAAGTTTGCGGGTATAAATTGGCAGCAGCAAGCACAGGACCGGGTTAACTGGCGGAACATGGGAGAGGCCTTTGTCCTGCAGTGGACGTAGTCAGGCTGATGATGATGATGATGATGAAAGACTCTCTGATCACTTATTTCATTTAGATATGTTATGGAAGACAGGCTGCCCGGGTCAGTTGGTAAGGTTAAGTCAGGAATATTGGCGGTATCAAAAGTGACTCATGTAGGTTGGGATATCAGCTGAGTAAGATTAAAATTTAGGCAGACGTCAAGAAATTCGTCAGCTTCTGTTGTACTGGGTGCTGACAAAGTTAGGTTCGTCTAATCGATGTTCGGAAAGTTAAAGTCCCCAAAGAGAAGGACGCGAGCATTTGGGTATTTGATCGACCGTTTGGTTAAAATACTTTTAAGTTCGCGAGAGAATCCTGGACTACTTTTAGGGGGCCTGTAACAAACACCTAAGAGCACCGACTGAGATGCGGAACGACAGATCAACCATAGGATTTCGAGGTCAGAGGCTATTTTCATAGCAAAGCATGCAGTTGTTTGTTTATGGTAATTAGAACGCCCCTGCCACGTGTGCCGGGACGATCCTTTCTTAAGAGATTAAAGTTCGGCAAGTCGGCCAAAACATCACTGTCGGTGACGTCAGCTGTCAACCATGTTTCGGTTAGTATAAGGATGAAGATGCAAGGTTAAACACATGGTCGCGTTAGGAAAGTAAAATGCGAATGTTAGTGATTATAAACGAAAAACCGACATTGGCTTTGAGACCAAGAACAGAGCGACTTGACGACCTGGGGTGAGAAGGGCGTTGCTACGAATTTTCTTCGACAGTTCCGGTAGTATCGTCGAAGACGTAGCGATTAGAGCCCATAAACAATATTTTGTACTGTAGAAGGAAAGGACCCAATTTTTCTTTCGCAAAAGCGAGAAGGTACTTCCGTGCGTTCCAGACTAGTGGCGAGAAATATTCCCCAACGCTAAAATCAGTATCTTCAAGTTTAGGGCCAGTACCAAGGATAGCTTCCTCGGTTTTGAAAGAGGTGAATTTCACTAATATGGGCCGACACTGGTCTTGAGAGTGGCGACCAAGACGGTGGTCACGCTCAATTTACTTTGATTCGATAGATATTTTGAAGTGGTCCCTGCAGAACGCAGCGGCTAGCTGCTCAGACTGTACGTAGTTCTCGGATGGCGTGACGTCGGCTATTGCGTGAAACAGCAAGTTGTTCCAACGGGAACGGTTCTCAGCGTCGTCCAGCCGAGCCTGCAGTACTGAGACCTGGCTAGCAGTTTGGGAGGCGATGGTTGTTATGGTGTCTAATTCCGTTAGTAGTGTTTCGACCTGATGGCAGTGCGATTCTAAGTTGCCGATTCTTTCGCCTAGCGCGGAGATTGCTTTATCGGTGTTAGAGAGCCGGCATTTTAGGTTCTGCATGTCACCAATAAGGTAGGATTGACAGGGAGATAAGCTTTCAAGTTAATTAAAAATGTCTTCTAGGTTTGGTGGTTTGGGGTTAGTTTCGATGTCACCAAATGACATCAGAAGCAGTGAAAAAACAGCGTTTATACACTCAGACACAATACAAACGCAGCACTGCAGGCTCGGTAGCTGAATAAGGCATCGATTGCTAGATTTTTTCGCGAAAAGGCAATACCGGTTACTGACCTGCATGACGAACAGAAGTGGGTTAGATCTTGTCGCGGCACAGCCACCGAGCCCACAGAGCGCACCGGACCGGAAGGGACGACTTATACACAGTCGTCCAGATGAAGTCGATGACGGTGTGGCTTTGATTTCCCTTTCAAACATCCAGTTTCCAGTGTCGTAGAAACTGCGCTATCCAACGCAGGGAGGAGGCGCTGGTCATCCACGGTGGTAAGGCTTGCCGGAAAAGGGTCGATCATGTGGACGGCTGCTACTGGGCCCAGAAGAACGGGACCAGCACGCAGGAGATAGCGCAAACGAAATGCTACATGACGAACAGAAGTGGGTTAGACCGTGTCGCGGCACAGCCACCGTGCCCACAGAGCACGCCGGGCCGGGAAAGATGATTTATACACAGTGCCCCGATGAAGTCGATGATGGTGTGGCCTTGATTTCCTTTTAGAGCATCCAGTTTGCAGTCTTCAGCGCTGTAAAAACTGCGGTGTCCAATGCAGAGAAGAGGCGCTGGTCGTCCACGGTGATAAGGCTTGCCGGAAAAGGGTTGATCACGTGGACGGCTGATAGTGGGCTCAGAAGAACGGGACCAGCACGCAGGAGATAGCGCAAACAAAATCCTGCATGACGAACAGAAATGGGTTAGACCGTGTCGCGGCACAGCCACTGAGCCCGCGACATCGTGTCGCGGCACAGCGGCATGGCTTCGGCTGCTACGTCTCTGACCGCCAGTGGTTCAAGAACAACCACTATGATTAAGGCACTACGAAACACATTTAACAGCTCGTTACACTCCTCGACGACCACGATGATGCGAGGCACAATGCCCGGCATGTGAAATAAGCACTGTGCTAAACCTAATCTAAACGTGTGTCTAATTTCATTAGGAAGCATGAACATATGACCAATAATTGCGAAAGCTTTCAGTGCCACATGAGGTTTAACCAACTGCTAAACATTGGAGCCGCACGTTTTCGTTTTTCCAGGATAACCATTTGTGCGAACAACTCATGCGGTGACTTTTCGTTCCTTGGTTGGTTAATTAAACTATATTTTAAACAGGGTCGAGCGGTAAACATACCGAAACCCACGGATGTCTGTTTAGAACCTCCGTTGTGCCACGGTGGGGCAGTGGTTACGGTGTTCGGCTGCTGATCGTGTGTTCGATCCCGGCCACAGCCATCCCGTTTTGATGGAGGTGAGAGGTCCGTGTGTTGTGGTAGGTCAGTGCACGTTAGAGAACGCCAGATTGTCAAAATTTCTGGAGCCCTCCACTAGGACGTTCCTCATGATCAAATCAAGGTTTCGGGAATCCCAGATATTATCGTTATTAGAACCGTTATAATCACAAGTGAACAACGTTCTCTCTGCTCACCGAAGCGTGCCTGTGCAGCCGTTGATCAGGCGTAGACTCTCGCTTCGAGGGATCCGCGTCGTGAAGTCCCATGAGCCGGAACGCCTCAGGCAGCTCGCACAAGCTGATCACTGACACGTGGTCTTCTCGCGGTGGCGTCTCATATTCGTCTTTGGAGTTCTCGTCATCGGCATCTGTGCCCGAACGCCTGCAGGCGCGCCACACCTCACCGAGGTTGCCCATAGACCACCGGTCCTCACGCGATATCGGTGGTGCTGCCGGTGCGTCGAAGTAGATGGAAGGCTCGTCAGAGTGCATCCTTGTGAGCACGTGGTTTGTCCATGTACGTGAGGCCTGTTCCGTCTGATGTGCGGGCATCGAGAAGTCATCCCGGCGGCTTCCGAGCGAGGGTGACCTTTCTATGCTGGGCTTCTTAAGGATGCCTTTGGGTGCAGGCACGCCACTGGCGCTCGCTGACCGCTGTACGGATCGGCTTTCTGTTACTGATTCCTCCCGGACATGCAAGGTGGCGGCTTCCTTTTTCGGAGTCTCTTCTTCTGGCGTCCGCAGATGAATGGAAGGCAGGGACGCTCTGCGTTCCTCGGCGTCGTCACTACACCGAGCGGCAACGTTTCGAGCCACGTCCACCTCGTAGACGTTGTCGTCGAACGAGGCCTGCTGCCTGAGCGGTGGCTGAAGGTGCGACCTGATGTGCTGGCCCATCGACGGGCAGCTCCAGACGCGTGGCAACCCCAGAGGTACGGGACCCTGCAGAGGGAAGCCCGCAAGAGTAATGTGGTAGTCGACCGGCTGCGAGATCGCACGGCGAACGGGCTTTTTGGCATCCACTTCCTCCTGTATCACCATGCGACCTTCTTCGAGCCTCTTTCTTCTCTCGTCGTCGGTGTGCTTCACTGGGGGCCTCCCGGCCATCTTGTCTAGGGCGTAACCAGACGAGTCCCTCTTGACCATCCGGTGATCGGGCGAGGCGAGGGGTGCGTTTTCGTCCATCTCATCGTGGTCGGTCTCCTCACTGTCGTCGAACGATGCCTGCCATTTGGAGGCGAGCGTCATGGCAGCCGCGGCTCCCTTGGTGACCTGCTGCATCGCAGATATGTTGTCGTCGTCAGCCATTGCGAACTGCGTCAGCGAGATGTCTCGGTGGTACGGCCTTCGGTTTAGCCTCCGGTGCTGCTGACGTTGTTCCTGGTTGCTGGCCTTGGGGTCTGTCGGAGGCGTGCTCACCGGCTGCGGAAGCTGCTGCTTGACAGCTGTCATCTGCAGCACTTCGTCGAAGGGCGAAAGTCTTTTAGACGTGTCGGCAGTGTCTGGCTGTGCGGCGGCTTCTTGGTGCCCCACGACTGCTACAATGCCAGGAAGGTTCGCAGTCGCTCCGGTGTACAGACGTGGCAGCTGCGGCCTCTTCAAGGAACGTTCTTCGCGCGTTGGGCTATCTCTTGCCGAGGCGGTGCCTGTGTCGACTATGATGCGAGGCGCTGGTTGAGGCCTTTCGTTCATGCCATGCCCATTCTCAGCACCCGAAGAGACATCTCCTTTCTTGTCTTTCAACGATTTCTGCGAAAAGAAACACAAAATATGAGGCAGGCGTACTGCGATATTTTAAATACACTGTAGCATACTGTGAGTGGGTTAATAAAGGACACCGAACCGACAATCTAATTACAAAAAATAATTGAACATTTGGCTCCAGGAAACTAAGCCATTTTGTTAACACGTATACCCACATTACACCACTGATGAATATATAGGTTCAGTTATCCGCCGTCTGAGTACCAAAAACAGCGCGAAAAAGCCACAGGAGCTAAGAAAGGGATGCACACAGCGCGTTTAGGCCAGACTACTGAATGGCGGAGGTGCAACAGTAGCCGTACGTTCGCAGCCGCTTCTCAACAAGACGCCAGAAACACAGAGGGCCCACATGACGGGTGGAGTCACGCTCCCTGGTTCAGTTATTGATGTGCTTTCACTGGGGCCAATACTTGCCGTTGAGCCAAAGTGTACTGCAGCAGATTACCTCACTATATGGTGAGGCAAGTGTGTCACCTCGCCACTGAATGTGATGAAAAGCGGTGTACATATACGAAGTCATTGGCCAAGTGCAACGATGCCTGAAAAGGCGACCGAAGCTTCCGCCATAAGGTGTTGTGAGATACCTTCAGGAACATTCGCTCTGCGTTCTATTTGCCGACTTAGAGAGTGGTTTCACCGTGATACAATTCAAAGTCTACTTATAAACAAAAGGCGCCGTCTTTTGCAAACGTATAGAAAAAAGAAAGACCAGAGCGTAATAGATGCCGTAAGACTCCTCGGCAAAGACATAAATATACGGAAAAAAATTGCTAAAGACAAATATTTCTGCTCTTTGGGAACTAAGTTAAAGGAAAATCCCAAAAGAAATGTGGAAATTTTTGAAATCCCAGGGCAAGGAACATAGAGGTATACCCTGTCTTCACGTTAACGGCACAACTGTCTCTGAGGACCATGAAAAGGCTAATTGTTTCAATCATTACTTTCTGTCTGTTTTCTCTCCAACGTATTGTGAAAATGCTCCGAGTGTCTCAGAACAAATAAATGAACAAATGGATCCCGTCATTGTGACCTATAATGGTGTACTCAAACTACTTCAGAATGTTAAAGTTAATTCTTCAGGTGGACCTGACGGCCTACCCCATTACGTCCTTCATGCCTGCCGTGAGACTATTGCCCACTTTCTTGTTACTCTGTTCTCCAAGTCGATCGCTTCTGGTGACCTGCCTGAGGATTGGAAAATCGCTAACGTTGCGCCCATTCACAAAAGTGGCCCGAAAAGCAATCTTGAAAACTATAGGCCCATATCCCTCACAAGTGTCTGTAGTAAAATCCTAGGGCATATAATATATAGCGCCATAATAAAACACCTGGAACCTAATAGATATTTTACTAACTGCCAACACGGCTTTCGGGCAGGTTTTTCCTGTACAACGCAATTAATAGAATTTAGCCATGATCTCTTCTCATCATTTGACGTAAAAGAACAGACTGACTGTGTATTTTTGGATTTTAAAAAAAGCATTTGATTCTGTCCCGCACTCGTTGCTGCTCCATAAGTTGCCTTTTCTTGGCCTACATTATGATGTTGTCCAGTGGATAACAGGTTATTTGCATAATCGTACCCAATGTGTCCTGATAAACGGCTGTAAATCAGGTGCTGTGAATGTTAGTTCTGGTGTTCCGCAGGGGTCTGTTTTAGGACCCTTGCTTTTCCTCGTATATATTAATGATAATGTAAGTAATTTGTCCTGCAAAGTACGCCTTTACGCAGACGACTGCGTTGTTTATCGCAGTATCAAAAGCCCACTTGACATGGACTATCTTCAAAGCGATCTCGACCATATCCAAACGTGGTGTGCAAAATGGAAAATGACTTTGATTATTGCGAAATGTAAGCACGTTTCCTTCACACGCAGTCACAGCCCTGTTTTATCGAAATACACTTTGGGAAGTACGCATCTTGATAGAGTGCTAGATTATAAATACCTCGGCGTCTATTTTTCATCTAACCTAACCTGGAAACGTCAGATTGAACACGTGTCCTTTTCTGCTTCCCGCATGCTCAACTTTCTAAAACGCAACTTCAGTGATGCTCCTCCAAAAGTTAAAGAACTTTTATATTTCACAAACGTAAGATCCATTACGGAGAACGCCTGCGCCGTGTGAGACCCACAGTTTGAAAATTTATGTACACGGCAAGAACGCGTCCAGAACCGCACCGCCCGATTTGTAACTAAAAATTATAGTTTTCGCACTAGCATTACATTACTTAAATCAGAGTTGGGCTGGGAAACACTAAGTAAACGTCGGTTGCATCACAAACTTGAACTACTATATCGTCTTTATTTCAATAAGACTGGCCTTGATCCTGAAATTTTCTTACTAACGCCGCACTTTGTATCTAAGCGACGCGACCATGAATGGAAAATTCGTGAAATTGATTGGCGTACTGATGTGTACAAGGGTTCTTTCTTTCCCCATTCCATTGAGGCCTGGAATAAACTACCAGGTAATATTGTTAATTGTACATCTGATGCTCTGTTTCACACGTTTTTGTCGAACATGTAAATTATTCATTGTGGCACTGCTTGTACATTTGACGCGCTATTGTGCAGATTTGTACCACTTATTCATATGTCAGTTATCTTTTTCTTTTTCTTTCTTTTATTTTTTTTCATATGATGAATCGTATTCATGTATTTGCATATATTGCATTTACCCCCCTGCTGTAATGCCTTGTTGGCACTGCAGGTAAAATGAATAAATAAATAAATAAATAAAGTGTAGAATTGTGAAGCACTGGTAGCGTCCCGCCGTGGTGGTCTACTGGCCAAGGTACTCAGCTGCTGACCCGCAGGTCACGGGATTGAATCCTGGCTGCGGCGGCTGCAGTTCCGATGGAGGCGAAAATGTTGTAGGCCCGTGGGCTCAGATTCGGGTGCACGTTAAAGAACCCCAGGTGGTTAAAATTTCTGGAGCCCTCCGCTACGGCGTCTCTCGTAATCATATGGTGGTTTTTGAACGTCAAACCCCACATGTCAATCAATCAATCAATCAATCAATCGATAATTCAATAAATAATTAATTAATTAAGCACTGGCAGCAATTGACACGGCCTTTTTTCGGCATTATATATTCTATCGGTGTATGCCCCAGTCACCGGCGTCTACAGTCAACTACTGGAGAAGAGCAGGTAAGTGCAGTGCGAACACTTGTAAGAAAGTTTCGGGCATCTATCAATTCCTAACAGTGCTCGGACATTAGCTAATCTCACCGAAGCTTCTAATCTGAAACGTGTTTTTCCGCACACCACTCAGTGAGACACTTGTTTACTGTTGTGTGGACCGATAACCTACTAAGCTAGTTTTTTTTTTCACGATATATTTTGCATCAATGTTAAATCGAGAGGGGCGCCCTTACAACATCGGCATCCAATGTACAGCATACCTCGTTGTTTGCTGTCGGCGCCAAGTGACATTCCCGGGATGGGTTGTTGTTGTTCCTGTTGTTGATCTCTGTGAGCGCCGTTTGGTGGGCGGGGGGCAATCCTCGTGGCGTTTGGTTGATGCTGTCAACCTCCCTCTTGGCCGCCGCCTCCCAGTGGGGCAGGATGTGCGGCCCGTGATTACTTCGCAACGTCGTTGAAACGGGACGTGGGTCCTTGGACAACAGCGCCTGCGGTGGCAAGGTGGCATCAGCAATGACTGGCACAATTATTCAAGCTATCTCAGTCGAACTCTAATATTTGCACAAGTGACAGAACGCGATGGAAGTCAATGGTTTAGCAACAAGTTACAGGTAGCGTACCAAGAGATATCGGTAGACCGCAGTGAGTTGGGCACTTTTGAAGAAGATAGCATTGTGGTATTATAAAGGAAATGGCTATGTGGTATTAAAGAAAGCAGTGTAGTGATATAAAGAAGACGAATGTATATGACCCAGCTATGTATGACGAAGATTGCGCCAACTTAATGAACGCACGTTTATTGAGTGCGCGTCCAAATCCATGCAGAGCCAAGTGACTGTGATACTAATACACCAGATATACCTATGATAGAACATGCAATCCTGCAACCAACATATACTGCTGAAGTTGAGGCGTCAATAAGGCTACTGAAAAGTGACGCTGCGACAGACAGTCAGTAGATTGGTGCCAAGAAATAAAAGACAAGTATCTCACCCCGTTTCGGAGCATGTTGCTGGCACTATTATGATCATGTTATCAACCGGTACTTTCACACAAAAACTCAAAGTAGCATAAGCAAAAGCTTTATTTAAAGATGGCCTCAGAAATAGTTCATCCAATTAGTGACCGATATCAGTCCTCCCTATCATGTCACAAACTTTTTATTCATACTTATAACATACAACAACATAGTTGGTTACAGAAAAATCACAAACAACGTCAATAAAGGTGTATAAATAAAAACAGGTAACAAAAAGGCTCAGCACTGTTAGTGTTTTAGTATGAATAAAACCGTATAACATTAAAAACACGGAATCGCTTCTCGTTAAAAAACTATTTACAAAACACCTATATAGCTACGATGAATCGTCGTAGAGGCAGCGATTCTGTCTGAAACGCAAAGTCTCTTCATTGTCCGCAGGTAACTCTTGGAGCAAAACCTGTGGCAGACACAATCGTTGGCCGGATCCCATGAGCCGAGGCAGCCAACGACGATCGCGTGTATAAAAAAGTGTATAAGTGGCGTGTATTGAAAGTGTGTATAACCAAAGACTCATTTTTTGACAAAGTCCTATCTAGTAGCCAATATGACTTAAAAAAAAAACAGATCAACAGACAAAGCATTGTGATGTATCAAGCAATATACTTAAGAGCGTTGACAGCCGAAATTTCACACTTGGTTTATTTCCAATATTCAAAAAAGGCCTTGATTCTATAAAATATATTATCCTACTGGAGATGTTCTATAGGTATGGCGTGCGGGGAGTAGCATTATATCTCCATAAATACTGCCTGAGTCACCAGTATAAAGTCGTGGAAATGAAAAACGCCACATCATCCACACTCATGCCACCACAAGGAGCTCCAGAGGTGTCAATACTGGCTCCGTATTTATGTCTGGTTTGCAATAGTGATAATACAACTATGCCGAAATATGCATCGAAAAATTGTTATATATGTCGGCGCAGTGACATACCTGATTTTTTTTTTACGTCCACAGTGCTAACATGTGGAAACTAAGGCCAACAAGTAACTTGGATCACTCTCGGTTTGGCTAAGACAAAATACGTTGCAGGTTAATCTAACG
Source organism: Rhipicephalus microplus (assembly GCF_043290135.1). Classification (NCBI taxonomy): domain Eukaryota; kingdom Metazoa; phylum Arthropoda; class Arachnida; order Ixodida; family Ixodidae; genus Rhipicephalus; species Rhipicephalus microplus. The sequence goes on along the minus strand of NC_134705.1, from coordinate 13,070,249 downwards.
AAAATAATCTATATGTTATATTGTGGCTCTAAACATATAACTCAGCCGGGAAATAGTTCTGACTTTTCAAAAAAAAAAACAGTTAACCAGGTTCAAAGAGCATAAATTTCTCGGTGTCTGGTTCCAAGAATATATTTCGTGGAATGTTCATGTTAATAACCTGGTTACTTAAGTGCCTTGAGCTGTTGGTTACTTCCATAAAACTAGTCGAGAGTTCGACGGAGTGTAGTCCGGTAGAATAAAAACATTGTCTAATAGCTTGTGAACAATGGATACGTATGGATACCGAAACTTGGTCCCTGTTTTGTTTTGACATTAGCCAGAGGCCTGCTTTTTGAATAATTCTATGAAACTGCACCCTTGATACCTACAAGGCTAAGGCGAAATGTAAATATTTATTACCAGATTAATAACTGACCTGGGGTACAACAAAAACCAACTAGGTTTATCATTTTACAAAAGAGAACAATTGCGCATTGGGGAAAACTACCCATGCTATCAACGTCATCGTTATTTTTACCATAGCGAATACTTTAAGCAAAAAAAGTTTGATTTCAAATTGCCAAAACATATCATTGTACTATGTTTAAACGGCAGCAGTAAAGAAGCCCTATGCGATATGAGAGGGAAGACGGGCACTAAGAACAAGGAACAACGTGCGAAACGAACAACCAGTTACTAAGCATGAACAATCGTAAATAATTGAGAAGGCAAGATTGAATTCAATATGACTGGAATCGCATTGAAAGATAATATGAAGAGAGTGCTTCTAACACATGGCTGAAGGGAGTGATTGTTGAAATGTATGTCTATGTATCTGTATGTATAAACTGCTTTAACTTGTTTGTTTTTATTTCTGGCTTTTTGAATACATATATGCTCATGGTCGTACCGACATATCTGTACTGCTCTAATTTTTATATGCAACATTTCATTATGCCATCTGTAAATATTAGCCTTATTTTATTTGCAGCCGTATTTTTCACATTCTTTATTTTTATATTCCTACCTACCGGCAATCCTTTTTTTATTTCTCGTCATGAACTACCTTTTGAAGAAAATATAGTGCAACAACTACACGAGAATAATGGTGTATAAGCTTTTGCATTACTAATGCACTGTATCGCAAGTGTACGTACGTTTTTTTTTGTTTCCGTTCACTTCCACTGACCTGGTTCTGTAAGCGTACTGAGATTTAGTACATGTTGTATGTACAGAGACATCTGCTAGGCGTTGCTTGCTTTTAACTCCTGTACGTTTCATAAAAAAGTATGCAAGATGCGATAACAATTTATTCATTCATTCATGCATACTCCTTCACCACTGGTGTGTTTCACAATGTAAAACTCCGGCAAGGAAACGAATACAAATGGTAAAGCAGGCTGACGACAATGCAAACAATATTGCTGCTTGGGAAAACTGATTTGGGCACAGGCAGTGCTCTGATGGTCAAGTTAGACAAAATGCGTCTATGCAGCGCATTGCCTATATTTTCGTGTGTCTGTTCACAACAGACACGTCAACCGATATGTCGGGCACTTTGTTCTTCGAGAAAAGTGGCGATGTGGGCTTGTTGGTGATGCACTTGAAAGAAATTTATGTAGCACGAGGCGAAAAACGGACACAGGAAGGAATAGACTGAGAGGACAGAGCGCTACTAGCAACAACATGTTTATTTTTGACCTCCAAGCCGCCTTTAAGCCATAATCGTCAGGCGAGCAAGCAGATAAGTACGTGTATTCAGATAAATGCACGAAAATGTCATCTGCGTACCTACAAGAAAAAAACGAAAAATAGGACAACAAAAACACCACAGATAATATCACGTTTCACTGTGTTCGAAGGAAACCCAGTTCCTTGGGTGACAAAGCAATTGAAGGCTTGCTGATACATACATCTCAAAGAGCATCAATAAGCTCGGCTTCTATGATCAACCGAGTCATCTCGTCTTTATGCCGACTAACGATGATTGTACTCTGGAACGAAGGCCGGCATCCACACGCGTGAATGTAAAGAACGAGGAAACTTTCTGGCGGCAGTTCATCCGCCTTGTAATTGTGTTCTTTCAGTCGCTCATTCACACACCTACTGGTTTGGCCGACATATTTTCCCCACATGTGAACAGAATAAGATAAATAACGAACGAAATGCACTCCACAAATTTGTGTGTATGCCACTTTGGGCACAACACCCTTTCCCAACGTGATTAATTCGTCAGCACACACAATTTCCCAAGTTTATCACGTACTAAAAATAGCACCCTAATATTGTCCCGAAGTGCCACTTTCTTTAGGTTATGTGACAGCTGGTGAACATATGGAATTATGGCCGTGCTTCTTGATTGTGCCGGTGAATCAACATGAACATTAGATTGGCTTGAACTTGCACGAATGCTTTTCAACTCTTTTTCCGCAACTGAAACTAAAACATGATCCGGATAGCCCGATCGTTGCAAACGTGTGATCTGACTATGGAAGCTCTGCTTCATAAGGTGCACACATGACTTGTTCAATGCGTTTTTGAGGCAAGTCATCGCGATGGCTCTCTTCATTAGTTTGGAATCACCGGAATGAAATGGAAGTAAAGATTTCTGAGCACGCGGATCATAAAACCAGCAGAGCTGGTTGTCAGAACACTGAACACTTAATTTTAAAAACCTTAATCATCCGTCTTTAGGCCATTCTACTGTCACTTCAAGGGGCTTGAGATCATCACAAAACACAATAAACACATTAGTACTCTGACTTTGGAAAATTTCCCCCGAGCTGTCAATAAAATAATAAAATCATATACATATCAAAACACTTTCTTAGCCGTCGTCTCTGCTAGACGATATGCCACAATTATATCAAGTTCTGCCAGAAACAGATTGCTCAAAACAGGCGCGATGTAAGAGCCGATACATATACCCTGCTTTTGCAAAAGACTATCATTGTTCCATTTCACGAAAGTCGATGTAAGATGATGTTTCAACAAGGTAAGAAAATTATCGGTGGATATACCTGACTCAGAAGAAAACTTATCAGCACCAAATTCATCAATGCTACTTCCAACACATTTTAGCGTTTGTGGTTGAGGGAGGGAATAGTACAGGTCTGTCACGTCAATTGAGAAGGCTATTAGGCCTTCATTTTTACGAGCTTCCTTGAAACTTAAGGTACTATCTGAACTCTTGACTAAAAACGGATCTCTCACTTCGAGAGATTAAGTTTGTCTAACAAAAAAGCAGGGAGTTCTTTCTGCCAAGTACCTATTTCCGAGACTATTACTCGAAAAGGAGTGTTAACTTTGTGAGTTTTTGCACTAAAAATGCATCGAAAAATTTTTTACGCAAAAACTCACAAAGTTAACACTCCTTTTCGAGTAATAGTCTCGGAAATAGGTACTTGGCAGAAAGAACTCCCTGCTATTTTGTTAGACAAACTTAATCTCTCGAAGTGAGAGATCCGTTTTTAGTCAAGAGTTCAGATAGTACCTTAAGTTTCAAGGAAGCTCGTAAAAATGAAGGCCAAATAGCCTTCTCAATTGACGTGACAGACCTGTACTATTCCCTCCCTCAACCACAAACGCTAAAATGTGTTGGAAGTAGCATTGATGAATTTGGTGCTGATAAGTTTTCTTCTGAGTCAGGTATATCCACCGATAATTTTCTTACCTTGTTGAAACATCATCTTACATCGACTTTCGTGAAATGGAACAATGATAGTCTTTTGCAAAAGCAGGGTATATGTATCGGCTCTTACATCGCGCCTGTTTTGAGCAATCTGTTTCTGGCAGAACTTGATAAAATCATGGCATATCGTCTCGCAGAGACGACGGCTAAGAAAGTGTTTTGATATGTACATGATTTTATTATTTTATTGACAGCTCGGGGGAAATTTTCCAAAGTCAGAGTACTAATGTGTTTATTGTGTTTTGTGATGATCTCAAGCCCCTTGAAGTGACAGTAGAATGGCCTAAAGACGGATGATTAAGGTTTTTAAAATTAAGTGTTCAGTGTTCTGACAACCAGCTCTGCTGGTTTTATGATCCGCGTGCTCAGAAATCTTTACTTCCATTTCATTCCGGTGATTCCAAACTAATGAAGAGAGCCATCGCGATGACTTGCCTCAAAAACGCATTGAACAAGTCATGTGTGCACCTTATGAAGCAGAGCTTCCATAGTTAGATCACACGTTTGCAACGATCGGGCTATCCGGATCATGTTTTAGTTTCAGTTGCGGAAAAAGAGTTGAAAAGCATTCGTGCAAGTTCAAGCCAATCTAATGTTCATGTTGATTCACCGGCACAATCAAGACGCACGGCCATAATTTCATATGTTCACCAGCTGTCACATAACCTAAAGAAAGTGGCACTTCGGGACAATATTAGGGTGCTATTTTCAGTACGTGATAAACTTGGGAAATTGTGTGTGCTGAAGAATTAATCACGTTGGGAAAGGGTGTTGTGCACAAAGTGGCATACACACAAATTTGTGGAGTGCATTTCGTTCGTTATTTATCTTATTCTGTTCACATGTGGAAAAAATATGTCGGCCAAACCAGTAGGTGTGTGAATGAGCGACTGAAAGAACACAATTACAAGGCGGATGAACTGCCGCCAGAAAGTTTTCTCGCTCTTCACATTCACGCGTGTGAGTGCCGGCCTTCGTTCCAGAGTACAATCATTGTTGGTCGGCATAAAGGCGAGATGACTCGGTTGATCATAGAAGCCGAGCTTATTGATGCTCTCGGAGATGTATGTATCAGCAAGCCTTCAATTGCTTTGTCACCCAAGGAACTGAGTTTCCTTCGAACGCATTGAAACGTGATTTTATCTGTGGTGTTTTTGTTGCCCTATTTTTCGTTTTTTTCTTGTAGGTACGCAGATGACATTGTCGTGCATTTATCTGAATACACTGCTTATCTGCTTGCTCGCCTTACGATTATGGCTTAAAAGTGGCTTGGAGGTCGAAAATAAACATGTTGTTGCTAGTAGAGCTCTGTCCTCTCAGTCTATTCCTTCCTGTGTCCGTTTTTCGCCTCGCGCAACATAAATTTCTTTTTTTTCTTGGAGGCTTGTGCACGGTATAACTCAGCGTTTGCGGGTATAAAATTGCAAGGTTTTGGCTGTGTTTTGTCAAATCTCAATACAGTTGCATCGAACGGGTTGTAAAATTTGTAGGAACAAGATAGTAGCAGAAAACCACAAACCGAAACAGAACAGAAAGAAAAGTGCAAAATCAACGGTTCTGACGGCGCATCGGCTAACTTGATGCACTTGAGCGCCGTAAAGTGGTCAGAATAATTGAGATGTGTTTCTACGACTCAAGGAGCGAAATTAATCCCACAGACTGAAAAGCATGCAGAACACGTTTGTCATCTTTAATTAACTGTAGTCGCCCCGCCGCGGTGGTTTTGGCGCTCCACTGCTAACCCGAAGGTTGAATCCCAGGGGCGGCGGTGGCGTTTTTCATAAAGACGAACATGTTTGAGGCCCGTGTAGATTTAGGTGCACTCAAAAAAAGCCCTAGTAGTCGAAGTTTCCGGCGCCCTCCAACACGGCGTCCCTCACAAAACCATATCGTAGTTTCGTGGCGTTAAAAGCCAACTCCGGCGATTTTTCGAGGTCAGCGGATCTCAATAAAATTCACTGGGTACGTTCGTTTGCACGTTTGCGCCGTTCATGCCGAATTGCAGGCTTGCGAGTTTCGAAGACTATTTTCAAATGAATTTTATAGCATTCCTCGAAACGCTCTTCTCACTACCAAGAATTAATGGCAACATTGCGACTGTGTCGTTGAGTCTTGCCTGGCGGAAGTGACGGAACTGATGTGGCACTGCAGCGTCTCCTTGTCTGCTATGGATTGCGTGGGTTTGGCCGGCACTTCTTTGGTTAAGCGTGCGATTTCTTTTCTGTGTTGGTGGGCGTGCGATAGGTGGCAAGCGGTTTTGCGCTGTGAGCCAAAAACGATTCGCCATATATTCACCACAACAGCGTAAGCGTTTTAGGCGATCGCTGCGGTTGGATGGATGGATGGATCGATGGATGGATGGATGGATATGACTGTACCCTTTAGGTCGGGCGGTGGCTTCCACCAAGCCGTAATACTTAATGAACCAAAAACTAGATTTATTTTTTCTTTAAAAAGAGAGTTTGAGGATTCGTACTTTGCAGTGAAGGGTTTATTTTTTCACTCGTGTCTTGACTTTAGCCACCAATCAGATAACCTCCTTCTAGTTAAGTCTACCCGCTTAAAGTCTATTTTGCCATCGCGGTCCCTGAACCCCAGGGCTTTGAAAAACTGCGCCATCATCCTGAACTATAGAGTGAAGCCCTTTACAGAACATTATCAAGTGTTCGGCAGTTTCTTCTTCCTCTCCATACGCACTGCATGCTGTGTCTACCCCTTCGTATTTGGCCCGATATGTCTTGGTTCGCAGTACTTCCGTCCTGGCCTCAAACAGTAGAGAACTACCCCGAGTATTATCACAGATCTTTTCCTTGGCAATTTCCTGCTTAGAAGTTTGATAGATCTCTAGTGCGGACTTCTTAACCATGCCCATTCTCCACATGTCAGCTTCCGTTTCCTTCACTTTCTTCTTAACCGATAGTTCTTTTTGGTTTGGCCGCCTGCTGTTTTCTAAGTATTTACCAGTCAATTTTCTGGTTCGCTTCCTCTATTTTGTATCGACATTCTTCATGTACAAGTAGCTGAAAAACTTTCTAGCCCAACGCTCCTCCCCCATTTCTCTCAATCGCTTCTCAAATTTTATCTTGCTGCTAGCTTCCCTACGCTCAAATGATGTTCATCCCATATCACCTTGTACTCTCTGATTTAGTGTATTCCCGTGAGCTCCTAAAGCAAGCCTACCTATTCCACGTTGCTTAATTACTAATCTTGCTTGATCTTCTGATCTCATGCACAAGACCGCATTGCCGAACGTCAGCCCAGGAACCATGACCCCTTTCCATATTCCTCTCACAACATCATACCTATTGTAATTCCACAGTGCCCTATTTTTCATCACTTCTGCATTCCTGCTACCTTTAGTCGTCACGTATATTTCGTGTTCCCTCAGGTACTTGGTCCCATTGCTTATCCATACGCCCAGATATTTGTATTTATCTGTTATCTCTAGCGTGACCTCCTGTATTCTAAGCTCACTACCTTCGTTGTCATTGAAAATCATGACTGCTGATTCTTCCTTACTGAATATAAAATCTAACCTATCTCCCTCATTACCGCAGATGTCCATCAATCTCTGCAAATCTTCCTTGTTGTTAGCCATTAGCACTATATCATCTGCGTAATTTAATGCTGGTAGTATGACATGGACAGGTGGTGCCATCTGGCGGGCATTATGGGCAATCATGCAGGTTTCGGCCAGCGCTAGGCAAATGATTACGGCACACGTAGAAGCGCACACAGTTGGGTTTCGATTTCGGTATTGCGGTTTTTCGGTAATTGAAAATTATTTTCGAATTTATTGAGCACTTCAGCTATCGGGCACGTGACAACAGTGTCTCAGGAACATAAAATCACCTCTATATCCTGACTTGGTCAAGAAATTGCTGGAGTTGGCTTTTAAACCTCAGATATAATTTTTATTATTACAGTTTATAACTGTAGTCTAGAAAAAATGACACAAGTTTGATTAACTCGAAGCTGACAGATAGTACCTGCACCGTCCATAGAGCACGAACGCACGCTGAGGGCGGCCACGACAGAGTAATTTACCGTATTAGTTGCCACTGGCATTTGAAGTCGCCGTTACCCGCTGGGCAGTGCGGCGCGGCGACGCCGAGCTGTGCATCATAAATAGACGCAGCCCAGCCAAGCTTCGTGCCGCAATGCAAAGTTACTGGCAACATGGTAGGGTTAGCCACACGGACAATGCGGACACCACTCAACACATTTGTTACGGTTCGTGCCACACATAACCCGTTTCTCAAATTAACATTTGGCTCGATAATGTGGACGCCGTCTATGGGAGCCTGTACAGGCACAATCGCCTCGGTGCGTGGCTCTATGCGGATCTGCTCCTGGCACCTCACTGGGACATCGCCGTGAGTTACATTCTTCGGCCCTACTTGAAGATCAAACGCCTCTCCCCCAATGTGCAATTTCTCCGCAGAAAAATCGATGACTAACCGAGCTGTTCGTCAAAATGGGAGCTCACCCAGCAGCTCGTAAGGGCATTCCTTGACAATTAGAAATTTCTGACTTATTTTCACGTTGCCGAATTCAAGAAGTATTACCGCTTCCCCCATGGGCGACAAGATATCTCCTTCAATGCCTCTAATCAAAATTCCAATCTCGCTAAATTCTTGAACTGAAGTGATCTCCTGCGCGAAATCAAGGGAGACAACATTTACAGAAGAGCCGGTGTCGACGATTAGTCGGTCACTTCTACCGTTTGCCTTGATAGGTAGATAGATTAATTTGTTTACCGCCAATGTGCAGACTGAGCGGCCACGCTGGCCCCCTATGCCTGGCCATTCCCGTTTCCCGAGTCAAAATGCCGCTCACTGTTGCCGCTTTGTTCGTCCCTTCTCTGTCGCTGCTGGTCCTCGTACTGCCTGTGACATTGTCGCGCGATGTGGCCGAGGCGATGGCAGTAGTAGCACCGGGGGCGCCCATCGCCGCCGCGCGATGTTCTAGGAGGCCACTGGGCGGCCGGCAAACCTCGTCCTCTACAGCTTTCAACCTGTTGGCAAGTGACTTAATCGACTCGGCGAGGGCCTTCAATTCTAGATTGCCTGCAGCGTCGCATCGGTGATGTTGGGTGTCCGAAATGCATGTCGGCATGGCGTCCTGGTGCTCGCGAACGGGAGCGCTCACCAGAGGGGGCTGTGTCGCGATTGATTCCCCAGGAATGGCCACTGACCACGGCTGCGTAACGTTGGCTGGGAGGTAGCTGTTCAGTGGACTCAAATGGGCACGGGCCATCAACGCGGCATGGTTTATTCGTTGCAGAATTTGTGAAAATTCTCCTGAACTTGTCGGGTTGGCGAGGACCATTTTCTCTGGAGCATCGGCGCGGAGTCCACGCAAAAGATGATGTACGCGGTCTTCCTCTTTCATAGCTGAGTCTACGCGGGCGCACAGCTGCAGTACGTCGTAATAATACTGCTCCGGGCTCTCAGACGGCAGTTGAATTTGATTCTCTAGTCTCAGGCGGGTTATCTCTGCTGCGTGGCAGCCAGTGAAGCTAGACATAAGCAACGTGGCCCACTCTTCCCACGTATTAGGAGCGCCGGTCAGGACTTTCGTTTTATACCATTTTTTTGCGTCGCCCTCCAAAGCCAAATAAAGAAATTTCACCTTTGTATCGTCGTCCCACGAGTTGAGTGAAGATACATGTTCGTAGCAGGTCACTCACTCCGATACGGATTCCTCAGGTGTGCCTTTGAAGATTGGGGGCCTGATAAAGGGTCTCGAGGTTGCACCAGTAGGAAGTTGGGCCATTCTCGCAACGTCGTCCGCGCCGTTCTGGCTCCTCAGAGTGGGCATCACCGTATGGAGGGTTTTCGCTACCCCGCACCTCCACCACTTTGTAGCGTACCCAGACAACACTCGACGACCTGAGGTCGTCCTCATATGGTACAAACGTCCTCGGCAGTTTCAGGACGTCCTCATTTGGTCCTCTAGTCGACACTTGCAGGATTATCCCCAAAATGCCCCTTTGAGACCTTTTTAAGGACGAAGAATTGTCCTGATATCGTCTGCTCGAGGACGTTTTGAGGATATGCATGTTTCGTAGGTGCATGCAGCTTTCGCAATTCGTGTTTGGTTAATTTTCTGGCTGTTAACGAATAAGTCCACGGGATTTCGTATGCGTATACTTTCGAGTCATAATAGTAAAGTACTTCTCGATCATTAAAATGAGATAGTTACACGAGGAAGCACTTCAAGCCAACACGAGAAAGACGTGTTCTTTTATTTATTATTTATTTATTTACTTTGTAAGTGATCGTAGGCCAAACTTTCTGCCTGCACGTTTTCGTTGGTCGTGATCTACCGCCGACGTGCATACGGAATTATATCGCACTGACTGTGGTCTGACCCGTTTCCCCAATGAACGCACGTGCGGCAGACCAAGTTTGGTGCGAGTATAAACGGTGTCGGCTCCAAAATGAATGCAGGCGTGAAAACTGTGAATAGCGAGCACGTTATTCTCGAGTGTCCAGTGTTGCAATGCCGCACGGTCCCATCGAGCAGACGACAACTGACCATGCTGACGACTGGGCTGGCCTAGGTTATCGTGAATAGAGCAGCATTGGAACTAGAACGCTGTGGGAAAACGAATGGGCGACTGAAGTTGTGGTGGTGCTAACAAAAAAAAAGCAGTACCTTAATGCGGTCACCATGCGCAGTCAAGGTGCTTTTAAATCTGGATGTCTACGACACTGTTTACCCATTTTAAAGTGACGCAACTATCATCATCATCATTATGGGCCTGCAGTAAGTCAAGTCGAGTCATTGGTCGAGTCAACATTCCAATACAACACTTCTCGCCATAGAGGAAGCTTCTCGCAGAAGCCCTCAAAGAATCGTAAGCATGCCAGGTGAGTGTCTTCTGTTAAATTTTCATATTGAAGTTGTAAGCCGCAAAGGTAAATAAATAAAAAAAGAGAGGACAGTTGATTTTCAGCCTCGCGCTGTATATCTTTACTGCTTATTCATGTATGTATGTACAAACCAACTGACTAGCCTAACAACGTGTTCTGGTGGTGGGTGTTCTTTGGTCTAGCCACCATTCTACTGTGCTCTGTGCTGTTCAAGATGGCTGAGAGCGCGGATCGCAAATTTCGGCGTGAAATTAATCGGCGCGTCAATGCTAGTTTTCAGCTTATTGACAGTGAGGCCGATGTCATAAATGACACGCGGTACGTTGACCGAGATTCCCGCAACGCCGAAAGAGAGAGCGACTTGCCCTCCGAGGCTTGTGCGGTCGACCTCGAAGACGGCCATCGTCGCCTTTGTGTTCATGACAGAGAACGGCCTTCGGCACACTCCTCGATCGTTCCAGAAACGGATGTGCCCCAAGGACACGTTTTGATTTCTGGCGACGCGTGCTACCCCAGCGGCTGCAGTGTTTCTGTGCCTCACGATCACACAGACTTCGAACGGCGTGCCTTCCATGACAGCAGCGCTGCGGCTTCGACTTCGGCGACCTCGCAGGTGAGGCAGAGGGATTCTTTCGAATTGGCACCGACTGGGAGTAACGAAGAGCAAGTTTGTGAACGCGGCAGTGTGGACAGCTTGCTGGCCTTTCGTGAGAGACTGCAAGCGTGGGCCTTACAATCTCGCGCATCGCACACTTCAGTTACATCGCTCTTGAGAGTACTACAGTCCCACGAATGCTTCAGCGCGCTCCCTTCAACTGCAAGGGCATTGTTACAGACGCCCAAGAAGTGCCTGGACAACAGTTGTTTAATTCATAAACAACTGTTGTCGCCTATTTAGTGTAGAGAACATGCCTCTTGATCACAGTGGAAATGAGGACTGTGTGTCACTTTGATGGCGATGAGCACGCTTTTACCCCATAAATGAAGAGTTATATTTTAAACATTTTTTTTTTGCTTTCGTTGGGAAAGTGATAGTGGCATCACTTTGCTGCAAAAACTATGGCAACTGTTATATGTATGGTCTGGTCACACATTGTTTCAGTGCTTAAAACATTAAAGTATCTGTTTCTGCTTATTCTATTTTTCACAAATTCACTTAATAACCTAACTTTCAACAATTTTTCTGAACTTATTCCAAGTTTTTGTTGAAAACTAGGTTGTAAATATATGGGTACACTGAATCACAGCACGCAATGAAGGTGCTTCATCTCAGTGTCAACTCTGCATGCGTATTCAGGTCCTAAAAAGGCATCACTGAGCATGCTAACAAAATAACTGAAGCCATGTAGGCACAAATTTCTAAAACCGACAATAATGTGCAGAGAAGCCATAAACAACTGTGTGCTTGTTTTGCTGTGTTTAGTAGCACTTCTCATTTTCAATGTTATCTCAGCTTTTGCCATTTTATATGTTGCAATTCAGCGCTATTACTTCATGAACACGTCTTTACAGAATACGTGCGTCAACTCATGCGAATTTCGCAAACTATCCTGATGAGGCTAGAGCAGCTGGGACGACAGGTTGATGCCATGCAGCAGCACCTTTTCAACACAACAGTGAGGCTTCAAGATGAGACAAATGATGATGTGGTTTTGACACCGGTCAAGGATATTGACCAATTTCTAAGTCTTGAGGGGAGACTTGCTGCTGATGGCAACATTAAGCTAAAGCTTGTACGTCATTCATTATATTTTTCTATAATTTTTTTTTCTAGTCACTGCATTAAGCTACTCTTCTAAAAAAAATAATGACCTCAAAACTTTACAGATACAGCAGCTTGCTGGCCTTGGTGGCTCAACTTTTGGGGCAGCAGCCAGGAGGATGCTGGAGCTTCTGCTAAGCCTTGAGGTTGCTGTGCAGTTCAGCTGGGCAGGCCAAAAAGGCAAAAGGAAGTTTGTGGATCTAGGTGTCACAGATGTCATTTGCAGTGAGTAATTTGTTTCACAACACCATGTGCTGCAAGAGCCGTGTTTGAGTACAGACATTTCTAAGTCTGTTATCCACATTATCTTTCATTTGAAGTCAATAGCAAAAGAACAATCTTTTCATGAAAGCATTAAATTTTTTAGGATGCTTGCTAATTAAAATTATGTGCTTAAACGTGGAAAATTTTTAGCATGAAATATCTGTTGTCAGTAAGAAACCCTGCAGCTTCTTCAAGCACACTAGTATACTTGCATGGCACACATACGCAAGCATTCACTACTTGCAGAAGTTATTATCAGGTAGCACTACTAGGCATTCTTAACTGTAGTGGAAATCTTATGTACAGATGAAAACTAACAGATGGAAGCTCATAGTGATCACTGAGGATCTCTAAACAGGAATAAGTACCTAAGACAAGCTGGTCAACATTTTCATACATGGACGTATTTTCGTCAAAGGCGCCTCATCATTCTTTGCATGCTAGGTTTCAAAAAAGTTACAATGATGTCTTCTTCGTGGTGTTCTTCTTGTAATGCAACACATAGTGTCAATGTCAGTACTCTTGAAATTAACATGGGGAAGGATGGCAAGGACCTTTAATGATGATGTGCCCACCTATCAAAATGTCGATCATGCTGACTAGAGGTACTTCTTCAAACAACCTATGTAGCATTATATTAATGTATTATGTTTGTGTAATTCCTGTTTTATGAACTTTGTACTTTTTCAGAGGCCGTGAGGCGAAATTTTCCGGAAACAAAAAAAAATGACATCGAGTGTGTGATTAAAGTGTGGCTTCGGCATGCTGGGGAAAAGCTCCAGAAGCAGCGCTTAAGAACTTCTCGCACTCACCATGAGGGTGAGTTTTATTATCTGTGCTGTTGAAGCTATCATAACATATGATACTTTTGCTGTTATAGTTTAAATAATTTTCTTGCCTTACTCGAATTTTGATGTGTATGCAAGCATGAACTATATAAATCATTTTCACCATTATATAATGGCTAGTTCGTACCTGCACATTATGGTAATATAATTTTCATTTTATGCTTTCAAATCTGGCATGCTGTTATTGTCTTAATATTCTTATTGATACTCTAAATTCACTTGTGCTTCAAGATATGCTGCTTTCTATTACTACAGAATGTCTTCAAAGTGTCGCGTTGTCAAGCCCATCGGATGAAGACCTCTGAAGGCACAGGGCAAGAAGTCTCATCTAGTGAAAACTGCCAAGTTTCATTCCTGAAAATAAACATGTTTTCTGTGCATTGCTGTTTTTATTGCTATACTTGAAGAAATTGTTACTGAAACCTCACAGGCAGTGCTTTAAAGAGTGTGCATGTTCAGGCACTTTTGATTGATCAGTTGTCATTTCAGCGCTCCAAAAGAAGAATTAGAGCAACTTTTCGTAAGGTCTGATGAGTGCCTAGGTCTTGTATGCTTCGTCCTCAAAAAGTACTAGACTCATCATAATGTGCTCTTTTCTGGATGCCCTGAGGACGATCTGAGGCCGGACAAACGGACTGGTTTAGGACCACTTGAGGTTCATTTGAGGGCTTCCTCAGGTCATACTTTCGTACGGTGTAGGTCATCCTCAGGACAACCTCAGGTTGTCGGAGCGTTGTCTGGGTAGTGTTCTGGTCGCTACTTGGTCGTCACCGGAGAGATAACACGTACACACAGCAGATCCATAGAGTTGCTCCTAAACCAATTTATTTGGCTTTGTGTTCATAATAGACGTCGTACACACTTGTACGCTGCATAACTCTAACAACTCGGAGCAGCACCCGCGGCAACCTGCTCTCGTGGCGTCTCTGGTGCAACTCTCTCTCGGCTCCCCTAGAAGCGTCCCGAAGCGTCCCCCGAGACAAACAAAAAGGACCACTCAGAAGTGTCCGTTCACCACACCCCATCGGGTGTCACGAATTCAAATAGGTACACCCAATAGCGGGCGGTCTCCACCGAGTTTGAACTCGATGACCACCGTCCGCCTAAACACGAATGACCTAAACTAAAGTAAAACATACAACAAGCTACCGCGACATCCGTCAGGCTTCCACCGTACAGCTCACCCCGCATACCTTCAGGCGCCACGGATGCAAAGCCGTCTGCGGTACTCTAAATGGGAAACAGACCCTCGCAGGAAGGAAGATAACGCGCTCGTACAACAAAGCCGGTGAGCCACTCGAGGACACCACCGCAAACCCTGCTCCTGAGCAGACCCGCGACATTGGAACGAGCCAAAAGTTGAAAGAAAATAGCTACATCTATATCTACGCGACATTATTAAAGAGCAGCCAGGCGCGTCACAGAGACGTCGACGCCGGGTGGGTTGGTCTTTGCATCTACCAGCCGCCAGGAAGCGAGAGAACAGAACGACGACGTGTCCTTCTTGTCTCTTTGCCATGGTTATGTTCTCGCGCTATAACTATCGTCATGTCATACCAACTAGCCCTAATTGCCACATTTATCGCAAAGTTTCGAATCGTGCTTGATATCCACACGGGCACCTACAGACATGGCATCAATGCAAAACCACTCGGGTCTACTTTGTCGGAACCCCTGTCATCTGCTTGCAGCAAATATGCATTCGTTTTTGGAGACCACAGAGAAATTCGTCACTGTTATCGAATCCTTCAAAAGACCATGAGAGCTAAAAGCCAGAATTGAAACAGCCCTAAATTTCTTTGCAGCATTGTTCACACAGGCTCCCGGCAAGGTTAATGTATTGGAACGCAGTATCGACACAGGTGACATTTGCCCTATCTGTTTCAACCCGCGTCCCCTAAGACTCCACAAACGTGAACTTCTCGACGACGCCTTCAGCTAAATGCTCGCCACTGGTGCTGCAAGAGCGTCCAACTGTTCATGGGCGTTTCCAGTTGTTTTATCCCCAAAGACGAAGGCTCTGCGCGCCCGTGCGTTGACTACCAGCGGTTAAACGCCGTGACAGTTAGAGACTCGTACCCCTTCCATCAATCGACTCCATTACGTACTCCCATGGGACCGCCAAATTCTTCACTGCCCTTGATTATAGCAGAAGCTTCCTGCTAATTCCGTTAGCAGAGTGTGATGCTGAGAAAACGCCATTTTCTTTGCCACAGGTGATTGTTCGAGTTTTCGAGGTTACTTTTTGGGTTGTGGAATTCACCGGCCACGTTTCTGCGTGTCATGGACTTTGTGCTTCGATATGCGGAATTCAGTCAAGCAATTGCTTACATTGACGACGTGGTAGTGTTTTCACAAACCTTTGACGAGTACTTGGTCTACTTGAGCACTGTATTACAACGAATGCAATACGCCGGCATCACCGTCAACCCGCGGCAAGTTGAGTTGGTCTCGAATAGAATAACTCTTAGGGTTCCTTGTTGAGGAAGGCACACTACGGCCAGATGAACAAAAACCTCAGGCCATCCTCCAGTTTCCGCCTCCGACGAGCGTTAATAGTCTGTAACGCTTTTTGGGTATGGTGGGTTTCTACCGCCACTTCATCTCTCACTGTGCCGATGTGGCAAGACGACTTCACCAGCTCCTGCGCAAGGGTACCCGTTGGTCTTGGACTAACATGGAGCAGGCAGCATTCCAGGCTCTGTCGGAGGCTATCGCTGATACAGCCTGGCTGCGCCTCCCTGACCTAAACTTACCCTCCACCGATGCAAATGAATATGGCCTGGCAGTAGTTTTGCTCCAAGAATATCAAGGGCAGCTTTACCCGCTATCATTTTCCAGCCACATGCTCTCAGGCGCAGAAAGAACGACAGCGTAACAGAGGAGTGTCTTGCAATAGTATTCACTGTGAATAAATTCAACATGTATTTGTATGGAGCTGCATTTACAATTCAAACCGATGACCAGGCTCTGTCATGGCTATCAAAGCTCAAAAATACATCCGGTCATCTGACCCGGTGGGCTATTTCTCTTCAAAAGTATAATTACAGAGTGGAGTACAAAAAGGCACCAGAAACGAATTGGCTGACGTGCTTTCCCGAGCGCCACTGTCCGGGAATGGTAAACCGGCCACCGAGGTCCTGGTCGTGACAGTGCCTGATGATGCTTGGGGACCACTGGTCTCACGACAGCATCTCCTTGACGATCGGAGAAGCGACAATCATTGCAAGCAGTTATGCAGTGGCCTGGCAACTGCCTGGGCGCTGTCAGCCCCGTCGGAAACACACACTCCACAAACACCCATGGCAGCTACTTGCAAGCCTATGGCAGCTCGCTTTTGCGTTGCATGCCCTCACTTGATACGCAGAATGAGGAATCCTCGTTCCGCATTTTCATTCCTCGAACTCTACGCAAAACTTTCTTGGCGTACTCTCATGACACACGCCTCGCTGGTCACAGTGATGGCCAGAGAACTTTTCAAAAGTTGTGCAGCGTCACCACATAGCCACACATGAGAAAGGACGTCATCACATACGTTCGCACTTGCGCTACCTGCCGGACCGCTAAACCAAGGTGAGGCTAACCACCAGGCTTCGTGCAATCTGTAGAAAGCAGGTACTTATGGGAAATTGTTGCCTGTGACGCAATGGGCACGCACCCAAGATAAGCTAAGGGGTTTCGGTACTTGTTAGTAGTCACTGACCATGTTTAGAAATAGCCAAACTTTCCCTGTTACGCCTGCTAGATTCAAAAGTAGTTTTGGAGTGTCTGCTGCAGACGTTCACTCGCTTGGGTTTCCCCAAGCAGCTAATAACAGACGATGCCACATATTTCACACGTAGAATAATTGCGTGCACTTGCAAAGTTCTTCGTGTGCTCCACAAAAAAAAACGACACCTCACCACCCCCAGGCCAAAATTACTGAGCACGTCAAGAGAAACCTTAAAGCAATGTTGTTGGCTTTCACTGACCGGCACAGGGACTGGGACGCTCTCGTACAGGAAATGACATTCACCACGCGAACAATGGTGAATCGTTCATCTGGCTTCACTCCCGCAGCCATTCTCTTACGTCAAGAGCTCGAATTTCCCATCGAGCATGAACGCACCCTTGACTCCGAATCACCACGCTACAGCTATGTGATGTTCGTGCAAAACCTTTTCAATTGCTGAAGCGAAACTTTGCGGAAGCCAGAGAGAACTTGGAACTAGCCCGGCTAGAACATTGCAACCAATATAACAAGGGCATGCAACCTCTATAGTTCGCGGTCGGCGATGAGGTGCTCCGTCGGACGTATCCACTCAGTGATGCAGCAAAAGAGTTTGTTGCCTCCTTAGCACCACGATGGGATGTTCCCTACCTGATTGCAAAGCGAATTTCAAGGTTGGCATATCTTCTCAAAAAAAAAAAACGCGGTGGTTGAGTAAAAGGCCCTGTATACGTGTGTGAGTTCAAAGCTTACTACGAGTGCCTACCAGACCCTTAAGCGCATTGCCTTATATGCTCAACATTGCTGTCCCGCGTAAGAATGGTTTGTCAATCAAGATACAGCGCCTTTTTTTATCCTGCTGCAGAAATCTTGCTTTTCGCAAAACAACCGCAGCATCCTCAGTGTCTAAAAGCCTGCCACAAAGCACAAGGCCGACACCCACCATAGAACACCGGCACAGGCTGCTGTGAGTATCGACACACCCTAGGGCACGTTCCATCCTGTGCAACCAGTGGGGCAAAGACAGGCCGCGAATCGTTACGTGATGGGCGACATTTTTTCAGACTCTGTTTGGTGCAACTCATGACAAAGACGTGCGACGAGTGGTGATGTGTTGGGGTGCTTGACCAAGTGTGTCGACAGGGACCCGTTACTAATTAGACTTGTTGTGCCCCGACGAACTCTATACACTAATCAGGAACTGATTCTTAGTTTTCCACTTTGTATTTTTATAGAGTTCATTAGTGTTGTCACTAGTCTGTGGGCCATAGTACTAGGTGGAGTGTCCATTCTCGTGTGTGTGTGTGCGTGGGGGGGGGGGGGACTGTCGGGCCGATGGGCCTTTATCTGCAGCATTCACGGTGGAAGCAGAGTGAGGAGAGCACATGCGCATTGCACGTCAGCATCCAAAAAGCCACAGGGGGCGGAAAACTAGTGGGTAGATAAGAAGGAGTGCGTGACCAGCCTGGGGGACTTTCCGGTGGCAGGCGAGCGATGGGATGCAGCGTCCATCACGCTAGGCGCAAGGGGTGTTTCCTTCGTGCGTGCTACAGTGGCGAGGCCTCGCCAGTTTAGGAAGCGTCGGCTATAAAGCCAGTCGATGGCCCGTATTCTACGACGATTTGTGTGTTATATTTCTTGCTGTTATGTTTTATGCTGGCTTTCCTGACGTTGTTTCACTGCGTATGTTCGATCGACAGCCGGTCTGCGGGGATTGTTGTCTCCGGGTTTTTGATCCTTCTGCATGCGTTAGGGCCACGTTGAGTCGGTCTGGAAGGCTGCTCGTGATTATTTTGAGTCGCGAATTTAAATCGGTTCTTGTTCTCAGCATTGCTGGCTCGGTCCTGCGAATTTTGCTCACTGACCCCCCTTGAGTGAAGGCGGAGGCTTTCAATATTTAGCGTCATTCATGACGTGTTGGTCAATAAAAAAATTGCGACACGCTCACCTTCTATCTGCATTCTACGGATAACATCGATTCCCGAGGTACGTGCGATCTGCCAAATTTTTGAGGACGACGGGTTTATGCGAATGCCTCTGACATACGGTGAACTTCTACACGCTGCAATGAATTTGTCTGTCTCTCGTTTTTTGTTGTGATAGCAATTATGTCGACACTTTCGGCTGGATTTTGCTGCCGGTGTGACCGTCGCTCAGTGTATATGCAAACGTATCTGAAGATATGAAAACGCTTGAAAGAAAAAATCCAGAAAAATACTGCGGCGCGCAGTATCGAACTTACGACCTCTGAAACGTGAGAGCGAGGCGTTGACCACTGAGCCACGGAGAGTCGCGTAGTTCAACGTTCAAATGGCAAGCTATTTATATCTATCTTTTACCGCTGTTGATGGGCATCTCGGTGCTCGCGTTTTCAGCATTACCAGAAAGATGGCACAACGAGCTCGCGTCGACGAATCGTCACGACACCGCGGCACGCGCTTACCCTCCACGTGTGCTTCGCCCCGCGGAGAGGAGAGGCTGGACGCTCCCTTTCGCGCACTCAACTCACGGTGGGGAAAATTATACGTGTTGGGTGGCCTTGGGATTTTACCGGAACGATTCTGATGCATTTACCAGGCGCACAAATGTCTTTGCAATCGTGGCACAATCTGCATAGGAGGAACAGGCGCTTTTCAGACACAGCAAAAAACAACTGAAACGCTTCTTCGTGGTCGTGTGAACCTGTGTGTACGTTTCAAGTGTCATTTGTGCGTGAGAAACGCGGGAACGTTTTATGCGTACGTTTCATGCGTCATTTATGCTTGAGAAACGCGGGCACGTTTCTATCTGCTGCCATTCTGCATGTGACCTTCCAACGTGATGATGATGATATAGTGTTTCTTGGCGCAAGGGCCACGTATGGCCAAAGAGCGCCAGTACATGCGACAAAAAATTTGGGCTATGGGTATGATGAGTGGCTGTAAAAGGACCTAATATTCCGCACTCTAAAGGCGGGTAAACATAATTACGAATAATTATGAATAAAATTATGAGAGTGACATGAAATGTGTAGAGTGAAAACTAGTGGTCAATAGTTCTGATGATAAAGCTATGAAGAGTATATAGAGCACGAATGTTTCTTCGGCGTCCTTGTCTCCAAGGGCCACGAAACATGTGCTTTGTAATGTATGTACGGCACCAACAACCTCTTGTGATAGGTTGTTCTACAAATTACCAGGGTAGCTCACGTGGAAGTTGCGAACATCTTTTAAAAATGCAAATAATAAATGATGTTTGAAAAGTGGATCTCTACCGATGAGCATCGCCGGGTGAAGAGGCATTTGTTCTCGGTAGGATGTGGGGAAATGCTTTTCTCGAATATTAGGTAATTCACTGCACTGTATCAAAATATGTAGGACACTAAGGGGTTCGCCGCAATTCTCACACATTGGTGGATCAGCACCGGTCACAAGGTGTGAGTGTGTACCATATGTGTGTCCGTTACGTAACCGATAGAGAGAGCGATACGTAACTTCTGTACGGCGTGTTTGTGATGTTGATGGCCAGCCACCAAGGTAAGGCTTGATTAAATGTAATTTATTATGTACTTGTCCGTTCCGTGTACGCTGCCAATAATCCCTCGTTTTTTTTTTTCAAAAAGGGTTTCAAGTCCATCACGGGGACAGCTACAGATGACTGCGGAGTGTTCGCATGGACTGATGTTGCAAGCTTATCCGCTAGTACATTTCCATCAATTTCACGGTGTCCTGGTACCTAACATACTACTACATGCCGTTTCGATGCCTAAATGGCACAAAGGAGAGAGTATAGCGAAGCAATCACAGGATTTTTGTACTTGCTGATGACTTTTAAAGTATTTACTACGCTTAATAAATCTGTGTATATGACTGCATTACTTATTCCCGATTCTTTAATGTGTTTTGCTGCTGCCAGTATTGTGTGAGCTTCCGCTGTAAAAATTCTTGTATGAGGGTGGGGAATGCCGACATCCGAAAAAGATAGGCCCACCACTGCGTACGATACGCCCACGTGACTCTTCGATGCATCAGTGAAAAATTCTGGATAGATATATTTGTGTGCCAATTCGCAGAAGTACTTATGAATGTGTAGTGGTGGGACATGCTTTGTCACAATCATGAAAGATGTGTCACAATTTATAACCGGCCAGTGCCATGGCAGGGCACATGTAGTAGAAGCCATTACGCGGTGTTTGAGCAATGGGACGCCCGTGTCCCCAGCTAGTGCTCGAACACGCAGCGAGAAGGGCTGTTTCAATGTGGGTCGGTTTTGAAAGAGCTGGGATCTGGATGTGTCGTTTACAGCAGGGTATGTAAGGTGGTCGGTCTTTGCGGTTATCTTCAAAATATATGTAAACGACAGGTACAATCTTTGCATATGTAGCGACCATTCATCTGAGTCTGCGTAGAGGCTTTCCACGGGGCTTGTACGAAGAGCTCCCGTAGAAAAGCGAATGCCTAGACAGTGGACAGAGTCCAGCATTTTCAATGCCGTTGGTGGTGCGGACTGGTACACTATCGCCCCATAGATAGACGTGTGTGGATAAGGCTTTTGTAGAGGCTCATCAGACATTTTCTGTCGCTGCCCCAACTTGTGTGGAACAGCACCTTTTGAATGTTCATTGTTTTCATGCATTTCTCCTTAATGTACTTAATGTGTGGTATAAACGTGAGCTTCGTGTCTAGAATTATGCCTAAAAATTTTTGTTGACTCTTGAAAGCTACGCGCTCACCCTGAAACTCTATATGGGTATCAGGGTAGAGGCCTCTCTTCCTAGAAAACAGAACACAGGAGCTCTTCAGTGGATTCAGACTGAAACTGTTCTCATCTGCCCATTTACAGACCTTGTTAACACATAGCTGAACCGGTCGCTCGCATGCCGAGAGATTACAGAATTTAAAAGCTATCTGTATATCATAAATGTATGCTGAATAAAAGATGTTACGCGGAATGCATGATCGCAGGGAGTTCATTTTGACTACAAAGAGAGTGCAACTGAGGACACCGCCTTGCGGTACTCCCGTTTTTTGCACGAATGGTCATGACAACGCATTGCCCCCTCGAGCCCGAAAAGTACGATAGGACATATAATTTTTGATTACACTAAGTATATTACCTCGTATACCTAATTGTGTGAGGTCTCTCAATATTCCAAAACGCCACGTTGTATCGTATGCCTTGTCCATGTCAAGGAAAGGAGATAGGAAAAATTGCTTATGAATAAAAGCTTCGCGTATTTGCGCCTCTATGCGGATGAGATGGTTTGTGGTGGATCGACCCTCTTGGAATCCGCACTGATATCGGTCGAGGAGTTTGTTTGATTCCAAAAAAAAAAATGTAATAACCGACAGTTTATCATCTTTTTGAAAAATTTGCAGAGGCAGCTAGTCAGAGCAATAGGTCTGTACTCGATACGGAAGATGGATCCTTGCCCTGTTTAAAAATAGGTATTACTACGGCCTCTTTCCACGCAGAGGGAATCTCGCCAGAAGTCCATATGAAGTTATACAGACATAGGAGAGCTTTGTGTGTTCTTGAGGTAAGTGTTTAAGCATTCGATATAAAACACGGTAAGAGCCTGGGGCTGATTTGTTGCAGCAGTTTAGCGCTGCCTGCAACTCAGCCAAGCGGAAAATCTGTTGTATGGCTCATTTTTTCCACATTTACGTTCAAGTTTTTGCCTTTCTACTCTCTCTTTGTACCGTTTGAATGTGTCAGAATAATGCGATGAGCTGACCTTTCAATGTGTTGAAATCGCGTTCATTGCTTCGCCTTTGCCGCAAAGCTATGACTTTTTTTTTGTTTTCCTTCTCTTCCCTCTTTCTCACATTTATTGTCCCCATTCCTATTCCCCAGTGTAGGGTAGCCAACCGGATTTCTTTCTGGTTAGCCTCCCTGCCTTCTCCCTTCCTTGTGATGAGCGAGGTTGAGACTTGTCGCATCACGTACATCCCCTTTCATGAAATGTGCCTGATCGCTATGTGGGGCGCCGGTAAACGGGCTAGGGTAGTGAAGGTGCCTCACCGGAGCGGGCGTGCCGTCGTACTCTGGGACCATGTCGTCACCTCGATCGTCGTAGCTGGCCATGATGTTGTCGTCCAAAAGGTGCTCCGTGCCGCCTGGAAGTAGGACGCTCCTGCGATGACGCACATACGTGTCGCGTTTAGTAGCAGCCCGAGTAATTACGCAGGGGAGGAAAAATCAGTCCTACTTTGCGCGTCATTTTTACAAAATGAGAGCTTTCATTTTTGCGAAATGGGAAGAAAAAGCATGGATGCCGAAACTCCATCGTGAAAACTTGTGGCGCACGACAAAGACGTGAGCTAAGAAAGACGATGGTATGATGCACTGACTTCCAACAGATTGCTCATTCGACAGAGGTGGGCCCGGTACGTTGTGCATACAGGCTGGGCCGATAAGGCAAAATATAACGCCACGATAATGCGGAGACGAATAAGTATGATTAAAGCAGTTGAAATGCTTTACATCGACACATCATAGCAGCAGTCGAAAAGCTATACATCAATGCGTAAAGAGTCACACTATTGCGTTTTGTTTAAGAATACAAACTCTTTTTCTTTCAAAGACCTAACGAAAAAAACATTGGGTGTATTCAGATTTAGGTGCACGTTTTTGTTACGTATGTTGCGACCCACAGGATGCCGAAATTTTCGAAACCCTCTACTACGGTGGGTCTCATAATCCAATCGTGGTTTTGACGCATTAAAACTAAAATATTACACTCAGTCCACGCTCGTCACGGAGTATACTTAGGTGCTCGTTTTGTGCGCCGTTCTTTGCGTTTATAGCAGCAAGTTGTCGGTGCCGAGATCTGACAGTTGCTAGTTCATGCTCGTCCTGTTCTTTTCGTGTGACCTTCCTGCTTGAATAATGAGGTGCAAGTTTTGAGTAGCATGCCGTTCTTCACGCGACATTACACTTTGTTCCTACAGCATTTGTTCCTTGCCCTTGGGGCGAAGCAATGCACAATAAACGCTTAACAACCTCTACAAAGACACGCTTTACTTTTCGTGTTTTACCGGTTCCTGCGAGAAAGGTACTAACCACGTTTTGTTCGCAAGGTGTTCTTGACCACAAGGGGTCCTCCAAACATCCATGACCGAGAACCACAAGCACATACTTCTAATAACTGTGGCATCTCTTGCCTAACCTTTTTAAGAAAATTCAAGCAACAGTAGGCTTGATATCTGAAGTGTTCGATGGAGACTGACCTAGTTGGTGACGTGTTTACAGCGCAAATGACGACGATAGAGATAGCCATGTTGAAAGTGGTTCAAGTACGGGGCCGTGCGTACCCTTGCTGCGCTCCCTTGGAAATGAGCGGGGCAGTGGTGATGGTGGCTCCCGGAGGTGGGGCCCCGGTGGCATTGTCCGTCGCGCTGACCGGCGCGCAAGGCTTCTCCCAGTCATACGGGTCCGAGTCGCGCACACCACGCCGCTTCATGCAGTGCTCGAAGAGCCCCGCCAGCACGGGGTAGTCAGGCCGGTCGTAGTAGTCTAGCGAAGAGATGTGCTCCAAAAACTGGCGGAAGTCCGACGGAAGGTGCTTCAGCAGGAGCCGGTGGTCGTACTTCTCCTTCATCAGGCCCACCTGGGCCAGGGGAAATATAGTTTCGTAAAGATGTTTCCGCACAAATTTTGGCATCTCTTTCATAAAGAGTGGTTCCTTGAGCCTTTTCGCAACCGAGCAACAAACCGTTAGATGGCGTACCCACCCTCACTTCCACTCGTTAGTCAACACATGTACTATCCGCTTCAGTAGGACCATGAAGACTCAAGTTTGGCATAAATTTTTTTCAAAAGAAAAAAAAAATATTCACTTGTATTCACTTATATCGGTTCTACATCATGTTCCACTGTGTGTGTTTGATGCCTAGCTTTAAGTGTGTGTGTGAGTGATTGTGTCGTGCGTTCGTGCTCGAATTAACATTTAGAAATGTTCCACTAAGGACGTTTAATGCGTTACCACAGAATTCAGTAAAGTCTGACTAGAAAGAGTTGTCTTTCTACTTTTTTTTTGGTCAAAGTGTACACAAGCACGTGTTTAGATGCACTGTACATGCATTCCCTTTGTGGAAGCCCTGGCTTGTAGCCTATAGTGGTAAAGACACTCGCTTAGGAAGCACGAGAATACAAGTTCCTATTCCAGCATCAGCACGAAATACTTTTGTTGTTTTGTTAATGCTGAAGGCATTATCAAAACATTTCAGCCGCTTGTGGCGCTGAAATCTGCGCAGTAGCTCGGCGGCAGGGCCCTACGGTATCGCCCGCTCTTTACGTGAGTTTGTTTTTCTAGGCCTACGCCGTGATCTCTCAATGACGAGGGCTGCATACGGGCCAGTCGGTTCCTGCCACACAACAACCGAGGCAGCAAAAAGTGCTCACATTCAAGTGAGCGAACTGAAGCTGCTTCCGCCGACTCTTTATACAGGGTACAAGATCTGTGTGCATGCGCGACTGTACCATTCAGTACAGCATCATTTCCCCTCTCTAATAGAATGTATTTATTTCTGAGTTGACAGTGTTATGCACTGGAGCACACGCGTTGTCACGAATGCGTCCGAATCCTGCATGCACCCTGTATATATATATATATATATATATATATATATATATATATATATATATATATATATATATATATATATATATATATATATAAGCGGCCGGAGCAGGCTCGATAAATTCAGTTGGAAGTGGGCTCTTTTGAATTCCCTGTCTCTGTCGTTCCTTCCTACTGCTGTAGCATTGTGTACCTATTCGGCGAGCTCTCGCACGCAAGGACCTTAGTAGTTGCATAGGCTGCCGCTTCGCATGTCGGAAGAAACAAAAACCAAGACTTCACTTGTGATGTCACAAATACGATGCTTTTGATGTGTCGCATGCATACACAAACCTGTTCCTTGTCCTTGATCTTTCGCCAAGGCAGCTGCCCGTTAACGAACTCCACCAGCATATAAAACAGGGACCACAGGTCGTCGTGCCTCCCCATTTCCTGCAGGAAGAAATTGCACATTGGGCAGTGAAGTCAAATAGTAAATCCTTGCAAGCACGTGTTCCCAAGAAAGCCTGTGAGTCTCAGTTCTTTTATTTTACTCTTTTTGCCATCTGGTGTTATATGTAGGCATGCGTGAACATTCGAAAATTTCGAATAACGAATCGAATCTTCTATTCGATTCGGTCTTCAAATTGAATAGTGCGCAATGAAACACTGAATATTTTTCGAGTAGGATTGGAATAATCAGCAACGATGATAATCAGGTAAATAGAAGCCACATATGCTGCCATATACTTATATGTGGCCCTATGTAATATATATGGGTGTCATATATGATATATTCGTAAAATAGGAGCTTGCAGGCTTTCTCCGGTGCATCAGCTGTGCGCTATGTGGCGTCACTGCTCGTCGGGCATGCGCAGCACGGCTCTAGATAAGTTGCGCGAAACTGCTCAACCTAGGTCAGTATTGCTAGAAGAAGCTCTATCCTGTTCCCTTCCATGTTTATTGTGTACGTGTGTTGCGTCCTTCACCTTTCTTCAGAATGGACTAAATAGCCCAACAATAAGTACTAGACCGTGTCGCTTACGCTACAAAAGAAAAGAAAAACATTCGCGCCAGGTGGCGGGATACGAACCCACGTACGCACAATCTAATGGCGAGCATCTCAACAATGCGGCTATGCAGGCTGTTTTTTATTTTTTTGCTTGTGACGTGCACCGAAACACATTGAACTCGTCAGCAGAATGAGCTTAGGCGGTTGTAACAGTCATCAGATCTGGATGACAGCTTCACACCAGAGGAGCTCTAATATGTGCTGTCTTCAGTAAAACGAACAAGTTCACCAGGAACAGATAAAGTTACATACGCTGCACTTGCTAATTTGTGCGAGAAATAAAAATTACACCTGTTGGACATCAACAATAACAGTTGGCAAGAATGAAAAGTTGCGGAAAGTTGGAAGATTTCAAAAGGAGCAGCGTTGCTAAAGCCAGGGAAGAGCCCTATGCAGTTGGACTCGTTTAGACCTGTTAGTTTGACAAGTTGTTTTTCGAAAGTAATAGAAAAAACTGATCAATAAACGAATTTTATGGGGGCAAGGCATAAAAAAACTACTACCAGAAAGCATAGCCGGCTTCAGAAGAGGTAGGTGCACAATGGACTGCATTCTGGATTTGGTCACAGATGTGGAAAACCAACGAATGCAAGGAAACATCACTGTCGCTGTATTTTTTTATGTCCATCGAGTGTACGACTCAGAACGTTCACGTTCTGGAAGGCCTGGCGTTACAGGGATTCAAAGGCAAGATACTGCGTTAGATTGGTGACTTCCTGAAGCACCGGAAAATTTTTGTAGTTACGCAGGAGGGCCCAGCGTCAGAACATGTCGTCCACCAAGGAGTGCCACAGGGCAGCGTGCTAAGCCGTACTGTCTCTAATGCAGTCATGGCGCAGCTCCCGTATAATCTTCCACCTAACATCAGATGTTCAGTATATGCTGATGATATAAGTATACGGACGTCTGGTCCATCGTTTTTGGATGTACAACAAACTCTATAAGAAAGATTGCATTATGTAGATTGCTTTCTAAGAAAAAGAGGTATGGCACTGAGTCTGGCTAAAACAGCCATAATACCGTTTACATTAAAAAGACAGAGATTTCCAGATTATTCTGCAAAAACCATCCCATTCGTATGGTTAAAACTCGAATTCTTGGCAGTAATTTTAGACCGGAGACTAACATGGTCGCCTCATGTCCAGTTCTTTGTACAAAAAGTGAATCAGGCCATTGGAATCTTCGGGCATCTCTGCGGGGCCAAATGGGTTGGTACTAGAGAGTCATTATTAGCCCTACATGTTGCCTGGATACGCCCCATCGTAAGTTACAAACTGCCTCTGCTGCACAGACTTCCAGCCTCCACCGAAAGGATACTTCACTTGTTATTGTCAAAGAGCTTGAGGGTATGACTGGGGTCGCCACGGTCAACTTCCAGTGCTTTAGTGTATGCAGAGGCTCGACAGCCACCTCTGGCAGTACTCCGAACTAAAGAAACATCTCGAAATTTACTTAGACCTTTAACGCAACATGAAAATCATTCTTTATCTGGTGCACTAACACAAAGGACGGCAACGAGACTACAGGATAGTGTATAATCATTTCAAGCAGTAGTACCAAAATTGAAACGATGGAAACCTTCAAAACCACCTTGGACGTGGTCACCTCTCAACGTTATCCGTGAAGAAAGCAGACATGACACCTGTAGTAGCAGCACAGATGGTAAATCATCAGTTTCATATAATGCATATTGAAAATAGAAGATATATACAGACGGACTATGCACTGAAGAAGAGTGAGCCTGTGCGGTCTTTATACCCGAAATTCAGAAAAAGAGAATGTACAAATTATCGCACAAATCTTTATCGACGACAGCAGAATTGGTGGCTATCTGTGAAGCAGTTAAGCTTAGCTGCGAGAATCCAGAGCCACGAAAGTGGGTGATATGCACGGATAGCAAACCTGCTCTTTAGCTAATCAGAAATGTGAGATCACTTTAGAAAAGTGGTGAAATAGCACAATCTATTGCATAAACTGTGAAATATGCCTCATCGCAGGGTCACTACATCGAATTCCAATGGATACCCAGCCACATTGGAATAAAGGAAAATGAAGAGGCTTACAGCCTCGCGAAGAAAGTATTTAAGGAAGGACGGGATTGCGCAATCCCTATGTCTGTGGTGGATATTCGACATTTTATAAAGCAAGGAGCTAACCATTGTTCGATGGAGAAGTGGTTTGAGAGCCCTAAATCAAAGGAAACAGTACTTTATGAAGTTGATCCACACAGAAAATTTTCCATAGCGAAAGACCTCCCATGACACCTAGAGACATTAATCCACCGACTTCGATTGGAAGTAGTATACACAAACAGCTTCCTGCACAAGATACATCGATCCAACTCACCGGAATGCCATTGTGGTCATGCAGAAGAAAATGTTCGCCATATTATTTTGGAAGCCTTAAATACGCGAATGAAAGAGAGAAACTAAAGAACAAGTTAGCAAGTTTGGACAGACGGCCCCTAACAATAAGGAAACCACTTGGACCATGGCCTGAGATGTATCTCCAGAAAAAGGCAATAATCTATCTGACAGCATTTTTAGTGGGGACCGGACTGAACAAGCGCCTATGATAGACCACCAGAGATGTATATATATAAAGTGTGTTTATGCTTATACTGACAGTAGAAAAGGAAGGTGTGCGTGTAAACAGTTTATAACTGTGTATTGGCATGACATTGGAACTGGTTTCAGTGTGTTATTATGTTTTTTTCTTTTACGTATTGTTAGTTTTCGGGTACCGTTCTTTATTACTCTTTTTTTATTTTCGCTGCAGAACTTGGTGATATAGAGTAGCCGAGGCAATATGCACCTCAACCTCTCCACAGCAAAACGGTTAAAACAGAACAGAACAGAACAGTATGCACACAAGGAAGATTAGTAATACGTGCATTATTCATATGTAGGTTAACAATAACAAAAACTAAATAATGCATTTCGTTTTATTACAAACTGCATACATAATAATAAAAATGAAGAATATCATTAGAACTAATTGTCTCTCACACTGCAGTGACGGTTCAATCGAAAGTCGTTAAGGGCAGCTAAAGGTACAGCCCTATGAAGCCACTCAGGCGCATATTGTTTCGTATTACGTTCATATTGCGCCGTGAATGCACTGACGAAAATATGTAGATGTTGACGTAGATCCTAAACTCATAGCTCACACTCACTCTGAGGTGTCGGCCATGAATCGGGTAGCTTACCAAAAAAGTGAATGTATATAATTAGGTACTGACAAAAAGAAAATTAACAGAAATATTGTTTTTTGAACTATTTTTGAATGAATGAATGGATGGACTTTATTTAAAGTCCGGCAGTTTTACCGGGCGAGGTGGGGGAAGAGGGGTCCCATCCCACTCTCCGTAGATTATGATGGCGGTACCTCAGGTGACCGCTTGAATCCTTGCATCCGGGCGCGTATTTGGCATTGCTGGTCCCGCATCGCAACGGAAGAGAGAAAAAAAAAAGAGTGCGAGAAGGACGCCAGTGCCAGCGTCAGGATTGCTCGCGCGCCATTGGTTCCTCTCTGTAGGGGACGTGCCAAAGCCACCTAGAACAGGTTAAGGCCTGCGCACTCCCTCCGTGACGTCACGCACCTTGCCCGAGTGGGCCGCGCCTCGCGAAAAAGTTTGTCTGCTAGCCGTCCAGGCAGTACTCACTTCCATGCACTAGATGTGTGGGGTTGCCTTCCACAAGTCGTAGAGTGCTAATCACATATATGTATTTTTCTGCCAAGCATGCAGATATAAATTTGAGGGCAAGTTATATCAAACTAAGACATGCTAAAAGAAGCTTTGATTATTGTGCCCGAAAGCCGTAGCGTTAGAAGTATGCCAGAATATGGTATGGCGCATTTCGATTTCCTTGAATAAAAAGAAATAAACTACGATCCAATATATTTCATGGAGTCTACATCATTTATTTATTCTGACGTGAATATTCAAGACGTTGAAGGTAGCTTAACTGAGCGTTTTCAGTTTCCTCTTCAGTGTTGCGCCCTTCTTTGCCGCCGTTAACTTGTCGATTTTCATTTGGACGTAGTTTTTTAGGAAGGTGTTGGTGGCTGCCCACAAGATGTTGTGAAGCACTGTTTCTGGATGGTGTCCTTTGCAACAAATGTCCAAATCTTCATTGTCAATTAAAAGGTGCTTCACCACACTGAGACGAAGCTGCCTTTGGTGCCGTTCTGCGTGAAACCAGGCGGTGTTATCTTTCGAGGTCGAGCTTTTCTAGCACGATTGATTTAGCACAGTCGGATAGGTAAGCGGGGCTGTTCGGAAACATCGTCAGCACTGCATCTTCGGTTAGACGAGTAAGGCTCATCGGAACTTCTATAGTCTTTCCGTTGCTATCCGTGTAAGTGGTGGTAGTCCTCAAATACTCTGCTATGAAATGAAGTTCGCAGACCTGCGATATGCAAAAGCAAAAAGAATGTTTTAAAATATTTTAGCAACATTTTATATGTGTTTTTCTGCCTGATTACATTCTAGAACGTTATAATTAGCAAGGATTGGGATCTAGAGTGACGCTGCTCCGTAATGCACTGCACTAGCACAGATCTGCGACACAGAATCCGCTTTATGTGAAGGTTTATCGGTAATAATTTTAAATTCTTACCTTCGGATCACGCAGAGTGTCGATGTCGACGTCCTCGCGACGAATAGCGCGTTTTCATTCTATCCTGCGTCGTCTTCAGGGAAGAATAACAAGCAGACCTTCAGTCCACCATCATAATTTTCACGACAGCTCGGCACGCAGCAGTGGCCCATCCTGTCAACTTCCTGGTAATTTCACGCGAACAAACTTCATATCTTGGACTCCAGATAACACAGCCAGGACCAAAACTTGCACATGTCTCCGAAGAACGTCCACCAGCACTATTTCAAAATTCTTGTGCAGCGTACAACCTCGCTTTGCCAGAGTCAAACAAGTTCTAACAGGCTCGCCCTAACGAAGGGAGTCACTGAGCCTGCATTCCCCAACCGGTCCTCACAATTGGTCTCTTCGTTTTGGCTGCACCGGCTGAACCAGTTCAAAGGGTGCAGCACCTTCGTCCTCGTTTTGCCGGAGCAGCGCGCGCCCTCTGTCGCACCCTCTGCACTGGCTCCCTCGTTTTGTCTAGGTGTAAGCCTAGTTCCTGACGAGTTCTGTACCGGCGTGCACGCACTCCAAAGCAGGTGCAGAGTAGTGCAGCATGGCGGGCGTCCCCCCAAGGCCAGAGCAGACGACGTTGCAAATAGTTGTTCAGGGCGTTCAAAAGGAAGTTAAGGCACTTCACAATCCCGACGGGTCATTTATGACGGACGCCAACGGTTACGTCTATGAGGCATCAGGTAAGTCAGGCTGCATGCATTGCCAAAAAACGTGGTTAGCGGCCAGGAGTCGTAGTCGGTCAGCAAACAGCCTCGTAGCATTGCTTATGCTATGTCGGTATTTTTAATCTTGGTTTTCGCCCTTGCAGACGGCAAGCGCGTTACGTTGCGGTTCATGGCAGGGAATCGTGAAAATGACCCCCCTCCGGCACAACCGCCGACGCCTTCTCCTGCCTGCGACGGCGACGTTGACAGCGATGGGGCTTTAGCCGCATTTCCAGCAGCAGCCGCGTCGGCTGAAGATGTGGAAGAGCTTTGGAGCGCCCGAAAAACAAGGTTCTTCATCGCCAAATACTCGGAAATGAAGGACTTGGTGGGAAAAACCAGGGCACTTCGGTATGTCATCCTATGTCCAAAATTATTTGCAGCTTTTTATTATTCCGTTTCACTCTAGGCAAGCACCAACAAGATAAGGGCGCATGAAGTTCACAATGGCGATGGTTATTGTTGCCTACATTTTACTGCCAGCAATTTACATTTTACTGCCCCCCCCCACTGAAAAAAAATTTTGGCTATGCGCCTGACTGTGACATATACGTTTACATATACACACAAACAGTATGTATAGTCACGCACATATATACACAACGAAGGCATTCGTAATGTTTCATTAAGTCAAGTGATCTTCAAAAACAGCGACGGTGCTTTTGTGTTGGGCATTGCACAACCGCTGTCTTGCCGAAAAGGTGCAGCACCTCCAAGCTCAAGCCATGTTGCAAGTGTAGTGCTGCCTTGAGAATTTGCACTAGAGGGAATTGCATGTTGTTATTCTGAGGCACATCTCTAGCAAGTCTCGCCCTGCAGTCCTTGTGTCTTCACTGTCTGTCCGCATTTCTCTCGCACTGCCACTTTTCAAGATGGTGCAGCTCATTGTTAAAAGAGATATGCTTCTTGACACGTGCTACCCTATCTTTGAACCTAGACTGCGCCGTCGTGTCAGCAAACAAGGTTGCGCAGCTGCATGTTTTACAATGCAAAGACAGGTTAGAATATGGCTGTCTCCTTAGTGAAGCTTTATGATCCAAAAGAGTGATTTACACAATGTTCAACTTCTCCAACATAATGCTTCCCGCACAAAAAGAACGTTCGCAGTTATCAGAAGTGTGTGAATAGTGAATTTCGGAACCTAATCAAGTAAGAGTCAAATAGTAATGGCACCAAATAGAATACAAATAGTAATTGAATACTGTTTGAATAGTAAGTAGACCATTTTCAAAACAGCCTTAGAACAGAACATTTTATTTGAAACAAATAGTCACAAACTTTCGACAAAGGCCATTACAGTCAGTTTGAATCTACTCAAAATACCACAATTACGAAAACTAAGGTAATCTCGTATGCAGCAGGAACTAGAATATTCGTAACATTTTGTAATTGTAGGTTCAACTACGGCATTGACTAGCGTTATCAACGTGAGACTTTGTCACCTCACTTTAAATAAAATTGGGACACAAAAACAAAACAATTTACAACCAAACATTGCAGATACAACTAAATATGTAACGGAGCAGATCAACCCGTCATCACAACATGGCCTGCGCACTAAAAGCGGATAACAATGGGCGTTGAAATTTACATCTGCAAGAACAATTTACGCAAACGCAAAACTTGTATCTGTTGCTAGTCGTGAAGCTGCAAGCACTCGTAGTTCCCACCTTTGGTTATTACAAGACGAAGACAGGAGCTGATAAATGCGATACAGCTAAAGTGCAGTAAAAATTGAGCAAGAATGGAGCTTTCAGAAGCGCATTCATTCGACAATCAATATAGTGTAGGTAGTCTTGCAAAAGCTTGGGCTGCGTACAGGTCACATTAGGGATTGAAAGAATGACTTGTAGCTGTTTCGTTGTTTTGGGGTTCTCCCGCCAGTGCTGATTATTAAAAGAATATTTGTTACTTAGAATATGTGCAATTCGATTCGACTTAGGAACCGAATACAGTGCTGTTTGATTCATTATCCAAAATTTTCGAATAATCGAACATCCCTAGCAATTATCCCTGAAAGCTACACATATGAAGTACTAAGGAAAGGTTCATGTGCTACTGCAAGACTTGGGTCACGTTACGTCGCTTCCTTCTTTCCTACTAACTGTGCTTTGCTTTTTTGTTTAGCACAAGAAGGCTTCTGTGGAAGAAGTTGGCTGAGGCCATCAATACGGAGTTCTTGTGCAACGTGACTGCCACACAAGTGGAAAACAAATGGAAGTCGCTGGACAGAGCATATAAAAAGTCAAAAAAAGACAACAATTCTTCAGGTCACCACCGTGTGAACTGTGAATATGAAGAGTAAGTTACGATTGTGTCTTCATATCTTCAGTGATTCTCATAGTGTCTATTACAGAGAGCTGGCAGAAGTCTTGGAAAAAGAACATAGTGTAAATCCAAGGCTGCTCTTGGAGCCTGGAAAAACAATCCTGCCTAGTGCAAGTCCAGAGTAAGTAAAAATTACTTAATTTGTGCTGTAGCCTGGAAATGACATGGCACCTGTACAATTACTTTCAACAGCACCAGCATCACTGAAGCACCTCAAGATGCAGCAGTCCCAGTCGAGTGCAACACAGCATCCAAAGTTCGGAGCAGCACAACGCCAAAAAGGAAGCGCCAGAGTAGGTCCCAAGTCACGCCGCTCTTGGAGGCATTAGAAAAAATGCAAGCTTCGAGAGCTAAGCAAGAGGAGGCAGCAGTGAAACAACTGGAGGAAAGAAAAAAATGGGAAGAGGCAAAGGCAAAGCGGCATGATGAGCGCATGCAGCGATTCGATCGGTTGATCGACGTACTCTCAAATAAGGACGGGTTATAATATGGGCAATAAACTTTTATAACACTAGCAGTGTCTACTCCATCTAATTTGTTAAAAAAAAACATTGCTTCTAGACGCGGCACCCCACTTCGCAAAACATTTGCACACTGAATAAATCGCGAAGCAAAGATGAACTTCTAGCACTGTTCCTTTGCAATGAACTCTCGCAGAGACTGACTGTAGCCTGGCAGACTGCAATCAAAATCTCCTTCACTTTCATCATTGCCCACATCTTCTTCTTGGGGAAGCGTTGCAAGTTCCTCAAGGAAGTCCCTTTCATCGTTGCACATGTTGTGTAGCACACACGCAGCCATAACTATATAGCAGCACTGTTGCACACTTTTTGCATCAACAAGGTAGAGCCTCCTAAAACGCTGTTTAAGCAGGCCGAAGGTGTTCTCAATAAGCACTCGTTGTTGACTGTGTCGTTTATTGAAGCTCTTTTTCCACGTAGGAAAAGAACTTCCATTGTCCTTGAATGGGGTCATGAGCCATGGCATCAGTGGATATGCACTGTCACCCAGTATATAATTGTCTTCACATTCCTGAATTGCGCGTGCAAAGAAGGGGCTCTCCCTCAGGACACGGGCGTCGTGAACCGAACCTGGAAACCCAATAAACACGTTCAGCAACTTGTTCCTGTCGTCGCAGATTCCTTGCAGGATTATCGAAGGCCACTTTTTCCGGTTGAAGTAAGACTGCGTAGATTCGCTTGGAGTGAGTATCCCGATGTGTGATCCATCGATACAGCCGATGGTGTTTCTTGGGCCCTTGCCTTTACTTTTGGCGAGGAAGCCGTTCTTTATGCGGGTCACTTCCGCGCTACTAGGCCAGCAAATTATCTCATCGCTAATAGCGTGTAAGAAGTGAACGACCCGTGTCACACAAACATGAACAGACGACTCGGTAACATCGAATTTGTCGCCTATGGCGTACATAGATATTTGTGAGCCTAGGTACACAAGCGCTATGAGGCATGTTTTTTCGGCACTGATTTGTTGGCGGCCTTGCACTGCCCTTGGGTAGAAGGCTGAAGTCTTGAACTTGGCCCTGAAACTATCAAAAGTCTCCCTGGACAGCCTGAAGAGGCGCTTGAATTCATACTCATGGTACCTGCCGATAATGCTTTCGTACCCGGGTACACGGTTGGCATCGTCGCGCACCAACGCGCACGCGACCAAGATGCACGCATCGTCGTACTCATCGTCGCAGTCACTGCAAACGGCACCGCTGACGGAATCGTCGTCGCTGCTCGAGTCCAGCAATTCCATCGCAGTCACAAGAAGTGCCATCACGGCCGTGTATTGATCGGACAAGGCGGCGGAGGCGGCTATTTTAGGCTTACACTACAAGGTGTTCTCCGGCCTGCACTCACGTCAACTCACGCCTTCGTTTTGGCTGTAGCCGTCGCGCGCTAGTGCAACACCACTAGGTGGTGTTGGCTAGTGTCGGCTAGTGCCGAGGCGTGGTTGAGGCTGCACCTGCACTTGCTCGACCGGCGCTGCACGCTCACTGCACCGCTTGGCACCGCTTTTTCTGCACCTGCACTTTTCTGAACTAGTGCAAGCCAAATCGAAGATTCCTATTGTTCACCAGTTCGTCGGGCTAGGTGTGCTGACGTCAGACAAGGAAACGAAGGGAGTGAAGGGGCCTTGCAAATTCTAGGAGGCGCTGGACGTGCACGCCTGTAGGTGACGTGCTGGTGACGCACACATGCGCCCGCGATGGAATGTGTGGAGTTTTTCCGGCTATTCCATCGTAGGGACGCACCCACAACCAGCCGCCACACTCTTTCTTTACCTTTCCCTGCTGCCTTTCTGCATCTCTCTTTCCCTCTCCCTGTAAGAGCTGAGCCGAACCGTGCTACCCGCAAGAGTTGTAGAAGAGTGTCTGTTTTTGTTTTGATTTATTCAATCAACCACTACATCATACGCGCCATTGCTGGCATGGTCGACGCCCATGTGCGAGTTCAAGGACGAAACTACCATCTAACGTTCAATCACATGCATCGCACTTCTGTCACACATTATACTGGTTCCCACTGCCCTTGCAGAAACGCAATTCCGAATGTCATGGCAGACTCCCAGACGCTCACGTCTGAATTAGGCGCCAACACATTAAACGTGAAGCATGTTTCGGTCAGCGACGCAGCTCGGAATGACATGAAAGCCTCGCGCACATTTACGTGAGAAATAGACGCCAGTTCGGCCGGCCCATCTGACGTGAAGTGCCTCCTCGTCGACCTCTGCATGGACGGATGCGCACGAGTTGCTCCCCAGCTACAGCAAAGCAACTAATAGGATTATCAACGTCGTATTAGTTGCATTGCTGCAATTAGTTGCATTGCTGCAACTAATACGCAACTAATAGGACTATCAACGTCGTATTAGTTGCATTGCTGCTGTCTGTGCCGAAGGCGTCACGGAGGCGCTTCACGTTGACAGTCGGAACTTCTTCGCTCATTGAAACCATCACCGTGCTATCCGCCATCTTATCGAAATTCACTCTCTGGTGCCCTCGCCGCATGGTAGCGATCAATCCAAGACATCGAAGGGGTGAGGGTGCTTCGGCACGATGGAACAGCCGTAAACACTTCTCTGTGCTTCCGTGACTCCGCGACGACAGTGACTGCCGGCGTGTCTTCGGGAGATCGGCGGCTGAGCGAAAATTCGCCCCATGCCTTTGCTTCAAATTACCACGAAGGGGGCAATCCTGGGGGAGTTAACAATGCCCTCTGCGAGGCTTCCGCGGCGTCTGAATAGGCAGCTCGAGCACCCAGCTGAAGTCTTTTCTTCGCTGCCTTATTGTGTAACCCAGACCCCGTCCCTCATTACCACGGATTATGGCGGGGGCTGCGCCACTTAGCCGGAGAGGGTCTGTGCCACTGTAGGTCTATGCACGGCCGGACTCGACGCTCCTTCCGCACGCTCCTTACGGCCTTCTCAATACCGGCGCCGCGCATATATTTTTTTCTGACGCGTAGAGGGCAGCACCACCTCACTGTAAGCTCCGCCGGCTCCCCGCGTCGCCGACTGCGACTTTTCTTGACTGCGTTCGATGACCTTGGGTAAACAATGCATCAGACAAGCTATTGTTACGTGCCGCTGTGTAAATCACAGCAAGGGAAGACACCGGGTGTGTCACACCACCAATTTCCTAGCGATGAGGAACTGTATTCGAAGTGGAGGAAAAATGTTTTACGTGAAAACCTCGTCATCAATGACAAGTCCGCATCGACTGTAGTGTGCAGCAAACACTTCACGGAAAATGACCATGTTCCCGGATATCGTATCCGGAAACTGCTTCCAGGAGCCGTGCCCACGGTCTTCGATCAGTATCCTTCGCATATGGTCCCGGCTACGAAGAGGCCGCGTAAAGAACCTGCAGCGCGTGGCCCCTCGGCCACCTCGGCTCCTCGACAGCCCACGAAACGGAAAGCGGAGTCATCGCCGTCTACCTACGGGGAGTGGATACATCGTGAAGCTCGTCAGTGAGTTTGAGTGTGATGCTTGCGTTACGATGTTGACGACTACGAACAAAGCTGATCCTTTGTATGTTCTGTTGCACAGCCGGGACAAAAGTGCACTCCACTACCCAAACCGTATGTTTTTGACACTGTTGGACAACATTGTTACTTTCTTTGAAAAAGCTGCTAGCAAGCTTCCGCGTACAAAAGTGCATGAAGTGCTGCAACTTCTGGTTACCCCACACCTCGAACAATCACCCGTCCTCCTCTGCCCAGAGGGTGTAGACAGCAGCCACGCAAGGCGCACAGCTCGTTTAATTGCGGGCGAATTCATCAGACTTCTCCTCGGTAACTGCACCAAGATGGTGAGCGATAGAAATGAAAAACCACTTGCGTATGTGCACAAGCCGTCTAGAAAATATTTCAGACTGTGATGAGTATGTCATGGAGGTTCGCTTTATTTGTACCATGCATTTGTGTTTGTGTTAATTTGTATTGCTAGCGTGGGTTTGAAAGAAAAAGGCATTTGTGCTCACTTCGCACAGAAATTGTTTTTTTATTTAAGTTCTTGTCCACCTTACGACAAAATAAATATTGCCTTTTCTCTCTGAATTTTGTGCGCTGTAATGGATTACTGTTGCTTGTAACAACACGCGTGTGCGAAAATCCGGGAAAGCTGCCGGAATGGTTGCGACTGGGCAAGCGGTGCTCTCAGGGGTCGACCCAGGGGTCGACTCAGGGGTCGACTCATGGTCCCAGGGGTCGACTCAGGGGTGCTCTCAGGGGTCGATTTTAACCTCATCACATGCAACGACCGAGCTGTATTGTGTGGATAAAATGTTCATCTTCAAGAATTGAGGCGCCGCAGTTAGTTCTGTTCGTCGTACTCAGCGCTGTTATGATGGCCATAGCGCTGTGGCGCGCACACTGCGCCCGTGAACACGCTTGGAGGCGGTGGAGCATGGATGGAGGGATGGATGAATATGGCTGTACCCTTTAGATCGGGTGGTGGCTAGCGCCACCAAGCTGTAATATCTAATGAACCAAAAACTATATTTTTTTCCTTAAAAAAAGAGTTTGAGGATTCGTACTTTGCAGTGAAGAGTTTAACTTTCACTCGTGCCTTGACTTTCGCCACCAATCAGATAACCTTCTTCTAGTTAAGTCTACCCGGTTAAAGTTTATCTTGCCCTCCCGGTCCCTAAACCCCAGTGCTTTGAAAAACTCTGCGCCATCATCCTGAACTATAAGGTGAAGCCCTTTACAGAACATTATCAAGTGTTCGGCCGTTTCTTCTTCCTCTCCACACGCACTGCATACTGTGTCTACCCCTTCGTATTTGGCCCGATATGTCTTGGTTCGCAGTACTCCCGTTCTGGCCTCAAACAGTAGAGAACTACCCCGAGTATTATCATAGATCCTTTCCTTGGCAATTTCCTGCTTAAACGTTCGATAGATCTCTAGTGCGGACTTCTTTATCATGCCCATTCTCCACATGTCAGTCTCCGTTTCCTTCACTTTCTTCTTAAGCGATAGTTCTTTTTGGTTTGGCCACCTGCTGTTTTCTAAGTATTTACCAGTCAACTTCCTGGTTCGCTTCCTCCATTTTGTATCGACATTCTTCATGTACAAGTAGCTGAAAACCTTCCTAGCCCAACGCTCTTCCCCCATTTCTCTCAATCGGTTCTCAAATTTTATCTTGCTGCTAGCTTCCCTGCCCTCAAATGATGTCCATCCCATATCGCCTTGTAATCCCTGATTTGGTGTATTCCCGTGAGCTCCTAAAGCAAGCCTACCTATTCCACGTTGCTTAATTTCTAATCTTGCTTGAACTTCTGATCTCATGCACAAGACCGCATTGCCGAACGTCAGCCCAGGAACCATGACCCCTTTCCATATTCCTCTCACAACATCATACCTATTGTAATTCCCCAGTGCCCTATTTTTCATGACTGCTGCATTCCTGTTACCTTTAGTCGTCACGTATATTTCGTGTTCCCTCAGATACTCGGTCCCACTGCTTATCCATACGCCCAGATATTTGTATTTATCTGTTATCTCTAGCGTGACCTCCTGTATTCTAAGCTCACTACCTTCGTTGTCATTGAAAATCATGACTGCTGATTTTTCCTTACTGAATCTAAAATCTAACCTATCTCCCTCATTACCGCAGATGTCCATCAATCTCTGCAAATCTTCCTTGTTGTTGGCCATTAGCACTATATCATCTGCGTACATTAACGCTGGTAGTGCCTGATCAATAAGTTTTCCTTGTTTGACTAAAGAGAGGTTGAAGCCCAGTCCACTTCCCTCTAATTTTGCCTCTAATCCTTGTAGGTACATCATGAATAATAAGGGTGACAGGGGGCACCCCTGCCTAAGCCCCCGTTTTACCTCTGCAGGCTTGGATACCTGCTTTTCCTACTTTATAACTACCTTGTTACCTTTATAGATACCCTTTAAAAGATTAGTGACTACATGTTCCACGCTTAGTGTGTCCAGTATTCCCCACAATTCCTCTTGAACCACGCTATCGTACGCTCCCTTGATATCCAAAAATGCTAGCCACAGTGGCCTGTGTTCCTTTTCTGCTATTTCGATGCACTGCGTCAGTGAGAACAGATTGTCTTCCAACCTCCTGTGTTTCCGAAACCCATTCTGCAGTTCCCCCAGCACTCCCTCATCCTCTATCCACGCCTGCAGTCTTTCCTTTATAATCTGCATCGCCAGCCTGCAGACCACTGATGTCACTGTTATAGGACGGTAGTTGTTTATGTCAGCTTTGTCCCCCTTTACTTTATAGATCATGCTCATCCTGCTAAGTTTTCATTCATCGGGAACTTCCCCATCGATTATTATTGTGCTCACTGCCTCTCTCAAAGCCTGCTTAGACTTCGGACCTAATGTCTTTATCAGCCTAATTGGAATGCCATCTGGGCCTGTTGATGTACTACTAGGAACCCTTTTCTCAGCCCTTTCCCACTCTTGTTGTGAAAATGGAGCCATTGCACCACTTGATTCGTCCTCGTCTATTGTGCTGCATAAATTACTTCTTTGTTGAAATTTTTCTGTCACTTTTGTTCTTATATATTCAATAGCTTCGTCCCCTTTTAGCCTAGCACCTTGGGCTGTAGTTATAAATCTCTGCTCTAGGCTCGTCTCATTTCTTAGGGAGTTTAGATGGTTCCAAAATTTCGCAGCTGCCTTTCTATCTTTTTTATGTACTTCTGCCAGCCACTGAGCTCCCTTCCTTCTAATCTTTTCATTGATCAGAAGGGATGCATCCCTTCTACAGCTTAGAAAGGTTGCCCATTTTCTTTTAACATCATCTGTCGGTTCACCCCGCTGCTTAGCATGTCTGTGTTCCCTAGAGGCTTCCTGACGTTTTGCTATGGCTCTCTTAACTTCCTCATCCCACCAACTTTAGGGTTTGTGTCTTCTTTTCCGGGGTGACTTGTCATGCGTCTTAGCAAGCTCTAGCTCAAAGAGTCTAATTAGAGCAACAGTGGTCTAGCAGCGCCACCCCGAACTTGCGGCAGCAGGCAGCAAAACGCCCCAATGCGAAGGCCGTAAGGGAAGCGCCGGAGAAGCAGTCGAGTCCGGCCGTGGTCTATGGCAGAGCGGGGAGCATGGCTGAAAATGAGGTGCAGGTGTGCAAGTTTAGCTGGTGTCGCTGCGTTACCAGCGCGCGCGTCACCAACACGTCACCTCCAGAGGCGAACGAAAAGCGTGCGAGCAATCTTGAGGCTGGTACTGGCGTCCTCCTCGCACTCTTTCTTTTCCCTCTTTGGTGCGACGCGGGGCCAGTGATTCCAAATACGCCACCCGGGCGGCATCTTCAGCTTGTCGGACGGCCCAAAGCTGGACAGCCAGCTCGTCGCTTGTGAGTGCCACCTCCCAC
This sequence comes from Rhipicephalus microplus, assembly GCF_043290135.1. Taxonomy (NCBI): domain Eukaryota; kingdom Metazoa; phylum Arthropoda; class Arachnida; order Ixodida; family Ixodidae; genus Rhipicephalus; species Rhipicephalus microplus. Next base: position 13,027,954 of record NC_134705.1, on the reverse strand, counting down.
CGGCAGCGCAGCTGACGCCGCCGATCGGCAAAAGTGATTTCAGCCTCGGCCTAGGCTGGCCCCTGCCATCGCACGGTGGTGGCAGCAGCAATAGGCCTCGGATTTCTTCCCTGCCTAACATGCGACGCGAAGGGAACGGCGGCAGTGACGTTAACTTTTTCAGAACACTCCCAAAGCATGTGATGCAGTGTGGCCCGGGCTGGGGTATGTATTTGTTTGTACGGCCTGTTTTTTGTCCAATTTGTTGTGTAGTGGTGGGCATTTGCGTCTGTTTAGTCTGGAGTGTTGTGTAAGGTCGTTGAATGGGGTCAGGCGATGACCCCACGACCATTCCAGATGTTGTTTTTGTGTGGGTAGTGCCATCACCCCGCTCTCTGAGGTGAAGGCGGCTACCTAATCGGCCGCTGCTCAGTGAGTGAGATCTCGAGCCGTGGTGTGAGCCACCTGGTTACCTGTGAGCGTGAAGCTGGTGTGAGCCGGGGTTCACAGAAGGAAGACATTCGCACTTTCAGTTTTGAGATACGAGGAGGACGAAGCCGAGGCCATAACTCCACGAAGCTCGCCACCGTCCTTGTTGCCATTACTTGATTGTAGCATTCTGGCCGCCAGACATGAGATGCGATCGCGCGCGAAGCCACGGACGACAGCTTGCGAGTCACTGATCACGACCGCAGCCTCCAGGGCTGCAACTAGTGCAAGAGCAGGCGCCGCCTCTTGGGCCTCCTCTGCGCGTTCCATACGCACCATGGCGCTCGCGAGGCCTTTCTGTGCGATTCACAATGACGATAACATTAGCACGCCTTCCCTCTAGGTATCGCGTGGCGTCCACGTACACCGCTTCGTCGCTGTTGCCATATTTCTAGGTCACTCGCTCTTTTGTTGCGGTGCCCGACGTGGTGTGTCGGGTGCATGTTCCTGGGGTGGGGTGGGATGATGAGACGGTCGCGGACCGCGATAGGAATTGTCTTCTCCCCGCATTTCATGTGGTATGTTATACTTAGAGATTCGAGGATGCACCTGCCCGTCTAAGACTTGAACAGTCGCTTGTATTGCGCAATGTTTTGGACCTCGATCAGTTCATCCAGGGTGTTGTGCAGACCCAGCTCGAAGAGCATGTCGTTGCTCGTGTTAACAGGCATGTCAACCACCCTCTTGTACGCATTGCGAATCATGCAGTTGACCTTGTTCCGTTCGGACGCCAGCCATTTTAGATAAGGGTTGACCAACGTTATGCGACTGATTGCGTATGCCTGTACAAGGCGGATCGCACAGCTTTCCCGCATACCGCTGCGTCTGTTCGTTATGCGGCGTAAGAGTCGAATCTTTTCGTCTAGCGAACGTTTAAGTCTTTCAACTGTCTCACAGTTGTAACCATTGGCCTGTAGATGTAGTCCCAATATTCTTATGTTCTCTACGTCAGGTATGGGAACCCCGTCCGCTGTTATTACTTTGATTTCTGATCTCCCTCCACCGGGAAGGACGGTTTTGCGTCCCCCTCCTGTGGGTCGGTATATCAATAGGTCGGACTTAGCCACCGAACATTCCAGGCCCGTACCTCTCAAGAATTCCTGCACCGCGTCCCCGCCCATCGGCAGCGTTCGCTCCACGTGGCCATCACATCCTCCTCCGGGGATTCAGAGGGTGATGTTGTTCGAGTAAAGGCTGTGATGCAGACCCTCTATTGTCACTAGTTTTCGGGTAGGCCAAGCAGGACGAGGTTAAACAACATGGGCGACACGACGGAGCCCTGCGGTGTACCCGTAGAGCCCGTTTCGAATTCCGGTGATTCCGCGTTCCCGACAACAACGCTCGCACGCCAGCCGGGGAGGAAGTCATGTACATAGTTAATAACATTTTTTGTCTAATCTCAGAGGTCAGACACGGTCGAGAATCTCCGCATGCTCGACGCTGTCAAAAGCTTTTTTTTTTCAATCAAGGCGGAGAATGGCCTTGGCGGAACTAGGAGTGCTGTCTACAATCTGATGTTTCAGCTGCAGCATCACGTGATATGCGAACAGGTTGCGGCGAAATCCGACCATGGGGGGGGGGGGGAAGATGTCAGCGTCTTCGAGATAATCAGTAACTCGAGTCAGGACAGCGTGTTCCATGACTTTACCCACGCAGGACGTGAGCGAGATCGGCCTAAGGATAGTAAATTTGACGTTTTCAAAGCTAAGCCAACGATTTGTAATGGTATTTTTAGTGATACCTTTCCTAACGTGGAAAACTTTCTACAAGAGATGAAAAAGTGCTCCACAGTTTCCTCTTTTCAAGCCTGATCTAAACAACTAAAAAATTATTAGAGGAATAAGACAGCGTAATCGAGTGAATAAAATTTCCAGGCTAATTAAAATTTCCATTGGTTACAACATGAAGAATTTTTCCAGGTTGTCATTAGATGGTTGAAATCCGGAGAATTTTTTAAATATGGTATAGATAATTCTCGCATCATCATTTGCCTCCGAAATCTAGAAGCTAATATAAAGGCTGTTGTAGGGCTAATATTGATAGCTGGTCCGTCTAGCGCCGCTTTCGCTAGTGCATCAGCTGTTTCGGTTAGGGGTTATGCCTCTATGCCCCTGCATTCATACTAATCGCACCTCGGTTAAGTGATTCGGTACTAGGAAGTTGAATTCGCCTGATGCTTTCGAATCACCGGATGCCGTGAGCGCACCGCAGACCAACAAGGAGTCTGTAATTAATACGGCGCAATTCATTGATGTTGGCAGTTTCCAAAGGGCCAGTTTTACAGCGAAAAATTCTGCAATAAAGACAGGTGTGAAGTCTAGAATTCGGAGGGAAAGGGACCAGTCTAGAACAGGGCACACTATACCAATGCCATTCTTTTCATCTCACTGCGAATGTCGGTCGCATTGACGACACGTGCTTGCATTTCTAGCAGGTATTCCTGTAATGTAGCTCCTAACAAATTACTCGGCAGGTGTTCAGCGCTATTAGAGAAAATGTCATCAATCATCAAAGTACATTAAGTACATTCGGAGAGAACTTGTTAAGCTACAAATTGGCAGGACTTTCGTAATTGGCGTGGACAGTGGGTCTAGAAGAGACTGTACAAACTTTACTTCGAAGGTGTTCAGCACTATTGGAGAAAATGTCATCAAAGTATATTTGGAGAGAACTTGTCGAGCTACAAATTGGCAGGATCACCGTAATTTGCACAGACATTGGGTCGAGAAGAGACTGTACAAACTTTACTTGAGGTATTTGATATCTAGGCCAATGACAATTAAATAATAAACCACGTTGCGCAATGAACACAGTTTCCTTACGTCCCAAAGGAGATTAAAATGCCAATATTTGCCAAATTAAAAGTCAATATTTTGAATCTGGTGAGCGGTGAGGGAATTCTAGCTTCTATATATAAAACGTTATTCACTACAAATTTAGGTAGCCCTAAGCACATGCGCAGTGCCTGTTTCTCCAAAAGAACAAGGGGACGTAGCTTATAGTCAGGTGCCCCGGAGTATAAGACACATCCAAATTCTAGAATTAGCCTCACATACAAGCGGTATATGGACAATAACGTGACTCTTCGCATTCTTGATCGTCTGTTGCTTACCCTCCGTAATAAGCCGACTGCCCGAACACCTTTTGCGCAAATATATTCGATGTGGTTATATACACGCACCAAGCACTCGGCGCACAGGCTGGATGATGAAACACAGCTTTTTGTAGTGATGTCATCATCATTATCAGCAGCAGCAGCCTGACTACGCCACTGCTGGACACAAGACTCTCCCATGTCCCATCGGTCAACTCGGGGCAGGGCTTGTTGCTGCCACTTTATGCCCGAAAACTTCCCAAACTCATCTGCTCACATAACTTTCTGTCCCTGCCTTACCCACTTGTTTTCTCTGGGAATCCAGTTAGCTACCTATAATTACCAGCGGTTATCCTTGTTAAGTGTTACGTGCCAAGCCTTGTCCACTTTTTAATCTTGATTTCAAATATGATATCCTTCACTTCAGTTTAGCGCAATACAAAAAAAACCTTTTTAAAAATACCTTACTTTACGTGGTATTTGTATGAATTCATCTTTGCCTTTCATTTTGTCTTCTGGAGCTTCGATTTCCAAGTTCTCCAGCGCGAGAGTATGCACGATCGTCAAGGACTAATATAATGAAACGAATAGGTTGACTAATTACTCTGTGTCATGATTCTAATATGACTACAATATTGTATACGTATAAAAATCAGAATATTGCTCTAATTTAGGAACAAATTCTCTACCTTATTTAAATAACTACTGGCATTAGATCAAGCAACACGATTTCTTAGGTCATTTTTATTCTTTCTGTTACACAGTGTTTTATAAAATCACTCAATTCTTGGCCGATTCCCTACAGTGGGTATGCGCCATGGGAAATAGGTGAACAGGAGCAACAACACCTCGGCTTGTTTTCTGACCGACTCTGCTATCTTTTTTTTGCTCTGATTTGTCACCTCGAAGATCCTGGCCCATACCCACAAGGAGGAATGGCTAACTGTACCTTATAACAAAAATTTTTATAAAAAGCTTGTAAAAAGAGAGAGAAATCAGATGACAACAAGATAAATAATAATGAACATTGAAATTGAAAAGGAAGTGAAAGGGCAAAATAATCCTAAAAACCACATTTTAAAACATTGCAAAAAAGCAGGGGGAAAATTGGAATCAATCACTCGATTAGGCTGTCGTATTTCTCCATTACATTTTTATTTGTTTAGATCAGGTTTGACTCTCTCCCTGCTTTCTATTTTTTGTGGAGAAGAGAAAACTGTGGAACACTTCTTGATCTCTTCTCAAAACTTTTCAACATTAAGAAAGGTATCGCTAGAAATGCCGTTACGAATCCTTGTATTAGCTTCGAAAACGCTAAATTTGCTATCCCCAGGTGCACATATCCTTGGGCACAGCAACGGGAAACTTAGCGAGGCCGTGCAAAATTTTATTGAACAGTCGAACAGATTTACTCAATAACCTCAATACCTACAGGTTTTCAATTAATCAATGTAGGCTACAGAAAAATTGTATTTTATATGAATCATTTATTCCTACCTTAGTAGGAACTAATTCATTCAAATTTCTTCTGAAAAAATATTTACAAAAAATCTATATTTCTGTTATTATTCTTCTCGCTAGTTTTTAAATACATATGTATTCCTTTTTTGTTAAGCTACCCGATTCTTAGCCCATCCCTCAGGTTGGGTGTGAGCCATGAATTCAGAACATACATCAATATATTTATCTGGTGGTACCACTAGCAGTGTATTCTTCCGGTTGCGTGAATGAATTTGTTTAGCGCTGTCTCTTTAGGTAACCTATATAATCTTCCTTTCTGTCGTTCGCTGCGTCGTCAACAATTTAAGTTAAACCCTGCTTGTAAGCGTCTAGGTTTCTGCTTCGTAGGTAAATACCAACAAGATGCTGCTGTAATGTACCTTGCTATTGAAGGATAATAGTAACCTACCAGTCCTTCTTTCAGAGTGCTTGCTGAATGAGCTCCACCCAATTCTTATTTTTCTTCAATCTCGTGGTTCGGCTCTGCAGTTATTGCCTGTCCTAAATAAACGTAGTTTTTTTCATCTTTAAGTGTACTGTTACCTATCTCGAAGCGCTGTTCTCTTCCGATGTTCTTGTACATTGCTTTCGTTTACTTCAGCATAATTTTAAGACCTACCTTTCCGCTCTGCTCGTATAATTCAGTAATCATGAGTTTTAATTTATTCCTTGAGTTACTGAGCAATTCAATGTCACTGGCTAAGCGCAGGTTACTAGGGTACTTTTTATTGCCTTTTATTCCTAACTCTTCCCATTGTAAGCCTCTGAAAACATTTTGTAAAGAGAAGGTAAATAGCGTTGGAAAGATCGTATCCCCATGTCTTACCCCCTTCCTTATTTCTATTCTGTCACTTTCTTTATGGACCACTTTGGTGGCAGTGACGCAGCGATGGTGCATTGGTTAAAGTATCAGCCTCTCATGCAAGAGGTGCATGGTTATTATCCCAGAGCCGTGCCGTTCCCAACCGGATTAAAATATTCCGTGAGGTGATGGAACTGCATTAAGCGGTGTGGGAGCGGCCTAACCGGTGACCACCACAGTTAACGCACTCCCTCACCAGAGGAAGATTGGCCACCTTGGTCCAGTACATGGCGACTAACTTCCACATGCAAACGTCATATAACTCACGGTACCCAGTCCCCAGCAGCGGCAAAGCAACTAAACACGATGGAGGTCGCAACGCAGCAGTTAGCACCATCTGCAACGCAGCAGTTGGTGCTAAGAATCTCTGCGTCTAGTCAGGCCGCCAATATAACCTGAACTTGGTGACGTTTATTACTATCACCTTATCTAGAGAAGCTAGTCAAGCTGCACTTTTAGGTGAGCTAGAGGGTGTTTATTGAGATGTAATAAGAGGACAGATGAGGCCTATACAGTGCTAAACAATGGGCACGTCCTTTGGTATTGCTGCTTAGCTGACAGAAGAGAACTGAGCGTGGGGCTTCTTATCCAAAGAAATATAGCTGGTAACAAAAAAGAACACGACAGTAATAATGAAAGGGTGTTAGGTATTGTAATTAAACTCAATAAGAACTAAAGATGATCTGGTACAGGCTTACGCGCCTACAACAAGCCATAATGATGCCTTAGTTGAAACCTTCTATGAAGACGTGGAATCGGCAAAGTGAAAAAATAGTATACTATAGTGATGGGTGACTTTATTGCCAAAGTAAGAAAGAACCAGGCTGGAGACCAGGCAGTAGGAGATTATCGGTACTAGAAATTGGTAGGAATTGGAGATCATCAGTACTAGAAATACCAGAAGGGAAATATTAGTTGAATTCACAGAACAAAATAATTTGCGGATATCGAGTACCTTCTCCCGAAAACGGGGAACCGTAAGTGGACATGGAGCAGCCCTAATGGGGAAAGTAAGGCCGAAATAGACTTTATATTGAGTGCACACCCAGACACATTGCAGGATGTGGAAGCGCTGGTCAAGGTACGATGCAGTGATCATAGAATGGTACGGCTTCGATTTCACCTAGACTTGAAGAACAAACGACAGAGACTGATATGCAGGAAGCCATCACTAAACTAGAACAAAGAGGGAAAGTACCGGAATTCAGTCTCGCTTCCGAACAGGTACTCGGCTATTATCAAGGAAATCAGCCTTAGAGTTGATTGAGGCGATGAATTATTATCTGATGAGTGTCATTATGGAGTGTGCAGTGTAAGTTGGAGGTACGATACACGCTCTAAAGAACGGAAGAAGAGTCAAAGCGGTGAAGAGAAAACTTGGGATGGGGAAAGAAAAACATATTTATAAGGTACAAGTACGGCAAAGTAACTATGAATATAGATAGGATAGTTGAAATAGCGGAGGAGTTTTACAGAGATTTGTGCAGTAGCTGGGACAACCACGACTTCAATGTAAGAACTAACAGTAACCCAGATGGCATCCTACTAGTAATATTAGAAGTGAGAAAAGTCTTGAAAGGAATGCGAAGAAGCAAAGCTGCTGGTGAGGATCAGGCAACAGCAGATCTGCTGAAAGACGGTGGACAGATTGTGTTAGAAAAACTAGCCACCCTGTTTACGAAGTGTAGTCTAACGGGAAAGGTACCAGAATCTTGGAAGAATGCTAATATCATCTTAATACACAAGAAAGGAGAGGACCAGGGCTTGAAGAATTACAGGCCGATGACCTTGATCTCCGTCGTACACCAGCTATTTACAAAGGCCATTTCTAACAGAACTAAGACAACATTAGAATTCTATCAACCAAAAAAACAAGCAGGATTTCACACAGGATACTTAACAATCGACCACATTCATACCATGAATCAGGTAAGAGAAATGCTCGGAATACAGTCAACCAGTGTACAATAGCCTTCATTGATTACGAAAAAGCGTTTCATTCAATAGAAATATTTGCAGCTATTCAGACACTGCAAAATGAGGGCATCGACGAAGCATATATTAACATCCTGAAATAAATTTACAGAGGATCAACAGCCACCATAGTGCTTCATGAAGAAAGCAACAGAATACCCATCAAGAAGGGTGTAAGGCGAGGAGATGCAATCTCTCCAATGCTCTTCAGTGCGTGCTAACAGGAAGTTTTCCTAGGATATAACGGGAAGAGTAAAGGATAAGAGTCAATCGAGGGTACCTTAGTAACCTGTGCTTCGCCGATGACATTGCATCGCTGGGTAACTAAGAGAACGAGTTGCAACTGATGATCATGGTGTTTGACAAGGAGAGCAGAAAGGTATAAAGGTCTTAAAACTAATCAACAGAAAACTAATGTGCAACAACCTCAGAAGAGAACAGCTCTTCCAGATAGGTAATATTGCACTTGAAGTTGTAATAGACTACGTCTACTTAGACACCTAATAACCCTGCAGCGGAACCACGAGATTGAAGTAACAAGAAGAGTAGGAATGGGGTGCAGCGCATTTGGCAAGCACTCTCAAATCATGACTAGTGGATTGCCACTATCCCTCAAGAGGAAGGTAGATACAACACCTGCAGCTTGCCCGTACTTAACTATGGAGCAGAAACTTAGCGATTCACAAAGAAGGTTCAGCTTAAATTGAGGATGACGCATGACGCAGCGAGCGACGGAAAGGAAAATGATAAGTGTAACGTTGAAGGTCAAGACGAGAACAGAATAGATCCGGGACAAACCGGGTTTAGGGAAATCATTGTTGAAATCAATGAGAAAACATTAACAAGGGCCGGGCTTGTAGCGCGTAGGCAGGTTAACCACTGGTCATTAAGGGACAGTCTGGATTCCCAGAGAAGGCAAGTGGGTTAGGGGAGACATAAGTTAGGTTGGCTGTTGAGATTAAGAAGTTTGCGGGTATAAAGTTATCGCAGCAAGCACAGGACCGAGTTGACTGGCAGAACATGGGAGAGGCCTTTGTCCTGCAGTGGACGTAGTCAGACTGATGATGGTGATGGTGGCCGTTGATCATCTGTAGATTTATTCTAGGATGTTTACACATGCTTCGTCAACGCCTTTATTCCGCAGTGTTTGCATTACTGCTAATATCTATACTGAGTCAAATGCTTTCTCATAATCTATGAAGGCTATTTATAGTGGTTCGGTGTACTCTGAGCACTTATCTATCACCTAATTGATAGTATGAATGTGGCCCATTGTTGAGTAGCCTGTTCAAAACCCTGCTTGATCTATTTGTTCATTGAATTCTAATGTTGTCTTCGTTCTGTTAGCAATTACTTTTGCAAATAGCTTGTATTCTTATGACGGAGAGCAAGTTGATCGGCCTCTAATTCTTCAAGCCCTCGTCGTCCCCTTTCTTACGAATAAAGATGATGTTAGCATTCCTCGTACAGTAGTACCCTCTTCGTTAGGAGACACGTCAAAACAGGGTGGCCAGTTTCTCTAATACAATCTGTTCTCCATCTTTGAGCCAATCTGATGTTACCTAATCCTTACCAGCAGCTATAGTGAATCATGGCATAGTAAAAAAAGAAGGAAGCGATGTGGAATACGAGAGATGTCAAAAGAAGGGAGAGTAACGCATACCCCATAAAATGTGAAAGAGAGAACTGGAGAGAAAGAAATGCAGAAAAAGAACGCATTGGAGGGACAAAGAGACATGCAAAGAAAGGACAAAATAGAATGAAATCACGAAGTCCTTGTCACGAATACCGTACGTAGAAATGTTATTCTGCATATTGTTATGGACGGACAACCACGGCTACAATAATTCGCTGCGTGGCATGAAGTACTGGTCTTGCACATGAAGTAGAATGAATATCCATGATAGAAAGCACTTATTAACTGCAAAAGTGTCTGGAATTTTAAAACACCCATACAAATCAAATGCTTGTAATCTTCACAAGCTACAAATGGCACCACAGTGCTTGAACGGCCTCTTCGGTGTGGAGGTTCCTTACTTATTTTTTGTGTGGATATGAATTAACGCTGTGCCTGAATTGTGCTTTCTCCTTAATGAAAAATTCATAAACAGGGGGTGGGTGCTGAAGCTGACGTTTTGACGAGAGAAGTTGTCTCATTCAGGGCTGAAGAGTTGAACGTTGAGTTGCAGCTTTAAAGAAGTTTGTTCTTCTAAGCGTCTGGTGGAGGCTCAGCCCCTGTTAACAAATTTCTGGTTGCAGATTTCCATCATCTCCTGAGTACCTTTCCTTTCTTGTCTATGCCAGCACACCGTCAAGCGTGTTTCGCTCTTTCAATCACAGAAGAGCTCAATGTGAGAGCGTTTACAGCCATGCGACCTAGCCCAGCACGCAGCGTTACAAGTCATGCACTCCCTTATATCACCTGCAGGGATAGTCCCTTTTCTGGGTTATTGCCTCCCCCTCCCTTTACAATTCGTGTGATATTGCAGGGCTTCCGCGAAAGCCTCACCTATGAGTCTATGACCAAGCGACCACATGATGTCCTTTCGCATAACTCGTGTTTACCCCGAAGGTCCTGTTTTGCACTCGATGAGGCACCCTTAGAAGAGGAGTATGCATCTTCTGGCGCAGCGTTGTACGGTTGCGTTCTGTGTTCGTCGTGACGCTTAATGTTTCGTTACGATAGCAGTTATGTGGACTCTCTCGACATGTTTCTGCCATCCGTATAAAGTCCAAATTCATAACACGCGCATTGTATGTTCTACCCGAGTAGGTGGTGAACGTGGCTGAAGCAGACATCAAACAAGCCAGCCCGTCTTCGTCGTTTCGAATGCTCAAGCTGAGAGGAAACGCCCCGCCTGTTTTGAACGAGCAAGTAGGAACGCGAGGGGAGGGGGGAGAGGCGCTAGAACAGCAGCTGTGAACACTAATTACAAGGTCACAGGGCACGACTTTTCTGGGTAGGCATCAGCGGTCGGCTCGTGTACCTTTCAACTTTTTGTGCTCTGACCGTGAAGAGACTGTGCTGAAACAGCAAAAGAGTGGCTACTTGGGCTAGTTGGCAACGTTTCAAAAAGACAGATAGGAAAGAGCACCCTATCTGTTTTTTTTAAAAAGATGCACTCTTCTCTGTATTTTTTTCTTAAACGTTGCCATGCGCCATAAGAAAAGTATATTTCTTTCACAACTGAAAGAGCACCTCTATCTGAAGCAGCCGTAATTCCGGCGTAGCGTTGAGTTACGTGTGATCGTATCTAAATGTGTCAGCTTCGTGTGTTATTGCAATTTCTTGTTATCGCCTTCATTGCCCCAACCTTGCGGTGAAACTGCGATTTTTCCCGCTAACTCTGTAACGTACTAGTTAACATCACAATAATGTGACGTGTAATTGTTGTAACGCTTTTACCTTACGGCTAGCGTACATACGTTAACATTTTATTGGTAATGCGAGCTCTTACGGTACTAGCTATGTTTTAGTCTAACTATAAAACAGTTATAGTTTATGGTTAACGTGATAGCGGATGTTAACGGAATGGTGTTGCCGTGCAGCAAACGTTCGTCGTGGACAGCGTCTTATAGTTTGCGGGATAGCGTTTACGTTGTTTACGTGCCCCAGCTGAGAAGGTGGCGCCACCTATCGGATAGTTATTAAAATAAACATTAGGAAAAGGAAAAGAAAACGAGGATGTATGCCTATGCCACCACGCTAAGCATTGTTACAAATTTTATTTTACTAATAGTAAAAGCAAATAAGTAAGAACCAGGCACCAAACGCGAAAAAAATGATGTTGCCGATTTGGTAACATTGATCTTGTAGTTAGGCCTAGACGAGTTCGCAATTGGAAGCTATCTCAAAAACTACGCCACCTTATCTGTAATACTCCCTCGTCGAAGCTAACTGAAGGCAAGCGAAGCCAGTTTAAACAGTCGTTTGCTGCGAACAAGGTGAATACTTTAACAACTACGCCAAAATCACTTCGAAGCAGGCGTCCGAGAGCGCCGCCTTGTTTACGTACACTACGCACTGCTGCGCTACCACGGTGGGGTCAAATCTGAAAAATACCACGCGTACGGTAAGCAGTACGGGTAACGTACGTATCTGCGCATGCGCACTTCGATTCTGGTATCACGGTAAGCCAGGTATACTATAATTGTCTACTATCCCGGGATTTTCCTATATAATCTGCCATCTCGTAGGTGAACCGTAAGAAAGTGCTGCACGCGTTGTAAGAAACAAGTAAAACAAACTTAATAAATTAGAACAAACTCCTGTTTGACGTGTGGTCAAACTGGACGTTGCATAAATGAAAGGTTAGGAGAGAATAAGAATGATTTATGCAGAGGGTTAAGTTCCAACCTTGTAATGCAGTCTAAAAGTTGCGGGTGCCAGCCTCTACTTTAGGCCGTGTGCAGGAACGCCATATGGACAAATTAACACGCGAAATCGCTAAGGCGTATCGTATTAGGAAATATGGTGACGAATGCGAGAACTAGCCTTCAGGGGCTTTGCATGAAAATAGTTCACAGTTTTAGCTAGGAGTTAGTCCTTTTATCATTGTGCCTTCCTTTTTTATCGGAAGCTCTCCCACAAATACGCCGCGTTGCTCACGCTTGCTTGTTGGAAGATTTCGCCTGTTTGTATAGTCAGTTTACTGCAGCTAGTTTGTCAATGCAAAAGTATAAGGAGCCGTCGTATCGAAGCGCCATGAGCTTCTCCTGAGCGGCGCGGCTGCAATGTGGCGCGTGGCAAACGTTGGCCTGTAGCCTTCGGCGAGAAACGGTGGTGGGAGTGATTCTTGAAGAAAGGCACTTAATTTCGGTCATCCATAGGGCGAGACGGCTTAGGGCCTAAGAGAATAAAAAAACAAGGTTCCGTATCTGCATGCTTTACTGCACATGTTGTCGAAAGACAATAGCCTCGCGTCTGGAGCAAGTGAATAAAACATTTATTTATTGTTCGGCGCATAGAAATCGGTGAATGACATTCTGGAGGCGCTGCGTTAGAGAGCCTCGATTTATGCAGCGGAGGCGAACGAGGGCATCGAGGCATGTCACACGTAAGACATGAGTGCTATCTGAAAGTTTTCTTGGAAAACGAAGCGCGCGGCGGGCGCAGCCGTCTCGGACGCGATAAGTTGTAGAACGCAAGGCGACGGGTAAGTGCCACCACCGTGTCGACTTAGCAAAGCGTTGTAAACACTTGCCTTTTCGCGCAAGCGTTGCATTGTCAGCACAACGTAATAAATGCTCTAGTCTTTAGAATTATGTATGGCTTTCCCGGTATAAAGATGTACAGAATATCGGCGTGTTCTTATTGTGCCTCAGATATGCGCAATAACTGCTTTAAAATGGACAATCGCACAAGTATGAACCCAAAAACTTGAGGAGCATTGGTGCGCGCTGCGGATGGGGTAAGATTTTGGCCGTTTTGGGTACGGTTTCGGCGGACAAACAGACAAGTCCACTAACAGACAGACGAAAAGTTTTGCGTCAAAGGTCCCCAGAAAGACTATCGTCATCAAAAAGAGAAACGGACGGCGTGGACGATACGCTTCACCCGCTTTGTTGGCCGCCAATTCGGGTGCAGTGGCGGTGACGGTGAAGATGTTGAAAGGAGAAGGCCATTAGATCACACGTTAAAACTTGGACGCGTCCGTTTGCCGCTAGGGAAAACCGCCGATATATCAACATGTGTACTGCAAAAATCAGTTGGTAGTCAGTGCTCGTGTTGTTCCTCTTTGCCTTCCGTTTCTCGCTTTTGTTACAGCACTTTCGCGCTTGCGTTGGAACAGTTATTCACCCAAAAGTACCGTGCGTTATTTTTTTGTCGACGACGACAACAATATTTTTTCGTAACTGATCTGGCTATGGGAGCTGTTAGCGTATCAAGTAACGCATTCTGTTACTGCTTTTTTTTCTTTGGCAGCGTCAACAGCAGTGGGGCGCCCAGGAGTTGCAATTACCTTGTTCTTGTGGGCGTTCACGGAAGCGTAGCGAACAGTTCCTCGGAAGCCGGCGGCCGCTCTTGGAGGCCGTACTTCGCCCGTGGTCGTCACGTACTGTCGTGCAAGTCCAAAGTCCAGCATGTACACTTTACGTGACGAGTGCTGAGTACGGCCCATGGCAAAGTTGGACTGCGAAACAAGATAACAACGATGATGTATTAAAACCGATAAGTGCGGACATGCAGGCATTCACGCTCTTTCCAACTGCGAAAGCAGCCGAACGCATGTTAAGAGCTCGTTCACATCGAAGGCCAAAGCGGCAAAGCAGAACGCGAGGGAAGCCTGCTCACCAGGTGGAGATAGCCGGCGCAAAACAATCGCTTCGGGGCCTCCAATCGATGCTCGTCGCTTGGCCGCAGCCAATCGGAACGCCACGCGGTGGCACTGGTGTATGTTTGAGATTATCCAGAGGTTAGCATATGCAGTGATTATTTGGGAGAAGAAGTGCCACGTAGTAGCGACGCGTGTGCAAAGGCTGCCCCGCGGCCAGTCAAAGGAGGCGTGTGGTCTGAGCACGCACTTGCCGCTCCAAAAATCCTGCTTCGGTGTGCTTTACTGTTGATATGAAACGTGAGCGTGCTCACAATGGACACTCCTACGCAATCTGCACGAAGGCATTCGTTTTCACTCTCATCCAGATGGTAAACAAATTTTGGCCTCGTACTTCACCGCGGATGGTTGATTTTCGTCACGCATCATATTCTCCTCATCAATGAATATAAAATATAGTTTAACGCAATAGATTAGGTTATATTATGCCTTACAATGAATGACCATAGTTAGGACAATTATATTATCACTCGTGCTATAAAAAATTAGGGGACCCTAAAGGTTGGCCTTTGGAAGTTGAAAGCGATAGCAAAATCCTGTTCGTAGTGCGTACTTAAATCACTCAGTGCATGAAACTTTTTTAAATTTGCTATGCTATGTGGCCTTAAGGGAATAGGCGAAGTAGCATCTGTGCCTTTTGTAGGGGGGGGGGGGGGTACCGGCCTTCAACGACGCAGCCATTATAATCGCATATTATGGCGCCCTTTGGCAATGAAAGCTTGACAATGCATTATTACTGCAATATTTCATGTCGCATTGTGAAACATGTATACAGGAGACGTGTGTTTGTGAAGCATAAAAGTTACTTTTACTGCATTTTCGAACAGGAAGATATTTTCATTGTTTTCACAAGCAGAGGCGTGGCCGCTTGGTAGAACATCCACTTGCCACACAAACGTCCCGGGTTCGATCCCCACTTCGACCCAGACAACCTAGATTTCGTCCACACTCTTCTACAGGGTTTCTTATCGTTTATTTATTTCATTTGCATCGTTCTCGAGTTTTTGGGTCACACATAAGATGACTTTTCGCTCACATCCGACGACGCCGACACTAGAATTACGTTATCGCGTACTGCACTTACGGTTAGCCGAAACTTGCGCGTTACGCATATAGTCATAACGAAAAATTCACGCATCTTCACGAAGTGAATAAGGCGAACTGGGGAAGCTCTCGCAAGCGAACGTTACCCGAGCATTGCCCCACATATTCTAAATCGAGACACATATAGCAATGTAAATTCATTTCACCCCCCCCCCCCCTAGTCGTCCTGTGGATAATTCAAGGAGGATTTGGAATGATGTGAAGTTTTCAGTGTCTTGCGGTGCCATGATCTCACGGACTCGATTCATGTTTCGCTAAGTGATGTAAGAAGTAGCTGATCGCACGGAGTCGTCGTCGCGGTGAGCTTGACGAGATCAAGAGCAGAGCGTTGTCCCAGAAAAGCATGGCACATGTCGCTATTTGAAGGTTTCATGTTCTTTAGATCTCGGTGACGCATCAGCAGTTTAAATGCTCAGGCACCCGCCCCAGTTGTCTAAGTAGCAAGTTCGAAAAGATTTTATGCACTAAGTGTTTGAAGTGCGCACTAGAGACCGAATATTGGTATCGCGTTCAACTCTTAAAAGTGAACTTCAGAATTCCACCTTTTTTGTCTTAAAACCACATTGTGAGAGATGCCGAAGGCTACGGCCGTCTAGTTTTCTTTAGCGTGCCCTCACAGTACATGGGCTTCTGCGTCGCCAAATGCTGCGGACGGGATAGACCCTGTGGCGCTTGGGTTTACAGCCAAGCACCGTAGCCACTTGAGATATTCTGGCTACCTGCAGCCTGCCAGACAGAGCGCGCTCATTATTTCTCGAGACGCTGTGCACCAGCCGCCAGCTGTTTTGTTCGCGAATGGGGCGGGTTGCGCGTGATCTTGCGAGCGTACAAGTTCGTACCACAAATGCGCTCGCCGGAGAAGATTATTTCATGCAGCTCATCGGTAAACGTAGCCGGATATTTTGAAGCGGACATTGTAAAACAAACCAACGCGCACGCGGCGAGATGTTTCGTTTGCTGCGACGACGGTAGCGTTTGTTGACGTCTACGATGGCTGGTACAGCTTTAGATTTTGCAATCCTCGGACAGCTTTGTAATTCTTGAGTTCTTCACACACGTTAACATGGCTCTGTTCCCTGTCCGTACGAAACTAGCTGGTTAGCTCTGGCTGCCGGGAAGCTTCCATAGTGATCACAACGCAACTGAAGACACGAGGTAACGAGACGAACGCATGCTGTGGCTGTTACTTTTGCTCGCATGCTGCAGTTTCATAAATTGTTTGTTCTTCACAACAAAGTTCAGTTGGAAGCCAGTGCTCGTCTTCGCTCGTCTCGTTGTCCCGTGTCTTACTTTACGCTCTAATGACACTACGAAATGGGATATCAAATAGCCTACATTTTACTTCAGCTGCCAGAAGTTTGAAAATCGAAGATACCCGTGGGGCCACCACGGCGGACAAAGGGAATGAACGAAATTGAAAAAAAAAAGAACACGGCCTGGTGGGGACACGCCGTATTGAAAAGCACAACTACAGTGGGTATATTCTCGACTGGTTCTACGTGCGACCAATTTTGTCCATCATCAGCATACAGGTCATCAGTCATTTTGTTAGAAAGCATCTCGACTATACCCGCGAAGGGTAGGGTTAAGTTTCGGAATTCAGGACGTGTTCCGGTAAAGTATAATTGCGAACCATACCGGCTTGACGTCTCGGTGCAGGAATCCCACTTCGTGGATGCTCTGTATGGCGCGCAGTATCTGCAGCCCCAACCGAAGCGTGGTGCTGAGCGAGAAAGCTCCTCGGGGTTGCGAGCGACGCAGCTCGGCCAGGTTCTTGCCCTGAAGCTGCATGACCACATAGTTGAAGCGGTCGTTCCGGCCGCAGCCGATGAAGCGGCACACGTGCTCGCGACCTGCGCCGTAGAGCAGTGCGCGCGTAATAAGCAGTGGAATGGCGTTTACTGTGAGGCACATTAAATGAGGTAAGCACTGTACAATATGAAATAGCTCCCAGGTGAAGCTTCACGGCACTTTGAAAGACAGAGTGTGACGGTCTCATTTACAAGATTTCGTAGAGCATCGCATCAAAAGTGAAGGCGCTGCTTCTTTAAACTGTATCAAAACATAAAAAGTATGACCTGATAAACGCAATATAACAAAAACAGAGGCATACTTATGATACTTCTTCGCTTTTCGTTCACACAGCAGAAAACACGTGTGTCCGGCATTATGACAGAGAATATGTTCTCAGCCGAAGTCTCCAGGCCTCCCCCCAGCTTTTTATGTGTGTGGGCTGCGCTTTTCGTGCAGCCCACTCACAGGTGCAACACACTAGGAAGACATTATGCGCTGGGTGATTCCACGAGAGATCGACACGGGTCCAAAAGTTGATATTTTATATTTCATTGAGTATTTTATATTTCGTGCACCTCTCACTAAGTAGCCCGAAAGTCAACTTTGTTTTATGATTAACGGCATAACTTACGAG
The DNA here is from genome assembly GCF_043290135.1 of Rhipicephalus microplus. Classification (NCBI taxonomy): domain Eukaryota; kingdom Metazoa; phylum Arthropoda; class Arachnida; order Ixodida; family Ixodidae; genus Rhipicephalus; species Rhipicephalus microplus. Next base: position 13,010,189 of record NC_134705.1, on the reverse strand, counting down.
AAAAAAATATCAAATTTTACCAACACGGAGGCACCAATTTCGTCACCTGTCATTTTCGAAAATTGCAGATGCTATAAAAAGACAAATATTTTTGTTTTAAGAAAGATATTTTTTACCTGAAATGCATGTCTAATGAAGAATGAATTCATATGATTTCAAGTTTGTAGACCTTAAGAATATAGCTTTTAAAAATGTCTAACTTTGCGACAGTTTAAAATAAGTTACGTATTCTCCATTTTTTTCTCCGAAAGTAATGCAAGCAGCGTTTTCAAACTTGGCACTTTTTAAGAATATAGTGTGTTCAATAAGTCCATAAATTATTGTGGCCGTAGGGCAAATGTAAATTTTTATATATTGCCTCAAATTTCTCATATTGGCAAAAGTGTACTCCACTGAAATTTGAATGATAAAAAAAAACCCATCTTCGATTTTCCTTAACATCTCGTAAATAGACAACCGAAGGCCATCATACAGTATTATAGAAAAACATGTTGCATTACTTTGTCTTCAGCGGCAATATTCGTGGTACAAATCAGAGCTTTTTGGGAATGCGCTGATAAGTTGAGAAATCTAGAAATCGGAACGGAAAAGCGGCAATGAGCTTCGAACGCGAGTAAACGTGACCGCATTTGGTGAAGAAAGACTGTTTTAGCACTGTGACAAATAAGTACTCATGAAGGCGCATTTATGCTCCTGATAGCACAGCTCTAATGGAGGAAATCTTCGCCACTGTAACTCAGTTGCAACACATCTGTCTATATTTGCAGATAAACTCCAACATGAAAATGTTCCAACGCAAGTGTTGGGTCTCGCTAGCAAAAGCATATGCGCTTGAAGTACCCTCACTGGTACTTTGGTGGTGACTGCGTGAAAGAAGAGATGCGCTCAAAATGGCTGCATCTTTTGCTGATCACATTTAGCAGTACGTGACGCTAACAAAACACGACCACGATCAGTGCCCTCAGATGTGCTTAGCCAAACATGCCAAGAACGTATGCCTGGAACACGTGGCAACAATCTCCATTGGCTCTTCTTAAACTGACGGAATGTTTTTAGCTCGTCTGCATTTGCAGACAGCAGCTTGACATTCTTGAGCTTCGCACTCATTTGCGCCACCATTTGGGGTGCTGACATGATCACAGCTGAGCTTGCTGCTCTGAGGTTGTAGAGCGTAGCCTGATGCTTTAGTAGGCCACCAACGCCGCCACAAGAGTTCTTTCCATGTCCTGTGGCCAAAAAAACCTACTTTGGTGATATATGATCTTTCTGACATAACTCGAACAACTGGTACTTGTTTTTGAAGTGACTGCATGCACCATCAGAAACATAAGTAACATGCGTGTCAGGCTTAAGTTGCTCCTTCATATAGTTATGGATTATTTGTAGAGCAAAACAGGCATGTGCAGCATCATGGCATGTGTCATCACTGAAGACGGCAAAACTTTGAATTGATTGGTTCCTTGTGACGACACACGTGAATATAGACACCTGTCTTTTGTGCAAGTAATACGACTGTACCTCATTCGGTAAAATGGCTGTTCAATTTCCGGCGAAATCAAAGTGAAAAATGCAAGATTCTTTTTCTTGGTTCTCTTTCCCCTGACGTATTACTGATTCTTCAATGTATCTTTTGTAATCATGGGCAATCAACTTCACGACCCATAGACATAGCTCTCGCAGAAAAGCACTTGCCTGGGCTGTTTTTTTTTCACTAGATCGCCATTTTCCTATACTGCATAGGCTACCTTAATATCTTCAGGGATTTCTAAACATGTGGCTGTCAGAGCATCCTCCTTAGCACAATAGTCACAATGGCCTAAAAAAACAATCACTTGTAGGGGAGCTGCAAAGACATAGTTCTTTCAAGAAGTCCGCCATGTAGGCACCATCGGTCACGTCTTGTAGGGCAGATACACACTCCATGGCATTAGCACAGTATATACAAATGCCCACTTCTTGGTGTGGTGCAAGAAGAACCCACTTCGGCCTCAGTAAATAAAACTGAGGCCGAGAGCCCGATAGACGTGTTTGAATTAGCTTCTATAAAAAGACGGTAAGCCTCTCGCACCGAACCGGTCACAAACCTTTTCGAAACAAGCTCCTTTTTTCCGTCAATGATAACAGATACTACATTTTTTTGTTGAAACTCTGCCAAGAGCAGCTATACTCATCTTCAGAGTAGTAAGCCATAGCTGCCTGGACGTCCATTGGGTTCAGCCGTTTCCTTTTTACCGCATTTGGTGCTAACCATATCCCGTGTTTTGCGCGCCAGCGTCGGGATCTCTATATCGTGTAAGCTGACAAGTTTGGTATAAGCGTTTGTAGTTTTCGGCGCTCTATATCTCTCGGCAACAGTGTCAACAAACGCTTGCGCACTTGATACGAAGAACACGCTTCATAGGCTTGCTTGAAGTTCTGGAACCACTGGGCACACATACTGCATTTTAGATCTGATGGTTGAAAGTGGTGGTTACACACGTTACGGTGGCATTTCACAGTTACTGTAGAATCGCTGCTAAGTTGTCTTGGCTCTGCATGAACTTTGCTATTTTGCGCATGAAGCTTCTCCAGTCGCATATGTGACAATGCTTCAGGCATGTTTACGCACCGCTCTTGACTTCTGCCTTTTTCTTCTTCCGGCAAAAAATCATCAGCTGTTTCAGCTGAGAAGCCATTAGACGAAGACAGCACATCTCTGAGGCATCTGAAGCAGTTCTGGCAGACGTGGTCGTTGTTATGTGCATGGCGGGCAGCTTTCGGCAAAAGCTTCTGGAGGGCAAACAGGCCGATGTCTTCGACCTTGCGGAAGTTTTTTTGATGAGGCATTTTCTTTTTATACAACTTGAGGTAATCTGAACTAAAAACTCTATCCCGGCTGAAGCGGTCAGCCATCGCCACGCTCCTTGAGGCTCAAATTACTGGCAATGCAACTATGCGTGAAACCAGCAGCACGAAAGTGATCTGTCGTCTGTTCTTATGTCTCTCACCTTTAATGAGAGCAGACGTAAAGCAGCGTGCGCAAGTATTCGCAGTGCGAATGCAAAACTGAAGTATAGTACGTTAAAATGAATTTCAAAATGTTTTTGTCGATAAAATTACGGGACGCGTAATCTTTGTCCCTACTTTGAACCACATAATCTAAAACATTGCCTCCGAGATGCAGCGCACAGCAATTCATCTGTAGAGCAGACGACGGCTGACAACTTGCCCTAAAGCGTGTTCTTCAGCCTAATTCGGCAGTCTTCGTGCCCCAAATGATAAACATTTGTTATGAATTGTTTATAAACTCATCCATTATTCAATTCTATTACCCAATGTGTTGCGAACACATGGCTCCTCACAGCAGCTCCATCTGTGTGTCAGTAATAGAGAGGGACCACATATTAGAGGTCTCAGTGCTCCACGTACAAGAGTGAATGCAGATAGTGTAGAATGTTGTGTTCAAAATAGTTACTCCTATCTGCTAAAACAGCCTTTCTTCCCCAAATGCGGTCAAGTTTACTCGCGTTTGAAGCTCATTGCGGCTTTTCCGTTCCAATTTCTAGATTTCTCAACTTATCAGTACAGTCTCGAAAAGCTCTTATTTGTACCACGAATATTGTCGCTAAAACAAGATAATGCAACATAATTTTCTATATTACTGTACGATGGCCTTCGGTTGTCTATTTACGAGATTTTAAGAAATATCGTAGATGGGTTTTTTTATTATTCAAATTTCAGTGGAGTACACTTTTGCCAACATGAGAAATTTGAGGCAATATATAAAAATTTACTTTTGCCCAACGGCAGCAATAATTTAGGTACCTAATAAACACACTATATCCTTGAAACGTGTCAAGTTCGAAAACGCTGCTTGCATTAGTTTCGGAGAAAAAAATGCGCAATATATAACGTATTTTAAACTGTCGCGAAATTAGACCTTTTTAAAAGCTATTTTCTTAAGGTCTACAAACTTGTAACCGTATGAATTCGTTCTTCATTACACATGCATATATGTAAAAATTATCTTCCTTGAAACAAAAATATTTGTCTTTTTATAGCATCTGCAATTTTCGAAAATGACAGGTGAGGAAATTGCTGCCTCCGTGTTGGTGAAGCTTGATATTTTTTTTCTCGTAAGTTATGCAGGTAATCATAAAACGAAGTTGACTTTCGGGCTACCTGGTGAGAGGTGCAAGAAATATAACATACTCAATGAAATCTAAAATATCAACTTTTGGACCTGTATCAATCTTTCCTAGAATCACCCCGCTTTTTGTTGATGTGTGGCTGTTGACAATGAATAGTTATGGCTCTTACTTTTATAATGTGCTGAAAGCACTCAACCACTCACTAGTCACGCAATATGCATAATGGGCAGCGTAGCCTTTTATATTAGAAAAGAAAATGAGATATACGTATAGGCATTGGTTCTATCGCACTGGTACTGTCCGCTTCATGGCCAATCCTCAACAATGGGTTGCGCCAAGACACGAAGAAACAACCAACCAGCTATTAATCTGTCGCAAAAGAGAGAGAGAGAGAGAGTATGATCTTTTTGAGAACGCACGGATTGGTGTTAAGTGGAAACATGCACATGCGCCGCATTCCCTGTGGCCGTGTCTGGATGCCGAGCTGTTACGTTACGAGGAGAAGGTAAATTACGCCGTACACGACTTCCATGCCATGATTGTCATATTCGGGCATGTCATTTATCTTCGCTATCCATTCCCATCACGTGGTACGAAATTTAGTATATGTGAGTTAGCGAAGTGGCTCAGAGCCCATCATGAGCGTGGTATGTTGTCATGTTCTTACATGACACACGTGTCATGATTATCAAGTTTTCACCAGTCATATACTTTCGTCAGCTGTTGACGTCACGTAACAACAAATTTTCAATGTGTAAAGCTAGCGAAACGACCATGAGTGCCCTATTAGGGTAGCATGCAGCCATGTTGTTACATGACACGCACCTGATGATTATTGTGTTTTCACCAGACTCATTACCTTCGTCATTCATTCACGCCCCGTAATACCAAATGTGGTATATGTGAAGCTATAGCGAAACGGCCAAGACCGCATCATGAGCGTAGCATGTAGTCATGTTTTCACGTGACACGCATCTCATTATTATCATATTTTCACCAGTCACATACCCGCTTTGTCATCTATTCACGTCCCGTAATACCAAATCTTGTGTATGCCAAGCTAGCACAACGGCCGCAAGCGCATCAAGAGTGTAGCGTGTAATATCATGCCATATCAAGATACGCATATCACGATTTTCATGTTAGGGTCAGTCGCTTGTGTTCGCCTTGCAGTCATGTCATACCATACCAGTTTTGCAACATGTCAGGTAAACAAAACCACCACAAGAGCGGCAAGACCATGATATGAGAATTGTGACATTCATGACATAGATGTCATGGTTTTTTGTTATGACTTGTCGTTTACGACCTTCATACTATCAGGTTATGTCATACCATATTTGGTATCAATACCATTGTCGAAACGGCCAGGAGAAATAGATAAATAAACTCAAAGTTGCCGAAGTTCATTAAGAAATCTTTCGCATTTAAATAGAACCACATGGCGGTTTTATTGCGGATAGTGTGGTTGGTTCAAAAAGTTCAGTTTTTGTCAGGACGCGTTCGGCTCACGTGGCCACGTTTGAGGGGCAGTTTGCGCAAGCGTACTCGCATTTTCGTGGCTATTTTCATTCCTAAGGCGCTTTCTGGATGACTCCTCGGATGGTAGGAACATAGGTCCAATGTGGATCAAAGAGGTGAACGTGGATGGACCGTGCAGCATTTTGGTGAAACGGCTCACCGGCGACGCCAGGAGCGAAGAAAATATCGCTGAGAGCAAGAGCAGGCATGGCCGCAAACCGAGCATAAACGGTTGTATTTTATAACGTCAGTTTCTAGTGGAGGTTCACTGTTGCCAGATAACGGCAGTAGCTGGCGCAGAGCCAACCAAGGGTGGCTGTGGGGAGCAGTTACGTCATGAGCCCTTGGAAGACGGGTGGTTCGAATTGCACTAACACTATGCGGAGCACTAACGCATGCTTATCTTTCAAAATGAGCATTATCGTCGCACGAAACAAGCTCTACTCAGGTTTCTGGGATGTCATTAAAAAAAAGTGGGAATCGATGATATGCGAAGCACGAATGAGATATGTTGATATGTCACATTAAATCAGCACAACGTTACAAGGTGGAGGTGAATTATGCTGTACATGACTTCCGTGTCATGAACACTTCATGTTCCGATGTGTCGTTTACCTTCGTCATCTATTCACATCACATGACACCAAATTTAGTTAATGTGGAGCTAGCGAAACGGCCGCTAGCACGCTATGGGCGTGGTATGTTGTCATGTTCTCACATGACACGCGTGTCAGAATTATCTTGTTTGCACCAGTCATATATTTTGTCGTTTGTTGACGTCACGTAACACCAAATTTGGTATATGTGGAGCTAGCAAAACGGCCGCGAGTGCATCATGAAGGGCCCAATATACTCCGATGTAGCGTTGACGCGCGCGCACGCTGGGCACAGCGACCGTACACGTTAGCGAAATGCGAGCACTCTATTGTCTGACGCCAGGCGTGACCAGCGTCTATCAGCGCGGCCCGATGGCAACCAGCGCGACATGCGACATGCTGCATTTTGCGCCAATGCTTTACCCAGACGACACTGCATCTCCCTCTTTTCGTGACGGAGACATGCCGGACGCGCTGAAACGCGCATGCGTCAAAGCAAAGCAGTGCGGCGTGCGCCGGCGAGTATGTGACAGGACCGGCGCCTGGCGTGGCAACGCCGGAGTGACGCGACGAAATGAACACCGGCGAGCACGCGCACCACGTCACGTCGAAACATATTGGCGCCTTGACTGTGGCATGTAGTCATGTTCTCACATGACACGCATCTCCTGATTATCATGTTTGCACCAGTCATATTCGTCATCCATTGAAGTCACGTAACACAAATTTGGCGTATGTGAAACTAGCTAAACTGCCGCGAGCGCATCATCAGTGTGGCATGCAGTTATGTTGTTACATGACACGCATATCGTGATTATCAAGTTTGTATGTGTCAGTTACCTATGTCGTCCGTTCGCGTCACGTAATACCGAGTTTGGTACATGTGAAGCTGGTGAAACAGCCGCGAGCGCGTAATTAGCGTAGCATGTAGTCATGTTGTTATGTGACACGCATCTCATGCTTATCATGTTTGGACCAGTATCATACCTTCGTCCTCCATTCACCCGTAATACCAAATTGGGTATAAGTGAAGCTAGCGAAATGGCCGCAAGCGCATCATGAGTGTCGCATGTAGTCACGTTGTTACATGACACGCATCTCATGAATATCATGTTTGCAGCAGTCACATACCTTTGTCGTCCCTTCACGTACTTTAATACCAAACTTGGTTGTGATGCAAGCGAAACGGTCACGAGAGCATCATGAGCATGGCATGTAGTCATGTTGTTACATGACATGTTCGTCATGATTTTTATGTTAGGGTCTGTCGTTTGTCTTCGCCATGCAATCATGATACCATACCAGTTTTCCTACATGCTATGTGAACGAAACTACCTCAAGAGCGGTAGGACATTGAAATGTAAATCTTGGCATTCATGACATGCGTGTCATAATTTTCATGTTATGACTAGTCAAATGTGTTCTTTATACAGACATGTTATGCCATACCAAGTTTGGTATCGATACCATTATCGAAATGGTCAGGAGAGCTAAAAGTTTTAGGCAGCTGGATAGATAGATACGCTCAAAGTCGCCGAAGTTCGCTAAGAAATGCTTCGCATTAAAAAGACTCCAGCGAGCGGAATCGAAAGTAGGAACTCCGCGACATAAACTGAGCCACAGAAGGGTACCTCCTTCAACGTTTTAGCAGCAAGCTATTTATATCTACCTCTTACTACTGTTGGCGGGCACTTCGGGAGAGGGTGAACTATCGTGTTTTCAGCATTATCAGCAAGATGGTGCAATGAGCGCGTGGTGGCTCTCTCACGTGTACTTTTGTCCGCGGAGAGAAGGGGAGTGGATTATCTCTCACGTGCCCTTATCTCCTGGTCGAGAGCATCATACGTCCGGGCTGGCGTTACGCTTGCACTGGAACGATTCTGTTGTAGCTACGGGGCGCACAAAGATCACTGCAATTAGGGAGCCTACATGACCGCCTGTTTTAGGGTAAGGAAATCTCGAAAATTGCCCTCTAAAAAGTCAACCAAAGTCAACGGGCAGTGGGGAACGTTGTTGCCAGCTTCCGCAAAATTGAGCCTAATTTTTTGTGTGGCGCCATTTTGGGGCCAGCCGTATAATCCCCCACTCCCGCTATTTGGAATCTGCAAAATTTGTGACTTGCAGTGTCTTTTTAAAGGCCCTTTTTCAGGCTAAAACCTTATTAAGGCTAAAGCCTTCGATGCATGAGGCCTGAAATGTCGGTGGCATCCAGCGTCAGCGTACACGAAGTATTAGATGCATCAAGCACGAAATGTAACCGTCGCTGGCATCTTCCAGCGTCTACGTCAACTTGCTACCAACGCCTTCCGTTAGATGCACCAAGTTGGAAACGTAATCATCGGTGGTTTCCAGCGTCGGAGTCAGCCTGTTACATGCATCAAGCTTGAAACATGACCGTCGGTGGCATCGTCCAGCGTCGGAATGAGCACAAACCCTTAAGTGCATGAAGCGCGAAATATAACCGTCGGTGGCGCACAGCATCGGCGTCAACACGTTACATGCAAGGCTCGAAACGTAACCATCAGTGGCGTGGTCCAGCGTCGGCGTCAGCACTTTACATGTATCAAGCTCGAAACGTAACCTTCTATGCGAGTTTCCATTCATGCGAGCGTCCGTCCATGCGTCCATCAGTGCGTGTGCCCGTCTGAGCATCCGTCTCTGTACCCGTACGTCGGTGCGTTCGTCCTTGCGTGCGTGCGTCCGTCCGTCTATTCGTCCATCCACGCGTGCGTCTGTTCATGCGTGCGTTCATCCATCCGTCCATCCATGTGTGCGTTCGTTCGTGTGTTCGTCCAGTACGTCCTGTGATTTTTTTTGTGCTACCTGGGACTTTAATGTGTCAACTGCTTCGTATTGATGACAGCGCTTGACGCCACTCACGGACGCATCTAACGCTTGATTTACCTCATGTTTCGTGTTGACGCAGACGCTGGACGACACTGACGTTTACATTTCGCTCTTGACGCATCTAGTGTTTCGTGTTGGCACCGACGCTGGACGCCACCGACGGATACATTTCACGCTTGATGCATCTACTGTTTCGTGTTGACACTAACGCTGGACGCCACCGACAGACAAATTTCACGCTTGATGCATCTACTGCTTTGTGTTGACGCCGACACCAGGCCGTATTCTCGAGGATGAAATGGAGGCAGTGAGGGCCACAATTCGGTGCGAGAGCGCCTCTTTGTCATATAGCAACATTGTGTTCTGGCGGGCGCAGAAGCGTTGGTGGCATGTAGTGGGTCCAAGGCTGGCACCACCCTAAAACAGGTGGGCATGTAGGCACCCCAACTGCAATTGTTGCGCAGCTTTCGTGTGCAAATTGGGCGCGCTTTTCAGACACAGCAGACTAACAACTGAGATGATTATTGGCGTTCATCTCTACCTGCGCGTACGTTTCGTGCGTCATTTGTGCGAAAGAAACGCGGGGCACGTTTCGATCTGCTTGCCATTCTGTGCGTGACCTGTCAACTTGTTGCTATCGCGTTCGTGGCTTCGACTTTGAGGCAAAGTTTTGACTTTTTTTTATGCTAAATTACTCTAGCGAGAATAATTAAGCCAATCAAAATAAAGGACACGCTTGGACTCCTGAGCCATGGCAGCGGACCAATGGGAGAAATTACTCAGGAAAGAGAAATCATTTTAATGTGTTCCCGCCCCTTCTCGCTCAACTCACTAGAGAAAGAAGCGCACGTGGTAATATCTCGTTTTAGACACTACAGCAAATTATTATGCCCGAGTAATTACAGATTACACGCAAGGTGAAAACTCGGGATGTAACCAGATATTCTTGGCTTGGGGAAGGTTAGACAAGCATGGTTCGTTGAGATAAAACTGCTCAATGTTTTCTTGTTGCAAACAGAGTTCACAACGTTGGCTTGAGAACACTGCATCGCCACCGAAGGAAAATTATCGCCGGTTAACTGCAAAACAGTGACTGTAGGGTTCCACTCGGCGAGCGACTGTGTCTTGGTGAACGCCGAACGCAAAGGGTGCCAAGCTTTGCTACTTAGTTTAATTTTCAAAGAATTTTCAATGACCCATGTGGTTCCTGCAGAAGCTTTCATCTTCCAGTCGAGACTTGGGCGCTATGAACTGGCAGGCAATGAGCTAGCTGATGCTGCAGCTGTGAATAACGGCACCGTTCACGCACACAATGTATATGCGCGAACGCATGCGCGTACGCATTGATGATATCACCTCTGCGATAGGGCACAATAAATCGCTGGCACAGCCCCACCTGTACGAATGCCGGAACCAAGACTATCGGTACAGGCGTCTGCGGGAAACAGGACTTCGCTCATCCCGGTTGAAATAAATCGTAGACATACCTCTCTGCTACAGAGGATTGGAATGCGCGTCGCCTTCATTTGACGCTATGTGCACTTCATCAGCCGTGCAGACAGCCCGTTGTTGTGACCGGGGTTTGCGGCACTTGAGATCCGGGATCGAGATGTCGAGGCAAGAAGAGGTTGAACCTCGTAGAGAGGATTTATTTACATTAAAATATAGCACGGACTCTCTGGCCCGAAGCTCCACATTGAAACCTCTACATTGAAAAAGGCTGTCTATTGAACAAGCTCCGTGAACCATCCTAACCCCCGAATGCAGAGACGTTACTTGACTCGTACTTGACTCGTTCTTTACTCAAGACAGTCTTGCCGGTCTCCATAAATCGTTCTTGAACTTGCGGATGACTTGAAGGCGACTTGGCTCGGTCAAAGTCCGGACAAGTTTCAAGTCAGCCGCGGGGCTAGCTTGAAAGCGTTTTCATGCGTTATTCCAACATGACCACCTCTCGGATGCACGTCGCGCAGAGGGTGGCCGCTTTTGAGTTTGCTTGACTCGCCATAAGCGTAGCATTTTTTGAGGCGCACTGCCTGCCGAAGATTCTCGGAACCGCTTTACGGGACCAAGGAAATCCCATGGAATTGTACGACGAGCAACAATTCCACGCTAGGTACAGATTCATGAAGAACGCCGTGGGGCAGCTGCTCGTTATGTTGCCACTCCGTGAAAGTGGAGACAACCGAATACAGCCTGTGCATCCAGTGTTACAGCTACTGATGGCTCTGAGGTTTTACGGTGCTGGCACATTACAAACAGTCACCGGGAATCTCGTCCACATTCCGTAGTCGACAATTTGCCATGCAATAGGAAAAGTTCCGCTACTCATCGCAAAGCACCTGTACGCAATGCTGGTGCGCTTTCCGCAGCCGGCAGCACTTTTTATAGTTATGCGGAACTTTTATGAAGTGGCTGAGTTTCCTGGTGTTACAGGCTGTGTTGACTACACACACGTGCGTATTAATAGCTTATTAACGCTGAAGTGTTCCGTAAGCGCCAAGGCCATTTCTGTTTTTCTTGAACACGACGACAATTTCCGCTTCTTTCGGTACAAAATTGACTCGGCGCTGTGTCTGTGTGCTTCGTATATCCTTTCGTCCTGCCTAGGGCACTGTTTCTCGCTCAGAAAGGCATCGCTTGTAGCTCAATGCTACGTAAAATTCCACACACATCACGGGTTTTTTTTATCCACTTCACCGTCATGCAGCGAGACACTGCTGCACCCCGCGAGACAGAATTATGCTGAGGGCAATGTCCTGACCCCCGCTTTTTCTCTTGTTTACCAAGTTCATCAAAAGAATAAGAATTAAATTTGTTCCCAGAACTTGTTTTTTTTTTCATATATAACTGCGACCTAGCCCATTACAGGCATGCGCACAGGCGAACAGAAATGCAAATACCGTGAAAATCGCGTTACCTCGTGAGCCAGGTCAGCACAAATACATGCCGTGGCGTTCGATTGAAAAAAAAAACGACGAAAGAACCCAACGCGATGCTTGCTTCGCCCCCAAACAAGCAACCGTGGAGAAACGCGCCGCTTTTGGGTGGCCACTAAAACCAGCGGGCAACGAACGCTTTACAGAGGCAACACTGCGCATCGCTGTGGCGGCAGGCACCACGTGCCGCTGGTTAGCCGTAAAATGGCAAGAATATGCTTGTGGCGCTTCGTTTTTATCGTTATTTCAAAACGTATGGTCTTTTTTTTATGTAATGCATGCCTTACGCGAACAACTTCAATATTACCCTCGTTAGAAGGTGAGCAGCGTGTTTCTGCTTTGAAGCTCGTTCTTGACTTGACCAAGCAAGACAACCTGAGCATCTATGAAACGCGAAGGCTGACTTGGGCGTTTTGAAGTCCGCTGCTTGCTTCACGCCGACTTGCTCAAGTTAAGTTGAAGTCACGAGCCAAGTAACCTCTCTGCATTCGGGGGTAAGCAGCCCGCGAGAGCTGAATAAATACAGCCTCATCTCTCCAGATCCCTAGATCAGAAAATAGGTCCATATCGGCATTGTCCAATATTATGTCCCGCAGCACACATGAGTGTCATTATGCCGGCATCGCCCTTAACAAACACACGTACATATACCAAACACGTGCACGGTCCCGGTGATGCTGCATTCTCAGGCAAATCTTGTATCCAGCGAACAGGGTGAAACGTGTTTGTCATCTCGCCACTCGCGCCGACCATCCAAGCTTTGCCGAACGGTGATCGTGGTCTAGGCGCTTTCGAGGGGCCATACCTGGACATCTGGTACTAATTTGAGTGTCGGCGACTCATCAGCCAGAGACGCACAGCGTGGTGGTCCGACGTCCGTAATCGGCGGAAGCTCGGCATTGGGGCTTTTACCGGGCCATGAAGACGCCACGTGTCGCATCTCTGCGGAGACCCAAAGGACAGCGGTGCTCCATAGAGTAATTTCAGCCGCGTAGCGCCCAGTACATGGAAACAGCAGAACATCTTGGCACTGCTTGTAATCTCCACAAATTGCTGCCTTTCTTTCGTTCTGGCGGCCACGGTAAAAGGGTGGCCCACCAAAGACAACACCGTACTGTGAGCCCTACCGTGCAGATGATACTTTTGCACGGGTATTGTGCGACTCTACACGTGTCTCGACCCTTCAACGTTGATAACGAATAGAATGGGCCAGCGTTAGGACGACTACACGAACGAGAAAAGACACAAGCGCTACACTCACAGCTAAAATTTACTTCAAAAACGCCACCTATATACCCTAACCTGTGAGCGCAACATCACCCGCCAAGCTCATCCACGTTTCATCGCGGAAGCCATAAACGTGATGTCTTCCACTGGTCCCCGCTGTCATAAGCGACCTAGCATTCTTCCAGTAATGAAATATATGCTAGGTAAAGAACTGTTTGCACTGGAGCCAGACAAAAAGTTTTTTCGTTGTTTTAAACCAGAGAACGTACAACGAAAAAGCACAGGCTGGCGTATCAAAAAACTTCACATCTGTTTCTAAAAAGCTGAGAAGATTAGAAAACGAGCTGTGTCTAAGTTGAAAGATCCATGACTCGATCATCTTGCAAAGACATTAGGGTAGACAAAGAAAGAACCCTCAGGATACTTTAGTGTTAAAACACATAAGATAGATATGCCCTTTAGATCTATAGTGTCTAAAAGAAATACTTGGCAATGTGTGTGTCATCGTATCTTCAAAATACTTTGTCCTGCCTTAACCTGGAAAACCAATACCTGATCTCTAGTTCATCCTGTGTGGTAGAGCACCATGAAAAGCAGGATCTAAAGGGTTGTGCTGTTCTGAGCGTAGACATTGAGGATTTGTTGCTCACATTACCGTGCAATGAACTCATGGAAAGTGTTAAGATATGCATTTCCCAGTTCAGTGACAAGCTTCAGGTTAGGGCAAGGAGTGGCATTTCACTCGAACTCTTTCTCAAAACCTGGTCCATGTACCTAAATTTTACCGTCATTGGCTGGTAAGAAAAAGTTCTGCGTAAAACAGGCGTTTACATTGGATACAAAGTCGCAGCCGTGTTAAGCGATATATTTTTGTGCCATGTTAACACGAAGCTTAGAAGCCACCTGGGTGAAGGTATCCGCTATGTTTTAGGTATGTTGATTACGCGCTGATTTTTCGAAATGAGCACAATCACAACCAGCTGAACCGGACAGGATTTCAAATGTTTTCAGGATTGTGGTCTTGGTCTTCGGTTCACCTCCGAATTAATGAAGCAGCAGCAGCTGCAGTATCTTGATTCACGCCTGCTGTTCACTCCACAGCATGTATGTGGAAGTACCAACCCAGATCGAAACAACCGTTGTTACATGCTAACTCAGTGCACTCAGAACTCATTAAAATTGTATTATGTTTTGCACGTAGTGCTCTTCATTCAAAAAGTCATGCCATCATCAGGTCCTAGACAGCTTTCACAACCACCTTCTTAGGCCGAAGACGGTCGGTTATGGCAACGCTGCGATCCCGACTGCATTTAATAAGCTCATAAAATGGGTTAAGGCCAAAAACGCGGGATCATGTAACGAGAGCAAAACTCGCGCCAGTGATTTCACTATTATACCATACCTCCATTGCTTTTCCCATGGTCTGAAGAATGTTTCCAATCGGTAAAAGATTGATATGGTGTTTTACGCCCCCCAGAAGATTGGAAGGATTTGCCCATCCATCAAAAATAAAAGCAAGTTCATCTGTAAAGTTGCATGCATAACTAACCATGTCCAGAACTTCATAACTTGCATGATAGGTAAAGTGTATATGATACCTCTGTCATGCGACGGGGTGTAAGTGGGACAAAGTGGAAGGTGCATCAATATAAGACTGCAAAAACACCTACGCTCGCTCTCCTCCGCGAATCCGACCAGTTATCATATAGCCAACCATAGGCACTCGTGTGAATGTACTCCACATTTTAATGACACCATCCTTCTGTGCAGCCATCCTTATAAAGAGACAAGAAATAACAGAAGCTTTTCACATCAACCGTTTAAAAGAGAAATACATTAGTCAAGCATCTATATATCTTCCATCAAAAGAATTAAATTAGCTCTTGCAAACGTGCATAGCATAGTGCCACTTCGTATATTGCTTCTATCTGTTGTAAATCTTCATGTTACTTATGTTTTCAACGAGGCTGTTTTCGAGCTGATATTGCCCTGACATTGCTCCCGTGCCACTTTTGATGACATTGAGTTGGATGACATAGGTGGCGTTTTTTTCAATAAAATTTTAGTTGTATGTGTGGTGCTTGCCGTGTCTTTTCTCGTTTGTGTATTCGTCCTAACGCTGCCCCATTCAATTCATTATGAACCCTAACCAACAAGCCCACCTTTCCGTTATTCTGCTTGAACGTTGATTGGCATTAGGGGTGTAACGGTATGTAAGATTTCTGTTTAGGCAGCAATGTGCGACCAGACAAAATCCAGCAGTGCCGTCAGGACTGGACAGCACAACCTTTATGATACGTGGTTCTTGCTTGCTTGCTTGTTCCTTTCTTTTGTGGCTCTCACCCACTAAGGGGGATTGGCCAAGAAGCCGGTGGTTAATGCAACTAAATACCTATAGATTTTCTAGATTAGGGAAATATGATTACTGTGTTTTGACTGTGAAATAATTTGGCGCAATGAAAAAAAAAGAAAAAAAAGGGGGGAGAAATAATAGAATTTGTTGAAAATCTGTGGTGGGATCGTTATATGAAATTCTCCTGAAAGTTGAATCATTGCAGTGTATCAGCTAAATATTAACTGGTAGTGTGACTAGTAAAATTTGAGAGCTGATGGCTCACTCAGCAAGGTAATCTTCTTGTGTTATATATGAATTCGCAGAGAGCCCCGCAGATGTTCCTGTCGCTATGTCCCAATGAAATGGCCCCAAAAGACAAAATATTGGGAGTATTAAGTGATATTCCTAATTTTCTGAATAAAATTTCGAAGCAGTTTTTTCTTTGATTTTTGAATCGGTGACATGTGATAAGAAAATGGTCGATATGTTCAGGTTCGTTACAGCTTGAGCACAGAGGGGATGGCACCAGACCAGACCTGTTTAAGTAGAAATTAAGAGGTGGTACACGGCAACGTAATTTTGTTACCAAGACTTCCAATTTACGCGTGGGACACCATTTATTATTCCATGTGAATTGCAGGTGCGAAAAATCTGGATTCAGTATCATGGTTTTTGATGAGTCTTCAAGAAGGGAAAGTTTTCTAAACCTCGCTGCTGTTACATAAGCTGTAGGAGGCATGATTGGCACAATCGGAAGATCAAGAGATGTTCGCGCAAGTTTGTCAGCCATCTCGTTTATAAATATACTACGATGGCCTGGCACCCATATCATTCGCACTAGACGAATGTTTGCTGGGATTAATGATTTAAAAGTCTCTAGTACTGCTGATGTCGACGACGATGATAAGAATGAACACACGGAATACGAGTCAGTCACTATCACAGCTGTCGAATGAGTCGCAGGAAGTTTACGAATAGCTAGTATAACGGCCGTTAATTCCGCTTCAAATATTGGTGTATAATCTCGGAGGCGTAATGAAAATGACCAGAATAATGATAGAGAAAAAATACCCACACCTGCCTTCTCGCCACTCATAGATGCATCCGTTGCAATTACTGTATTAGTACCTAATTGAGACAGGTGTTGTTCTAATAAACCAATCAAATATTTAGAGGGCAAGTGTTTAGCGTTCATGGGGAAGATATCGTCAAATTCTATTTGCACTTGGCCGATTGGTTTGACAGATGGTGTGATCTCGAATATATTAACATTTAAAGCATCTAGAAGTGTTTGAACAAATAGCACTTGGGTTTATATTTTATATACACGGGACCAATGCTCATTGAAAAAGACACCAGGCTCGGCAAAGAATACAAATTGTCGCCTTCTCAAAGTAGATTCAGAAAATTTTAAATAGGTGTTTACTGTTAAAATACGAAATCTGCAAGCAAGGGTGGGTATCCGAGCTTCTTGATACAAAACATTGTTAGCTGTGAATTTTGGCACACCTAAACAACTACGTAGGGCTTCCCGCTCTAAGAGAATGAGGGGGTTTATTTTGTATGCTGGTCCACCAGAGAATAGTACACATCCGAATTCAAGAATAGGATGAACGTACATGCGATATATCATGATCATCGTATCTCTGCGAAGACCGGAACGGAGGCGGCCAAGCCTACTTATCATTCCAACAGCGCGTGTAGCCTTAATTTTAATATATTCAATGTGGTCACGCCAGCTCAGTTTTTGATCGTACAGTACACCCAGATATTTAATACAATTAACCTGGGGTATTATTTCTTGATGGTACTGAAGAGAAATAGTAACTGGTGCGTCCAACGGAAAAACTATTATAGCACTTTTAGTTACGTTCAGGTTCATATGAATTTTCTGAAACCAGGTTTCCAATGTTGCCACATAACGCTGTAAAGTCGAATGTAGTGAATAAATATCGTAGTCAGATGCAAAGAACGCGATATCATCTGCATATACATATACGTGTACCTTATCACTCTGTGGTATTGAACTTAAAAAAATGTTAAATAGCACAGGCGATAGAACAGAGCCTTGAGGAACACCTCTCGTTTGGCTATACTTCGGCGTGGAAATACCTCGTTGGAAGCAATAAAATTTTCTGTCTTTTAAAAATTCGTATATCCAATTTGTTATGTACTGCGGGAACGTAAGCTCTTTTAGGACATTGATAAGAATAGCATGTTCAACACTGTCATATGCCTTGGCTAAATCGTGGCTAAAACGTGGTTCTTGTACATAACCTTTACTCTGAACCACATATCTTCGTTTTTCTCATATTCCATGCACAGAGTAGCAGACTAGAACTCTCTGCCTTCCCATTAATTTTTTCTCTCTGTGTTTATAGTGAAACATTTTTAGAACATATTGAAAAAGGAGTGACTTTTGTCCTCAATCATACGGCCTACATCAGCTCATTTAGCACAAAATTTTTCGAAGCCGGGAAAGACGAAGAGGACACACGTAGGCGCTGTCCCGCTTCGAAAAAAATCCTTGTTAAATTACCGTAATAATTCCATACTGAGGAGAGTGCTATAGTTTTTTTTCATCAAGATCAACATTTGCAAGACAAATATCAAAAATAGTTTCGTTATCTACGTTGATTACTTGCTTTCAGAAACTGAGAAGGCCGGCTCAGCAGCTGCTTTTATGCGGACCAGTGGCATTGTGTTGTAACCAGGAAGCAGACATACCTTGTAACTTCTTGAGCACGGCGACTTCCATCTTGAGGACTTGCTTGGCTTGTTTGGCGGATTCGAGCTTGAGGGCCACCAGTTCCTTCGATACCAAGTCCAGGCCCTCATAGATCTCTCCGAAACCACCACCACCAATCTTCTTCACCTGCGAATCAAAAAAAGAGCGTTGAAACCATACTACTACCTACACTCTGTCACAAGCCATTTCATATGAAGCGCGCCTCACTTTGTGCAGCCGCACATTTCAATCAATTTCAATCAATAGGGCGCTAGTTTCGGCGGCATAACCTCTGCAAAAGGGGAGGCTTGCCGACGCTTTATATATATATATATTATGATAGAGAAACTCGTGAATCATTCCCCATCTATAAGTTCGATGCCGTCGCGTCTGGTCTAACTGAAAACGTAGAAAAACTTAGTTGCCTATCCGCGTAACATGTAGTATCACCCTGTCCATCTGTTCTCTACTTGCTCAGCAAGTCGCACTGCATTGTCTGAATCGGTTGATTACCTAGCAGATTTGTAACGTCTTTTATATAGCTCTTTGTGATATTTTTGTGATTACTTTACTATTTTTTCTTCCTTTTTTTAACTTTGCTATTACCAGTCGGACTATTCTTCATATCAAGTGCTTTATCTTTTTGCGTTTTATCTTTTATTTGCAAACAACGCGCTCGCCATGTGCTCGCGCATGGAAACGATATCTTTATACACGTGTATCGGGTGCCCTTCAAAATGTGTGAATTGCATTTATATATGTTCATATATCACCTTTCATGCAGGTTTCATATCTTCATCTTATTGATATGCACATGTATATCAACAGCACTCACGCCATAAAGTGCATTCTGATGAAGGTCGGACCCGCGGCCGAAAAGTCAATAAAATCACTTCGTACGTGCGTCTTCTTCAGAGGATATATATATATATATATATATATATATATATATATATATATATATATATATATATATATATATATAAGGGAAAGAAGTGTATACCTAAGGGCTCGTTTTCCGTGTTTTTAACACAATAATAATGAGATATAACAGACAGTAATGCCAAGGAATGTACAGGGGAAGTTATTAACATTAATGGAATGTAAATAAGAAGAAAGAAAAGTGGATGAAAAAATTACCAACTGTAAGCAGGAATCGAACCTACGACCTTCGAATTACGCGTTCGATGCTCTAACCACTGAGCTATTACAGCGGCACTCCCTCCATCCACTTTTTTGGGTTTATCTGTGAATTTAGAAGTAGGAGCGACAGTCAGCGCCATCTATAAGCCAAACAACGAGTGTGAAAGCACTCTTATGCGCATGTTTGGCGTCACGTAGCACGTGAACTTATTATGAGCGGGCAGCTGATTAATTGTCCCTCTTGTACAACCTAAACACACCAAGTCTGCCAGTACGAGACCCTTGTTCAATGATATAAGGGAAAGAAGTGTATACCTAAGGGCTCGTTTTCCGTGTTTTTAACACAATAATAATGAGATATAATAATGAGATATTAATGCGCATAAGAGTGTTTTCACACTCGTTGTTTGGCTTATAGATGGCGCTGACTGTCGCTCCTACTTCTAAATTCACAGATAAACCCAAAAAAGTGGATGGAGGGAGTGCCGCTGTAATAGCTCAGTGGTTAGAGCATCGAACGCGTAATTCAAAGGTCGTAGGTTCGATTCCTGCTTACAGTTGGTAATTTTTTCATCCACTTTTCTTTCTTCGTATTTACATTCCATTAATGTTAATAACTTCCCCTGTACATTCCTTGGCATTACTGTCTGTTATATCTCATTATTATTGTGTTAAAAACACGGAAAACGAGCCCTTAGGTATACACTTCTTTCCCTTATTTCATTGAACAAGGGTCTCGTACTGGCAGACTTGGTGTGTTTAGGTTGTACAAGAGGGACAATTAATCAGCTGCCCGCTCACAATAAGTTCACGTGCTACGTGACGCCAAACATGCGCATAAGAGTGTTTTCACACTCGTTGTTTGGCTTATAGATGGCGCTGACTGTCGCTCCTACTTCTAAATTCACAGATAAACCCAAAAAAGTGAATGGAGGGAGTGCCGCTGTAATAGCTCAGTGGTTAGAGCATCGAACGCGTAATTCGAAGGTCGTAGGTTCGATTCCTGCTTACAGTTGGTAATTTTTTCATCCACTTTTCTTTCTTCTTATTTACATTCCATTAATGTTAATAACTTCCCCTGTACATTCCTTGGCATTACTGTCTGTTATATCTCATTATTATTGTGTTAAAAACACGGAAAACGAGCCCTTAGGTATACACTTCTTTCCCTTATTTCATTGAACAAGGGTCTCGTACTGGCAGACTTGGTGTGTTTAGGTTGTACAAGAGGGACAACTAATCAGCTGCCCGCTCATAATAAGTTCACGTGCTACGTGACGCCAAACATGCGCATAAGAGTGTTTTCACACTCGTTGTTTGGCTTATAGATGGCGCTGACTGTCGCTCCTACTTCTAAATTCACAGATAAACCCAAAAAAGTGGATGGAGGGAGTGCCGCTGTAATAGCTCAGTGGTTAGAGCATCGAACGCGTAATTCGAAGGTCGTAGGTTCGATTCCTGCTTACAGTTGGTAATTTTTTCATCCACTTTTCTTTCTTCTTATTTACATTCCATTAATGTTAATAACTTCCCCTGTACATTCCTTGGCATTACTGTCTGTTATATCTCATTATTATTGTGTTAAAAACACGGAAAACGAGCCCTTAGGTATACACTTCTTTCCCTTATTTCATTGAACAAGGGTCTCGTACTGGCAGACTTGGTGTGTTTAGGTTGTACAAGAGGGACAATTAATCAGCTGCCCGCTCATAATAAGTTCACGTGCTACGTGACGCCAAACATGCGCATAAGAGTGTTTTCACACTCGTTGTTTGGCTTATAGATGGCGCTGACTGTCGCTCCTACTTCTAAATTCACAGATAAACCCAAAAAAGTGGATGGAGGGAGTGCCGCTCTAATAGCTCAGTGGTTAGAGCATCGAACGCGTAATTCGAAGGTCGTAGGTTCGATTCCTGCTTACAGTTGGTAATTTTTTCATCCACTTTTCTTTCTTCTTATTTACATTCCATTAATGTTAATAACTTCCCCTGTACATTCCTTGGCATTACTGTCTGTTATATCTCATTATTATTGTGTTAAAAACACGGAAAACGAGCCCTTAGGTATACACTTCTTTCCCTTATTTCATTGAACAAGGGTCTCGTACTGGCAGACTTGGTGTGTTTAGGTTGTACAAGAGGGACAATTAATCAGCTGCCCGCTCATAATAAGTTCACGTGCTACGTGACGCCAAACATGCGCATAAGAGTGTTTTCACACTCGTTGTTTGGCTTATAGATGGCGCTGACTGTCGCTCCTACTTCTAAATTCACAGATAAACCCAAAAAAGTGGATGGAGGGAGTGCCGCTGTAATAGCTCAGTGGTTAGAGCATCGAACGCGTAATTCGAAGGTCGTAGGTTCGATTCCTGCTTACAGTTGGTAATTTTTTCATCCACTTTTCTTTCTTCTTATTTACATTCCATTAATGTTAATAACTTCCCCTGTACATTCCTTGGCATTACTGTCTGTTATATCTCATTATTATTGTGTTAAAAACACGGAAAACGAGCCCTTAGGTATACACTTCTTTCCCTTATTTCATTGAACAAGGGTCTCGTACTGGCAGACTTGGTGTGTTTAGGTTGTACAAGAGGGACAATTAATCAGCTGCCCGCTCATAATAAGTTCACGTGCTACGTGACGCCAAACATGCGCATAAGAGTGTTTTCACACTCGTTGTTTGGCTTATAGATGGCGCTGACTGTCGCTCCTACTTCTAAATTCACAGATAAACCCAAAAAAGTGGATGGAGGGAGTGCCGCTGTAATAGCTCAGTGGTTAGAGCATCTAACGCGTAATTCGAAGGTCGTAGGTTCGATTCCTGCTTACAGTTGGTAATTTTTTCATCCACTTTTCTTTCTTCTTATTTACATTCCATTAATGTTAATAACTTCCCCTGTACATTCCTTGGCATTACTGTCTGTTATATCTCATATATATATATATATATATATATATATATATATATATATATATATATATATATATTGCCATCTGGTTTTTTGTTAGTAAACAGTGAGCCAGTTCTGTGCCAGAGAAGAAAGAAGACGAAGACGAGCAACCCGTTCCAGTGGAGACGTCCTTCTTCCTGTCTGAGATTTGGACAGTCGCGTCTCCTTGTACATTTCTTCGAGCTCCTAGCGTGTGACAACTGGTGGAGGTGCTGGGTACCCTATGCACCAAACCCCTCCCAGTACGAGAAGCTCCAGCCCCATACCGGTAGTTACGCCTGTTCACTGTGCTAGCCGAAGGATCCGTGGACTACGCCTTGAGTTCGGGCTTCTCCCAGGGAAGATGACGACCCCAACTATCCGAGGCAGCGCCATCTCACGCAGCTCCAACCCAGCAGGTATGGAAGGCGCTACGCCTATGCACTATACGCTGTTGAAACTACGAACGCCGAATCTCTTTCATGGTGCTGTCCATGAAGATGTTGAGGATTTGCTAGTCCACTATGACTTCGTTGCCGCTCAGAACACGTGGTATGACACAGACAAGCTCCGACATGTCTACTTCAGTTTGAATGACGGGTCACGTGTTTGGTACGAAAACTGGGCAGGTGTGTTCACGTCGTGGGTGGACTTCAAGCGCCGGCTTCTCGAAACGTATGCAAGCCCCGATTGCCGAAAGTGAGCTGAGCGTGAACTCCACTGCCGTATGTAAATGCCACATTAGGGCGTAGCAATGTATGTTTAGGATATGACGCGTCTTTTTCGACGAACCGACCCTCGCATGCCGGAAAAGAAGGTGCGATACCTGATGCGTAAAGTGAAGGTGCAGTTGTTCGCTGGTCTTGTACACAGCCCACCCAAGACTACGTCAGAGTTTCTTGCTGAAGCCGTCCTAATCGAAAGTACGCTTCGGCAACAGACCCAGACGTACGAGCGACAAGTGAACTTTGCCTCTGCTACGGACTACAGG
The DNA here is from genome assembly GCF_043290135.1 of Rhipicephalus microplus. Lineage (NCBI taxonomy): Eukaryota > Metazoa > Arthropoda > Arachnida > Ixodida > Ixodidae > Rhipicephalus > Rhipicephalus microplus. Next base: position 12,986,800 of record NC_134705.1, on the reverse strand, counting down.
GGCGATATTGGGGGGCACGTCGACTTCTTCCGAGAGCTCATACGCCCTCTAACCCCCGAAGAACTGCAGAACTTATCAGTACACTCGGCACCCACTGTCAGTTCTTGGTCCAGCATCATCCGAGATGAAGTTCAGCAGGCACTATGAGAACCACCCTGTCAGACAGAGCCGTGGCCACTAAATTACTTTCCTCGCAAGTCGTATACGCAAACTCTGTTCCAGGCAGCACCACCTTTCACTCCGCTTCCCATCGCGAACCCTGGAATGCTTCCGGCAGACCAAACTTTGCGCCAACCTGCACCACATTTCACTCCACTTCATACCACGACCCCAGCCATGCTTCAGACAGTCCAAGTGGGTCCGTACCTCAGCGACCGCCGACCAACTACGCAAAAATCAGACGTGTGGCGGGCCTCCGATCAACGTCCTCTTTGCTATCACTGTGGTGAACCTGGACACATCTCCCGACAGTGCACTTATCGAGAGCTGGGACTGCGTAGTTTGACGGCCAACTCTCCATCTCCTGGGTTCAGCCAGCGGCCTCCGGAAATTGCGGACTACCTTGCCCAGCAGCACGGATCGACATCTCGGCACCACTCACGCTTTCCGTCACCGCGACGGTTCTCGCCGAATCATCGCACCTATTCGGGCGTGGTGCAGGGCAGGTCACCTAGCCCGCGTCGGAAAAACTAGCCACAGCGACCTTTGGGGGCAAGGCCACTCAGACTGGTCATGCTCAAGGCCCCTTTTCGACGCGGACTGGAGATACCGACGATACATCGACAACGACATCACCGGCTGATTGCGGAAGAGTTTCCTTAGATATTCGTGTTCTGCTAGATGGTCGCGAAGTCAGCGCTTTAGTGGACGCTGGTGCGGACTATTAAATATTGAGCGGAAAACTGGCCGACCTTCTGAAGAAAGTGACGACGCCAGGGAACCGAACGCCAGTTTGTACATCTGGCGGGCATATCGTCATGCCCCTCGGTATGTGCACGGCAAGATTGCAAGTCCGCGGCTGTACGTTTGTTGCCAGTTTGAGCATTCTCCAGCAGTGTTCTCGAGACCTGATCATTGGCATAGATTTTCTCAGGGAGCATTGACTTGGAAGGTTGGCTGCTTGGGATAGTTGTTATGGCATTACGATAGTTATAGCGCGAGAACAAAACGACGACACGGAGACACGAAGAAGGACATGAAGGACATGAGCGCTATGTCCTTCGTCTCCTTCTTGTCTCTGTGTCATCGTTTTGTTCTCGCGCTATAAGTATCGTCATGCCATGCGATTGACATTCGACGACGTTTAATCACTTTCGCGACCACAGCCGCCACAACAGCTTACACAGACCCCAGCTACTCCCAAGTGTCTCTTCACGTCACCGACGACGCTGTTACGTTACCACCCCGTGCAACTGTTGTGGTTCAGGTGGCGTGGAACGGAGTGATGCACGGTGAAGCATTCGTGAAAAGCACTCACTCGCTTCTGCTGTCTCAGGGTCTGCATGGCGAGAAGCCTTCTTGACCTTCGGGATGATCACAGCGACGTTTTTGTCACAAACTTCAGCTACGAGCGCCGGCACCTTTTTCCAGGAACTGTCATCGCCTACACTGACCCAGTCGCCGATGTCACCGAGTGTTTTGCTTCCGAGGCCATCGGTGCTCCTGAAGCACCTTTCCGCAGCGTCGACATCAATCGAACGCTTTCTGAAGCAAACAAGCAGCGTTTGAGCGAGCTGTTGCTGCAATTGCACACATGCTTTGGACGTTCTTTAAAGGTACGTCCAACACCGATAACGAAACACCGTATTATGACCAACGACGATGCGCATCCCACGCGGCAGCAGCCTTATCGTGTTTCGGCAACTGAACGGCACGCGATTCAAACGCAGGTTAAGGAAATCTTCAGGACGACTGGCCTCGTCAAGCTGTCCATAAACAGCTTTTAGCCAGTGAACCTCTCCAGAACCTGTTTCTTTCTGGGAAAATAAAATGATTTCAATTGATTTGATTTGATGGCGTGATACAGCCTTCAAGCAGCCCTTGATCATCACCACATCACCAGTCGTTCTTGTGGAAAAGAAAGACGGCACGCTTCGCTTTTGTGTAGCATACAGGAAGTTGAGCAATGTCACAAAGAAAGACGTGTACCCTTTGGCAGAGTCGATGATTATTTGGAAAGGCTGCGGCACGCAAAGTATTTTTTGTCCATGGACTTGAATATTGGCGATTGGCAAATAAGGGTCAACAAACATGACCAGGAAAAGACCGCTTTTGTAACTCCGGATGGCTTTTATGAAAAGTGCCCCCTTTCGGCCTCTGTTACGCTCCAGCCACATTCCAGCGATTGATGAACACCGTCCTGGCAGAACTCAAGTGGAAAAGGTGTCTCGTCTACCTCGATGATGTCGTTGTGTTCTCAGAAACGTTTGACGAGCATCTTCGTCACCTTCGAAATGTTGTCGAAGCCATTAGATCGGCCGATCTCACACTCTAGCCCAAGAAATGTCATTTCGGCTACAAAGAATTAAAGTTTCTTGGTCCCGTCGTGAGCGCCGTCGGTGTTCGGCTTGATCCTGACAAGACTGCTGCCGTCGCCGCTTTTCCGGCACCAACTGACAGGAAAAATCTTCGACGATTTTTGGGTCTGTGTGCGTATTACCGGGGCTTTATTGAAAATTTAACCAACATTGCGGAGCCACTATTACGCCTCACGCGTCATGGCACACCATTTGTCTGGGCTGACGAACAGCAGACAGCCTTTGCGGAACCACAGCACCGGCTCTCTTCCCCTCACGTGCTCGGCCACTTCGACGAAGATGCTGACACAGAAGTACGCACTGATGCCAGCAATATTGGTCTTGGAGCCATTTTGGTACAAAGGCAAGACGGCATTGAATGGGTAATAGCCTACGGAAGTGGCGCACTATCTCGTGCAGAACCTAACTATTCCACACCAGAGAAAGAATGTCTCGCGATTATTTGGGCAATTACAAAGTTTAGGCCATATCTCTATAGAAGACCATTTAAAGTGGTGACTGATAATCATGCTTTGTGCTGGTTGACCAATCTACGAGACCCTTCAGGACGATTAGCACGACGAAGTCTGCGCCTACAGAGATTTGATGTCACCGTCATGTACAAGTCAGGCAAAAAGCACGAAGATACCAACACGCTATCACGAGCACCTCTTCAATCCGCCAGTACAAGCGCAGAAGAAGACTGCGCGTTCGTGTCAACTCTCAGCGGGCCGGATGTGATGTCTCATCAACGAAATAACTCCAGTCTAAGACTGATTATAAATCACTTAGAAGGTGGCACCATGCTCATTTCTCGTCCGATGTCGCGAATGTTGCCATCATTTGGCCTACAAAACGGCGTCTTATACAAAAGGAACACCGGTGCTGGCAACAGATCTTATCTTCTTGTCGTACCTGAAGCCATTCGCGATGACGTCTTATTAGCTTGCCCCGACGAGCCCACATCCGACCATCTGAGCTACCCGAGAACTGTGGATTGGGTGCGACAACTCTGCTACTGGCTTAAAATGTCTGCCTCTGTCAAACGCTACGTGAAGGGATGCCGCGAATGCCACCGTCTCATTACGCCACCCTTAAAGCCTGCTGGCCATCTACAAGTGATCGATCCAACACGTACACCGTTTGAACAAGTGGGAATGGACCTCCTAGGCCCGTTTCCTTCGTGCTCTTCCGGAAACAAATGGATTAAATTCTTTACCGATTTTTTGACGCGTTACGGTGAGACGAAGGCATTGCCACGAGCGACTGCCTCTAAAGTTGCCAGTTTTTTTATGCATCAAATTGTGCTACGACATGGTGCCCCGACATATGTCATCACTGATCGAGGGACATCATCCACAGCGAAGCTCTTAGATGACATTTTTAGGTTGAGTTACACAACCCATCGAAAGACCACTGCATATCACCCTCAAAGTAATGATTTAACAGAAAGGCTGAACAAATTGCTAGCCGACATGATCTCTATGTACGTGGATGTGAAGCACAAAACGTGGGACGACATCCTACCGTACGTAACATTTGCGTACAACACAGCAACGCAGGAAACGACACGCTTCACACCATTTCGGCTCGTTTATGGTCGAGATGTCAGAACCTTGCTAGACGCCATGGTTTCGTATGAGGACATCGAGAAGCTCGACCAATTAGCCCCCGACATCAATGAGTACATTCAGCGCGCTGAGGAAGCACGTCAATCGGCCCGTGTGAACATCGGAACTCAAAAGTGTGCAGATTCACGGCGGTACAACATCCACCATCGAGAAGTTAATTATGAACCTGGTGACCAAGTTAGGTTTTGGACACCCACTAGGTGGCGAGGTCTCAGTTAGAAACACTTGAGGAAGTACTTTGCACCTTACAAATTACTCAGACGTGTGAGCGACGTGAAGTACGAAATGGTTCTAGACGGAGACTCACCATCAGCCCAGCGCAGGTTACCACGCCCAGAGTCTGTACGCATCGTCCGCCTAAAACCCTATTTTACATGGTGATGCGAATTTTCTTCGTGTGCCAGTGAACTCTTCGTGGGAACAGTGAATGCCGTTTATTCGTGATTGCCTCGCCCAGGACGCATTTTCTCGCGTGTGCTAGTTTGTTCGATGTTTGTTTATATTACCTACTTCGACCCACTGCTGTGCACACTTTTGTTTGAGCATCGCGTCGATGCTCCCTTGGGAGGAGGAGTACTGCCACCTGTGTTCTGTGCCAGTGAACAGTGAGCCAGTTCTGTGACAGAGAACAAGAAAACGAAGACGAGCAACCCGTTTTAGTGGAGATGTCCTTCTGCGTGTCTGAAATATTGACAGTCGCGTCTCCTTGTACATTTCTTCGAGCTCCTAGCGCGTGACAATATATATATATATACATATTTATATAATATATTGTTACGCACAATCTAGATAGTGTAAGAATAACAGTTTATTGGGGTTAACTTGTGCCCGAAAAGTAAAGAAAAATGCAGCAGCGTTTCTAACAGGTCATCACCAAAAGGTATCAATCTCCGAGAGACCCTCGAGCAGTCAATCACTTCTTTTTCGTCGAAATCTCATGATGAGGAGGCATGCGCCATCATGGCCTTTTCTTATCTCATCATCGGGCCGCTGGTTTCTTGTGGAGCGCACGAACTAGCGCGCGTAGTTTGAATACTGCGTCTGTCTTGCGTCATTATCCCTCCTACAAGAATGCATCGTCCCGATGCTTAAACGCAGCGTTGCTGAGATGGTCTGAATGCATGGTTTCCTTTGGAGAAATAGGTATTTCTTATGATCGGCTGTGTATTGTTCAATTTTCATGACCTGTCATAGTATGACTTCATTCTGACTACATGTACGATTTCTGTGCTCCTCCGGCATCTTGATGAGCTCACTTGTCCTTCTGGTCACACCGCGTAGTTCAAGGAGCTGACGCGACGGACTCGGTAAGGGCCGAAATAGCGGCGCAGGAGCTTTTCGGAGAAGCCAGGCGTCCACACGTCAGTCCAAATCCAAGCTCAGTCACATGGTGCGTAGTCACCTTTGGGGCTCCATGCCGTAGCACAATGATAGTGACGAAAAATTCAGCGACTTCTATAGCCATGCCCCTGGTGAGAGAGGCTGTCTCGGCATACCGGATTAAGTAGTTTGTCCCCACTACTATCCATCGGTTGCCCATTGATGACGTAGGAAATGAACCAAGTAGATCTATTCCTACTTGTTCAAACTGAGATTTGGGGGGTTGTATTGGTTGGGGAAATCCTTCAGGTTTCATTGGAGGCGTTGTGCGACTCTGGCAATCTCTACATGTCCTCACATATTACTGTACAGCATCCGGTAACTTTGGCCAGTAGTACTTGATGCGGATGCGAGCCCATGTTCTACTCACTCCTAGGTGTCCTGCTGCTGGGTCATAGTGACAGGCTTCCAGGGTTTCCGGTCGCAAGGCCGAAGTAACGACGAGGAGGAATTTCTTCCTGCTGTGCTCGAAGTGTATCTTGTATAAAACGTTGTTTCTCATCAAGTACGACGACAATACTTGGGTGAAAACTCGAGGAACACGCAAGGGTTGCCCTTCCAGATGCTTGATCAGTTGAAGCAACTCCGCGTCAGATCGTTGATATTCAGTCATGTCTGCGGTGCTGACGGCTCCAAGAAACGGAAAGTCGTCTCCATCTTCCACAGGTGCAGATTCCTCTGGTGCGCGTGACAGGCAATCAGCATTGCTGTGCTTGTGACCTGGCTTGTATTTGTCTGTTATGTTGTATTTTTGCAACCTGAAGCTCCATCTAGCAAGTCGCCCAGAAGGGTCCTTTACGCCTGCGAGCCAGCACAGTGAGTGATGTTCGCTCACTGCTCAAAATGGTCTACCATATAATTACAGTCGGAATTTCTGTAACGCCCCTATTACCACCAGACATTCTTTTCCAGACGCCGAATAATTCATTTAAGCTCTCGGAAGAGTGCGACTAGCATATTCGACCACTCGTTCCTCTCCGTTTTGAAGCTGCACGAGGACGGCGCCTTGTCCCGAATTGCTTGCGTCCATGCGAATCTCTGTTTCAGCTACTTCGTGGAAATGTGCAAGGACGGTGTGGTTCAGGAGTCGCTGTCGTAGCTCATTCAACGCGTCTTCGTGCTTGCTTGCCCATGTGAAAGGCGTGTTTTCTTTTGTCAGTCGAGTTAGTGTTCCGATATCTTCGAAAAATTTTTGATAAATATTCTGTAATAGGCACAAAATACTAAGAATCGCCTAACAGTCCTTTCTTCCGTCTGTCGCGAAAAACTTTTCTACAGCTGCTGTCTTCTCGGTGTCTGGTTGGATGCTTGGATGTACAATGTCATCGAGAAAGACAAGGCAGGGCTGCCATTTTAACTCGGACAGCACAGTGTCCATCATCCGCTGAATTGTGGTGGGTTGCGGAACACATGCCAAATGGGAGTACCTTCAACTCGTATAACCAATCTAGGGTGACGAAAGCAGTTTTCTCGCAATCTCGTTTGTCCACCTCTACCTGCCAGTATCCACTGTTGATGTCTAGAGGGAATTTCACGTCTCGTAGTCTGTCAAGGATGTCATCGATCCTTGGAAGGGGATAGACATTCCGCTTTGTGACGACGTTCAATTTTCGGTAGTCAACACAGAAACGCAAGGCCTGGTCCTTTTTCTTTACCGGCACTACAGGTGAGGCCGAAGGGCTCACCGATGGTTGGATTATGTCATCTCTAAGCATTTCTTCGACTTGGCCTCTGATAACTTCTCTCTTTTGGTGACACTAGGTACGTGTGCTGGCAAATAGGTCTAACAAATTGATCGATTATGATGCATTGTTCGGTGATAGATGTTCTTTGCACTTTCGATGACGTGGAAAAACACGAGGCGTACTTATGTAAAGGCTCTCGATTTTTTGTTTCTGGTTCGGTGATAAGGCCGCTTCGATGTGGATAGATGCGAGTATGAAATCTATACCGTCAGGGTGTAGTGGTGCAGTCTCGGAAGAATTCAAGTTCATATTCGGAACGTAATCGTGGAGTGACCAACAGCAGTTCTCTTCGCAAGATGTCACACCTCATTTCGGAAATTTGTCAGGAAGACATTCATACCCCCATCACGCAGTCGTACAATACCTCTTGCTCCACAGATCCCTTTCTCTGAAGCGAACAACGCTTTATGAAAGAATGGCAAAAAGCCCAGTATTGCTTTCTGCCATTCCTTAATAGTCGTTGTATACATTGCTTTTTACGGTGACAACGATGATGGATCTTGGAGGTACTGTTAAATCATAACCTGCAATCTGAGGCGCATCGAATCGTTTTTCACTCTCGAATGTCACAATGGCGTGTGTCGTCGAGATAGAGACGCACGTTTTCTGCAAGTTTATCACTGCGCCAATAGCATGCAAAAAGTCCATTCCGATCTCTTGAACAGCCCGACAGGACAATGAAGTTGGCGATGTAGGTGAAGCCGCATATTCCGGCTTTAGAGGTACATATGCCTGCTGGATCGATAAGTTGTCCCCCGGCAGTTCGCACTTGCGGTCCTATCCAAAGGGTCAGCACTTTTTTCAGCGTTCTAGCAAGTCCCCTGCTCATGACAGAATAGTCTGCACCTGTGTCTACCAAAGCATTCGTTTCGTAGCTGTCTATAGGTACCCACAAATCAGAAGCGACGTTACCGTTTCCGCACGTAGTCTCGTGTCCATCATCACATTTTGAAATCAGCACTGGAGGTTGTTTTCTTGCGTCGGCAGCGGCCTTATCTTCCCCGGTCACCGATTCTAGTTTTCCCGAAGAGGGCTTTGGGGAAGTCGCCTCGGAGAGTTTGAAGATGGGCACGGACTTGTTGATCGATACCTCAGGGGTGCTATCAATCAAGACTGATGCTGCTGCGAGGAGTGAGTACCTGGCTGCGTTGAAAAGTACTCCTGGCTTTCAAAAGGTCATTCCCCATTCTTCGGACAAGCAGCGTTCACGGGAAAACCCGTACGTCCAGCTCGGCGATACTCACACATCCGGTAAGGATGATCAGCTACGCCAGATTGATAACAAAGCAGACTTCAATCAGGAGTGCGCTATATATGAGCTTTTCGGATTCTCATCTCGGCTGGCGATGACATGAATCGAGGTTTCATAAGATGCGTGGTTGCTGCGGCGAACTAAGGTCCAGGGGCGACGAAAGAAGGTACAGGGGCGCCTCCCAGCACCTCGAAGTACGAGACTTCGGCCTGCATCAGAACAAACGCTTGAACCGACTGTGCTTGTGGCTGCTGCTGACGGACTGCCTGTCTCACTTCCTCCCGAACAACTTCCGCTAATGACGAGACCGTTAAGGGGTTGCCGTTTAGCGTCTGGAGCTCTTCTCGAACCACCGATCGAACGAGCACTCGTAATACGTTGATGCCATTCCCGAAGACTGCTGACAGCGTCTAGAGATGCAACGTTCACATCTCGAATATAGTGCCTCGCTTGCTGTTGCAGAGTCTTTTAAACCACTGTCGCCTCAGTGCGATATTCGGTGACGTTCCGCGTGGGGCATCGGAGCAAACCAGCAAAAATCTACTGCTTCACCCCACGCATCAGGTGCCGAAGTTTCTTGTCTGCGCTCATATCTTAATCAGACCGGCTAAATAACCAGCACATGTCTTCCTCATACATTGCGACGCTTTCATTGTTGCGCTGGTTTCTTGCTTTCAAGGCAGCTTCAGCTCTTTCCTTGCGGTCTTTGCTCGGGTACGTGGCCAGTAGCTCCCGTCGGAAGTCATACCACGACCAAATGGTTTTCTAACCACGTTCGCGCGCTGTCCTGCAACGGGAAATAAGTGCGGCGGAGCTCCCGTTCTTCGGTTCATCCGTTGCAGTTGGCGTCTCGCTCAAAACCCTCCAGCCAATCCTCGGCGTCTTCATGAGGATCGCCATGAAATAGTCGGGCGTCTGTGGCTCATCGACAACGACGTGCGTGGCAGCGACGGGAGATGAAACGACGTGTGTGGCAGTGGTTGGAGACGACATTTTGGTACTCTCACCGGAGACAGCTGGAGACACTCTAGACTCTGGTGGCAGGGGAAATTTCGGCGGCTCACTGCGTAGACGACGCCTGGAGCGCTGATGAACTGGAGTGAGCTCAGTTGGTTCGACTGCTCGTGGTTCCGGGCTGCTTCTTCGAAGTCCAACTGGCTTTGGGATCATTACCCCGCACCTCCGCCAGAATTGTTACGCACAACCCAGATGGTGTAAGAATAACTCTTTATTGGGGCTAACTTCTGCCCGAAAAGTGAAAGAAAATGCGGCAGCATTTCTAACAGGCGATCAGCAAAAATGAATCAATCTCCGAGAAACCCTCGAGCAGTGCACCACTTCCTTTTCGCCATAATACCTTGCTGACGAGGCGCGCGCCGTCACGGCCTTTCCTTGTTTCATCATCGGGTCTGTCTTGAATGAATACAGCGTCTGTCTTGAATCAATATATATATATATATATATATATATATATATATATATATATATATATATATATATATATATATATATATATATATATATATATATATATATATATATATATATATATATATATATATAACTCATCCCCTGATGAAGGGAGGTCCCCTCCCGAAACTGTTGGGAAATAAATATATTTATCCTTGTTGACAACGCTCCCGTTGTGATATATCCCATACCTTCACATATATATATATATATATATATATATATATATATATATATATATATATATATATATATATATATATATATATATATATATATATATATATATATATATATATATATATATATATATATATATATATATATATATATATATATATATATATATTGTATTGTTTCTTATGTACATCAACATCAATGATTTACCTTCCAGTTGAAATGTTAGCATCTGGCTATTCGCTGACGATTGTATGTTGTACCGAGAAATTGATTCCGCTGATGATCACCATGTACTAAATATAGCAATGGAATGTGTCTTTTTCTGATGCGAGGAGTGGCAGATGACTTTGATTGCCAAGAAACCTGTAACGCCTACTGTAACTAGAAAGAAAGAAATATTTAATTTCACTTACATTCTCGTTGACACATTTCTCACTCATGCATTCGAGCATAAGTAAATATAGGCGTCATTTTAACACACAATATTCGATGGGAAACTCATCTCAACAATATATCCACCAGTGCCCTAAAGCGCCTTCTTTTTTTTTTTTTGAGAAAACACATTCATCTGGCGCTCCCAGGGTCAAAGTTCCTAGCATACGAGATGTTTGTTAGATTACTGTTGAAGTACGCATATATTGCTTCATTTCTGTATGCAAAACAACTAATTTCAAATATTGAAGGGGTGCAGAGGAAGGCAGTAAGGTTTGTTTATAATAAATATACCTTAACAGATTCTCCCACTGAGTTACTAAATACAGCTAATCTACTAACAGTACAAAATTGGGCTAAAATAGCCAGACTTAAGTTCTTCTTTTAATTAATTTATGGGGACATGACACATCGACACGTCAAAACAAATCTCTTTCAGTAGTTTCAGATTCACACGTTACAGGCACTCGCAAACACTTGATGAATACGCTTCTAACTCAAAGTGCTTCTAATATTCATATTTCCCGCAAACCATAGAAGAATGAACCCGACTGAGTCTTACTGTTACTGACGCCTCATCTTTACAAAAGATCTTAGAAATGATAGAAGAAAATGTACATGCTGTGCAGTTTCTGTGAACCTAATTATTGTTGTATTTTTTCTGTCTTTTTGTCTCCTTATGACTTGCATTATGAATGCCCTCCCAGCAATGGTCTCTATGTGAGATCGGCAGTATATATATATATATATATATATATATATATATATATATATATATATATATATATATATATATATATATATATATATATATATATATATATATATATATATACATATATATATATTAGGGGGAGAGATATGTTATTATGCCGTCAATTTCTTTCATTGTGAGTAAGAGGACGACAGAGTGCTTTCGATATATGCTACGGATCATCGTGCTTGTTTCAGCGTCCTTAGAAACCTACAAACCTCCAAATAAATTTTTAGCCATTGTCTAATGTTTATTCATTACAATATAAGCTGAAGCTTTTTTTAGCTGGAATTCTGATATTCTAATACATGTATGCGTACAACATGAATACTTTAAGAAACGTGAATGTAATTTTCTCGTACAACTTTTTATAACAGTCTCGTTGAAGGTATGGGTTCTAAAGAAAGGCTAAAGCTCCCAGCGGCCAGCACTTGCCCTCTGTAAAAAAATCAAATGCTGCTTTAAGCACGAAGCAGGCGTCAGTTGACTGCCGTGAAAACTGACCTTGATGACTGGATTGGTACATGCGATGCAACTCACAGTCTGTGCAGTCCGACATTTATACTTCCAGATGTCACTTCAACGGTACATATAGTGTTATTCTCGCGAAGCAGACCTAAAAGCTCGGTGACCATTTTTGTAGACAAGTTTACTAATGGCGCATTGATTTGGAAGTCTTCTTTTCTCGGACTGTAAACACGGCCGTGCCGAAAATTTTAAGACCACTTAGGCGGCGTGTGCGGCCCGCATGCGGGTCGCAAACGCCGCTTGCTATTTCAGGTTTTCTGTGGGTGGCCACGAACACGAACAACTGCTCGCGTTATGACGCATCGCAGTGGCCGCGACCACACCACAAGGGCTCACGCTGCCCTAGTAGAAAACTTCCCATTATTACTCCACCTTTCCGGTTGGCAACGGGCAGCTTGCCACTCGAAGCAGTGCATTGTGCCTAATTCACCGACACAACGCAACAGGCATTGCTCATTTCGCCCACTCCCATGCGCTAATTATTGTGCCACTGCTGCAGGAACAGTTCCTAAAAATGAAAAAAAAGTAATAAACGCCTCTCGGAGGTTGTGCTGCCTTGAACTACCGGCCTGAAGATTTCTGTTAAAGTTGCCAGCAGGTGCGTTTGGCGAATACGTGCAGCCAGTGTGAAACTTGCGCGGCTCCACAAGCTGTGACCTTCAGATAAGCAGGCTGACAAGGTTACGTGACAAGACATAGCGAGTTAAATCACACCACAAGTCACACGAGTTCAGCAGCTGCGATGCTGTCTGCGATGCTCAGTCAGCCAACACGATATACTCAGGGAAATAGATCTTCGCTATGTTTTTTATTGAAATAAAAACTTCATGAAGGAGCTGTCACCGTTACTTGGAGACGCCTACTCCTTACCACTTGAAATTGAAGTAGCGGAAGATTTCTGCATGAAAGTTGCCGGTCAGGCGTCCGCGTGCACCACGCGTCACTTAGAAAACGCCCCAGTGTCCAGAGATTCAAGAATGGACCCCCTTTTCTCTCTAGAGGAACTCCAAGCGGCCTTGACCGCATGCAAACAATATTCATCACCTGGTCCAGATGGGATCACGTACATGGCTCTTTGCAACCTCGGTGAAGCAGCTCGACGGGCCCTTCTATTCGTGTACAACGACTCGTGGAGCAGCGTATTTGTCCCCCATTCGGGGAAAATCAGCCGCCTCGTCCCTGTGCTTAAACCGGCTAAATCTCCTCTGGACTTGACCTCTTATCGCCCCATGGTGCTTACCAGCTGTTTCGGGAAAGTGATGGAGAGGATGATTGCGACTCGCCTAGAGTGGTACCTGGAGCACCACGAGGTATAGATGCAATGACGGACTTTCGGCGTGGGCGGTCCGCACTTGATAACGTTGTTGACCTGGTTTCGTCTGTGCAACACCAAAAAAAGGCTGGAACGTTTATCTACGGCGTTGTTCTTGGATGTCAAATGTGCATACGATAATGTATCACATGAAGCCATTCTGGATGTTATGGAACATGTTAAATAAGGGGTTTGGGCTTACCAAAGGATAGACAGCTATTTGAGAGGCAGAACTTTCTTTGCACAGACGTAGAAATGCACAACAACGCATCATTGCATCCGTCGTGGTGAGCCTCGAGGTGGTGTTCTTAGCCCCACACTTTTCAATCTAGCGCTCCTCGGCCTGGTTGACGCACTTCCAGAATCAGTCCATTTATTATTATATGCAGATGACATCTGCATCTGGGCGTCAAGCGTAACACGCCTTCATTTGCGTGCCCGGCTTCACAGAGCAGCTACACTAGCGACAAAGTACCTGGAAGAACGGGTAGTAGAGCTCTCTTCAGAGAAATGCTCGCTTATAGCATTCACGCATAAGGTGATGAACCCATATGTTATTAAAAAAAACGGACACATGATCAATCAGGTGAAAACCCACTGATTCCTCGGAGTCATAGCTGATCACGACCTCTCCTGGAGCCCTCACATCGCCCACATTAAAACGAAACTCACCATAATCACCCACGTGCTGAGGTTTCTTGCTGAAAAAAACGTGGGGTGCATCGGTACGAGCAATGCTTCAACTTTACACCGTTCTGTACCTCGGTTATATGCGCTACAGCTTACCCGTGCTTTGCGGGATCCGAAGAACAAACTTGCGCATCCTCCAGTCGATCGAAGCCTAAGCACTGCAAATTTGCCTTGGTTTCCCGAGATGCGCGTGTACAGCAGCGACAGTCATCATTGCGCGTGATTATCCAGTCAACGCATACATCCGTGTATACGCTTTGAGAATGCACCTAAGACATTTCGCTCGGCTTCCATCACATCACTTCGCCTCACTTCGAACTTCTAGGCCTCACTCATCGTTCAGCGCAACTGTCGCTTAGCATTGCGCAGTGCTTTCATTGCACTTCACGCATGGAGCACTGCCGCCATTACCATTCTGGTGCCTACACCCACTCAAAGCTCTTCTTACAATTTTTGGTATCCAAAATAAGAAAATGTCGTCGCATCTAGCCCTGAAACAGGCCACATTACTTTTCCTGTGAGAGAAAAACAACGGACACCTTCACATTTACACGGATGACTTTGTGTCTTCAGTAAGCTCAGCAAGGGCGGTGGTTATTCCCGCGAGGCACATCACAATTAAATTCATGACATCGCATTTGACGTCGTCGACAGCCGCAGAACTCGCCACCGTACGTGCATCTCTGAAGTTTATAGTTGAAGAACCTTCGGGAAATCGGTCTATCTTCTCGGACTCGACGGCAGCTCTTCAATGTCTTCTGTCACCCTTTCGCCATGAACCTAATAAATAGTTAGTAGCCTAAATAAGGCTTCTTCATCACCAAGCAATCTAGAAACAGCACAGCATAGTGTATCAGTGGATACCAGGTCATTGCGGTATATATGGTAATGACCGCGCAGAGGAGGCCGCTAGATCTGCACACGACGGTACCCAATACATAGTCATCCCGTTCTGAAGAACCGACGCAGCTACAAGACTTCATTCGCTTGCACGTGATCTTACGCCGGTACAGTGGAACTAGACGGAATTCACAAATGCATGCCTGCATTACTTGGATCCCGATCTGCAGCTTCGTCTTTTCTCAGGAATATCTCGAGCTGAGTAGACTTCTATGCCACGTCTTTCTATGAAACGTCTCTTTAACCTTTGTGTATTCCATCTTGGTCGGCGTTTTTTTATTCTGCACTATTTCTATGCCACCTGTGGTTTGGAGTGGCCTTCACAATCGCATACTCCTATCTCATTGGAATGGCCAGCTCTTGTACATGCACTTCGTGCAGATGCGAAGAAACCATCGCGCACCTTCTGTGTGAGTGCACCCATTTCAACGCGCAAGGACAAGAATTGACTGCAGCTCTGGATAGACTGGATGATCGGCCTTTGTTGGAACAAAGGATTCCGGGTCATTGGCCGAGCCCATTTTCAGCCCAGAAGGCTTTGAAAGCTTTACTATGCTTTTTGCGGACAAGTGGCCTCAGAGACAGAGTTTAGTGTCTTATACTCTATGATGTTGTCTTTCCTCTGTCGCTATTTTTTTGTAATTTCTCTCTATCTCTCTTCGCAACATTTCTTTTTACCATCTTTTATTTTCCTCACACCTTTCCCCAGCACAGGGTAGCCAGCGGGTTTCAGAACTGGCCAACATCTCTGTCCTTCCACTTATACTTTCTTCCTCCTCCATTGTTACGAACAATGGAATAAAACAAAATAGCATATGTACTTATATACAGTTCTACATCGGTGAATCCAAAAGTTCCCGTTCGGGCAGAACAAACACACAGCCGCCAAGCTCAGTTTCACTCTAGCCCTGTCATTACTCGTCAGAAATCAATTCGCTTAAGTGTGTAATTTCTTGTTCAATGCAATATCTTGCTTGTATTTGCATGCTACACACGCCCGACACCTGAAGAAGAAGATGGCTCCATTTGCCGCTACACAAACCGATCTATCTTTGCCCGAAAATCTACAAGAATTTCACGCTAACTTTTGTGAGAGCATGCACGTGCTCCACAAAAGTGCAGCAGCTGCCTGAAGCCGCCATAACAAGATTGCCAATGCTACCAAATAAGCAAGAACGGGCGCTGCGAATATACTTCCACGATTAGGCAAAGAGAAAATTCGCGGATGCTCCTTCAACCATTAGGGCTGGTTTACCCCCACTTAGGCGAACACACTTTCGCTCAATAGTGTGAACTGCAATGATGTTGTAGTGCGATGCCAGCCTTGGCCAGCTGCCGCGCAGTGATGTGCGAGCCACAAGGAATTTCAGAACGGCCTAGCTTCGCAACCTGGCTAGACGCTGCAGCGGCGACTCCGCCTACGCCTGCGTTCCCAATAAAGCTGTGACCTCGGCACGGGCTCATTGCCGCTGTCTTGCCTCTCGTTCCTCGAAATATGGTGACAAGCGACCGGCGTGGCACCACTGCCTCAGAGCTTCGCGGCATTGTTCCAGCTAGCTCAAGCCTTGCAGCCACCCTTCAACCCACCTTTACCTTCATTCCGGACTTCCTGCTTCGAGTCATGGTTCCGAGAGTTCGAGGCCGCCTTGGAGCTCAACGGCATCTGGCTCCAAGCATTCATGTTTGAGGTACTGGATTACCATCTTCTGTGGGACCTCAAACGCTACCTCACGTACTTCGCGTGGAACTCTCGTCCTTACTATCATCTGCGCGACGCCCTGCTCCAGTATTACGGCATCAAACATGAATGGATGGATGGATGGATGGATGGATGGATGGATGGATGGATGGATGGATGGATGGATGGATGGATGGATGGATGGATATGGCTGTACTCTTTAGATCGGGCGGTGGCTAGCGCCACCAAGCCGTAATACTTAACGACCCAAAAACTAGATTTATTTTTTTCCTTAAATAGTGAGGTTCAGGATTCGTACTTTTCAGCGAAAGGTTCAATTTTCATTCGTGCCTTGACTATAGCCACCAATCAGATAACCTCCTTCTAGTTAATTCTACCCGCTTAAAGTCTATTTTGCCCTCACTGTCCCTAAACCCCAGTGCTTTGAAAAACTCTGCGCCATCAACCTGAACTACAGTGTGAAGCCCTTTACAGAACATTATAAAGTGTTCGGCAGTTTCTTCTTCTTCTCCACACGCACTGCATACCGTGTCTACCCCTTCTTATTTGGCTCGATATGTCTTTGTTCGCAATACTCCCGTCCTGGCATCAAACAGTAGAGAACTAACCCGAGCATTATCATAAATCCTTTCCTTGGCTATTTCCTGCTTAAAAGTTCGATAGATCTCTGGGGCGGACTTCTGAATCATGCAAATTCTTCACATATCGGTCTCAGCTTCCTTCACCTTCTTCTTAACCGATAATTCATTTTGGTTTAGCCCCCTGCTGTTTTCCAAGTGTTTACCACTCAATTTTCTGGTTCGCTTCCGCCATTTTGTATCGACATTCTTCATGTACAAGTAGCTGAATACCTTCCTAGCCCAACGCTCCTCCCCCATTTCTCTCAATCGCTTCTCAAATTTCATCTTGCTGCTAGCTTCCCTGCCCTCAAATGATGTCTATCCCATATCACATCGTACCCCCTGATTTGGTGTATTCCGTGAGCTCCTAAGGCAAGCCTACCTATTCCACGTTGCTGAATTTCTAATCTTGCTTGAACTTCTGGTCTCCTGCACAAGACCGCATTGCCGAACGTCAGACCAGGAACGATGGCCCCTTTCCATATTCCTCTCACAACATCATACCTATTGTAATTTTACAGTGCCCTATTTTTCATTACCGCTGCATTCTTGTTACCTTTAGTCGACACGTATATTTCGTGTTCCCTCAGGTACTCGGCCCCATTGTTTACACCACTTTCCCGAAAGCGACACCGCGATGCGTGGCTCATCTTCATGTAAACCTCCTGCACCACAGCCTGTCCAGACTATTGCCCTGCCATCAACCCCAGGTTAAGCAGGTTGCGGGGATCACCCTGTTACTTCATGCAACCCGTCGAAAGAAAGGCCCGCCACCCCGGTTTCTCCGGTTCCTGTCTTCGAAGTCTTCGCTGTGCCACCAGTGCCACTTCCACCCGTTTCCGTGGCAGATTTGACGTCGGTTACGGCATCACACACCATCAATTTAATTGCAGAATCCTGTATGGCTTCACCGACTTCTGTTTCGCCGATGACAGACGAGGCAGCTGATCTGCCTGGTCCTGGTGACTTCTCGGACATAACCGCCGGGCCTACCACAAGGATGGTGACAACCACGTTTGAACCAGCGGGCCAGCCAGAATTGCAACTACCCGCGTATGCTACGACAGCCACACAAACAGTCAATGAGCAGCATGCTTCCCTGCACTCGGGCTGCTCGTCAGGGGACCTTCGAGAGAATACCATGAACATTGGTTCAAGACTCAGTCCTACTGCGGAGTCTGCGCATCTTCAGCGCAACATCCTCCTAAACGGTCCTGGAAATGGAAGCGCCCCGACTCCAAATGCGCCGAAACCCGGCCACGGTTTTGCATGTCTCCCGGTTGTGCCTCAAAGACGGCGACGTCATCGTATCCAGAGCCAAGCGCACGGGCACCTTTCCACTCGTTCTTCTGAAGTACCCCAGAGTGCGGGCGTTCGCGGCAAGAAGGCGCAAGTACAGTGAAGACACCCACTGACACGTAGTCAAATGTGAAAGGCAGACTGGTATCGGTGCTCCACACATCAGTGGTTGGCATTGCGCCTACGACATTGTGCGCAGCAGCAACACCATCAACGCCACATTTTCAATGCCACTCCGCCATTTGATGTGCAGGTCACTACATACGGTACGCGTCGTGGGAAAATTACTACACCACAATCCAGCCAATGTCGGTTTGTGTCCGCATGCCTGCCCCATGGATGCCCCACAACGCGCCATTTGGCGTGAGGTCATCGCCGAAAGTCACGCTTGCGTCATGTGCACGCGATATTCCTCGCCAGCTCAAACGGACCACCTCTGCGAGCGGTGTCCGTCCCTCGCAACCCTCGTACACTCCGCTGCTCTCAGTGCCGCCCACCGGAGCTACGACACAGACCCTATGCTTTTCAAGATCACAACTCGGAATTCTTTACGAACACTTAGGTCTGCCGTCCATGTATATAGTCTCCCTCTCGCTTGGTTTTTCTTTTTGGATATAATTTTAAAATCGCGCAAAGCGCTAGGGGGGGGGGGGGGGGAATTATGGAGCGCCACACTAGTCTTGGCCAGCTGCCGCGCTGATGAAGTGAGCCACGCGGCTCGTGATGCTCGAGCCACAAGGAATTTCAGAACGGCGTAGCTTCGGAACCTTGCTGGACGCTGCAGCGGCGACTCCGCCTACGCCTGCGTCCCGAATTAAGCTGTGACCTGAATAAAGCTGTGAGATTAGGGCTAAGGTGCAAAGTTCTCTTGAATCAGTAATAGTTAAAGTCTCGCTTGTATAGGCGATTATTGTGTACATGTTTGTTTTTGGGAGAGCATGCTGAATGCCAGATCACTGTTTGCCGTTTTGTTTGGAGTTATAAGGAGTGTTTTTTCACAAACCCGTCTCTACCCCGTCTCTCCATCCAACGCTTCGCAAGCGCTCCCAAGATAAGTTCGTGATACACGCGAAGCAGTGTAGATACCAGCTTACCGCTTTAGGTATTGATAATGTTTATGGTTTTGTTCGAATTCTTACGCAACTGTAAACAACCTCTAATGTAAAACATATGTTGCTGTTGAACGTACATGTGTGCGGTTGCGTTTGGCGGGCCACCCTTTCGCAGAGGCAGCCAGAACAGAAGAAAGATTGCCGCCTCAATATGTGGAGATGTAAAGCAGTGCGAATATGCCCAGCTGTTTTTTGTTTTTTGTTTTCAGTTAAAATCAGTGCTCGTCCTGTGTCTTACTACTTCTCTGTCTCGTTTTTCGCGCTGTTTACCTTGAAAAACTGAATTGTTACCAACTTGCCCAATTTTACTCGCTCTGCTGTTTCCGTGTACTGAGTGCTGTGTGGCTGAAATTACTCGATGGAGCACCGCTGTTCTTAGGGTCCGCGCGGAGATGCGACACGTGGCGTTTTCGTGCCCTGGTAAAAGCCACAATGCCGAGGTTCCGCCGAATACGAACGTCAGACCACCACGCTGTGCGTCTCCGACTGATGAGCTACCAACAATCAAATCAGTACCAGATCACCAGGCCTGGCCCTCGGAGGCGCCTAGACCGCAACCACCGTTTGACAAAGCATAGGTGGTCAACCCGAGCAGCGAGATGACAGACTCGTTTCACCCCGCTCGCTGGAAGCAAGATTCACCAGAGGAGGCAGCATCGCTGGTACCATACACGTGTTTAGTTTGTGTATGTGTGCATGTTGGGGGCGGTGCCGGCATAATGATCCTCGTGTGCACTGTGAGACGTTTTTATTGAATACTTCGGTACGGACATATTACCAGATCTACGGATCTAACGAAAATAGGTTGTTTAAAATCAGCCCTCGTGGGCTGCTTGGTGTGCTTGTTCAAGGTGCTTTTTCGATGGCGAGCATTTCAATCTAAAGTCTCAATGTAAAGCTTCGAGCCAGAGAGCTCGTGCCATGTAAATAATGTATATAAACCCTCTCTACTAAGTTCAACCTCCTCCTGCCTCGACATCTTCATCCGGGATCTCTGGTGCCTTAAAATCTCAGTCGCAACAACTGCATGGCAGCGTTGGGATTAAACTCAGCGACGAAGAGCGACAAGAACCAGAGGTCAGCCGAATGGCCCAGAGCAGGAGTTTGGTGGAATCGACGCAGCGTGCCACGACCGCACGTATTCTGGTGAGAGCCTGACTTTGTGCTTAAGATTTATCGAGTCTTTTAGCCTAGATTCGTTAAAGGATGTATATAACGAACAACTGCCTAACCCCTGTGGTTGTTATTTGAGCACAGGGCAGCACTTGATGATTATCTGGGCTAGGAGATAAAGCAGGAAAGCTTAGGTAATTTAGTAGAAGCGTAAGTGAGTTTGAGGGAGTTGTAAGGGTAAGTTGCGGGGAAGTTTTGGCATGTTAGATAGCGCAGACGAGGAAAAAGAAATGGAGAAAATGTTTAGAGGGAGGTTTGCCACGTAGTGCTACTCATGTGCTTAGCTTTTGGTCTCTGCTGTGTGATTTGCCAGGCTTCAATTTCTACAGACCCAAAATTGAAACGCTGGCAGGGTTTGTGTTTTCTTCACAGTGGAGCCAAAGCAAAGTAGGCGCCATGGACCTCATGAGATTCATAGAGATGACCTGTTGTAGTTGTGTTGGGAGCTTGATATACGAGTAGACGACAAAGACGACAATACTCCCACATCTAAAATCCGTGAACTAATAGAGGAATGCAATGGCAAGGAGGGTAATAAGTATATCTGGAATAGGATCCTAGTTGAACAGGAACGGATAAAGAAAGAGAGAAAAAAGATGAATCGAAAACAGGAAGAGGAGGTACGGAGGGCGCATACATTGGAAAAACATAGGAAATCGATGCAAGAAATAAAGGAGCAGATTGAAAGAATAGATCACACACTAAATTCAAAACAGCAAAGTTGTCAATTTGTAGGGGTAGTGCGCAAGAAGTTCGAGGAACCGTTGTGTGCAGTGCAATCAATTCCGCGAAGGCTATAGCACATGTGTAGGTAGCAGCAGGTTCACGAATGAACCAAGGTTGGCAGCTGCGAAAGGAGCTGCGCTAAGAGGAGAGGCCGACAAAGGCCAGGGGAAATGTGGAGAAGTGCTGCGCCAGAGTAATTCTAGTAAAACAGCTAAGGCAGTTGTAGACCACCTGTCACAGACACAAAGTGAGTGTGTGCTTATGTTTGATTTGCCTGCGGAGTCCAAGGAGATTCCGACCCGCTAGGCAAGAACACCAGCATTAGGCCAGCACAGTGTATGGAAGTAGTGCAGGTTGGTGAACAGCTCCCAGGAATGTGAGATGAATTTACGCGAAAATGTCACCACGATGAATCCTGCATGCGGTGTCCAAGGTGATTTCAAGCCGCTAGGGTGAATTGAGGAGAGAGAGTGAAGGCAGAGATTACGGAGTGCAATGCAGTTGTGAGCTGCTCCCTGGAATGCGAGCTACCTTTTTCGGAAGAAAACAGCTACAGTATTTCGAGATGCCTTAAGCTAAGAAGTAAGGGAGAATTTTAGTGTTCAAATCATTTAGACTTCGCGGGCAAGACAGTAACGAAACCAGTAAAAGTAGAGAGTGGGAAGCGTGAGCAGCAGGCTCAGAAAGGCCTCATACGAAGCGTAGACGAAAGTGGCGTCGTAGAGCAAAAAGTGCGACAAAGAGCACAGCCCACTTGAAGAAAGTTGGTACACGTTCGAGGGCAGGTAACAGAATGAGGCATTTGTCGCCAGCGCTGGAGTGGCTTGTCTGGTGTCGGAGCCGCCGGACGAAAAGAAAACGAAACGTGCGTTGGGGGAAAATACAAACAGGTGTAAGGGGCACAGTGAGCAAAACGAGGCTTTTGCCATGCCCGCTGAGCAGCTGGACAAAAAGAAGAAAAACGCCTTGGGTGTAATTCCAAAAGGGTGGAAGAAGACAGTCAGCGTCCCGTCATCTTGCAGCGTTGGCAATAAACCACTATCACCCGCCCATCCCCTTATACTATCACTATCACCCGCCCGTCCCCCGCTTACTAGTTAGCACGCCAGCCCCGATGTACTCATTCAGGTTGAATGAGTACATCGGCTGTCACTCGTGTCTCACGAGGTTTCAGACTATAAATAGACCATGTATCAAGGAATAAACAGTTCAGTTCATGTTGCGACTACGTTGCGTCACTTCACATCCTATGCGCGGCACTTTTGATGGGACACGTGCACGCAATGTTTGTGGCTCGCAAGAAGTAGCCGAGTGAGGAGCTTAGCGGGGCTTGGAGACGAAGCCAATAGGTTCTGCCATTGTTCCGTTCGCCAAGGAAGACCCATAGGTTGCGACTGCGGTAAGCATGCTGGCTAGCGGACTTGTTTGTTGTTTTGAGTTTTTGTTTTGACTGTTTAGGTTTTGGTTTAGTAAACATTCTTATAAGAGTTTCCACCAATATATAGCGTTTCCGTAACAAATGCTTAGTTTTCTTTATTTTAAATCGTTGTATGTTTTTTAAAGGTAAGCGTTGTGCGGTTGCCCATAGCGACACACCTAGGAGCGTTTGTCGAATAAGAGCGACGATAAGAACACATTTTGAGTGAGCGCAGAGACGTAAGAATATTTCTTGTGAGTTTTTCAGGGGTCACGCGAAAGATTTTTTGTTATTTTTTATTTTGTTTGCATGTTTCCGTTGTGGAAGTAAGGAAAGTGAGTTCATGAGTATACGTGTTCGTTTTCAGAGGGGTGGGGGGCGAAGCGATTCTTAAATGCTAACTCGGGCGATTTTTTGAGGTCAATGATGATTGTGTATTGTATCTGAAAATTTCTACCCCAGCTGACACCTTGAAACTTCAAACCGATCTTAACAACCTATCCGAGTGTTGCAATAAATGGCTCATGCGTCTTAACGTGTCCAAATGCAAACACATGCGAATTTCGCGTCGTGATAATACTGCTAACACGTGCACGTATTGTCTTCATGCCGCTTCTTTATCACACGACGATTCATATAAATACCTCGGTCTTCATATCACAAATAATCTGTCTTGGCAGATGCATGTTGACTATGTCTCTAACAACTCTAACCGCATGCTCGGATATTTACGTCGCAATTTTTCATCTGCATCTTCATCACTAAAACTAACTCTTTACAAAACGCTAGTACGTCCGAAATTAGAATACGCATGCGCCATCTGGGATCCTTCCAAACATACTCTAACCCTCGCCCTCGAATCGATTCAAAACCGCGCAGCTCGTTTTGTATTTTCTAACTACTCCCGCCATTCTAGCGTAACTGCAATGAAGATGTCGCTAAACTTGCCTGATCTGTCGTTGCGTCGTAAATGTTCTCGGCTTTAACTTTTTCACAAAATATTTCATCACAACCCCATTTTAAAAGAACAGCTTTTCACAAACCCCCCCTACATTTCATCCCGTTTGGATCATGGTTTAAAAGTTGGTGTGCCATCTAGTCGAACTAATCTTTATAATGACTCTTTCATTCCACGAACAAGCAGGGACTGGAACCACCTTCCCGCCGCCATCGCCTCTATCACAGATGTAAATAACTTCAAGGTCATCACCCACCAAGAAGTGCTTTGAATGTATTGTTGCGCGTTTTAGTTGTGAAACCCCACTCCTTTCTGTAATGCCCTCGGGCCCTGAAAGTAAATAAATGAAATGAAATGAAATGAATCCTAATGAAATTCGCTGGGTACGTTCCTTTGCACATTTCCGTCTTTTATGCTAAATTACAGGTTTGAGAGATGCGTTGACTGTTTGAAAATGAATTTTAAAGATTGCCTCGAAAAGCTCACCTCGCTTGCCAGAATGATTGGCAACACTGTCCGTGTGACGTCATCTTTGGCATGTCAACTGATGTGACGCAGCCGATGCCATCGCTACTTCGTCCACAATCTTGTTTATTGTGCTGTCGTCCACAGAGCGACAGAGCCGGTCTTTGGCACGGGTATAGCATGGGAAACATTTCTTCCTTGCTTTATGGTGTTTGGCCGGTGCTTTGCTGGTCTGGCGTTCCCAGTTTTCATACTACGCGCCCTCGGAACCTCCATACCGCCTCCGGTTCTTACCAAACAGTACATCATACGCAGACAGGTGCGCCTAGTCAGGTATTGCTTTCGTTTTTGCACATTTTTGCGCATCAAAAATAATTTTTGAATTTTATGAGCATTTCAGTTATTGGGCTTGTGACAAGAGGGTCTCAAAAACAGAAAAAAACCCCATTACCTTTGACATGGTCAAAAAAATCACAGGAGTTGGCCTTTAAATGAGAGAAAAAAAAGGTAAAAGTGAGCCCCCCAAATGTCTGCATCGGAGTGCGACACCTCAATAGTAGCTCACGAGAGAAGGGGATAAGGAGGAATCGAAAGAGATAGGGATAGAGATAAGCACACCCACATACAGAAATAAAGATAAGATAGAGAAAGATGAAGAAACGGTCTAAGGAGTTCGAAGACGGGGTAGCTTCAAGGCGTCAGGTGGTGGCGGAGGGTGAGCCGGTCGGCCAGAGCTGCGCTGTCGTCGGAGCTCGCGTGGGCACAACCGTTCGGCACGGAATCCAGCAAGTGAGTAGTTTTAGGGGGAAAGTTAATTAGTAGTTCATCCACGCAGTAGTGCTATAGCGTGCGTTTGCGGACGTGTAATGGGGACGTTCCTGAGGCAGGCGCAGCATGGCAGTTATCTTTTCATCTGCTCGAAGGAAATTCGCGACTAGCTTTGGTGGCACAAACTTTTGGGGACAAAAAGATAGCGTGAAGCAAAATGCTTAATTTTTTAGCATGAGGCCTGGTAGGTTACAGCAGATTTCTAATGCTGGCACACAGGTATGACACGGAGAGTGCATCACTGGGCAGATAATTTTCTTGAGAGCAGTTTAATAGGAAGGTTATTATCGTGTTGCAATTAGGCGTTTCAGAAAGAGCTCAGAGAAACGCTGTGATTGCTGCTGTGTGCTTTTGTATAATAAAGGTTGTTTTGACATCAATTTTCGGACTCGATGTGTCTCAGTGCGGATGGGACGCTCTCCCGTGCTTGTGGTCGTGTGTATTTCTGTGTATTGCCAGAAGGAAAAGCTCATTGATGATTGAAGAACAGGGCCGTATTGCGTAATCGGCAGTGGCGGAGGACGTCACCAAACAACGACGCTTTGCGCAACCTGCACGGCAGGTCACCCTCAGGTAGCGAGTTTCCCACCCATGCACAAGCTGTTGCGTTTCGCGGGCCACCCTTCTGCCGCGCCCGAACAGACGAAAAGCTGCCGCCTGAGTTTGTGGAGTTAAGGAACAGCGCGAAGACGCCCAGCTGTTTTCCTGTACAGGGCACTGCAAGTACTCGGCAGAGCACTGCTGTCCTTGGGGTCTGCACAGAGATGCGACACATGGCGTCTTCGTGCCCCGGTAAAAGCCACAATGCTGAGCTTTCGCGACTGCGAATATTGGACCACAACGCTCTGCGTCTCATACTGATGAGCTGCCGACCCTCAAATCAGTACCAGATGTCAAGGACTAGTCCCTGGGAGGCGCCTATAGGCCGCGACCGCCATTCGACAAAGCATGGGTGGTCGGCCCGAGCGGCGAGATGACAGACTCGTTTCACCTCGCTCGCTGGAAGCATAATTTGCCGGAGGAGGCAGGATCGCCGGGACCATATACGTCTTTACTTTGTGTATATGTGTATGTTGGGGGCGGTACCGGAATAATGACTCTCGTGTGTGCTGTGGGACCTTTTTATTGAACAGTGCAGTCTGAATCTCTTCCCCGATTGAGGGGTCTGGGCAAGTGAAACTGTTGAAAATCAGCCCTCACGGGCTGCTTGGTGTGCTTGTTCGATGTAGAGCTTCGGGGCAGAGAGCTCGTGAAGTGTAAATAATGTAGATAAACCCTCTCTTACTAAGTTCATCCTTCTCTTGCCTCGGCATCTTTGTCCGGATTTCCGGTGCCTACAAACCACGGTATTTGTGCCTATACACTCTAAGCCAAAACGGAGCAACAGGGGTATAGGGGTTGCTCCTTTCAGAGAGCAATTGCATTGCCACTCCCATTACTCTCCTAAAAGGAGTAACTGCAGAGGGAGGAACCGTTGCTCTCCTTTCAGTTCCTCCTTCGGGGGATGAACAGTTACTCCCTCCAGTTCCTCCCTGCAGACCAACAGTTACTCCCACCAGTCGCTCCCTGCCGACCAACCATTACTCCCACCAGTTACTCTTCTAAGAGCAACAGTTACTCTTTACCGTTCCTCCCACGTGTTCGCAGTTACTCTCTGAAAACCAACTGCACATACTTCAAGTTACTCCTTGGGGAAATGAGTATTTATCTCGAGTATGCTTGTCACACGCTTAACACATGGCGAGAGCTCCTTGGAAGAGCACTGCTTGGGTGCTTCTAACACAAAAAGTGGACAATATTGAAAGGAAAATAAATGCTTTATTGTTCTTTTTATGAGGCGACGTGTGACCACACGTAAAAGTAGACTTCGCCATACCACAGCCAGCACTAAACAAACACCATAATACATCAAAGGTTTTCTGCGTCATCCGTGGAAAAACAATCTTGAATTTCTAGCATAGGGCAGTCTGTGTCATCATTGGTGAGAGAAGGGCAACTTCTCCAATTCTGAAAAACTCAAGTTTCGCAGCTGGTGTTTCCATCAGGCTAGCGCAGCAGAACGTCACCGCAGGCATATGTGAAGCATCTCATTGCTGCAAGAAAAAAAATAGAAGTGTGAGGTTAAACATGCCAGAATCAATTCATAACAATGAGTCACACACACTGCAGCAGCGCTTACATTCTAGGATGTCTACTGCAAAACGAAATGTGAAAAAAAGGAAGGTTCGGCCAAACGTTACTTGGCAAGCCATATAAATGCTGATGTGGTAGACGCTCTTCACATGATGTCTCAGACAGCAATATTCTGGAAGAAAATGTGCAGCACCTCAACAAGGCATATTTGTAGCAGTTAAAGATACCCTTAGGTACAGTTAACTTGTTTCCTATACACAGCTGAGTGACATTTCTATGAGCCCATTCACCAATGGGCATTCTAAATGAGGTCATGTGTGTGGCAAATAACACGTACTGTCCGCTCATGTTAAAATACTTATTTAGCTCGTGCACATAGTTGCTCTCGATTCTACTGTTCTATCATACGCTGCTGCGTCTTGAATTGTGCAATACCTGTAGGCACAAGCCAAGCATGCAAAGCCTGCTTGAAAGCAACCATTTGCAGAGGCTACATGATAATCTTCAGTATATTTCTTTGTACCTGACGCAAACGGCTGGACAAAACTATAGACAAATAAATGTAGACCGTGCTACCTTCAAAAAATGCTTTAAATTTAGAAAACTAGGGTGCATTCGTTCACTCGGTTGACGAGTCACAGCCACGAGATATGTAAACGAAGCAATATATCTTAAGGCATGCACAGATATTCTGATTCTTTGTTTGACAGTGTCACAGATAGCTTGCCAATACATATATATTTGAGAGCAACAAGATGTGAAGCTTTCATTAGTTCAACGTCTTGTTGGTTCACAGCCAAACAGGTTACTGCTTGTTAGACGAATTGGAATAAGCACACCATGGTTTCCAAAAAAAAAAGCATTATTAAAAGTTAGCTCCCGGTGTGAATGTCTGCCTATTTATTTTGTACTGCCTTCTACATGTGCCACAAAGACATTTGTTGAGGATGTGCTACCAGTCAAGCCAAGATCGCATACTTGGTCAATGTGATGGAAATACAAACATTAGAAACACTGCCACCTCTAGTAAGAGCATAACACTTCAGTATCTTGGACTAGCAAAGAGGTGCACAAGAAAGTTAAGCCCACTCTTGCGGAACTTTGAACGCAAATATTTCAGAGTGTGGGAGGTCAACATGCTGTGGCACTTTTAAACCCACGAAACATCTGCAGAAAACAGGGTAAAGGCAAGTCAAGAAACGCTGTTATGAAGGCCAAACGTTACATGGACAGCTTTGTGAATCTAGGCCCAAGTGTTATGCTTTGTGCAAGCCAAAATCCATGTAAATAGGGAAAGCATACTTTTAGGAGTACCAGCATAAACAAATCTTGGCAGTTGGCTTTTTAGTACAAACAGCAATCCCTGCAATGAAAACATAAACATTTTATCTTAACGGTAACAGTGTGAGCACACACACGGGCCAGCGGAGCCATGTCGAATTGTCAGTGCCAGTGTAACCATGTGGCATAATGAACTATTCTCTGGCCAACACATGCACAGTTTGCCCCTAAAAAGCGATGCTTTTATATACGTAGTACAAAAAGTCTGCACTTACCAAAATTCACTTGCTTTCTGTACTTTAGCATCGTTGGGAACATCTTTATCTGCAGTATAACCAAATTTGTGTCATATCACTGAAAAAAAAGTAAAAGACATGCATCAAATATTGTTTCATTTGGTAGCAGTGAAGTCAGGTTAAGAACAGCCAAGTGGGAATCAGCCTAATTATGTGCATGCGGCAAATCCCAAACGGCGTTATTGAGGTTGTCGAAATTTTCGTCGATTGGTATTAACGTCGATATGTGACTTCAACGGCATGCCAAGTTTTCACAGCGCATAAAGATTTCATGATGCAGAATAATGACAGCGCTAACGAGAACATACAGCATTTATGATTGTCTTTTACAATATTCAGTTTTGCTAAGGTTTTGTATCACTAAAGAAATCTGAAAGATTTGGGTCATTCCTCCTCCAATTGTTCTGTCAATATGTAAACTGCTCGCTTGATGGTGCGCTTATAAAATAGTACGTTCAGCGCAGAGGTGAAGCAAGTGACGCAGTGATGTGGGCAGAATTTTTTTTTTTTTTAAGGCGTGCGGGGAGGGGGGGGGGGGGGTCCGCTTATCTGAATAGGCCGGGCAAGCGAATATGGTCGTCAATTTGGGCTCCCTACGCCCGGCCTAAAAAAATTCTGTGCGCAACCGCCTGGCTATGCCAGTGAAGTGAGGCGACAATGATTTGTTTACTTACTGATTTACATACACTTTACATCTCTAAAAAATGCGGCCCAAGGCCCCAACACTCAGCCGTTAACATTACATAAAGCCAATGGTAGAAAAGTGCCAGTATGAATGCAGCTACAACCCCGCCCCAATGTTTTTTTCAAGCGAGGTAGTGTTGCGGAAATGAACTTTTAACTGCAAAAGTACACTGGCACTGCAGTGGTGACAGGGGAAGCAAGAGGGTATGCATGCGGTAATAGAGGTAATTTAGTCCGATACGGCTAGCAATGGATACGGTGAATAAGAGCAAATCATTTCTCTTTCAATAGCGCAACCACTCAACAATGTATTGTAAGAGCATTAAATGTTGCTGGAAATGCCACTCACCTGCACGCTGATGCATGCACAGTCCTTTGTCCGACGAGCGAACAGGCTTGCAGATAGCTGAAGACGTGTTTACGATGTGTTTGTTCCACCCAGCCGCAAAATCCAACTCTACTTCGCGCTCCATAAAGATAAATATACACTAACCTTCATCACGAATAAGTAGAAACGCAAATCTGCGACACACACACACGATCAAAACATAGCTCACAAGTCCGCACGTCCATGTGCTCGCCAACCACAGACCATATGAAAATGAGTAAGTAGTGCGAACGCGAACCAAGTTGCGCCGAGAAAAAAAAAAAACGTCGAGCAGTGGCAGCTCAGGCGTCAGCGCAATAATTTCAGTGTGTTTTCCTAATACACCTATAAAAAAAACTGAGGTACACTAAAACTCATAAATAAATATAAAATGTTGAGTGTAATTTTTATTTAGTGCTAGTCAACATAAACACTGAATAAAAATTACTTTGTAACTTACATCGTTTGCTACGCTAGCGCCACACTTCTCGTGCGGGCGCAGATGGCGCAAATTTGTCATTCTGCCCTCAAACTACACGGTGAAGCGTGCTACTAAGTGTATGGCTGATGAGAAACGCGTCTGGGTCCGCTTTTTTTTTTTTTTCTTCTCCGATATATCTGGGCGGGGGGCTCCTTATGCACGTGTTTCGGTGCTTGATCGACTTTGACGCCCTTACTTCGCGGACGAACAGCGTGTCTAGGCTTTTTTTATTGTTGTTTTGCACGTGTTTCGGCGTTCGGTCCGCTTTGACGTGCCAACTCTCCATTCTGCTGCTGCGTGTGTTAGGTATTTGCCGTACTGTATTCTCAGGCCTTCTGTGTTCAGCCAGCGCTGCTATCTTATTATCTACGGATGCTAAAATAAATCACTGTTTTGGTTTGGTGAAGCTTGGCACACAGAACAAACAATAATCTGGCCCATGAATATCAATGTGGGCGGCATGCATATTTGTGTGCGGTGTCCTGCCTGGGAGTAACCGTTGCGTGACGAGAGCATTTACAGCGGTTCCTCCTTCCGTTGCTCCCTTACAAACTTAAGATGAATACAGTTGCTCCCCCATTCTCGAACAAGTCGGCCATCTTGTTCCGCTTGGTCTTTTCGGAGAGTAACAGTCGGTCTGAAGGAGTAAAAACAGCCGTTGCTCCCATTTTGGCCATTTTTGGCTTAGAGTGTATATAGCGCCACTTCATAACATCTTGCTCAATAAAGACATAAAACACGTTCACCTTCCAATCGCATGCTTCGCATAACAGAGATTCTCAAGGCACGTTGGATCTTCAGAATAATTAATGTAAATCAGTAACAGCAAAGGTCCTTAGTCCAACCATTGTTGTCGGATCCAAAACTTTCAGGACGCTTGAGCTTTGCCTTCAAGACCACCTAATCAGACCCGTGCCTTCAGGCAAGGAAATAAACGTCTCCGCGGGTAAAATTTGCCATTTTAAAATATTCTGGATTGACTCGTGAGTATAACAGTGTCCAGGTGCCCACTACGCCATATTTGTTTTCTTTTTTTTCTAACTGGCGATGTATCCACTACTCCTGCTGCATGCAGTTGAGTTTATGCACACTCTGTAATTGGCTGGGGTGTTTTTAAACCCCCCACTCGTTCATCAGTTCACTTGTTTTCAGGCATCTGGTTCAATACCATGCATTCTGCCGCACAATATTACATGCAATGATGAAACTTCTACAAATACGTGACATTCGTATAGCGTTTTACATAGAAAGCTGTATATGGCTAGGAGAAATGAAAAAATGCCTGCTGCATCTTCCCACGGTGGGAAATCGAGTAAATGCGCCGCAGAAGGGGTGGGGGGGGGGGAATCCCGTGAATGTTGCGTAATTCCTTATGGTTTGTGAATGCCTAATTGTTCTCTCATTTTTACAGTTTTTCTTTATTGAATGAAGCAAAAACCTTGCGTTAAGCGAGTGGTGGGACGCTGATGTGGGATACGATGCCTACATATAGGGGTGTCGACAGTGAATAGTTGTGCAGCTCGAGCAGTCAGTTTTGCTAGCAGACGCTGCCTGCGTCGGTCTCGCGAGGCGAGATATGGGGGGGGGGGGGGCAAACAGTTGGCACGAGACGCAAGCATGCAGCATGGTATTCAAGGCGTGAACATCCGCAGTGGTGGTGTGGACAACGGCGACACACGATGCGTGATATTGTGCGCGACCGAGAAATGCTTCGTATTTATGTGGTTGTTCAAGAGAAAAGAAGAGAAAAGTGAGCCCCGTAACTGTCTGCATCAGAGTGCAACACCTCAACAGTAGCTCACAAGGGATGGGGTAAGGAGGGATTAAAAGGATAGGATTTAAAGGTTTATATAAAGAGAGGAAGGAGAGAGTGAGGTGCAGGGACAGCGAGCGACAGAAGTAAAGAGAAGATAGGACAGATGGACATGTTCGTAGGAGTTCGAGGATGGGGCACCACTAGACGAGAGTTCTTGTCGGCGACAGGAGATGCCATAGGGCGAGCCCAGTCGGCCACAGCTGCGCTATCGTAGGAGATCAGCGTCAGGATATGGCATAGGGCGAGCCCAGTCGGCCAGAGCTGCGCTGTCATCGGGGATCGCGAGGGCACAATCGGTTGGCACAAAATCCAGTGAGCGAGAGCTCCGTATTTAAAACTGTTCGGCATTGGTGCCACGAGTTACGCCATTCTCAGCGTCCAAGCACGTGCGCTGCGTTGTGAGTGACATCGCCTTTTACGTCGAAGCCGAAGCACAGAGAACGCACGCACCAGTTTCTACTGAAACCTCCTGGATTGGTTCACTACGCGCAACTCTAGAAGAGCGCTGACAGTGAGAGAGCTCGCATGCTCCGGGCTGATGGTGCAGCCCGGGCAGAAAAACCTGGGAGGCCGGGAAGCCGAGTGTAGTCCGAAACTGCGTACAGATAGATGATTTAGCAGCCTTCTAAGCCGCGCTAAAATCAGAAGGAAAGCGCCGGTGGCGGGCGGTTCCTGCCAACCACGCCACCGAGTTAACTCGTGATGTCGAACGCTTGCACCAACCCGCGCCTAATGAGCGTCGTTGCGGGTACGACAGCGTGAACGTGAGGATTGCGAGAGCGAGTTCGCCGGGTCAAACACCTGCTTTGCGCGGGAGTTTCCCCAGCGGCACATTGGCTGAGACCACCTGTGGTTGGAGAATAACCGCTGTGATTAAAGCATTACGAAACGAATTTAACTGCTCATCACACTCCTCCATGAGCGTTATCATGCGCTGCACAATGAGCGGCATGTGAAATAAACACGCCGGCAAACCCAAGCCGAACATTTTTCTAACCTCATCAAGGACCTCGAAAACAAACAATAATTGTGAAAGGCTTTAGCTCAACGCCGGGTTGAACTCGCTTCTAAACACCAGAGCCACTGGTCTGAGCTTTCTCTGGTTAACCCTTTGTATGGAGTGGTTGGCTAATGGTTTTCGTTCTTTTTTATTGCGATAGCAATTATGCGGACACTATCGGCGGGATTTCGCCACCGGCGTCGGCGTCGATGTCATGCACAGTATATGTATACGTATCTACCAGCGTCGTGAATGCGAGGTGTTAAACACTGAGCCACCGAGGGGTACTTTTTTGAAAGTTCAAATGGCAACCTATTTATATCTACCACTTAGCACTGTTGACGGGCATCTCGGGGGGGGGGGGGATGTCGTGTTTTCAGCATTATCAGCAGGATGGTGCAGTGAGCGCGTGGCGGCTCTCACCTTTCACGCGTACTTTCGCGCGCGTCTAGAATAAGGAGGTGTACGCTCGATCACGTGTCCATATCTTGCAGTGGGGAGGATTATACGTCTTGGCCACCTTTTGGCTTTCAGCGCAATGACTCTGTTGTTACCGGGAACACAAAGGTCACTGCAATCGTTGCACAGCCTCCGTTTGTGAAAAGCGCGCGTTTTTCAGGTACAGCAAAGTAACAACCGAGACGCTTAGTCGCGCTCGTCTGTACCTTTGAGTACGTTTTTTGCGTCATTTGCGCGTAAGAAACGCGGGGCACGTTTCGATCTGCTTGCCAATCTGCGCGTAACCTTCCAATCAGTTGCTATCGCTTTCATTGCTTCACCTAAGCGGCAAAGCTGTGACTTTTTTCCCAAGACTGCTTCAAGCAATCACGGGGCCCTGTAGCAAAACAACTGGTTGGTACACAGACCGCCTGGTTTAAATTCTCACTTCAAACCAAAATATCAAGTTTTTATCTGTATTTTTTTTTGCTTTCAGGTCACAGACAAGATGGCAAGTTTCGCCTTTGACTCAGTGTGCGCGGGTGTGCTGTCGAAAGTGCTGTGTTTATCGCTCTTCCCTCTCTGCTCTCTATTTTTCATCTCTCCATCTCCCTCCCATGCACAGAGTAGCAAACCGGCTGCCTATAGGCTGGGTAACCTCCCTACCGTTCTTTTCCTCCTATTTTCCTTTCTCACTTGGCTCTCAACTATATACTGACACAGATGCCAGAATTTCTGTGAAACGAGCTCCATAACGCTATCAGGTTAGAACAAGGCAATTATCGCAAGCAAATAATTTGCACGTCTCCGTTGCCGTTGTTCACCCTCGCTAAAGATGTCGAAATGACGCCCACAAGACTGACCACTTTCCACCGCTCTTTGACGACATGTCCCGGCTGGAGGAGGTCTTCGCTGGTCATAGTGATCCGGTAGCTGGACAGGTTGTTGTTGTCGTCCTCCTCGCACGACGCACTTCCGCCGCCATTATAGCTGTACCTGCAGCAGAGAGAGGTCGCACACTTTTAACACTCGCTTTCCTCTACGCACGAGGGAGAAATAATTTTCTACGGCCGTTTGTTGCACAAGTGAGAGGCTACTTACACGAAACTATAAAAGAAAACGGTGCCGCTTCATATCGGGTTCACACGATGTAATTACGAGACATTAAAAACAACTCTACGAGCTCTATCTAATTCATTTATATGTGAAATTAACACAGCGTGACACAAACAATTACGACCCACGCACCCCTACCTTAAAGAAAATTGTGCAAGTGAACAAGACTGCCCAAAAGCTCGATCTAATATTGATGAGCGAACAAAAGGTAATTTTTGAGGCACCTTTTCCTGCACTAGACACAACATATTAAAAACAAACCCAGTTAAGCAAAGCATGGGTAATGTTGTTTTAACATAACTATAACGTAAACGCGAAGACAGTAAAGTAACGAGGAGAAAAGGTAACTGCTGGCAGCGAGCTGTCTTTTCGTGCTTTCTTCGTGCAACCTATTTATATCAACCGCTTACTACAATTACTACAATATTCACAATTACTACAAAATAACATTCTTTTTGCTTCTGTGAGCTATCATTAATGTTGTGGCTGAGATTTACGCCCGGCGAAGATGGAGTGGCCACTCCATTCAAATCGACGGTATCGTCGTGCATGGGGCACCTTTCTGCGGAGTAAAAATGAAAAGCATCACAGTAAGCGCTATGGCGGTGGAAGGCAAATGATGCGGCGACAGTGCCGGGCCTGTGAGTGGCTCGCAATGTCGCCGCAGAAGGTTGCGGAAGCGGCATCTCAGCCGGCGCGATGCTGAATGCCTCTGGCGAATGCCACTCTCACGGCACTTCCGATGTCATCGAACTCGCATCGACTCGATATCGCATCGCTATTACTAACTTTATTAGTTCATATTTATCATCATCATCAGCTTCACTGCGCCCAGTGCAGGGCGAAGGCCTCTGAAGAAACCGCTGTAGAGGTGTTTTCTGCCCATATATAGAAAGCTCACTCGGTTGTGATGACAGATTTCGTGTGGTGGGCAGCGCCTTTGTGGCAAGAAGCACGCCAAGTCGGTGGTGCAGTAGAATGTGCAAGGAGATTATGAGATTGCGCTTTCCTGCGGCAAACTTTTGTGGGAAACTGCCGTGCACGGGAACAGCAGATGTCCGTCAAAAATTATGTAATGGCTCACTTGCCCACTCACTGTACCCTAAGATATTGGGACGTAGCAAGAACACGCCAGGCAGTTTTGAGAGGATCAAAACAGAAGGTGGAAGCTACGTAGGTGACGCCTCAATATCAATCTTTGATGCAGAGATGTCTTTTTTTTATGGTTGAGGCACGTAAGCACTTCGTGTGCGTATGTGCGTCTACGAAATTGAGTTCGGGAAGCCTGTTGAAGTTACACTCCCTGGTAAATGAAACGGTTGATAGTTTGCGCTCAATCTGTTCGTGTGCATTGTTTGTGGCGCTGCGCAACTATTCCTAAGTTTCTGTGTCCTCCTCGCGCGTTTGCCTTCTCTAGGAATCCAGTCAGGCACCCTTAATTGCCTGCGTGTGTCCGCCGCGGTGCCGCTCGGCTGCTTCTATTCCCGCCGCGGTTGAGGCTATTCAAATGACATTAGAAGGCGGAAGTTTCTTGAGCCCTGCGGCGTCTCTCATATCGTGGGTTTTGTACATAAAACTTATATTATCCTTAAACGGTACTCACATTATTTACTCGCTTACTGTTATCATTAATGCTGTGTTCGGGTAAACTACAGAAATGACCCTGCTTCCAAACACTTATTTCCGTGGCATCCTATGCGGTTAATATGAGTTGATACATCACCGAAAATTCTACGATTCAGAAGATTTTAGTCATTGTCAAGATAAGTATGATTGGGTAGGTATGTCTAACAAAACCTGGGCACATGTAACGCATTGATGCATGTAAACTATATGGCAAAGGCGCTTTAAAAGGAGGGGGGAGGCAGGCTGTCATCGCTGCGCGCAATGCAGGCAAGATAACGCATACCACAGCCATCTATAGCACACACTCGCGCCTAAAAAATCTACTTCCTCTGGACCATCCAGAGACTTGGTGAGGATATTGATACGTGTATGGAACTGTCGTTCCGGCACAAGCACTGAAATAACACCCAAAAGGAGGAAGCCGACAATGTGTTTGGTGTGGGTTGGACTATCGAGTTTCCACGCTGGCCTGCAATACTCAATGCTCTGTACGGCGTTAGCAAGACCCGCTATCTCCAAATAAATCTTCCCCGTAACAATATTAACCTAGGCCAAATCATGTATAGCATAACGATCTCTACAGTGGTGGGCAGTATCGAAAATTAATGTATCTTAGACACCATCTTATATGCACATTGGGTATTGTGTATCCGTATCGCGATACGTCTCGCAAAATGAGCAACTGTATTTGTACTCGAGACACATTCAATAATGCACCATGTGTGTGGTGTTTTTTTTTTTTTTTGGCACAAGGGCCATTTGATGGTTAAAGAGCGCCAGGTCATAGGACAAGATGTGAACAATGAATGTGTTGGGTGGCTGTATATGGGCCCCTTAAAATGTCTCGCGCTATAGGGCGGGTAAAAAATAGAAGTAATAAAATCATGACAGTGACGTGAAATGTATAGTAAAAGTGAATGGAGAAAGGTTCTGATAATAAAGCATGGTGGAGGCATTTGACACAAGTGCCTCATCTGTACCCTTGTGTCCAAGGCGTGCAAGACAGGTGCTTTTTAATGAAGCCACCACAGCAGCAACCTCTCTTGAGAGGTCGCGCCACGCGATGCCTTGGTATATTGCATTAAAAGTGCGGACATCTCTTAAAAAGTCAACACAGATTTATGAGTGAAAAGTGGTTCCTTACCAACAAACTTAGCCGGATGAAGTGGTACCTGTTGTCGTTCGGGTAACGATAAGTGTTGTTTGCTTAGAGTGTCCAAGTGTTCGCACAGGATTAAAATGTGAAGCACTGTTAGTACTTCAACACATTTGTCACACAATGGTGGATCCCCACTGGACAAAATGTATGAGTTTTTCATGTATGTGTGCCCTATCCTGAGCCTTGTTAGTGTTACCTCCGTACGACGTGATTTCGATACTGACTGCCAATTACCAAGGTGTGGCTTAATAACACATTTGTTTCGTCTGTGCCTATCCCACTTGCTCTGCCAGTAATTCCTGAGCTTTCGTATGAGAGACGGTTTAAGGTCAAGGGCCGGTATAGATATGAGTGTAGTGGCAGTGCTTTCGTGGACGGATGCAGCAAGCTGATCCGCCATCACGTTGCCTTGGATCTCACGGTGCCCTGTCACCCAGCAAACTACGAAATGTTGTTTGAGTGTGTAGAGTGTGCATAAAGTAGAGTAAAGTGCGACGAGCACAGTTTTTTTTTGTTTTTTAAGAGTTTGCAGAGCTTTTACCACACCTAGGGAGTCCGTGTAAATAACTGCTTTTTGTAGTTGTAGTTGTTTATTGTGTTTAGCGGCCGCAAGTATCGCATAGGCTTCCGTTGTGAATATACTTGTATTTAGATGCAGAGGGCCACAATCTGAAAATGATTGATTGATATGAGCGGTTTAACGTCCCAAAACCAACATATGATTATGAGAGACGCTGTAGTGGAGGGCTCCGGAAATTTCGACCACCTGGGGGTTCTTTAACGTGCACCCAAATCTGAGCACACGGGCCTACAAGCATCCGAAAAAGATGTCCCGACAGCAGCGTAGGACACAGAAGACTTAGAGACATCTGTAAAAAACTCAGGACACGTGTATTGTGTTGAAGTTTTTGGAAGTATATGTGGATGTGGGCAATGGGCGCGTGTTTTGTTACTTCTAGGAAGGACACATCGCAATCTAGAATTCGCCACTGCCACGGTGGTAGGTATGCCGCAGGAGCCATTAAGCTGTGTTCAAGTGACACACCAGTCTTCTCAGCAAGACCCTTCAGGTGAACTGAGTAGGGGTGCCTCAACGAAGGTCTGTTTTGAAACAGAGCCGAGCTTGACAAATCCTTATTAGTGGAATAGGAGGGGTGCTTCTTGTCTGCGTTCGCCTTGATCAAATATATAAAGGACATGTAAGTTAATGTGTAAACATATGAGCGCACAAGGTAGAAGGAAAAGCACTTGACAGGAAAGACGCTAAATTACAACTTAACATTTATTAGAAAACGTTCATTGCACGAGAACACAAACGCGCAGGCGTAACCAACTATCACTTCAAGGTTCCACCCCCTCGTTTTCCCCCCCAAGAAGGAGGTAAACGTTTATCTACTTCAACAGCTCAAAAAAGACACCTATTTTTCACTTAGTGCTACTGAAGAAACACTGATACACGTGCTTGCGCTCGCCCTAGTCTGTTCTGATTCCGTGGCCTCTTTCCAGCTCAAAGTGATATCACAAAAAAAAAAAACAGATGACATTGTAAAGGTGAGGTAAGGTTTTCTTGCATTTCTAAAGGTAGGTTCTTGAACATTTCATAGACCACACGATCTGATCCCGGGGTAGAATTGCTGCAGCAGGTTTGAGATGCCTGTAGTACAGCTAAAGAGAAAGGTTAGTTACATGCCTCGTATTCTGTATATTTGGTATCTAGTTTCTGCTTCTCCACCCTTGTCTTGTGGCGTTAGAACTCTTGATAGTAGTGTGACGAGCTGGAAACTTGCTCGAAGTGTGCTCCTAGGTGATTTGCCTCGCCTTCCAAGCTCTCGCCTTATGTGTTCACCAGAGGCAGCGCATATTCTTCTTTTCCTCCCACCATTTTCACTCTGTTCCTGACCTTACCCTCATGTGTGTTCTAAGTGATGTCAGATAAAAAATTTTGCCAACTTTCTCTTCTTGCCTACCTGCACGTCCTCCTGCCTCGGGATTTTATGGTCTTAAAATTTGTGGCATTTTCGGCCATCGGTGATTCTCGAGGCAATCTCCATGCTTTGTTTTGTATTTCACGCATTTTTCAACACTCGTCTTTCCACCGAGGGACATGTCATTTGCCAGATATTTGACTTGTTTGAGAAATACATTTGGTGGCAAGGTGAATTAAAAAGCTGAGAAGTAGTCCACAGCAGCCTCTATGCTTAACGCAGCCAAGTCAGCCCAGGTTAGGAAAGTATCTTTTGGAAACTGTTCTCAGTGACCTTTTTCGATGAGCCATTGGGGTACCCGCGAAGGACATTCACATGATGTTGCTGTAACCAAAGCTACCGGGAAATGGTCACTTCCGTAATGATTATAATGATTTTTCATTAAAGTAAGGGTAGAAACGAAGGAGATGCAATGCTTAGGTCTATGGAGGAGTAGGTCTCTAGTCTCCTGAATACAACCCCCCCCCCCCCGCCCCCGGTAGCTCGAGTCCGTGGTGTCGCTACACACCAAACGCCTGCTTACGCAGACGCCCCTGCGGAGTAAATAATGTACCGTGTAACTTAGATACGAGATAGTGCTATAGGAACGCCGTCAGGCTAATGAATAAACGTCGGCTAAGCTCTTCTCCTCAAGCTGATACTGCTGTCACTAATTTACTTTAATATACTGCCCAGTGTTGAATATAATGTCCCTATTCGTGGAGTCACCAGACGGTGCTCGCGCCATCTCGATAGAAAGAACTGCGTGAACGTAGGTTACCTTTTGTTTCTAGAAATATTTTCTTTCTTTATAGCTGTGTTGGTGCCGTGAACTACGTTTGCCAGAACGCTGACGCAAGGTTCTGTGTACTCGAATGCGTGCCGCGTCTTTTCCTCAAAGTCCCATGCTGCCATAGTGTCCTTATCGAAGCTTGCTTTGCGCGGCGCTCTGTTTAAAAGTCTCAGGAATGCACGAATTGAGTTCCTTTGCTTATCGCGACTTTCACACAGCGATATGAAAGATCGCGTGGACGTAGATTTGGCTTACCTACGATCAGATTAACTTATGTGCAAAGTCGCACCACTGGTGTCGACGCCATATGCAATAGAACAAGCATTCACGTAGCAGGAAATATTTTGGCGCATTGAACAATTGTTCTGAAAAGATATTCAACAAAACTTTATTAGTGCTTAATTGTTAGCAAAATCGTTCTCTTTGTTGACCATCATTTGCATGCCCGACGTTACCGAGGGCTATGTATAGTTTCGGCACATCTTTTGTAACCTCCCTCTCGTTTCAATCTGTGATTGATTTTTATTTTCGATTGACAGTGTTTCGGTTCACCCATTTATATTTATTTTTTTATTTATTTATTTATTATTGATTTGTTTATCTATCAATACTGCAACCTTCAAAGAGGGTTTTAAAAGAGTGGGTCTACATTTGCCAGATTTACGAATTGGCAACAGAATAAACATAAAACGAACGTCATGTACAAGCTTTCAGAAAAGAAAAAAAAAACAGGTTGCCATAAACAGGAACAAGGGTATTTAAAAATTTTAATAAGCATTTTATTCAAGATTACCACCAGTGTAGAATAAATACAGCAGTGCTTGAAATAAACAGCACTACTACATGTAATAGAGTACATACAGTTACTGCTGGAGCTGCGTAGAGAAAATATTTGAAGATGACTATGAAACGACATAATTATTAAGAATGTTTTATTTGGTAATTTTTCTGAAGAAAAACGAATACTTTAATGTGTTGTTACGGGAGGTGAATTGAGTCGATGTGAATGCATGCCTCTGCCTTGTGGCGTATATAGCCGAAATTTAAATTGGTGCGATAAGTCTATATTAAAGTGACCTTTAACTAATTGAAACAAATATTTCAACCACAATACAGTGTTCTTTTTTGTAGGAGTTCAGAGACTGGCTTCTGCTAATAAGCATAAAATTGAAGTACGGCCGAAACTGTTATAAATAAATGTAACAGCTCTCTCACAAGTTTTTTTTCTATTTTGTTGATATTAGTTTTAGTGTATGAATACCAAATTATTGGTGCATAACCTAGAGTAGGTTGAACAATTGCCTTGAATGCAGAAAGGCGCATGGTGGGAGTGGAAAGCTTGAGAGCTTGTTTAAGATAAAAAACTACATGTGCTCACTACAGTTTTTATATGTCTCGCCCAGATGGGTCACGCGCAATCCAAAGACCATGCAAGGTGCTTGAAGTATTGTACTTCCTGCATGAAAATATTATACACTGAACGTGCGAAATGAAGGCGGTTATGCTTGTTAGAAACTTTCATAAGAATGGCCTTTTCAAAATTAACTGACATCTGTCACTTATCCCACCAATGAATGACCTTATTAAATAGATCGTTCAGATGAATTCGGTCCGTCTTGTCTTCTCGAAGATAGCTGCGAAAAAACATTGTTGAATGGTTTTCTGAAAGATGACTGTGAAACAACCATAGTCTCTACGCTGGCCCTTCACATGTCATGTGAAGGGCCAGCTCAGGGGCTATAGTTTGTGGCAAATGGTTGGCACTCTTGATGCTCTAAGTTGCACACGAAAAAATACACACGGAGGCTCAGATACGACACACGAGCGCTCGTGTGTGTCCTCCGTGTGTCCTTTGTTGTATGCAATTCAGCGCATCGCGAGTGCCAACCACGTGAGTTTACTGCCATGTTAAAGCGACGATTACGGCAAAAGTAAACTAGTCTGAGCGCGCGCAGAGTATACAGGAACAAAAATTCTCATAGCAGTTTCATTAAACAGTGCAATTGGGTATGCATCGTATTAATGGAAACTGTAAGCAGTCGCCTTAACGTTGTCGGTAAGGTGGTTTCAGAAACACATACCAAAAGTACTCCAATTTTATTTGAGCTGCTATCTTCTAGGAGTGCGCGAAAAGGGAATTGTAGACCTGAATTGATTACGAATAGAAATACATTACTGCTCGAGTAGCTTTTAAACTTTAGGGCTACCGTTTTCAAAGCAGCTCTAGACTGGTAACTTCTGAATGTTTGAAATAGCTTCGAGAGTTGGACAACGTCTGATTTGAAACAAATACTTGCAAGCTTTAACAAAGAAACCCTGCGCGGGCTTCTAAAACACGCTAAAAAATCCCAAATATTTAAACGGAAGCAAGCAGGTATATACTTCAAAAGTATTTTTCGCTGAAGGCTGAAGTATAGCAGTGACTAAAGTACTAAGGACGGTTCTTTGTGAAAAGCTTTAAAAAGTATCTCATGGCATTGAAGGTCGTGTGGACTTGCTCTTGTTTCTTTCTTTGTATTTCTTATCTGAAAACACTGTGTTGTCCCGGACACGCTATGCCATGTGCTACAGGGCTGCAGACAAAGCCTTGGAATCACTACACTAACCGAGGAGCAGTGGGAGGCCAAGTTATTAGAACCAGATCTGAACAATGAGAGAACCGTGGTTCACGCACGCGGGATATGGCGAAAGCCCGCGGCTACATGGAATAATGAGACCATCCACTTTGGGCACATAGTGCGCTTGCTTCATGCGCTTTCTCTCTACCTTTCATCTTTTTCTTGTCTTTCCTCTCCACCCCAATTATTCCTTCCTCTCTGTGTCTTTTGTACCTCTCTTTTTTATTCTGGACTCTGCTTTCCTTATTTATTCTTCTTTTTTGTCTCTGTCTCCCTTTTAGTCTATTTTTCTTTCATTTTCTCCCTATTTTTCCGTTTCTCTGTTTCAGAGTTACCGCGTTCCTTGCGAGGC
This sequence comes from Rhipicephalus microplus, assembly GCF_043290135.1. NCBI lineage: Eukaryota > Metazoa > Arthropoda > Arachnida > Ixodida > Ixodidae > Rhipicephalus > Rhipicephalus microplus. The sequence goes on along the minus strand of NC_134705.1, from coordinate 12,943,589 downwards.
AAATCTTTGCATGCATTCTTGGAGCAAAGACAGGAAAGAGACCTATCACGAAAATGATAGTAACACCGGGTGGCACAACCAAGAAGTTTAAAAGCATCTTCTGGCTTCATTCATAGCAGGAATAAATTTTCTCACCCGCCAGTCGATGCAAGTTTGAGACCGCTGCCCTAATCAAATAGCTGTTCTTATAAGAGTTGTTTTATAATTTCATCCGTCTCTTCAAGTAAAAAAATATATTTCAGAGCTCGTCGTTGACGGCAGTGAGCAACCTGAACAAGTAAACTGCGGTATGGCCAAATGGGAATCATGGACAACTTTTTCCTTCTCTAAAACTGAAAAGTAATGATAAAATTCATTGTGTAAAAACTGTTGTTAAGCTTCGAACTCCCTAGAAACACCGTTGCTTGGCAGGTGAACCTAATTTTGTAATTAATAAGAAAATGATGCTTCCAGAGTAAGTTCTTTAAAAGCAACCCTCAAACGACACTTGGCCGAATTTTTTTTCTGTCAGAATTATTGTAGGCATTCACTGTTTTCGGCGCAATTACTCAGTGCAATTTTTCAAGAACATTCGAGATGGTCCCCGAAATGGCCTCGACGTTTTGTGTGGAATGACTGTATACAAAGTTTATTGCCTTTCAGATCTGTCAACATCTCCCCCCTCCCCCTTTCCGCACCCCCCAGCTATATCGCATAAGCCAGCGCGTTAGAGCCGTAAGAAGATCGGCAATTTTACAAAAATGAATGCCTCTCCGGTCTTTTTTTTGAAATTACACGAGCGTATATCTAAACATATCGTTTATTGTTGAGCCCACAAATATTGCTTGCTTAATTTAAACTATGTAATTGAGTAGTTCAATTCGGAATGCTAGTCATTAGAAGAATCGCAACTCAGAGGAAGGCGGCAACGTATAGTTGGGATATGTTTTCACGCTGAAAAAGATTGTACGGAGAGTGGTGCTCTAATAAATTTGTGTGCTTGTTGAAAAAGTAAGTAGCAAAACGTGCTTTTGAATGGTTGGTGTTAACGTGGTCTAACAGTTACCAGGCTGAACGGTAGAATGCACCGCGTGAGAAGGAGGTTGCTCTTGGCAGCGCCATTTACGCCCGACCATAGTGCTTCAGGAAGAAACTGGAGTTCCAATGCCTTGTACACAAACCAGAGTGCTTTCTTTCACGTAGCTCAACGACAATACGTGGTAGCACATATGGCAAGATCGGATAGTCTGTTGACAAGTTAACTGAGGCATGCCGGTGGTACGCAAGAACGATCGTTCGCCCTTCGCGGAAATTGCCCGAGACACGCGGGTGGGGTTCCGGGCGTTCTTGAAAGGGGGGCCTGCTGCTGCTATTTCGGAGCCAGCTCTGTACCAGAAGAAAAACGGACAGAAATAGACGGCGCGCAACTACAATGCCTAAACGCTTATGCAACGACTGGACGACCCATCCAAGGAGATTTCCCGTGAACGCCAACATGCTTGGAGTTCACATGCTTATGTTGGCGTATCGTGCACGTGCTACTATCACAACAACTTATAAGGGGGGCCAAGGTAGTCATGTCATTTCATTCGTTTACCGTTTGATGATGACCGCAGTGCCACTTTTAAGGTGACGAAATGAAAACACTTGATTTTTTAAAAGTTTGTTATTGATTAACAGATCATGTAACACAAATATATATTTGACACAGGACCAGAGAGAGAATGACGGGCTAATGCACATTATGGTTGTTAATAGGGCAGTTTATTCATTACCAACACACCCAACTTTTGTAGTTAAAATAAGTTTCCATGCGGCTGCAGCGTCGCCATAAACATTCTATGGTTGCGTATGCAACTAATTTTGCTGTGGATTTTTATCACTGAGTGATAAAGACTACATTTGGCATGCATACGATGAGCCTGTTATGGGTAACGTAAGAAAGAACACACGTTTCACGCTTGTTATAGGCATGAGAACGACGCTGACTTGCGCCTTTGACTTCCATTACAAGTATACGAGTGAAACGAGTGGCATTGTTCAATGGTATAGAAGCTATACCCTGCATTCAATTTATTCTTTGAGGTGAAACAATTTACTTCTCTGGAAGAATCCGTGTTTCACAGTGCATTTAGCCAAGGTGCAGTATGCGCTGAAGTTCCTGTACCTTCCGGACATTGGCGTTACTGCACACAACAACAATGTCACGGAGTACGGCAATGGTTTGCAGTAGGAAAGCCACAAAGTCCTTGAATCAGTGCTCAGACTGGATGTTGCAGAGATTGACAGAAAAGTACTTCAACGAGTGTCAAGGAGAAGCGACAGATAATTATGACAGGGAAAAGATATGGGATGTTATTAGAAGTAATTTTCTTCAATAACACTTTGTATACTTTGAATAGCACAATTCTCTGTCAGTTCTTCCTAAATTTTTGTCTGACAAGAAAAACGAGACCTTGGTCTTTCCCACTTATTCTTCGATACTGTGTAGCAGTGTCGAAAGCTTTCTACGAGTACAATTATTGTGTGTATGATTTGTACACGATCACAAAAGTTTCTGATTCACTGGTTATGCGAATAGGTGGCAGGTACGGCATTTATGTTTTAGCTGGCGCGCACCTTTCAAGTCAACGAGTCAAGGAAAAGAAAAAAAAAGATATGAATAAAAGAATACGGTGAAGACTTGAGCATAATCCATCAACTTCAGTTCTTTCACCTCGTTCGGCAGAGCTATGAAAGGCCTTCATGCATCAAGTAAATTCACCAAACAAGACTTCGTACAAGAAAATTGTTGATTGACCTAAATCTTATGAATGTTCGAAATATACCACACGCGTTAGAACGTCCAATAGGTTAATGTACAGATTCCAACAGACAAGGTCAAGCCTCCGCTGACGGAAATTATCTAGCTCGTCTGCCCAAAACACCATACATACCGTCACCTTTGCCATATACCAAGATGTCGACACTTTGTACCTCATCACTGTGCTATACAACTCCAGTCGTTGCAGGCCCTCACGAATTATACGAAACTTCGTGCCGCATACATGGCCCACAAAATGGCTTAGCATCATGTGACGTCTGTATTGCTGATTAAACTTGGGCCTCTGAAGATGGTCACATTTACGCGCGACGAGATGGCGAATCTACGCAAAAAGAAATCAGGCCACGACTTTCCAGAGCAATCTCTTCCATTAGAGTCCAGTAGCTACACAAACTGTTCGAAGTCCGCCGCCGAAGGTCGCAAGTTCCGTCCTGGCCACCGCGATTTCATTTTGATGAAGGTGAAATGGCCCGGGTCCTGTGCGAAGGCAGTGCAAAAACAGCAGACGGTCGAAATTCCCACAGTTCTCCACTACGACGTATCTCATCATCATATCGTGCTTGTGGGACAGGAAATTCCGCATGTTATTATTAAACTGTGCGAATTGTATTTTTAACATCCTGTGGGGCCAGGCTTTGGTGACACTTTCATTCAGTGAACGACTGCTAACAAATAATAAATTTTGCCAGCGTGATCTCTGCTCCAGCATGCAAGCAGCACGAAAACTCACCTGTAGCTGTAGTCGATTCGGAAGAAGTGTGCGTTATCCACAGTGCCAAGCGCTCGTACCCGCACGCGACCCATGTGAGACGCGCAGTCCGGCCTCACGGTTCTGCCGCCAGAAGCGTTCGCCTCGGAATGACCACTCGGCAGTGGCTACCGAACCACACAGGCTCGGTATAATCAGCCAGGTAGCACGAACTACACGATTCGTGCAACCTCACTTCATCGCCACAGGCACGAAGATCGTCACGCGATGCCCAAGCTTTTTTCCAGCAGCGGCCATCATCGCTGCAGGTTCGTGCTTTACGTGCCACGGTATCGTCCCAATGACGTGCGGGGAGAGAGCTCTGCGAGCACCTTCTCTTTACACTAATAAACAGCCACTCGTAACACAGGAAAAAAAGCAAGGATATCTACGGTGTGAGTCATGATGAGTGGACGAAGCTCTGGATGGGTGAGTAACCATGCATTGACTCTGTATCACATAAACTGAGTGATATAAGGTTCAGATAGCATTGTTAATTTATTTTGTCTCATTCGTCTTAGGAGACTTGAGGATTATTTCAAAAACTGCTGAGTTGGACTGTGGATACGCCACGAAAGTCAATCCAGGAACCCGCCATCTTATCGGGGGCAAGATACTTTTTTTCATTGTGGGTGATTGATTGGGGCATATAGTGATCGACATGTGCCTTTGTGTTACAGCTATCCTTGAGTCACCTCAACATCTAGGCACATTTAAGTAGAGGTCAACTCAGGAATACTCTTTTTGACGAGTTATTTTCATCCTGAAATGCCCTCTACTGAAATAAAAAACGCAGCAACCAACTTTTCTGTTTTTAAAATTTCGCCCTCGCTTTGTT